>NC_092816.1:3498750-4237500 GCF_023375885.2 Dermacentor andersoni | reverse complement strand
CTCATACATATTAGTAATGATATTGACGGCTTTGTCTCTTAACGCATATATATATGATTCTTGCCTATTCCTAGTTTCTTCTTCACTGTTTTTAGGCTTCCTCCGTTCCTGAGAGCCTGTTCAATTCTATCCATATTATAGTTCCTGATGTCCGCTTTCTTATGCTTGTTGATTAACTTAGAAAGTTCTGCCAGTTCTATTCTAGCTGTAGGATTAGAGGCTTTCATACATTGGCGTTTCTTGATCAGATCTTTCGTCTCCTGCGATAGCTTACTGGTTTCCTGTCTAACGGCGTTACCACCGACTTCTATTGCGCACTCCTTAATGATGCCCATGAGATTGTCGTTCATTGCTTCAACACTAAGGTCCTCTTCCTGAGTTAAAGCCGAATACCTGTTCTGTAGTTTGATCCGGAATTCCTCTAGTTTCCCTCTTACCGCTAACTCATTGATTGGCTTCTTGTGTACCAGTTTCTTTCGTTCCCTCCTCAAGTATAGGCTAATTCGAGTTCTTACCATCCTGTGGTCACTGCAGCGTACCTTGCCGAGCACGTCTACATCTTGAATGATGCCAGGCTTCGCGCAGAGTATGAAGTCGATTTCATTTCTAGTCTCACCATTCGGGCTCCTCCACGTCCACTTTCGCCTAACCCGCTTGCGGAAAAAGGTATTCATTATCCGCATATTATTCTGTTCTGCAAACTCTACTAATAATTCTCCTCTGCTATTCCTAGAGCCTATGCCATATTCCCCCACTGACTTGTCTCCAGCCTGCTTCTTGCCTACCCTGGCATTGAAGTCGCCCATCAGTATAGTGTATTTTGTTTTGATTTTACCCATCGCCGATTCGACGTCTTCATAAAAGCTTTCGACTTCCTTGTCATCATGACTAGATGTAGGAGCGTAGACCTGTACAACCTTCATTTTGTACCTCTTAAGTTTCACAACAAGACATGCCACCCTCTCGTTAATGCTATAGAATTCCTGTATGTTACCAGCTATTTCCTTATTAATCAGGAATCCGACTCCTAGTTCTCGTCTCTCCGCTAAGCCCCGGTAACACAGTACATGCCCGCTTTTTAGCACTGTATATGCTTCTTTTGTCCTCCTAACCTCACTGAGCCCTATTATATCCCATTTACTACCCTCTAATTCCTCCAATAACACTGCTAGACTCGCCTCACTAGATAGTGTTCTAACGTTAAACGTTGCCAGGTTCAGATTCCAATGGCGGCCTGTCCGGAGCCAGGTATTCTTAGCACCCTCTGCAGCGTCACAGATCTGACCGCCGCCGTGGTCAGTTGCTTCGCGGCTGCTGGGGACTGAGGGCCGGGGTTCGATTGTTGTATTCATATAGGAGGTTGTGGCCAAGTACTGCACCAGGGTGGCCAATCCTGCTCTGGTGAGAGAGTGCGTTACCGGTTCTGGTCACCGGGATCAGGCCGCACTCCAGGCCTGTTTGTGCAATTTTCTCAACACACGGTTTTTATTTTGTATTTTCCGGTGGAGAATTGCGCGGCACCGGGATTTGAATCACGGTCCTCTTGCACTGGAGACAGATACTCTACCGTACCCGTAGGAGTTAAATTAAAAATTAATTTATGGGGTTTTACGTGACAAAACCACTTTCTGATTATGCACGCCGTAGTGGAGGACTCCGAAAATTTCGACCACCTGGGGTTCTTTAACGTGCACCTAATTCTAAGTACACGGGTGTTTTCGCATTTCGCCCCCATCGAAATGCGGCCGCCGTGGTCGGGGTCCGATCCCGCGACCTCGTGCTCAGCAGTCTAACACCATAACCACTGAGCAACCACGGCGGGTCCCGCAGGAGTTGTACGCCTCATTTAACCTACAGTGGTGCCCTACTTGGTCAGTCAAGGTGGACCAATCTGAGCTCGGTTATACCGCATGGATGGCACTCGGCTAGAGAACCTGGTATTTATGACCTGCACATGTGAGGCCATTCATATATATACATATATGCATATATATATACATACATATATATATATATATATATATATATATATATATATGTATATATGTATATGTATATATATATATGTATATATATATATATATATATATATATATATATATATATATATATATATATATATATATATACACACACATAAACGTTGCAAGGGCGCATAGCATGAAGCAGTATCAACAGGATGAGACTAGAGGTATGAGGGCTAACTTTTAACTAAGATTCATCGGGAAAATGAGGCAGTTTTCACAGTTTACCAGAAAAAGAAAGACAGCAAGTAGGGCAGGTAAAAATTGGTGCTTGCTGCAACCAAACACATATAAAAATGTTACCGAAAGAAAACACAGATAAAAATTGCAAGTGCAGGAAAAAACAAATCACTACAATAGCCAATCATGCATGCGAGCACTTTTCAAGAAACACTTCTTTTTTCAATGGACAGACTTACAGCTTGCTGATGCAAGTACAATCGTCCAGTTTCATGCCACTGAAAGAAAAAAAAAAACCTGTTTCTTGGAAGGCAGTCGCATGCGCAGTTGGTGATCCCAATGCTTTCTTTCTATAAGGAGGTATGCACTGAGCTCGACCCGCGAGGCGGCGACAGTGTCGCTGGGACAGCCGCGCCTTGTTGACGGTCGGGGAGCATCGAAAAAAATGGCAGCGGTCTTACTCGCGCGAACATCTGATCCCTATCTTTTGGCCCGCCGTTCGCCTTGTTTTCTTATCCAGTCGCTGATATATAAGCAGGACGTTTCTGTGTCTCGTGCGCAGTGCTGTTCTACGTCTACGAACAGGTCTACGTACAATGTTTAAGTATCCGGACAGACTACGCTCCGGCGTGGCCGTGCGTCAACTGAGCTTCGGTGTCGCAGTGAACTGTGCTATGTTCGGATGCAGCAGTCACACAAAAAAGAAACTCGGTGTTAGGAATATGTTGTCCCGATTGGGTTCCTCTCGACACGTGCTTATTTCTCTTCTTAACTGCAACCTTAATGTAAAAGAGCACAGCAGCTATGTGCGAGCACGCCTCTGCCAGGCCTACGCCTCTGCCAGGCCTGCCTTGCAGGCGCAGTGTGCCGCCAGCACCTCGCCGTTTTATTTTGCGAGAAGCCATGGTGTGAGTGATCTTTCATCGAATGATTGTGATTGACAAACCTGGGAGAGCAAAAAAAAAAAAAAAAGACTGTTTTGGCAAGACCAGAATAACTGACGTAACATAAAAATTACGAAGACTGTGTAAAATCAGTGTTTAGTTCTCGGGGGGGAGGGGGGGTTCATTGAAGCAAATTTAACGCTATCCTTTGACGACGCAAGCGGACGACGCGGAGTAAATTCCGTAATGAAGGCGATCATGTTACGCGAGCACTTTGACGCGCGGCTGCTGCCCCAGCCGCTCGCCAGATCATTGTGGCCTTCCATCGACTTGTAGGCTTTCGATTGCTCGCGGGTCGTGGAGCTCGTTGCATTCGCAGTGTAATCCGAGACGTGCACGCGAGGCAGTAGTCCGACATCGCGCCAAAGCTGATGATCTTTGAGTTCGAGTGTGTCGACACAGTCGCTCGAGCGCACTTCGTTTTCATAACGCGATTTTTCTGGTTCACTCAACCCGCGCACGTACGTGCTTAGGCCCATCGTTGACCTAAGACGTACTACTCGATAGCCAAGTCAGAAAGGCACACAGAAAAGGTCGTTTGGCGGTTCGCGCGTATCGGTGGGCCACTTGGCGACGCAGGCCTTCTCGCGTAGGCAGCGCGAACTTGCGACCGCAGTTATGGCGGCCTCCGCGAATGCTGCTAGCGCTCCTAGCGGATGACGTCATGTGCATACCCCCTATCAAGGAGGAAGGAAACTGAGAGGCCCTACCCCCTCCGCGCGCTAGGAGAAAAGTGTGGAGGAAATGACGTAGTAGGTTCTCCTTTTTTTGCTGTTTTTTTATTTCTTTGCTGTAGCGGCCACGCCTTTCGGGCCACAATGGCGGCTTTGTTTTGGTTCTATGCGCTCACACGTGTTGCTCCGTAGGTTTCGTACCATGGCAAAGGCGCCGTGCGGGCAGGTTTGCGTTGGTCTCCGTGTTTTGTTGCGCTGCGTTATCTGGACCGTGCTCTCCCGGATGTCGCTGTGTCCAGGTGGGACAGGAGGAACTAAAGTTCGTGAAATAAACGCGCATGCAGCGCTGTACGCAATGTACCGCGCCACGGCAATGGCTACGGACGAAAGAATATCTGCGGGAAATTTCGCCTTCTTTCGCGGAATCGTGCTAACGTGCTAACGACTGTTTAGTATTGCTGCGGAGCACGCGCGTCCGAGCAGCACGGCTGCGCGCAGCGCGGCGTGGTTTCGCTAGGAATATAAACAAGAGATGAGAGCTGGCCCGATACGTTGAGCAACGTAGAGCAACGCCATGAACAACGCCAACTTCCGGCTTCACTTTAGCTTCACAAAGAGTGACGTCAGGGCCTCTTTTTAGTTTCCTTCCTCCGTGCCCCCTATAGACCAGAGCACGACAGTCTCGAACCGGGTGGGCTGAGCGCATACTCCGGAACCCAGCGAACGGCCGCCATCTTCCCTGACCTGCCAAGACGCGTTCGCGTGCTTGTAGCGTGTGTGTGTGTTACGGGGTGTTGAATGTGTAAATATGTCTGTGCTCGCAACATCCAAGTACAGAACATTCGGAGCGTCACTGCGTCATATATTGATGTGCAAATAACCAGCGAAAACGAAGCAGATTGGAGAGAACCGTTTGCGACGAACACGATGTACGTCGAGAGCTGTGCCGCTGTAGCATATTCAGCCGCGCATGTCCTTTTGTCTTTGTATCTGTGTATCTGTGCGTGTCTATGTGTATGTGTCTGTCTACGGGCCTCGATTACTCAAAGGCCTGAGGTGGGCTTCGTATAGCGGCTCTCGCCGTAGAACTCCGCACCTGATTCACAAGTAAATGCCGTGAAAGTGTTCGCACTGCTACAAAGTTCTGACGCTCTTGACAATCGAACTCATGCGCAGCAGATTGAATTCTGTGCACTGGCGTTAGTAGCCGCGAAATTTCGCAATTGGCGGCGAGGAGTTACGAAGTCGCCAGCTATCGGAAACGCCTCGCTGGCGTAATAGGAGGGATATGTCAGAATGATAGTAGAGGCAATATGTCAGAATGGTGCACATGGTTATCTTATTCCAGGCCTGGAGAATTTTCAAAAGGTGCTGCAACTGTGAAATTCACTATTATGATTCCCATATAGATACCTCAGGGCCTTTCTTTATGTTTCCTTGCTGAAAAATTTTATCAGACCACCGAATTTAGTGTTAGTGATTAACATTTTATCAATCAAAGTCTGATTAAATATCACAAATAACAGACACAATATATAAAAAATGGGCTTGTCTTGCCCTCAGAAATTTATTCAGATACACAATAAAAAAAAAAAAAACTTTGGGTATCTGATGAGTGGTTACAAAAATATGGCCGAAACAAGCAGCCTCACCAGCCAAAAAAGTCATTTTGAGAAAATAACCTTTGATAGTTTTAAGCACATATTGGCGGCGAGGAGTTACGGAGTCGGCTTCTATCGGAAGCGCCTCGCTCGCGTAGTATGAGGGATCACGCGGCGCGCTCCTCATAGGTTTTGCTGTCAGCGCTCACTGAAAACACCATGCACGAGCTCTCCCGGACATTTCTGCAAGTACTTTCGAAACGAGAGAAGTTTTTTACTGTCTAAATAATAATATTGGGCAAACTGAAAGCACAGAATCGTTTGCAGACGCCATCTCTTTACCGAATACGTACAGTGAACGCCACTGCGCGCGGTCGCCGCGATGGAGTCTCCCGAACCGGCTTCTTGCGTGAAAGGCATAGCAAACGCTGAGAGCCAACTTTGTGAAATACGTTCTTATAGTGTTTGTATACCTAAATGGAGCGTAATAGAATGAAGCCTCAATGCAGTGATCGCCCAGATTCGCAGCGACCGACTGCGCGTCTGCATGCTTGTCCGCGCACTGTTTCGCTTTCGCCGCGCGCGCGTTTTCGTGCCATGAGCTTTAGGCCGCAGAATATGAGCATTTGACAGTATACGAGCAACCATTGTTGTGTGGGCGCTGTCAGAGCTGTTCAAAAATAATTTCGTTGTAGAGACTTCGACGTGATGTGCCGTCGCGACGATTCAATCTTTTTTCTTCTTCTAAATTCTTGGACGTTTCAATATTATTTCTAGAGTTGCGTCGCACTGTATGTTTAACGGTGTTCTCAGCGTGCGATTTCCCGCTGCTTCTTTTTTGTAATCCAGTGCATTAATTCATAGCACAAACATGACCATATGCCAGGATTTCTTTTCATGTGCTTCTCACCGCTCCCTGGAGTGGAAACTCCAGTGAACTTGCCAGTATCTATAGCATCGACAAGTTCATAAACCAAACCGTCATGACATTAGTCGGGCAGCGGAATCGGGCGAGCGTCTCAGTGCACGTTTCCGAACATCGCAGACCCGGCGCCGTAGCAGAAATCTTCCTCGCGTCTGTGCTTGCTGCATACCCGAGTTATAGCCGATGACTGTTTGTCGGTTTTTATGTTTCGCGAGCCAAGCTTCACGCAGCTTCTTGTCCTGCGGCTACGTGTGAATGAGGCTAACACCAGGCTCCGTTGCATACGTCCGGCACTGCGGCACCGAGCAGTAGTCCACCATGTTGCGCGCCTTCAAAGGCAGCCACTACCTATTGTAGCGCTTTCAGGTGTTGTAAAGGAGACACTCGAAGCGGGAAAATCTCGCCAATAAATGAGGACCGCAGCGTACGAGGGAATTTAAACTCGTTTTCAGCTCGCTTCGGCGCAGCCGACGCGGCCGCTATGTCCACGTCATCCCTAATAGCACGTCACGCCTACGGTGGCGCCAGCTTTTCCAGTGGTGGAGCTCGAGGCCAATACCTTTCAGCAACTATTCGAAACCTTTACGTGTGAACGCTGGTTTGTGTTGCTTATCGTAACTACTGGCCAGAGGGCAAGAGAGGCAATATTTGTTAAAAAAGTATGCATACATTGCACTGTAGATACGGCACGGCTGAACTAATGTTAATTGATTCCTCTGCCGTCGCGAAACAAAAAACGGACACATCTGGGCATCCGCGCACGTGCGCTACGCTTATTCGAACCTACGGCATGCCACCTGTTTTCAAGGTGCGGGCCGCGAGATTTTTAAGGACACTACAACGCGGACGTAAAGTATGTCGCACACTGCAAGGCTTTTACTAGTTCATGACGTATTGTCAGACGAAGTGGAATAGCCGCAGAACCAATGTTTGCGCATGCAAACGTAACACGGACTTACCCGCCTGCGGACGTTGCGCTTGCTACAGCCATTCCCATTTGCAGCACAATCTTGCCGATGAGCTGAAGTTCACTAACTAAATTCGCTAGCTAAAATTTCTCGTTGGGTAGACATAGAAATGCTTACGCGTTTAAGACATATACATTTATCTGCGTATTATTGCAGGGAAGGGACACCGAGGGTGATAGGGCTAAGACAAGATCATGATGACAATTATCTTGCAGCAAAGGTGTGGCGGGCCATTGGCTACACTGATAGCGACGTCGTTTCTCTCTCGTAAAAGAGCGCGCGTGCAGCAGTCTCTCTTCGACTTCGCAATAGGTTCAAAAATGTGTCCCTGTATTTAATTAAATGAAATGCGTGGCCCCGGTATGCCACTTGGTAACTACAGTGTATAACCGAGTCATAAATACTATGATTAGCGCATTATGAAACATAAATGCGTAACATAATTCAGAAAGACTTTGATGGACCCACAGGATTACCACGATGAACCACTCATTGCACCCTCCATGATGGTGATTATGCGAACCGCGATGTGTGGCATTTCAAATAAACAATGTGATAAACCCAAGCCAAACATGTGCGTAATCTCATTAAGAAACACAGACGTAACCAATAATTGAGAAATAGTTAAATAAGCCGTCGGAATTAACCCAGTGATCAACAGTGGAGCCACACATTTCAGCTTCACCGGTCTACCATATGTACGCGGTGCATGGGCGGTAATTTCTTTTGTTATTTCTTGTTCAGTATTGTATAATGTTGTGCCCTTCTTTCTTTGTAACTCCTTTTTTATTCCCCCTCGCCTAACACTCCAACCTTGCAGCCTGCAAGGTAGATAAATAAATAAATAAATACATAAGCACATGTCATTCATTCATCTGCATTCACCTCGCGCCATCCCTCCCTCAACAAAGGTCTCGCAGTGTGCATCTACACTAACTGCTGCTTGCATTTCGGTATAGTTTACTAACAGTGTAGTGTATAAACATTACACGATATTAAGGTTGTGGCCTATGCGATGCATAAACAAAACTTGCAAAAGATGACATCTTGGAATGTTGAAAATAAGACCAATTCTATATCGCGCTTAGTTTGACAGTATTTAATTGACCATTTGACAAAAACTTCATTTCTCATAGATTCCAACACGTGCACTGAATCTGCACTTTTTTGCTTATTAATGTGGTCGTTACTGGGTAGCTACATCTTGAAGATTTGAAAACAAAGTTCAATAAATTGCTTTGTTGCAATATATTAAAAAAATGTGTACATCATTGCGATTGCAACACCAGAACTTGATACTAACACGCGCACTATAGGATGTGGACAAATGCTCAGGAGAAACTCCAGAATGTTTGCATCCTAATACTTATGAAAGTGAGCAGTTTCCTTCCACGGCTATTAATGAGAGGGAGAAAGAAAACTTAATTGTGTTCATGGAACAAAATCGCATTAATAAGCTTAGAGATATAATCATTGCTTAACACTTTCGAAGTGAATAATTACAGCTTGCTATCGACAAGTTTCTCCACCCTTGAGCAATGAATCGCAGGCAACTCAAGCGGGCATAAAATTCTGCAAATAGGATCTGTTTAGGAATACCGAATAGTAATAAACATTGAGGCTTTCATTTGTACTTTGGCTGAACAATGTAGTTTATATGCCATATTATATATATATATATATATATATATATATATATATATACACGCACCGCGATGGACGAATCAGACTAGCGCTAAGGTTGAATTTCCCAACACAATTTTTATTCCACGTTCAGTAATCACACAGATCAATTGCGGCTTCGTTCAGGGGCAGACGCGGGTTTTTGGGTTGGTGCTTGTTCTTGCGTTTGGTGCAAGAATATGGCCAGGAACAGGCACCGCATATGCGCAATCACGGGAAATATACACACATCATTTCTCCAGAAGCTGACGCTGAGCATGGGTAGCGCCAGGCTCTCGTTGGGCTGACACGATGACTTCCTGGCAGCCGAATTCCGAATACTGCTTATGCGGTGAGGGTAGCTATATGAACTTGTTGATAGGTGATCTTGCAGATTGTGGTAGCGCAGGCTGAACCAAGCTGTCATAGAAGGCAGATGAGACAACACACAGCGCTGAACAACCAGCTGCAAACAGCTGTTTAAGAGTGCCGTGTCTCATCGCACTGAACTTCAGAAACCGCCGTTGCGCACTCAAAAACGAATCTTAACTTCAACACGTTTTTAAATTACAAAACACGCATATTGTTTTGCTCCTAATAAAGAAAAGTCAAGAATATTATAATGTAAACACTTTATTCATTACATTAAAATAATTATGCAGCGTGTGCTACGAAACCTGGCAGTAAGCAATCCTGGACATCGCACCAGTCGCATGGTTGAAATCGCAATATGTGAATGGGCCCTCTAAAGATCGCATTGCGACGCGTGCGACTGCCCCGATTTTCGTCGTTCCAGTCGCAGCACGTGAAACAGCCTTCAGGCGAGGAAGGAGGGGCGTTCTTCTCCGGCGGCTGCTAGGGTGCCCCGATGTTCTCGCCGCTCCGTACAGAGTGGAGACAACCGCGGCATCTACTACGGCGTTGCCCACGCGAATCGCAGACGCCGTAGTAGACGCTTTTGGTGGACGTCGGAGGGACGCGTTGTCGGCGCTCGTGTGTCTTGTGTGCGATTTGGCACTACATTACTGGCCTTTACCCAGCTCCACTGGTCTCTGGTGTTTGCGATAAAAGAACCACACATATTTTTTTTATTTAATTGGGTATACATGGGAGAGTGAGTGAGTGAGTGAAACAACTTTATTTGGCCCACAATAGACGCGAGCAAACTAAACGTCACCTGGCTAGGCCCATTCGGGGACCATCAGGTGAACCTGACGGCCCTCTCGCGAGCCCTCTGGACTGCCAGGATTCGAGAGGTCTGGTCCTGGGCCCTAATGAGCGTCATCATTTCCTCTTGGGTGAAAGGGGGGACACAATTTTTCTCTTGCGTGCTTTGTGTACCATGTGCATAGTCAGAAAAACAACCAGCAGTCGGCATTGAACAGCCTATAATAATATCTCACGAATGTAGCCTTCTTTCCATGCGTTGTTGAGAGCAGTGTCGACGTGTTTCCTTCTCCGTCTGTCGCTTATGCCTCTTTTCTACCACGTGCTGCACTTAAAGTGGGGCGTCATAATATCACCCAGCTGGCAGTCGAATGTCTTGCCGAATTTCTCGAAGTCCATTAGGATGTGGTTTACCCTACAGGAGTAAATGCAGAATTAGCTATTTATTTATTCATTCATTCATTCATTTTTTGCATACTGCAGCCCTATAGCAGGGCTATCACAGGAGTGGCTACATGGTAACGACAAACACTACCAAACCAAGCAAACGTGCTGGATTAAAAACAAAGCTCGTTGGCACAATATTTGCATAATAAATCAACTTTCTTTCAACCGAAACACGACAAAGCAGCTCCAAGAATTCAGAAGGTTAATGCAAGAAATGCTGGTCTTTGGTACACGTCGGCACTCTAGGAGCGCTCTGATGCTCGGTCACATTTTCGACAGCACAGCCTGGATTCGGGTTTGCGCAGTAAAGCGTAGGTCAGATTGTAATTATTCTTTATTTTTATTTAATAATACCGTTAGCCCGCGGGCCGTTAAAGGAGTGGAAAGTACGAACACGTACGATGAATACAGTAGAAAAACAAATCTAAAAATAAATAAAATGAACAGTTATACTCATGGAAAAAATTCAGATTTACATATTAGTTACCGCCAGAAAGTATATCGTGTAAACGTCACGTTGCAACAAGTTTTCGACGTATGAGGCTTGTATACGACCGACTCGGGGAGTGCATTCCATTGCTATATACCTCTAAGACTAAAGCTAGCCTTAAAAAAGTCATTTCTGATTTGAGGTGGTGTAATTTACTGGCTATGGCGCTGTCTGTATGTTTCATTTGTTAAGATATTGAAATATTTGTGTTCGTCGAAAAACAAATGACCATTAATGATGAAGTAAGAAGTCGCAGTTTCGCCCGAAAGGTGAAGCACCGATTGCGATAGCAAATTAGTAGATATCCATACGAAGTAAGGATAGTAGTTTATCGGCCGAATAAACTTGTAAATATTCGCTTGCTAGCTAAATTAACGATAATAGAATGTGTAAGCGCGACTGAACGAGGACGTAGAAAGAAACAGACACACAGAGACAGCACTGTCTCTTTGTCTGCTTCTACGGCCTCGTTCAGTCGCGCTTACGCATTCTATCGTAAATCCAAAGCAACTAGCCCGCCTACGTGTTTTAACTAAATTAACAAGCACGGTGTCACACGTGCACAGGTGAACACGAATACATCTCGCTCGATGAGCGCGGAGACTCGCAGTCAAAATGCTGGAGTGAGGAATCGCAGCAGCAGCTGCGATAGAATTGACCTTCGTGCATCTCTTGCTTCAACGCGAACAAAACTTTGAAAGCACAGCGAATAGAAAGGTACCGGCACTATGCGCAACACTGCAAAGATCGCAAATCGCGCTTTGAAGATGAGGTCAGCGCGGGCGGACACTTTGGCCACGTCGCAGATCGCTTTCACGATGCGGCGTCGGCGCCGTAACCCCTGCTGCGCGGAACATGCGAGGAGTCAGGATCTGCGTCTCCCAATCGATTGAGCGCCGTCAGGTTGTATTCTTGCGCCCTTTCCTCAATTTCTTCTTTTCCACGTCTCGGCGCACTCGCCCTCATGACAGTTGATCGTCGAGTTTCCGCGGCAAAGCTTTCGCAAGGGATTTCGGGTGTTTTGGCCCAGTTTCGTGGCTAACCGCGTCATTGAAGAACTCAGTTTTTGTTTTGTGTTAGGGATTGATTTTAACAGTACTGGAGGTGCAAACATGTACGAACGGAGCTTTTTTTCTTTGTTTAGGGGTACGGAGCTCAGGCATGGGTAAGCTGATGCACGGGTCCTATTTTCGCTGCTCGTTCAGATTTGTTTTCCTGATCGCGCTGTCGTCAACAGGCGTATGAAGCTATGGAACGCATAGGCTGTGCTCTGTCATATATTGTCATATATGGTGATAGAAACGTAAGACGTGTTATTGTTCTGGTGCTGAGAGTGCTGAGAGTCCATGCTTTTGTTAGGCGCTGCAAATATATTTTGCGAGAACAAGCTGTTCACTATCAGTGCAAATGATTTTGACTATTGTGAGTAGGCTTTTTCCGCTTCGCCGTCTCGGCAGGATAATGTGGTGCACGAGTTTGTTGGCTCACATTGACTTGGAACTGCGCAAAGGAGGAAAGTGTTCATCGATGGGAACCATTTCTGTGTGTAACTTTCGTCCTTGCATACTCTTTGTCCACAAATGAAGTACAGGTTTCACTGTGATCTTTGCGCTTGAGAGCCAGCGGCACCACTTTGGCATGAAAGCATAGGACCAGTTTCACTGCATAAAGAGATGCTAGCGACATGACGAAACGACGAGAATAGCTGAGATGCTCCGCGCTGACCGCGCAGATTTCTTCATGACGCTCGCGTTATTCAGGCGAATATGTCACGCGCCTTGCGTTCGGTCATCATGGTACTGAGATGATTGAATTATGAAGCTGCACAAGCTGCACACACGGCAGTATATTGGGTACACCCAAGTACACACGTACACACTTCGAGCAGCGTAAACGCACCCGAGTTGTTGAATCGGCAGCTTCATAGTGCTGCACACACGCAAGCACATCGCGTTTGGCGGGTACCGGCGAAACCTCCATCGCCGGGCAAGTGTCTTTAGAAAGCCAAATAAAGAATCTGATCAATGCAATAGAAATAACTCGCGAAGCCGGTTGATTTGTGCCGCAACAATCTTTTTGCCTACGAGTACAACGCATGGCCGAGGACAACATAACACTCAAAGCTCGGGCATGTACGAGGGTCGTCCAACTCAATCCGGGACTTCTTTTCTGGTTTAACTAGATGCCTAGGCTCGAGGTTTTGTATGCACTGGAAACTGGCACCTGCGTCCTGTTAATGGTAGATGGCGCTCATTTCCCGCGCTTCTAGATAGACTCTTATTCAATATGGCGGACAACAGTGTGAACGTCTACGTGGAACAGCGTGTTGTGATGAAGTTTTTAGTGATAGAGGGCGTAAAACCTGCTGAAATTTACAGAGGACTTCAGGCTCAGTACGGTGATGTGACACTTAGTCGCAGTAAGACATTTGAATAATGTAAGCATTTCAAAGATGGCCGTATATTACAGACGATCCCGATCGTGGTGGATCACAGCCCACAATAGTCATTCCTGAGAACATTCAGCGTGTGGAGCAGCTGATCGTAAACAATCGTCGCATAACCTGTCATGAAATTGAAAGGGTGTGTAATCTGTCGTTAGGAACAGTGAATACAATAATTCATGATCATATGTTGTTCCGAAAAATGAGTGCACGCTGGGTCCCAAAGCAGCTGTCTGCTTTTGACAGACAGAGAAGAGTTGAAGTCTGTAGAGAACTGAAGGAACGTTATGAAAGGGATGGCCAGGGTTTTCTGAATCGCATCATGACATGCGATGAAAGATGGGTTCACCATTTCACTCCAGAATCCAAAAGAGCACCGATGCAGTAGAAGCATACGGAATCACCACCTCCCAAGAAATTTCGAACAGCTGCATCATCATCATCATCAGCCTGGTTACGCCCACTGCAGGGCAAAGGCCTCTCCCATACTTCTCCAACTACCTCGGTCATGTGCTGATTGTGGCCATGTTGTCCCTGCGAACTTCTTAATCTCATCCACCCACCTAACTTTCTGCCGCCCTCTTTTACGCTTCCCTTCCCTTGGAATCCATTCCGTAACTCTTAATGACCATCGGTTATCTTCTCTCCTCATTACGTGTCCTGGCCATGCCCATTTCTTTTTCTTGATTTCAACTAAGATACCATTAACTCGCATTTGTTCCCTCACCCAATCTGCTCTTTTCTTATCCCTTAACGTTACACCTATCATTCTTTTTTCCGTAGCTTGTTGCGTCGTCCTCAATTTAAGTAGAACCCTTTTCGTAAGCCTCCAGGTTTCTGCCCCGTACGTGAGTACTGGTAAGACACAGCTGTTATAAACTTTTCTCTTGAGGGATAATGGCAACCTGCTGTTCATGATCTGAAAATGCCTGCCAAACGCACTCCAGCCCATTCTTATTCTTCTGACTATTTCAGTCTCATGATCTGGATCCGCAGTCACTACCTGCCCCTTCATTCCCTTACCATTTCCAGTGCCTCACTACCTATCGTAAACTGCCGTTATCTTCCGAGACTGTTAAACATTACTTTAGTTTTCTGCAGATTAATTTTTAGACCCACCCTTCTGCTTTGCCTCTCTAGGTCAGTGAGCATGCATTGAAGTTGGTCCCCTGAGTTACTAAGCAAGGCAATATCACCAGCGAATCGCAAGTTATTAAGGTATTCTACATTAACTCTTATCCTCAATTCTTCCCAATCCAGGTCTCTGAATACCTCCTGTAAACACGCTGTGAATAGCATTGGAGAGATCGTATATCCGTTGCCTGACGCCTTTCTTTATTGGGATTTTATTGCTTTCTTTATGGAGGACTACGGTGGCTGTGGAGTGGCTATAGATATCTTTCAGTACTTTTACATATGGCTCGTCTACACCCCGATTCCGCAATGCCTCCATGACTGCTGAGGTTTCGACTGAATAAAAAGCTTTCTCGTAATCAATGAAAGCTATATATAAAGGTTGGTTATATTCCGCACATTTTTCTATCACCTGATTGATAGTGTGAATATGGTCTATGGTTGAGTAGCCTTTACGGAATCCTGCCTGGTCCTTTGGTTGACGGAAGTCTAAGGTGTTCCTGATTCTATTTGCAATTACCTTAGTAAATACTTTGTAGGCAACGGACAATAAGCTGATCGGTCTATCATTTTTCAAGTCCTTGGCGTCCCCTTTCTTATGGATTAGGATTATGTTAGCATTTTTCCAAGATTCCGGCACGCTCGAAGTCATGAGGCATTGCGTATACAGGGTGGCCAGTTTCGCTAGAACAATCTGCCCACCATTCTTCAACAAATCTGCTGTTACCTGATCCTCCCCAGCTGCCTTCCCCCTTTGCATAGCTCCCAAGGCTTTCATTACTTCTTGCAGCGTTACCTGTGGGATTTCGAATTCCTCTAGACTATTCTCTCTTCAAATATCATCGTGGGTGCCACTGGTACTGTATAAATCTCTATAGAACTCATCAGCCACTTGAATTATCTCATCCATATTAGTAATGATATTGCCGGCTTTGTATCTTAGCGCATACATCTGATTCTTGCCAATTCCTAGTTTCTTCTTCACTGCTTTTAGGCTTCCTCCGTTCCTGAGAGCATGTTCAATTCTATCCATATTATACTTCCTTATGTCAGCTGTCTTACGTTTGTTGATTAACTTAGAAAGTTCCGCCAGTTCTATTCTAGCTGTAGGGTTAGAGTCTTTCATACATTGGCGTTTCTTGATCAGATCTTTCGTCTCCAGCGATAGCTTACTGGTATCCTGTCTAACGGAGTTACCACCGACTTCTATTGCACACTCCTTAATGATGCCCACAAGATTGTCGTTCATTGCTTAACACCAAGATCCTCTTCCTGAGTTAAAGCCGAATGCCTGTTCTGTAGCTTGATCTGGAATTCTTCTATTTTCCCTCTTACCGCTAACTCATGGGATCTGTTTCTTATGCACCAGTTTCTTCCGTTCCCTCCTTAGGTCTAGGCTAATTCGAGTTCTTACCGTCCTATGGTCACTGCAGCGCACCTTGCCGAGCACGTCCACATCTTGTATGATGCCAGGGTTAGCGCAGAATATGAGGTCTATTTCATTTCTAGTCTCGCCGTTCGGGCTCCTCTACGTCCACTTTCGACTATCCCGCTTGCGGAAGAAGGTATTCATTATCCGCATAATATTCTGTTCCGCAAACTCTACTAATAACTCTCCCCTGCTATTCCTAGTGCCTATGCCATATTCCCCCACTGCCTTGTCTCCAGCCTGCTACTTGCCTAGCTTGGCATTGAAATCGCCCATCAGTATAGTGTATTTTGCTTTCCACGTCTTCATAGAAGCTTTCGACTTCCTGCTCATCATGACTGAGCTTTAGGGGCGTAGACCTGTACAACCTTCATTTTGTACCTCTTATTAAGTTTCAGAACAAGACATGCCACCCTCTCGTTAATGCTATAGAATTCCTGTATGTTACCAGCTATGTTCTTATTAATCAGGAATCCGACTCCTAGTTGTCGTCTCTCCGCTAAGCCCCGGTAGCACAGGACGTGCCCGCTTTTTAGCGCTGTATATGCTTCTTTTGGCCTCCTAACTTCACTGAGCCCTATTATGTCCCATTTACTGCCCTCTAATTCCTCCAATAGCACTGCTAGACTCGCTTCACTAGATAATGTTCTAGCGTTAAACGTTGCCAGGTTCATATTCCAATGGCGGCCTGTCCGGAGCCAGGGATTCTTAGCACCCTCTGCTGCGTCGCAGGTCTGACCACCGCCGTGGTCAGCTGCTTCGCAGCTGCTGGGGACTGAGGGGCTGGGGTTTGATTGTGGTGTTCATATAGGAGGTTGTGGCCAAGTACTGTACCAGGGTGGCCAATCCTGCTCTGGTGAGGGAGTGCGTTGCCGGTTCTGGTCACCGGGATCAGGCCACATTCCAAGCCTGTTATGCAATTTTATCAACACGCGGATATTTTTTTAATCCGGTGGAAAATTGCGTGGCACCGGGATTCGAACCACGGACTTCTTGCACGCGAGGCGGGTGTTCTACCTCTACGCCACCGCTGCAACGCTTCGAACGCTTCGAACAGCTGCGTCTGCTGGTAAAGTCACGGGAAGTGTATTCTGGGATAAACAGGTAATTATTCACGTTGATTTTTGCCCGATGGTGTCACTATTAACAGTGAGAATTACTGCCGTGTTCTGCGTGATGTGCACAAGAGTTTGCGAAAGAAACGTCCGGGTTTGATCACAAAGGATGTGGTCTTTTTGCAAGACAATGCACGACCGCATACCGCTCAACGCACATTCCAAGCAATCCAGGAACTTTGCCGGCAGATATTACCACACACCCCCCTATAGCCCTGACTTAGCACCAAGTGATTTCCACCTGCTTGGGCCCCTGCAGGAATTCCTTGGAGGAAAACATTTCAACATTGATGATGAAGTGAAGAATGGTGTCCTACATTGGTTCCGTCGTAATAATAAATCTGTCTATGCGGAAGCATTTCGGGCGTTTGTTAAACGCTGGGATAAATGTATAATTGTACGTGAAGGCTATGTGGAAAAATAAATGCACTTTCCACAGTGGAATATTTTCTTCTATTTGTTTTTTTAAAAAGTCCCGGATTGACTTGAACGACCCTCGTATATAAACATCGTGTACATTACGTATGCATTATTGGAGAGACAAATAATTCTGATTTTTGTGCCAGTACTCGACACCTAGAAGGAATTTGTCCACCAAACTTGCTTCGAAAGTCTTCTTCTAACTGGAAGCAGGTAGCCAACCCGAAGCCATAAAACAAGCGCGAAGTTATGCGCCGAAAAAGTACAAAGAATATCTGTTTCTGCCAGTTGCATAGCATTCCATCATCGCTCTTGGCACAGTAGACAATAATCAAGCCTTAAATACGGTAAAAATTCATGCCCAAACACCCAACAAAATTTTTAATGTCTCACCTAGTGTCACCCTATGGGCAACCAAACTGCGAGGGCGAGCTACCAGAGAAAGCGAGCTGCGAAAAGGTCAGGAGAGGCCTGGGGAGGAGGAATGTCGCTACCCTTTAGTTTTATTTAGGGACCTGAGCAGTCGCCGGAGAAGAACGCCGGCCCCCCACCTCACCCCCCTTCTTCGCCTCACCCCCGTGCCTCCCGCGGGACTGAGGAAGGAGCGCTTCCTAGCTCGCACACATGAGAGCGAGCGGCGTTCGCCGGCTCACCCTCGGAAGCCTTCACTCACACAAACAGCACACAGCCCGCGGCGACGATTTTATCATCCTTGGACTTTATACGGAACCTCACGTCGACGTCGACGACAGAAATGCGCTTGCGGTGTCCGTATAATTGCTATCGCAATGAAATAGGACCCAACATGCTTGCTTGCGGAACACGAGACACAGCACAAGAAGGACGAGATGTGCACCCCCCGAAATCAACGCATTGCTCTCTAGAAGAAAGGCAACATGAAAACCAGCGAGTGATTGTGGGGCTTTGGAAGACCGAAATAATTATTGTGAGTAAGTTTGGATGAGACACTTTGTCGAATGCTTTCGCGAAGTCGATGAAGAGTGTGTCTGTTGGACTACAGGAGTTGAACGTTTCAGAGAGGTCATGGACAATTTCAAAGAGCTGGGTGGTTGTGCATAGCTTTTTTGGGAAACCACGCTGTCAAAGAAAAAAAAAACAAGTGCTATTTTCGAAGTAAGAAACTAATTGTTTCTAAATAATGTGCTCGACGAGTTTAGAACACGCGCATGTAATAGAAAATGGTCTACAATTTGACACATTCGCAATGCTGCCACTTTTGTGTATAGCTATAATTTTTTTGCGTTTCCGAGCTACCGGGAAGCAGCCACTATCAACAGATGACTGGATATCTACGCAAAAACTAATTTGGAATGCCATCAGGACAGGGCTCTTCTGAACATGAGCATTCAGCAAGAGATTTAAAACCCATTGTTCATTGATTTCAATGTCTGCCCTAGGTGGTCTAACGGGCGTGTTGCCAGCATGAGGTGTATGACCGTTATCTTTATCGAAAACGGATGTAAAATAACAATTAGAGTGATCAGCTTCCATTGCAGCACTGGCCACTGGATTCCGATGATAGCGGTCTCGTGGAAGGGTGGACATAACGCCAAAACTTCTCCGCGGTTGTGCGCGTTTTTCATTGTGCGGCTATTTATGCACGTGGTACAGAGATCTGATGGCGTCTTCTTTTGTGCCTTCCTTCTCTGCCGGATCTGGATGGAGGAGTGCGCATGACGCTCGTGTTCGAGGATGTCGCGCGGCCTGTCGGGAAAGTGGTATTGGGATCGGGGTTGAAATGGAGTAGAAGCTCGGTGGTTAAGCTGCGCTATCTGCTCTTTCGTCTCCTGTCAGGCCCTCATGACCCGGGCACCGAATCAGCTTGGGCTGGTGGGCTATCTTATTCCCTAGGATTTTCTGCAGGCAGCGTTGGAAGCCGGCATGCTGCCTGAGATTGTGTGATTTCTACCGAGGGTGAGCCTAATTTGTCTTTGGCACGGTAAGCCAGGGCGATCGCCTCTACCGTATTCTACGAGTAGGTGGTTGCAGTTGCGCAGGTTATGATACCCGTTTCGGTTTCGTCACCTGCTACCGCTAGTGCGCATCTGTTTTTGCCACAGCATATTTAACAGGGATAAGCGGGCTAGTTGGTGGTCGTTAATGGAATGCATCATGTAACCGCACTAAAAAACAAGGGACAAAGAAGGAACACACAAGACAGGCGCGGAAATAGAAAGGCAGGGAGAACAAGGCCCATTGAACTAGAAAGTAGCATATTTAACAGGGATAAGCGGGCTAGTTGGTGGTCGTTAATGGAATGCACCATGTAACCGCACTAAAAAACAAGGGACAAAGAAGGAACACACAAGACAGGCGCGCTTGTCTTGTGTGTTCCTTCTTTGTCCCTTGTTTTTTAGTGCGGTTACATGATGCATTGCCACAGCATACCGTGTCGCTGAAGACCAGCTCGGAACTATTCGCTTACTGCTTTTGTAAATTCTGGACTCCCGCTTGTCGGTGGCCTTGCTGGTATTTGTGGCTCATGTTTTGGGTGATGGGATCAACTACTATGTTCGCTCGCACTTCATTTAGTAGATCCGTCAAAGGGCAACTCCGGCGTTTGTTTAACCATGTTAGGATATTGTCATTTTCAAATGGCATTGACAGTCCTGTCACCGGTAGTGTGGTTCAATTTGCTTAGACATTCATCAATCATTTTAAATAAGCAATAAACGAGATACAGAAACCAAAACGGGCAAATGCTATGCTTTAAGTCACGATGAGTCACTGACATCAGATCCTACACTACCACAATGTAAACACACAGTACACGTGGTGCGAAAGCCAAAGCTGATGATGTCTCCTGGCGGCACAGCGAGCTTTTACAGAGTTTCCGAACTAGACAGCGGCGATTAAAGTGAGGATTTCAGCGACAGCGGCAGTGCAGTCTCTGACGTCACAAACACAGGGTGGGCAGTAGAAAGTCATGAGTCGGGGGCGCAACCAATCTTTAAAATTCAATTTCAGGAGAACTAAATAACTTGCAACCGTATAGTTTGGCCCAGATAATCAGAATGCAAAAGAGAACATATATTCAAAGTTTTATTAAGATCAGCGGACATCAAAAAATCGCCGGAGTTGCCTTCTAAGTTTTCGTTGGTGTACTGCGGACAGCCCAGCCTGCTTAAGATTTTTCTCCCCGATTGGGAGTTGCTGAGGCGCTTCCGTTGCGATATCCACACTGCCGCCCGTAGTTCAACAAAGATATTATGTAAGCGTAGAGCTTGTAGCCTTTCCATGGGGGTCCCAGAATGTTCTTATCATGGCGTCTACCTGGCCTTCTTCATCCTTACTGAGCTGCGTGGATATATGGTAGACTATATGTTTGCCGGCTCACTACTAGGGCGTGTGAGTCTAAGCGTCTAGGTTGCTTGAAAGCCTTTCCTATGGAAGGCGGTCCTATGTATCATACGGGATATTTGTTTTATAATTGATGGGGTGATCACCTTTGCCATTGCTCCTTAGTCAGAATCCTAGAATCCTTGCTTTCTGGACTTGGCTTTTGAGTTGATTATACAGAGTTGATTATACGGTGCCGTTACTTTCGTATCCTCGTCCATGGAGTCTTATATCTTGGATTTGTCCGGGGCGCATTTCATGCCGCTGTTCAGGGTGAAGTTCGAGGCTGTAAGTCTGGTACTTCTTGCAATGTCTGTTCTTTTTGGTCGAGGGAGCCGGATGTTGTCCACAGCGTAATGTCATCGGCATATATACCATACGCTAGGTTGTCTATTTGGTCTGAGGCTTTCGCGAGTTTCCACCTGCCTAGATTGATGAGGAGGGGTTATGGTATTACGACTTGCGGTGGGACTTTGTTGAGCATGTCGACTGTGTTAGATCTCGTCTGACAAAAGCTGATGGTGGTTGCGCGAATAGTTAGAAAGAACTTGATATAGTTGTAGATCTTCATGCCACAACAAATCTCGTTTAATTCTGACAGGATGGCGTCTTGCGCCTCTATTTTAAAGCGCCTTCGAGATCTAGTGCCAGGACTAGGTACACTCCTCCTTATGTTGTTCATGACCTCTTCCTTTAGTAAGAGCAAAACATCCTGGGTGGACAGGCCCTGTCTGAAGCCAAACATGTTTCGGGGAAGCAGATTTTGTTCGTTCATGTGGGTGCTTGGTAGCGAATTTATTACTTTTTCATAGAGTGTTACCATGCATGATGTTAGAGATACTGATCGCAGGGAGTGTAGGGCAGGGGCTTTGCCTGGTTTCGGAATTAGGACTATTTTAGCTTCCTTCTAGGTCTGTGGGAGTGTGCCGGGCTCCCAAACTTCCTCATTAAAGAAATTTGTTAGTTGGTTTTAGAATTGATAACTCATGTTTATCAGCATCGCGTTTGTTATTTGAACCAGTTTCTGGAGCTGTATTCCACTTTGCTGCCTGCGCTGCCGCGAAAAGCGTCCCCTTCATTACTGATGCATCTAGCTTTTAGTTTTCTCGTCCGTTATATTCGAGGTTGCACAGAGGGATCTTCTCGTTTCCGATATATCGCGAAAGTAGTGCTTACAAAAGCTCTTGGTCCGTTCCTCCGAAATCGCTGCTCTTCTTCAAGGGTGCGGTTGGTAGCCATCTTAGTCCTATCCGGTTCTAGCATGCTGCGTTCTATAGCCCAGACCTTAGACGAATTTAGTGTGTCTATAATGGAGTCACAAAAACGAACCCAGCTTTCCGCCTCGAGCTTCCACGCATACTCATTGGCTTGCTCTGCAATGACCGTGATTCTTCAGGAGCTTACAGGTAAGCTTTTGTCTTTACCTATTTTCGTAAGCCTTCGCCTACTTTCCCAAATATGTAGAAGGCGGCGATCGGCAACTGGCGCATCTGCGGTTGTCGTTAATTGCTTAGAGGGGTTCTTATGTGCTTCTTAGTGCTCAGATCCAGCACCCCAGGTTGTACGCTCGGTAGACTTGATATCCTCGTAGAGACATAAACGAGGACATGGTCTAAGTACAAAATAAACAACTTTTCAGAACGATGCTTTGCTTCAGGCGAACATATTCAATAAAATTATGTCTACACAACGAGAAAACACTTCACAACGGCGCATTTTTCACATACGGCTACGCTTACAGTCCGCGATAGACTAGGTAGGCCCAGCTCGGTGGCCGACGCGGCCGACGGCCCTTGCGATCCAAAACGAGTTCGTGGAAGAGCGCTTGCCAACACCATTATCGCTACACTTGCGTCGCCCGTAATGAAGTACAGTTTGTCTACTCGGCGCCGTTAATGCGAGGGACGGTCGTGCAAACGAAGCCTCGATCAGACGGTCGGTGTCGGCTGTCTACCTGCGAAATTCCCTACGCATCGCGGCTCCCGTTCTCGCCAACACATTGCTTAGCACTAGTGTACTGAGAGCTGCTTTGCAGAGTAGGCAACACATGGAGATAATTTTAATTGAAATTATGAGGTTTTACGTGCCAAAACCACTTTCTGATTATGAGGCACGCCGTAGTGGGGGACTCCGGAAATTTCGACCACCTGGGGTTCTTTAACGTGCACCTAAATCTAAGTATTGGAGATAATTTTACTCAATTGGTAACTATTGCGTATAGGAAACAAGTTGGAGCCGGTAAGTAGAAAAAATAAGTGCCCTTCCACTCTGAAGAAAGATGACTAGCGAAGCTGTGTATATGGGCCACTTTATGACGAACTGCACATAAGCCGCGTGTCGGCCCGGCATTGCTCTATCTTCGGGATCGGCCCACATATGGGGACTGCTTAACGCCTGCTTCACCTCCGCTGCGGGTCGGCCAGACATTGCACTATCTTCGGGATAGATCCACATATGGGGAGTGCTTAACGCCTGCTTCACCCTGTTAGAAATGGCCGTACGGGGTGACAACGTGCCAGCTATTTCAGCCCGCTGCACGTGTTCCCAACCAACCGGACGGGGCGCACTTCAGAGAACTGCGAATAAACCGGCAGCCACGTGCCGCGGGGTCAGCTCAGGAATGTGGTGCCCGGCCGCGCCGCCCGGGACGAAGCAGAGTTCTACGGGGCCCCTCTGACGTCGGCTCCGGACCTTTACACCTGTGTGTGTGTGCGGCACTGAAACCTGTGCAACACGTGTTTGTGAGCCTGCTCCAAAAGGGCGGGTCATCTTCGGTGACGTCGAACGGTGACGTCGAACGGTGACGTCAAACGATGACTGGACGAATGTTTCCGTTCGCTTGGAATCAAGGGGGGGACAAGTGCTCATAAGCAGCGGTTGTCGGCTGCGAGAGCGTGCTCGTCGCAGTGAGCTGAGTGCTCGTTGTCGTGCTCGTCGTAGTGAGCTGTGTGCTCGTTTCATGCTCGAAATGTACTAGTGAGCTGTGTGCTCGTAAGCTGTTTGCTGCATGCGTCGTCTTGCGGGCACCATTTGGGAGTCACGCTAGACTGTCGATGTCTCTTGCTTAAAATGCTTAATATGTAAATAATGTAAATAAATCCTGCTCTCCTAAGTCCCGACGAAGAGTCAAGCTCCTTCCTACATCTACGACTGCCAAATCCTACAACCCACGACGCGGGACGGCCCGGCATTGGCCTATCTTCGGGATAGGCCCACATATGTGGAGTGCTTAACCCCAGCTTCAACTCCACCGCAAGTCGGCCCGGCATTGCACTATCTTCGGGATCGGTCCACGTATGGGGAGTGCTTAACGCCTGCTTCCCCTCCGCCGCAAGTCGGCCCGGCATTGCGCAATCTACAGAATAAGCCCACGTATGGGGGAGTGCTTAACGCCTGCTTCACCTCCGCTAAGGGGCCGACCCGGCATTGTAATATCTTCGGGATAGGCACACATAAGGGGAGTGCTCAACGCATGCTTCACCCGCGCCGCGGGTCGGCCCGGCATTGCCCCATCTTCGGTATAGGCCCACATATGTGGACTACTTAACCCCAGCTTGACCTCCGCCGCAAGTCCACCCGGCACTGCACTATCTTAGGGATAGGCCCTTATATGGGGAGTGCTTAACGCGTGCTTCACCTCCACCCGAAGTCGGCCCGGAATTGCGCTATATTCGGTATCGGCCCACGTAAGGGTACTGCTTGACAGTTCCTCCGCCGCAGGTCGGGCCGGTATCGCACTATCTTCGGGATAGGCCCACGTATGAGGACTGCTTAACGCCTGCTTCACCTCCGCCGCGGGTCGGCCAGGCATCGCACTATCTTCAGGATAGGCCCACATATGGGGACTGGGCAATGCCTGCTTCACCTCCGCCGCAAGTCGGCCCAGCATTGCATAATCTCCGGGATCAGCCCAGGTATGCGGACTGCTTAACGCCTGCTTCACCTCCGCGCGGGTCAGCCCGGCATTAGTTGCACGATCTTCGGGATCGGCCCACGTATGGGGAGTGCTTAACGCCTACTTCACCTCCGCCGCCAGTCGGCCCGGCAGTGTACTATCTTTCTAATGCGGAATGCATTACTGCATGTACTAGAAATGTAGTGGTCGTTGCAATATACAGACCTCCCACCGGTAACAAACGGCACTTCTTCGACTTCCTTGAAAATTTACTGGTGTATCTCACTTCTACCGGATGCGTATTTATTATTATGGGTGACATAAATATTAACTTATTGTCTAACGATTCATGTGCAACGCAATTCAATGATACCGTTGCATCATTTGCCTGCTGGAATTGCATATCTTTACCCAAAAGGGTAACTGTTGAAACAAGTAGTCTACTAGACGTATATATTACAAATCTGGTGTCTAACAACATTCTCTTTGGTGTCCTGTCCCATTACATCAGCGATCATTTGCCAATCTTTTGCTTCCTACCTGTCATTCACGACACAGATGTGGAGGTCCCACGGTTATACAGAGTAATTAATGCTAACACGATAAGTATGTTCAAAACATTAGTCGAAAGTTCACATTGGGATAATGTGTACGATACAACTGACGTAAACAAAGCATATATAGCATTTATTAAACAGTTTCTTTGGTGCTACGACACTGCCTTTCCACTAAAGGAAACTAAAACTTGCAAAAAGTTTAAAAAGGGTTGACTCAGGAACTATACAAAAGAATTAAAACGAAGAACCATTTGTATCACAAGTTTATCAAGAGCCGTGATGCCAATACCCTCATTGAATTTAGAAAATACAGAAATAAACCTAACCAGGATGTTAATATAGCTAAATATACTTACTATATTGATCAGTTGACCAAAGTACATTCTGACAGAAGAAAAGTTTGGCGTGAAATTGCCTTTTTAACTAATAAATGTAATCCGGAAATGTAATCGTATGTTAGAAAGCGGAGTGTACCCAGATCAACTGAACATAGCACATGTATGTCCAGTTTACAAAAGTGGGGGAAAGAATGACATATCGAATTATAAACCCATTTCTGTTCTACCCGTCTTATCAAAAGTTTTTGAAGATGTCATTAATACTCGTCTCGAGAATTTTTTCCATAAGTTCAGTGTTATTATTTCCTCGCAGTATGGATTTCTGAAAAACAAATCAACAGGGCAGGCGCTTTTAACAGTAAAAAAAAATTATTAAGAATATCGAAATGAAACAGTACACTTTTGGTCTTTTCTTAGATTTCCGAAAGGCATTCGATTGCGTTTATCACAACACCCTGCTACGCAAGCTCAACAGTAATGGCATACGTGGTATTGCATCTGACTTGCTAAACAACTATTTAAATAACAGATTACGGTATGTTCAAGTTAATGGCATATCGGTCCCCGTCGACTCTTGTTCCATTGGTGGACCGGAGCAGACCCCAAACCAGAACTTCCTGCTGTCTGCTGAGCCCTTTCTGGACAACGGAGTAGATTGCAGCCCTGTGTGGCCAGCCGATCACTCGCCACGAGCTCTGGGCCGCATGAAGCGACGCCGTGCACCGGGGTTGGATGGCATCACATTCCAAATGCTGCGGAACCTGGCTCACCCAGAGAAGCACCGGCTGCTAGACTACTTTAACGACATCTGGCGGTCTGGCTGCCTTCCAGAGGCGTGGCTAATGGCTGTCGTTGTCTTGGAACTGAAAAAGTCTGCCAGAGCGCTCACCTCCTAGCGACCGTGTCCCTCACCTCAGCGGCCTGCAAGGTCTGCAGCACTGGCGCGCCTCGAGTGGATCTCCGGAGCTTTCAACCCGGAACAGCAGACTGGGTTCTATCGTTACCGGTGCAGTGCTGACCCCATCGCGGACGTCGTATCATCCCTGGAGGACGCGAGAGGGCCTCGCGAATAAGAACTCCTTGTGCTTCTTGATGTGAAAAGAGCTTTTGATGGCTTGCCTTACCCGGTCATTCAGCGCTCTAAGGACGATCTTGGGGTTACGGGATGTCTCCGACGTTTCGTCACGGCCATTCTCACGGCCTTTTTCGCTCCCTTTGCGTAAGGGTGGGAAAGACTGTGAACTCCACACGGGCAGTCTGTTCCGGAGTGCCGCAAAGATCCGTCCTAAGCCCAATTCTTTCCAACATGGCGCTGGCTTCTCTTCCTACTGCCATCCCAGCAGACCTCCAACATCGCATCTACATCTACGTATGAGCGGATGAGGTAGTTCTGTGGACTAGGTGCCCCACTAGAAGCCTTCCAGCCGTTCAGTCCTGTTTGCAGCGAGCAGGTTGCCTACTTCCAGACAATGGGCCTCTCCGTATCGTTCTCAAAGACGGAGGGAGGCCCTCCCTTCTCGTCCGCCCCAGCATGGGCATACGCCGACGAGCAGTCCCGATGGTGCTGGGTGGCAACTGCATACCATGAAAGCAGGTTGTGACTAGGGGCGTAGCCAGGGGGGGAGGGGGGGGGGGGCTTATGGGGCTTCAGCTTTCCCTACCCGAAATTTTCCCGTGCTATCATGCGCCGCCGACCAAAACAAGCTCCCGCGCCACAAATCATTCTGGATTTTGTCTAGAATGACCTTTTCGCGCTCAAAAAGACATTTCAGCGCGAACATAACGAAATCGGTCTGGATTTCGCGGCAACGCCCGTGCACCGTGAGTCGCATAACGCAACGAGGCCCATCCGAGCACAAAGTTTCTAGGGCGCTTTTATGGCGAGCGGGCTCGTCGCGGCATCTCGCAGTGGCCGTGGCGTGGTATCTACGGAGCGCATGGATTTCAATTCTGAAACTTTACTGGTGTAAAGGTCTCATAAACTTTTGATCCGAAAGGTGCATTCACCTTTCCAAAGTCGTGCTTTAGATTTTCAATTCCGGAATCTTGTGGGTTTATTTTTGTTATAAACATTTGACGCCAAAGGTGCATTGACTTTTCTAAATTCGTACATCGGACCATACAACGAGACAAACCAAATCAACACACTATCAGACAAGTTGGCAAAGCACGCAGCGAAGTTAGATGTTCTGTCGCGAGGTTCGATGAGACGATGCGTTGTGGTGGTTCATTTTTGCTGTCAAGTCACAGAAAATAATATCAGCATTCTTTTTTTCACCTACGCAAAAGCATCCACGTCAAGACACTAAAGCCAGTAAAGGAAACTACGTTCTCATTTATTTTTCTACTTTGACTTTTATTCGCGAGGACACATTGAGCCTCTTCAAGGGGAGTATGGTAGCGCGATTCAAAGACGGGACAAGAGAAGACACAAAGGGACACACACAGCGCTGTGTGTGTCCCTTTGTGTCTTCTCTTGTCCCGTCTTTGAATCGCGCTACCATACTCCCCTTGAAGATGCATTACCAACAAGCCCACATTGCAACCCTCGTGAGCCTCTTCAATTTTATTGTTCTCGCTACCAGCGGGCTGCCGGAGCCTGCCAGAGCGCATGCGTTTTTCTCGTGTTGCCCCGACCACCGCGCGCGCGCACTTCGATGCGTGTTCGTTTTTTTCTGGCCGAGTGGATTTTCGCCTGGCAGAGGTTTGGATGCGCTCTGGCTAGCAGACGAGAAAAAGAAACAATGCAGGGTCACTCGCCGTCATCGCTGCGGGGACTCGAAGGATTGTAACGCGTTCGCCTGAGCGCGACCTGTCCGGAAAATTTTGTCTCGCCGGTGTAGGATACCAAACAGTACGCGTGTGGTTCTCTTTGGACCAAGCATCTCACGTTTTCTTCGATATTTCTTCTGTAGCCACATTAAGTGCCCAATGTGGGCATTCGATTGTGGCCAACATGCTTTCCTTAGCGTTTTTTTTTTTTCATTCCCGGCCTCCCCCCCCCCCCCCAAAAAAAAAAAAAAAAAGATTGTTGCGCTACCGCAAATGGTCGCACGGTGAAAGTTCGATTTTGTTACTTCTTTTGCTGAACGTAATGGGCCACGGGACGTTTCAGTTGCCGGATACATTTAGATAATTGCGATTGCAACTATATGGACACTCCAGGTGCATTCCTGTCGTCGCCCTCATGTTCCGTGTAAATTCCAAGGGCGATAACATCGGACCGCGAGTCGCATGCTGTATGTGCGAGCGAAAGCGTAAAGAGGGGGGGGGGGGGGGAGGGAGGGGAGGGTGGCATGGGCGAGCCGACGATGGTGGCTCAGTCTTGTGTGTGCATGGGAGAAAAACGAGGAGAAAGCGCGCCGCCTCCAGTCGCGCGCGATATATCAGAGGGAGTGGACAGAGGGGCGTGGCAACCTTTAGGGGGGTGGCTGTGATCTGTGGTTGCACAACATATTTATTTGCCTTGTTTGACGCATCATATATAGTGACCTTTTCTTTGACACGTAGATTTGTTGGAGACATACGTATTTTAAATATGTTTAAAAGCTGCAACATCCGCCATACAGCCCAGACCTGTAGCTTAGAGACTTCGACATTTTGGAGCATTTGAAAAAACAGCTCAAGGCAACAAGATTCGTGGCGGACGATGACGTGAAACAGTCATTCTTGAAGCAGGAACGCAAGGAGTTTTATGAGACGGGAATCACGCGACTCGTTAGCCAGTGGGACAAATGTCTAAATACTCATGGAGACTACTATAAAGTACCCCGTCTGTCATATATTCGCCTTCGCTCACTTTCATTTGACTCGCTCTCGCGTATTTTGCAAAACTCCTGCTTTTCATATATGCTCTCTGTTGCGACTATTATTTCGTTGCAATTACTAACAATACACAACCGGTGACAGCTGCTCCTGCGCAATACATTGTAACAAAGGACCGCGTCATTGAGATTTTCCCCCGGTCGTTGCATATGTACAAAAATGTAAAAAAGTTTCTTGAATGACAAAGTTTCATTAAAACATTTGTCCTCAACTTGTTCATTTCATGGCTTTTACATTTTTCATATCAGTAGCGTGCACTGTTTTGCTGGTTTCAAGCTGGTATAGTTCTGAAGTTCGTGTGATATTTTCTTATTAAATAGGCAGAAAACATGGAAGCATTGATATCAGTATTTCGGGCACAATGTTTTAGACATACGAGTATATTCTTTCATGAAAAATACATGTTTTACTGCACCTTCTACGCCACCGCGCGGTGGCGTAGAGGTAGAGAATCCGCCTCGCGTGCAAGAGGACCGTGGTTCACATCCCGGTGCCGCCCAATTTTCCACCGGATTAAAAAAATCCGCGTGTTGATAAAATTGCGTAAACGGGCCTGGAGTGCGGCCGGATCCCGGTGACCAGAACCAGTAACGCACTCCCTCACCAGAGCAGGATTGGCCACCCTGGTGCAGTACTTGGCCACAAACTTCTATATGAATACAACAATCAAACCCCGGCCCTCAGTCCCCTGCAGCTGCGAAGCAACTAACCGAGGCGGCGGTCAGACCTGGGACGCAGCAGAGGGTGCTAATAATCTCTGGGTACGGACAGGCCGCCTTTGGAATCTGAATCTGGCAACATTTAACGCTAGAACGTTATCTAGAGAGGCGAGTTTAGCAGTGCTATTGGATGAATTATCGGGCAGTAAATGAAATATCATAGGGCTCAGAGATGTTAGGAGGACAAAAGAAGCATATACAATGCTGAAAAGCAGGCACGTCTTGTGCTACCGGGAATTAGCGGAGAGACGAGAACTGGGAGACGGATTCCTGATTAATAAGGATATAGCTGGTAACAACCAGGAACTCTATAACGAGAGGGTGGCAGGTCTTGTGAAACCCAATAAAAAGTACAAATTGCACGTCGTACAGGTCTACGCCCCTACATCCAGTCATGATGACCAGAAAGTCGAAAGCTTCTATGAAGACGTGGAATCGGCAATGGGTAAAGTCAAAACAAAATACACTATACTTATGGGCGGCCTCAATGCCAGGGTAGGCAAGAAGCAGGCTGGAGACAAGTCAGTGGGGGAATATGGCCTAGGTTCTAGGAATAGCAGGGGAGAGTTATTAGTAGGGTTTGCAGAACAGAATAATATGCGGATAATGAATACCTCCTTCCGCAAGCGGGATAGCCGGAAGTGGACGTGGAGGAGTCCGAATGGCGAGACTAGAAGTGAAATAGACCTCATACTCTGCGCTAACCCTGGCGTCATACAAGATGTGGACGTGCTCGGCAAGGTGCGCTGCAGTGACCATAGGATGGTAAGAACTACAATTAACCTAGACTTGAGGAGGGAACGGAAGAAACTGGTACATAAGAAGCCGGGCAATGAGTTAGCGTTAACAGGGAAAATACATTAATTCCGGATCAAGCTACAAAACAGGTAAAAAAAGGCTTTAACTCAGGAGAAGGAAGTTAGTGTTGAAGCAATGAACGAAAATCTTATGGGCATCATTAAGGAGTGTGCAAGAGAAGTCGGTGGTAACTTCGTTAGACAGGATACCAGTAAGCTATCGCAGCAGACGAAAGATCTGATTAAGAAACGCCAATGTATGAAAGCCTCTAACCCTACAGCTAGAATAGAACTGGCAGAACTTTCAAAGTTAATCACCAAGCGTAAGACCGCTGACATAAGGAAGTATAATATGGAAAGAATTGAACATGCTCTCAGGAACGGAGGAAGCGTAAAAGCAGTGAAGAAGAAACTAAGAATAGGCAAGAATCAGATGTATGCGTTAAGAGACAAAGCCGGCAATATGATTACTAATATGGATGAGATAGTTCAAGTGGCTGAGGAGTTCTATAGAGATTTATACAGTACCAGTGGCACCCACGACGATAATGGAAAAGAAAATAGTCCAGAGGAATTTGACATCCCACAAGTAACGCCGGAAGAAGTAAAGAAAGCCTTGGGAGCTATGCAGAGGGGGAAGGCGGCTGGGGAGGATCAGGTAACAGCAGATTTGTTGAAGGCTGGTGGGCAGATTGTTCTAGAAAAACTGGTCACCCAGTATACACAATGCCTCATACCTCGAGCGTACCGGAATCTTGGAAGAACGCCAACATAATCTTAATCGATAAGAAAGGGGATGCCAAAGATTAGAAAAATTATAGACCGATCAGCTTACTGTCCGTTGCCTACAAGGTATCTACTGAGGTAATCGCAAATAGAGTCAGGAACACCTTATACTTCTGTCAACCAAAAGACCAGGCAGGATTTCGTAACGGCTACTCAACAATAGACCATATTCACACTATCAATCAGGTGATAGAGAAATGTGCGGAATATAACCAACCCTTATATATAGCTTTCATGATTACGAGAAAGCGTTTGTTTCAGTCGATACCTCAGCAGTCATTACGGAATCAGGGTGTAGATGAGTCGTATATAAAGATACTGAAAGATATCTATAGCGGCTCCACAGCCACCGCAGTCCTCCATCAAGCAACGAAATCCCAATAAAAATGGGCGTCAGGCAGGGAGATACGATCTCTCTAATGCTATTCACAGCGTGTTTACAGGAGGTATTCAGAGACCTGGATTGGGAAGTATTGGGGATAAGAGTTGACGGAGAATACTTTAGTAACTTATTTAACAGGGATAGGCGGCTAGGTGGTGTTCGAGATTGGAATGCATCATGTAACCGCACAAAAGAAGGGACAAAGAACGAACACACAAGACAGGCGCGGATCCGCGGCTCTCTTGTGTACCGCGCCTGTCTTGTGGGTTCCTTCTTTAGTAACTTGTCATTCGCTGATGATATTCCCTTGCTTAGTAACTCAAGGGACCAATTACAATGCATACTCACTGACCTGGAGAGGGAAAGCAGAAGGGTGGGTCTAAAAATGAATCTGCAGAAAACTAAAGTAACGTTTAACAGTGTCGGAAGAGAATAGCAGTTTACGATAGGTAGTGAGGCACTGGAAGTGGTATGGGAATACATCTACTTAGGGCAGGTAGTGACCGCGGATCCGGATCTCGAGACTGAAATAATCAGAAGAATAAGAATGGGCTTGGGTGCGTTTGGCAGGCATTCTCAGATTATGAACAGTAGGTTGCCATTATCCCTCAAAAGAAAAGTGTATAACAACTGTGTCTTACCAGTACTCACCTACGGGGCAGAAACCTGAAGGCTTACGAAAAGGGTTTTACTTAAATTGAGGACGACGCAACGAGATATGGAAAGAATAATGGTGGGTGTAACGTTGGATAAGAGCAGATTGGGTGAGGGAACAAACGCGAGTTAATGACATCTTAGTTGAAATTAAGAAAAAGAAATGGGCATGGGCAGGGCATGTAATGAGGAGGGAAGATAACCGATGGTCATTAAGGGTTATGGACTGGATTTCAAGAGAAGGGAAGCGTAGCAGGGGGTGGCAGGAAGTTCGTTGGGCGGATGAGATTAAGAAGTTTGCAGGGACAAGATGGCCACAATTAGCACATGACAGGGGTAGTTGTGGAAGCATGCGAGAGGCATTTGTCCTGTAGTGGGCGTAGCCAAGCTGATGATGATGATGATGACATATTTTACTTGCATTGACAGCCGGTAGCGTTCAAGAATTCGTCTGCAGCATCTTTGACAGTGACAATGCAGTAATTATTAATGTACTTGGTCCTTCGACAAATTCTATAAGGAGGAGGTTGAGCTGCAAAGTGAGGTCCCCCTCCCCGGACGATATTTCTGGCTACGCCACTGGTTGTGACGTACTTGGGCCTGCAGAAGGACAACCGGCTCTCCTGGGCGCCAGCTTTCAAGGCGCTCATCGCTCAAGTGCAGGAGGTCTTAAAGGTGGTTGGCCGTCTGATGTTCCGCGGCAGAGGATGCACACCCCAATAGCGTATCCATCTATACGCCACTGTGGCTACGTCAAGGCTTCTTTATGCCCTCTCTCTCGTGGCCCTCCGACAGGTTCGCCTAGACCGCCTGGAGCTCCAGCACCGGAAAGCCATCCGGATGATTCTTGGCTTGCCAGGCACCTCGCACATCGCTGCCACCCTAGCCGAGGCAAAGACTTGGCCGTTTTCCCTGGTTCTTCTACAGCGTGGCGTCCATCACGTTGACAGGCTACATTGCGCCCCGGGTAGCGCGGCTCTACTTTCTAGGTTCCGGAATCGACCTCACTCACGCATGGGGTGCTTGTGTCAGCTGTACGAGGATGTTGTCGGCGATCCTCCCACGCTAGCCATCGCGCCACCTCCTCCGCACCATCAGCCATTGGAGGTCTCAACTACGCAGGAGGGCCTCACGAAAGGATGATCCCCACCTGCGCCTTCTACCAGGCGTCGGCGTTCCTGTGAAGGACCGGCTGGACGGACATCTGCACATCTACATGGATGGCTCCGCCCATGCAGACTCTGGATCTGCCACTGCCTCCTGCGTGATGCTTGCCCTTAGGCGCTCGGGCTGCTTTTCACGGCAAGCTCCACCACTGCTGAGGTGGTTGGCCTCCATCAAGGCTGGAGACATGCTGGCGGAGGAGCTCCTGGAATCCCCGGTTGTGATACTCTGCGACTTGCGAACGGCGCTCCTTGCTCTTCATCGTCCAGAGACCGCGGGCGTTGGCGTTGCCCTGCTGGCGGAAAAGCTTCGCACCCTTGTTTCGGGTGGCTTGAAGCTGTCGCTACAGTGGCTTCCTTCTCACGTCGGCGTCCAGGGCGACGAGAAGGCTGACGCCCTGGCAAAGGCCGCACACCATGCCACTTTACCAGTCAGCATCGCTGTAACGGCCTTTGGCTATGCAAGGCACACGTTGCAGAGGCACCTAACGGCGCTCCACCCTGATTGACGCGTCGCCAGTGGTCGCCATCCCCGTCCCTTTCCTGATCGCGGCCTCACAAGGAAAGAGCGGTCTCTCCTGCTGCGCCTCTGGATCGGCTGCTCCTGGACGGCGTCGCGGAGGTACAGCAAAGGCCTGGCTTCATCCCCGGCCTGCTCAGCGTGCGGCGAGGACGAAACAATTGACCATATACTTTGTTCCTGTCCCGCCTTCTCCGAAGGGAGCGCTTCTCTTTACGTATCATTCTGACCCCTCGGACTCCCAGTGGTCTCGGCATCCCAGCTGCTGTTTCCCGAACGGCACCACTGCTCCAACCTAAGACACCTTCTTACGCTCCTGGAGGATACGGGGCTGTCGTGTAAACTGTGAATGCGCCGCATGACTACCGTTGACAGCGGTACCTAGTACTGGGCTCTGCAATCGCCTCGACCGACTCTCTCCTCTATTTTCTTTCTTCTTTATGTCTCCCTCCCCTTCCCGAAGGCGCTGAGTCGTGCTCTCTTAAGGGCTGCATAATCTCTCTCTCTCTCTCATTGAATCCAGGTAGAGTAACATGGGCTTCAGGTACGGGACCAGGAAGGCAGCAGTTCAGGCAATGTAACTGCGTAAACAACAGAACGATTAGGCATGTTGTCGATCCAGCCGCTGTGTTGCTCACTGAAAATGTGTGCCGCGGTAAGTACAATTGGGGGGGGATGCATTCGATGAATGACGTCACGGACCAGTGACTACCCATGAATGGATCATTACAAGTGACGTCATAAAAACGCGAAGCGACCAGTGCACCGATAGGCAGGCTGTCGCATGCGCTGAGGCTGTCACACGCTTGCGTGACAAGGCCGTCCATCAGCTAGCAGTCACGAGTCGGTGAAAACGAATGTGGCTTTGGGATTGTTGCGGTTGCGTGGCGCGTCGAATCGTCAAAGCCGGAAAGATCAGCAGGGGTGTCAAATATGGGACCAGGAAAGCAGCAGTTTTGGTAAAATAGCTGCCTAACCAACACTGTACGATTAGGCATGTCATCCGCCCAGCCGCTTCCTTGCCTACTCTTTCGCAAAAATAAAACGCAATCTGCTAAAGTTGCGACCACGTGGCTAACAAACGCTGGACTATTCGCAGAAAGGTACAATATGCCTTCGGTCTTGCTTTCACATTCTACTTTTGTTGCCTGCACGGCTACAATGCCCAACTCCTTTCCAGCATCAACCGCTTCAGCTGTTATCGCCTTCAAATCTTTCAAATAATGAAGCGCCAACGGTAACGACACACTAAGAAGGAACAAAAGACAGGACAAGGCGCTTTTAGCACCTGTCGAGCAACTGCCTTTTACAACTGTCTCTTGCTGTCGAGCACTCGCACGTTAGGTGTGGCAACTTGTAGGGAGTTGCAAAGTGGAGCCATCGTGAATGCGAAAGCGCACGGACAGCGGCGCGCTTACTGCCTCGATGCCAGCGCTGAGACATGGTATTCAGGCACCCTACCCGGAACGAGCCCCGAAGGCCCTGGCGTAGAGTCCTCTACGGCGTGGGGAAGCGAAGCTGACCAGGAGACGGTAGCGTACTTCCCTTTCTTCCCGACTGTGACTTGCCACTCGTGCACCGAACGGTTCCGCCACTGGCCAGGTAGTGCGCCCTTTTTTTGTCGTGGCCTGTTCGGCACCCATCACGCCGTTTGACACCTCGGCTGCTGCCGGCATCTTGCTGGGGTCTTGTTCACGAACTTCCTCTTCTCTACCTGTGTAGTGGCCGTAGTGACTCGAGCAGTGTCGCAGTCTACCATTTTGGCTCGGCTCATCTCTGTCGTCTTGGCGGGACTAGTGTTTGCGGTGAGTTCGTTGTGTTCTCTGCCTCTTCTTTGTCCATAAGGAGGCTGTATCCGCTTCGTTTCTGCCAGCCACTCTTGCGTACAGTGGGACGCAGTCGGCGGCACTTGTTGCACTGCAGCGTTCGACAGTCGCGACGCATGTGTCTCTTGAGCTTGCAGCGAAAACATGTCGGAATTCGACCTGGTGCAAGCAGGAGCGCAACTCCTTCACTAAACTTTAACACATCTTGTGGCGATTCATGGGTGGCCCTATCTCGAACCACCATCCGCACGACACAGGATTCCGCAAGCCTGATGACCACAGCAGCCCGCTCTACGGGACGGATATCAGTCAGTTTGCCAAACTCACTTAAAGCCTTGCATAGATCTTCATTGGTCTCGTGGCACGGGATCCAATGAACATTTGCGGTGATCTCACGGGCCTTATCACCGGGCAGTAGTGTCCCTTCACTTCAACACCTTCTGCTCGGACCAACATTTCCTTAGCATGAGCGATGCGGAGCTTCTCCAGCTAGACGTGGCCCATCTGATAGGGGTTAATCCCACTCACCTTTTGGACAGTGAGCTTCGCCAGCGGTGCTTGAAAATCACCAATGCGGTACGGTCACCAGGCAACATCGCAGTGCAAAAACAGTTTTTCGTGTCGTTGTGTGAAGGCACCTGTGGCAGCACAAACCGGTAGACCGACTGGGCCCCATTGCTGCGCACATCTCGGCTGCCGCCGGTAGAGACATAAGGCGCAGTTTCGCTATAAAGGCGAAGCATGGAGTGCGTTAGCGAACTAGCAGACAGCTATACGAAGTAAGGATAGCACCTTTAACGGCCGTATCAACTTGTAAATATTCGCTTGCTAACTAAATTAACAGGCATGGTGTCAGCGCGCACAGCGAACATGAACACATCACACTCGACGACCGCGGACACTCGCTGTCGAAAGGCTAGCGTGAGCAAGCGCGGCAGCAGCAGCGAGCGAAGTCACCTTCGCGCTGTGTAGTGCTTCAACGCAAACTAAGCACCGAGAAAACGCAGCACGCACAAAGCTACGAGCCGTCGACGCAGCTAACTCTACCATCCGTCTACCCAAAGCTGATTGCTTTCAAGATACGGCCGCGCGACCACGCGTAGCCGCTACACAAGCAGTTGCAGCTGGAGTAGAACGCCGCCTCATTCCCTCCCCGCCACCTGGTGCCTCGCAACGTTGGGTGTCTTGCGCGCGACGGAAGACGGCGCGCTTCCTTTCCCCTCTTCTCCCTATCGCGCGGGCGAGGTTGAGTCGCCAATCATCGGCTCCCCTCGCAAGCTTTCACTCGCATATACAGCGTAGGGCACGCGGCGACGGTGTTGTCGCCCTTAATTTCTACGGAACATCGCGGCGACCGCCACGGCATAAATGGAGCGTCCATACAATTGCTATCGCAAGAAAAGCATCTTGCACGGAGCAAGCCATCCCGCTTTCGCTCCTGAAGAGAACCGGATAGTGAACGCCACCACGAAACATAAGCGGAGAGAGAACTTATTCCACACTATTCATCCATGGTCACCTAGTGTAGTTCGGTTAGGGACAAACGGAGCAAAGCGCGTTCTCCTCCGTGGTACTATAATACCCATGGAAAGGCAGATTCCGCGAAACGAAAGTCCCCAGATGTCATTGTCGCAATTCGCGCACGACACTCGAGCAAATACGAAAAAAAAGCGTCTCTACTTTTAAGCTGTCCTCTTCTTAATTTACTGATTTTTGTATATGTGTTTAAAAGCGTCGAGGACCTAGACATATCACTTCTTTCAAATGTAATAAGTTGCTTCCAAACCGGTTGCACTTGGAGGCAGCTGGGCCTCTCACCTGAGTTCGGGTGGTGGTTGATTGGCATCCTCGATGTAGTACGACTCGTAAATACGACGTCTGGTGTGGCACCAGCTCTGCCCAAAAGAAGAGCCACAGGACACTTAATTTTTTTAATCGGACATATCGAGAAATGCTCACAAAGGTATGCAATAAGTGGCTATCTCACCATGCCGCACCTCGGAGAGGTATGGCACATCTGATCACGAAAGAAGACACTATGAACAGAGAAATTTGGACACATCATCATAAAACAGAATGGCATGCGTGCGCGCGCGCACACACACACACACACACACACACACACACACACACACACACACACACACACACACACACACACACACACACACACACACACACACACACACACGCACGCACGCACGCACGCACGCACGCACGCACGCGCGCACACACACACACACACACACACACACACACACACACACACACACACACACACACACACACACACACACACACACACACACACACACACACACACGCACGCACGCACGCACGCACACGCACATATGACCAAATAGCCCCAAATTCGGCTTACAGGCATTTCTACTTTTGGCACAACTGTCATAAAACTGTACACTAATCATACCTTCTTGCATGAAAAAAGAGCTGGTTTTTTAGCGATATTTGTTCTTAAATGGCAGTATGTTAGTTGTCTATAGCTCTTTCGCATATCCAACGATTTCAGGGTCCTTATTACATATTGCCACGATTTTATTATCTATCTATCTATCTATCTATCTATCTATCTATCTATCTATCTATCTATCTATCTATCTATCTATCTATCTATCTATCTATCTATCTATCTATCTATCTATCTATCTATCTATCTATCTATCTATCTATCTATCTATCTATCTATCTATCTATCTATCTATCTATCTATCTATCTATCTATCTATCTATCTATCTATCTATCTATCTATCTATCTATCTATCTATCTATCTTATTTTACACGGTAGTGACGGTGAAGAAAGCAGCAAAACTGTGAGGGACGAAACTAGCGTTTTATTGGGCGAACCTGTGCCATCAAAAACAAGCTGCATTCAAAGAACGACAGCGGCGAACACAGCCGTCGATCGTCGAAAATCACCCGCCGTGGTTGCTCAGTGGCTATGGTGTTAGGCTGCTGAGCACGAGGTCGCGGGATCGAATCCCGGCCACGGCGGCCGCATTTCGATGGGGGCGAAATGCGAAAACACCCGTGTACTTAGATTTAGGTGCACGTTAAAGAACCCCAGGTGGTCGAAATTTCCGGAGCCCTCCACTACGGCGTGCCTCATAATCAGAAAGTGGTTTTGGCACGTAAAACCCCATAATTTAATTTTTTTTTTAATCGTCGAAAATCTGATCTGCCGGTCAAGCGCGTCGGCTTTTATACACGAGTCATCGAAGCTTCCAGGGTAGTCGGTGGCACCCGCGTGTTTTCCAGAAAGTTCTACAAAATTTGCGTCGCACATGGAACCAGATTACACAAGCTTCGGTGACAACTGAACCATCGATAACATTCGACAAACTTCCCGTACATGCGGGCGCGTCTCGCGCTGAGCGATAACATTCGTTAGACGGTGAAAAGAGCTCACCCGTAAAAGATGAACAAGTCCACGTGTCAATTCTCCCTCTCAAAAGCATCGTCCCAATGCTACAAACATAACAGGAGAACGAAACACAAAAGGACACTTATTAAATAAAGGTAACAAAACAACAAAGTCCAAAGTAACACAGTTCAAGAAGAAAGTCCAAAGTTCAGGTATGCAAAGTCCCGAATTTCGTCACCGCCGGTAGAACGGCTTAACTCTACTACCATGGACTACTTCAGGTCGTGAGCGGCGCCGCTGTGCACGACCGCATGGTCGAGTGCGCCAATGCGTGGGATGATCTTGTAGGGTCCGAAATAGTGGCGCAAAAGCTTCTCGCTAAGTCCTCGGCGGCGTATTGGGGTCCAAACGCAAACACTGTCGTTGGGCTGGTACTGGACGTAGCGCCGTCGAAGGTTGCAGTGTTGGCTGTCGGCTCTCTGTTGGTTCTTGATCAGCAGGCGGGCGACCTGTCGGGCTTCTTCGGCGTGCTGGAGATAGGTGGCGACGTCAAGATTCTCTTCATCGGTGACGCGCAGCAGCATGGCGTCGGGAGTCATTGTCGGGTTCCTGCCGTAAACCACCTTGATCTGTGTTTCTTGCATCGCCGTGTTGTAAGCGAAGGTTACGTACGGCAGGACGGCAACGCAGGTCTTGTGTTCGAAGTCGACGTATATTGTTAGCGGCACGGGTCTTATTCAGGCGCTCCATAAGACCATTCGTCTGCGGGTGGAACGCAATTGTCCTCCTGTGGCTTGTCTGGCTGTATTGCAGAATGGCTTGCGTGAGCTCCGCTGTAAAGGCCATTCCTCTGTCTGTGATGAGGACTTCTGGGGCGTCATGTCGCAGCTGAATGTTCTTGACGAAGAATTTCGCCACTTCGGCTGCGTTACCTTTCGGCAGAGCTTTCGTTTCAGCGAAGGGGTTAGGGTGGCGCGTCACTACGACGATCCAGTTATTTCAGGATGTTGACGTCGGAAAGGGTCCTAACAAATCAACCCTGATCTGCTGAAATGGTCGGTAAGGAGGCTCAATTGGCTGTAGTAATCCCGCCGGCTTTTTTGGTGGTGTCTTGAGTCGCTGACAGTCTCGGCATGCCTCGATGCAACGGGCGACGTCGGTGGTCACACTTTTCCTGTATTCTCGATAGCGTCCGGGAGAATCCGAGACGCCCAGCGGTTGGATCGTCATGTAGGGCGCGTAGTACTTCAGTGTGCAGCACTGAGGGAACAAAAAGACGGTAGTTGGCGCGGACTGGTAAGCAGTTCATTACGAGTAGATTGTTCTGAAGCGAGAACGAAGAAAATCCTCGCTTAAGTGCCCTAGGGACAACGTCGGTGCTCCCTTCCAAATACTCGACGAAGCTTTTTAGCTCCAAGTCTACTCTTTGCTGTTCAGCGAAGTCTTCCGCGCTTATTATTCCAAGGAAAGAGTCGTCACCCTCGACATCTTCCGGTTGCGTGTCAAGCGGGGCGCGTGATAGGCAACCGGCATCATGGTGTTTTCGTCTGGACTTGTAGATTACAGTGATGTCACATTCTTGCAGTCGCAGGCTCCACCGCACCAGGGGTCCTGTAGAGTCCATTAAATTCGCTAGCCAACACAACGCGTGATGGTCGTTGACTTTGAACGGCCTGCCATTAGGTAAGGGTGGAATTTTGCTGTAGCCCAAATGAGTGCGAGGCATTCCTTTCGGGTCGTGGAATAATTTCCTTCCGCTTGAGACAGCGACCGGCTAGAGAAAGCTATCACCTGTTCAAGTCCGTCTTTTCAGTGGACTAGGACGGTACCGAGGCTTAGGCTCCTGGCGCCATTGGGGATTTCTATATCTGCGTACTCGTCCAAGTGCGCAAGTACCGGCGGCGACTGCATGCGTCGCTTTTCTTCAAGTGCGTCGGCCTGCGGCATTACCCACTTGAACTCGACATCACATTTAGTTAGATGTGTCAACGGCTCAGCGGTGCGTGAAAAATCCTTGACAAAGCGCCTGTAGTAGGCACACATGTCAAGGAATCTAAGCACTGCCTTCTTGTCGTTGGGATGCTGGAACTTTGCGATGGCAGCTGTCTTCTGCGATCGGCGAGGAGTCTATGTCTGCGTATGACGTGGCCCAATAACAGAAGCTAATCGTAAGAGAAGCGGCACTTTTCTTGCTTCAGAGGGAGCCCTGATGACTTGATGGCCTCTAGTACTGTCGCAAGCAGCCAACGTGATCGTCGAAATTGCAGGCGAAGACGACGACATTATCCATGCAGACAAGACAGGTCTGCCACTGCAATCTTGCTAGTACCTTGTCCATAAAGCGCAGGAACATTGCAAGCGCCGAGCACAGTACGAATGGCATGACCTTGAAACCGTAGAGGCCGTCTGGCGTGATGAAGGTGGTCTTTTCTTGAACCCTTTCGTCGACTTTTATTTGCCAGTAGCCCGTCTTGAGATCCATCGAGGAGAGGTATTTTGCGTTGCCGAGCCGATCCAATGCGTCGTCTATCCGTGGGAGGGCGTATATTTTCTTCTTCGTGGTCTTGTTCAGTCGACGATAATCGACGCAGAAATGCCGGATTCCGTCCTCTTCACCAAGACTACAGGAGACGCCCACGGGTTTTTCGACGGCTGGATGACGTCGTGCAGCATTTTTTCGACTTGTTGCCGTATAGCTTCACGTTCTCGCGTCGAAACTCGGTAAGTGCTCTGGCAGAGTAGTTGAGCGCACTGTTCGATTATTATGCGATGCTTTCCAAGTGGTGTATGTCGAATCCTCGATGACGTCGAAATGCAGTCTTTGTATCGTCGGTGAATACTTCTGAGCCGTTGCTGCTTGCTCATGGGGAGACTTGGATTTATGTCGAAGTCGCGTTCGGGAACTATAGTCTTCGGGGTAGATGCGGCAGAATCTGAGAGGACAAATGCATGACTGGCTTCCACAATTTTCTCGATGTATGCGATCGTCGTGCCATTGTTTATGTGCTTAACTCTTGGCTGAAGTTTGTCAGCATCACTTTCGCTTTCCATCCGTGCAGTCGAGCGATCCCTCTTGCGGTGCTAACTTCACGGTCGAGCCGTAGACGTTGATCACCTTCGATGACGCCTACGTCTGCAGGTGTTCCACTGCCTAGGAAATGACAATGCTGGAGCTAGGCGGGATGCTCAATTGGTCCAAGTACACTCAAGGCATGACGACTGCGAGCACTCTCCAGCGGTACCGCTTGATCTTCGGATAGCGCTATTGGCTTTGAGATCAGGTCGATGATTGCGCCGTGTTGGTTCAGGAAGTCATTGCCGAGAATGACGTCTCGTGAACACTGTTGCAGGATAACGAAGGTGGCAGTGTAGGTCCGATCAGGAACTGTAATTCTTGCAGTGCAGATTCCAGTCCGCGTTACTAGGTGTCCTCCAGTGGTCTGAATTTGGAGGCCTTTCCACGCAGTCTTAATTCTCTTCAACTTGGCGGCGAAGGGTCCACTCATGACGGAGTAGTCGGCTCCTGTGTCTACTAACGCAGTGGTTGTGTGGCCGTCGAGCATTACGTCGAGGTCCGTGGCTCTTTATTTTGCGTTGCAGTTACGTCTTGGTGTCGGATGACGGCTGCGTCGCGTCGACATGTGACTGGTGCGCCGCGTCGTCAGGTCCTAGGTCGGTGCATTCTTTGCTTCCAGGCTTCGTCGGTATGGCGGCGTGTCGTTATGTCATCTAGGCAGTGTCTTCGGCGTCTTCCTCGGCAGCGGAGGATCTTCGGCATTTCAACGAACAGGAACCGCACCTCCATGGGTTGCTGCTTTTAGTTTTCCGGATATGGACTGACGGACCGGCCCCAGGCTGGGCCAGTGTATGGTCGGCGCTGCGGTGACAGGTAGCGGCCTGGAGACGGCGAACGGGACGGTCATCGAGGGCTCCACTGAGTGGCGGCGAGGTAGTCGGCGATATCACGAGGGCATTCACCCTGCTGCGGCCTCCGGAGCGTTGATCGCGAACCATCGCCTCCCATTTCGCGGTATGGGCATCGGCGGTAGACATGTCCGGCTTTCCCGCAATGATAGCAGAGCGGGCGGTGGTGGGGGCGCGCCAAATGTCTGTCTTCCTCGGGTAGCGTTGCTGGTCGACGGGCGGGCGTGCTGGCGGCGGCGGCGGCGGCGGTGGATGACGGAAGTGCGGCGTTGCGGGGCCATGGCGCGTTCGCTGAAGGGGTCTTTGACGGAGGCGACGGCGGCGTAGGTGATCGCTTCCGGCTGGGGATGCGGTGATGCCGGAACTTCTGGCAGTTTTAGTGACAGCTGAAACTCTTTTTTTATCTATGTCAGTGATCGAGGCCACCTGAGGCTGCGACTTGAGGCACAACTTTTGCAGCTCTTCCCGTACGACCGCTCCTATTGCCTCGAGCAGGTCATCGGCGCCCAGAGCTTGAGGTTCGGTGCCGTTTGTTGTGAGCGCACGGCTTTTGTATTGCCTGGTACGCATTTAAAGCGCCTTCTCGATCGTTGTGGCCTCCGAAACAAGTTCAACGACAGTCTTGGGTGGATTGCGTATCAATCCGGCGAATTGTTGTTCTTTCACACCTCGCATCAAGAACCGAACATTTTTTCTTCAGATATGTCGGGATCGGCGTGGCGAAAGAGGCGAACCATTTCTTCCGCAAAGATTGCGGTGTTCTCGTTCTCGTTCGGCAGCTGCATGCGGGTTTCGAGTGGAGCTTGGGCTCGCTCTTTTCGCAGGACGCTCGTGAAGCTCTGCAGGAAGCCGTTGCGGAACAGGTCTCAAGTAGTCAGGGTCAATTCCCGGTTCTCAAACCACGTCCTGGCGGCGTCTTCTAAGGCGAAGTGCACATGCTGCAGCTTATCGTCGGAGTTCCAGTTGTTGAAAGCAGCGACCCTTTCCTATGTTCCCAGCCAGTTTTCCGGGTCCTGAAACGATGATCCGCGGAAGGTCGGGGGCTCCCTGGGCTGTTGCAGAATGATGGCGGACGCTGCGGCTGACATTGGGGCTGTCTTGGCGGCCACAATCTTCTTGGTCATCTCGGGTAGAACTCCGTGCTCCGGTGGCAAATGTTGTAGCAGGCGTTGCCTTTGCGGTCCGGGCTTGGATCACGGCTTGTCGGGAGCGTCCGGTACATGAACGAAAAGCGCCTGCACCAGATGTCTCGCGCTAGCGACGGTGAAGAAGGCAGCAAAACTGTGAGCGATGAAACTAGCGTTTTATTGGGTGAGCCTGTGCCCTCAAAAACAGGCTGCACTCAAGGAAGAACGACAGCGGCGAACACAGCCGGCGATCGTCAAAAATCTGATCTGCCGGTCAAGCGCGTCGGCTTTTATACACGAGTCATCGAAGGTTCCTGAGTAGTTGGTGGTGCCCGCGTGTCTTCCAGAAAGTTGTGCACAATTCGCGTCGTACATGCAACCAGATTAAGCAAGCTTCGGTGACAACCGAACCATCGATGAGATTCGAGAAACTTCCGATACAAGCGGGCGCATCCCGCGCTGAGCGGTAAAATTCGTTAGACGGTGAGTAGCGCTCAACCGTAAAAGTCCACGTGTCAATACTGTACTGCAAAGATTGTGCGGCCCGACAAGTGCTACATCAAGCTGATGATGTGAAATATTTTTTTTGAGGTCCATGTTAGAAAAAGTACGTTGTCAATGTTATAAGTACCACAGTGGCAGCTAGTTCAGTGTCTGCACACTTGCACACATTCCCCACGCATGCATTCATGTCAGTCATAACAACAATCAATGCCCGTTCGCAGGTGAGTCGCCTCCACTTGACATACTTGACACCACTCATGCGCCTCTCCACTTGTGTGCACAATAGTCAGAGGCCGTGGCTTCGCCAGATTGCCATCTGTTTCGATCTACTTCATTTTAGCTGCTGTTCTGACCCTGGGTATGCGCCACTTCTGAGCAATATTGCAATTATTAAGAGGAAGCTTTAGCTCGGGCCCAACTCCAACGCGGCCTATTCAAATACATGTAAAACGCAAAAACATTTTTCTGAGACAGCCACTGGACCGATTTTAATGAAATTTGTTGCATTTGAGATAGAAGTTAAATTCTAGTGACTGTTGGAAGCGCAATTTCGATTTAGGTCGTGGATATTGTTAAAAGAATGTTCAAAAATTCGGACGTTCGAAAAAAATAGAAGGAAGTTTACAAATTCATAATTCTGCATAAAAAACAGATATCGCAGTTCTGTACACGGCATCCATTAGAACATTGAAAGCGGACAAATTTGGTATGTCATTTTGTTACGTTGGTTACAAAGGTGGTGCAAAAGCTATATTTCCATAATACTAAATTTTTTTAGATTCATGTATAGCATATCAATTTTGTGCGCTTTAGATGTGCTATTAGATGCAATTCACAGATTTGTATTATCCTTTTTTGTTGCTGAGTTACAGAGTTGTAAACTTGATAGTTACTTTTCTGAACATTTTTTATTGTTGCCAATTATTAATAAAAAATTAAGGATATAAATAAAAAATTCGAAACCAACAGTCACTAGATTTTAAGTTTTTCTTTTAAAGGCAACAAGCTTCGTGAAATTTGGTGCAGTGGTTGCCGAGAAAAACGAATTCTCCTTTTACAGGTATTTAGATAGGAGCACCCGAGCTAAAGCTTCCTTTTTAAGGCGAAAGCCTTTCTAGGCTCATGGTGAAGTTGCAGTGAGCCAGCAGACCTGATCGCCGGAGTGTCCACCGAAGCGTCATCACGCCATATGAAGACAGATTAAAGATAACTTAAAGAATTAAAAATGATTGATAGTGACAGTTAGTGAAAGATAACGTAATAATAGAGATTGGCAGAGGTTAATAATGACTAGTAATGACTAATAAGTACTTGTAATGACTACTAATGACTACGAAATGACCAATATGTCTAACGACGGCTTGTAATGACCACAATTGAATACAAATGACCAAAAATGCTTACAAGTGAGCAGTAATGACGATTAGTGACTGAAATGACTTCTAATGACTAGTGATGAGTATCGTAAGAGTTGTAGGGCGATACCAGCGCTGACATGCAGTTGTTAGGATTGGGGGCTCAATCCCATCGCTCGTAATCAGTTGTCAAGATTGGAGTCGGGCATGAATTAGAAGGTAGCTGGCCCATGCCGTCGTCCAACTTATCCGCGCTGAGGACGTTGTTGAAGGGAAGGACTGCTTCTAGTCGAGAACGAGGAATATGGGTTTATTGACAGTATCTACATAAGGACGTTGCAGTTCATCAGCCTAGCATGACTGCGAGAGAAAGTGCACTGAGCAACCGCACAAAACAGCGGTTTATAAACACTCGGTCCTCCCTCGATCCCAAGGTGAGAAAAAGTCTTAGCGCGAGGGCTTACACACACACACACACACTTCCGCGTAGGTTCACGGTCCGGAACCGACGTCAGACGGACTTCGTAGAACTCGGAGCTGACCCCCGCAGCGCGGCCGCCGTGGTGTCCATTGTCCTGCGTCTTGAACGGCGCGTGGGAAGAGGCCTCTGTAGACGTTCCCGCGGGCACTCCCCCACTCGCGGCAGACCAGGTCGGCGGTGGCGGGCTCAGTAACAATAGTTGGTCCGCCGATCGCATTCGGTCACAATGGCGACGAGGCTAGAGCGTAACGGTGGCGTTCCAAGAAAAGTTGCCGCCGCTGTCGCAACTGGCTGGCAAAACTTGCACTTCAGTGGGCCGTTCTTAACAGTATGAAATGACCACTATGTCTAACGCCAACTTCTAACGACTACAATTCATTAGAAATGACTAAAATGCTTAGTAATGACCAGTAATTACTAATAATGACTGAAATGACTTGTAATGATTAATAATGACTGAAATGAGTTGTAATGACTACAAATGACTAGGATATGACCAACATGTCTAACGACGGCTTTTAATGACCATAATTGATTACAAATGACCAAAAATGCTTAGTAGTGAGCAGTAATGACTAAAGGAAAGAAGAGAAAGAGAAGGGGCAATGAGAAAGAGGCGAATGATAAGAGGAGGGAGAGTAGGCTTTCCCTGTTCACCTCTTAAGAGAGATCTTAGAAGACCCCGGGTTCCAATCAGTCAGCCGAAGGGAACGGACGTGTCGTCGGCGCGCTCTGCAACCACAGAGACGATGCATCCTTCCCCAACCGCCCTTACCCGGGCCGCTTTCGCCGGGAGTCATATGGGAAGCGCCTTTCTTGCCGTTTCCCACCGACCGCCTTTTTCCCGAGACTTTTTGTCGCTCCCCGCGCCTCTACAGCTCTGAAGCAGTTCCAACGCGGCTGTCCCTGCCGGGGCCATAGCTTCCTTGGCGTGTTTTCTACACCATGAACCAAGAGCGCCAAGCGACCAGCTCTTCCGATGCCCACGTTCTAAACGGGCGTGCAAAGGGCCTGCGGCCAGTTCACCTCTCTGTTATGATGGAGCATTTATCTACCGCAACGTCATTTTCCAACGTGCACGAGACGCAATCGGCTGACGGAGAACGCCGCCGCGCGTTCCTCGGCAACAACGAAGACGCCCGAGGTGGATACTGCGGGACTGGCCGCCGATCCCATCGTCGCCAATTTACCCTCCCAACAACGAGAGGTGGACACTCCGAGAGGGGAAAGGATGGAGGAAGATGCTGCCCGGAACATTTACGACGACAAAACTGACGACGACGCAGGTGGCTGTTGGAAGACAGTCATACATAGGCGACGCATCGGTCAAACGCACGCTAAGACGCAACCCTCCGAGAACATCCTGAGCATTCCGGACGCCTGTCAGCTTACCGTACGCAAGCGCAGTCGGAATCAGAACCTGCCTCAACTTCATTTGCACGATGAAAAGATAATTCTGCGGCCTCACGCAGGACTTTGTCTCGATAAGTGGATGCGCCCAGAACTCGCCAGTGTTCTTTGGAGTGCAGCCGGCTTGACCACCGAGGATCGTCAGGACATCATATTCCGACTGCGACCTCAGCAGGACCTGGCAATCATCAGCACACCCCAGTCACACGTAGCCGACGCATTGTACAAGGTGAGGGAGCTGAACCGTGGTCAGCGGGTCTGTCCCATCACAACATAAATTGCGGCCCCAGACAACTCATGCAAGGGAATTGTTCCTGGTTTTTTGCCCGGTACACCGTCTTCCAAGCTAGTGGATGAATTTTGGCTCCTGGAACTCAAATACTTCAAGCATGAATCATGGGGCAAACCAACATTGCGTTGGTAACATTTGAAGGACTTAAAGGGCCTCGCTACGTGCGTTTCTATGGGGCAGAACTCCGCTGCTACCCCCATCGGCCCCGCCAACTGGTTTGCAAGATGTGTCACAAGCTCCGCCATTGGGCTGATTACTGTCTTACGTCGCTCGTGGTCATTTTCGCAACGTGCGGGACTGACAACCCCACCCTGTCGCATCCGTGCACCCCACACTGCTGATCCTGTGACGGGACCCACCTTACAACGGATCCAAACTGCCCGCGGCGTGCTAGGCAGACACTGAACAAAGCTTGGGTGCGGAAAGCTCTCGACAAAGAGGAGCGTGAACTCCAACCCTCCAGCGACCCGACTATAACTACAGATACGGCGGAGACCCGAACGTCACGCGCCCCAACCAAGGAGACCAAACAAGTCCGGTCGGAGACCCGTTCGAGATCCCGTCGCAAGTTACGGACACGCTCCAAGTCTCGGTCCCGATCCCGCGAGGCACCGGTGCGACTCATGGAGAAGCGCCCTCCTTCCCCATCTTCCCAACAACCCTACAAGAAGGCCCTGCAGACCAACGCCCCAGCCAAGGTGACCCTGGTCCCTTCAGTGGTGCAGCGGACCCCGGAGAAGAAAACAGCAATGGAGGCGCCTCGGGAGGTAGGTCGGGCATATGGTCCCCCACAGCTCGCTCCGCGCTGTAAATCTCTCCCTACCCCTTCCCCTATTACCAATTCGTTATCAACTCCCGATCCTCTAATAGAAATAGCCCGCCTACGTCATGACATGGAGGCGCGCCTTGAGCGCCTGCAAAAGCAAATGGACGCGCTGGTGGCAGACAAGAGCACTAGTATGCAGGCGGCTTTGGACAGAATAGAACGCCAAATGGAGGACCTTCGAATAGGAATTACAGAGCAAGTGAAATCATGTATAGAGTACACTTTCGCACGCATGCAAGTTCCTCAGCTTAGCGGTAACAACGAAAGCGGGCTTTCCTACCAAGGCTCTCGGTCGCAACCTTCAAATGTGGGCACCCGGCGCCCGCATCCCTATGCACGACCTCCTGCTTTCTCTCATGGTGATGGCGCCGCGCAACGCGGATAAACTAGTGGTGTGGCAGTGGAATTGTAGGGGATACCGCCACAAACGAGGTTCCCTACAGCAGTATATCGCCACATCCACGAACTCTCCTGATGTCATCCTCTTACAGGAAGTCAATTGCACCCCTTCTTTATCCGCCTACAGCACGCTCTCGGGTGTCTCTCCTCTTGTGGGAGCCTTAGTTTCGAAACATGTTACATGTCGCATGCATACCACTAACATTGACATCCCTCACCAAATATTGGAAAGAATTACGCAAGGGAAGCGCAGCGAGAGTGTGCAGGGTGCTTGCCCGCCTTATGCAACAGCCTTTGGAAGTTTAAGGGTTTAAGTTTAAGGGTTCAAGTTTAAGGATGATGGACTAAACCTAAATGGAAGTGCTTTTTTTTTACCTATGACTCGCATCGAAATGCGACTGCCACGGCTAACAATTCAACCCCTCAACTTGTGTCAGCAGCAGAATGGCATGAGTGTGTCATAGAAAAAAAAAAAGATTTATGGCATTTTATTGAAGAAACTGCATATTGTGTATAGTTGAACTGCAGAAATTTCTTTTAAGATCCCAGGGTGAAATGTTCTTGCAAGTAGAATTGTACTTCATTACTTATAAAAGAAGTAATCACAGAGGATATCGTTACATTGGTTTACACGCTAATAACTGTGATCACAACCTTATTTAGAAACATTTAAGGCATGATTGTTTCTGCGTACTTGATTAGCATGTGAACGTGCAAGAACCCTTTATACTTAAAAGATGCAAAGATACATAGGAAGGGATGCAACTGGATTCACTGCACAGTTTTGATTTACTTTTTTAGCGTGTCTTCTACTGTTTTATCTACATAAGAAGAGGCTGTTGTCTGCTTTTCGCATTGTTGCACGAGTTTTACACGAAGATGCAAGAGGATGTGTTGTCACTGAGCCACTATAACAAGCCAATAATTTTTACTAACTGTATAGTTAATTACCGTTTGAAGAAAGGGTTAATACAGACGCTGTAAGGATACAAAGTCCGACACATATTTAAGGTTTACCGATTTCCCTGCAGGAAAAACAGAACATTCTCCATCATCGAAGTAATGCAACTTAACGTGCATGAAATATTCGAAAACAAACTGATGACGCTGTTTATTGAAGTCATGGAGTTAATGCTGCCGCAGAAAATTCATTACGATAGCCTGAACGTTTGGCATGTCAAATTTAATAAGTAGGTGAGGTAAGATAACCTTTCAACATGCATCGGGAAATTCACGAAATTCAATGCAACTAAACTGTCCCGCGTTCAGCACATGTTGAAACTTCGGTTACTTTGCTGTCTTGCCATTTGGGATTGCCGAGGTTGTAATTATCTAAAATGTTACGTACGCGCGATTTTTGTAGGCTACTGAAAAAAAGAAAATTGTGACGGCCCCAAAAAGCCATGTCGTCTCATGGTGATCAAACATCTCGTAGGATTCACAAATTGCAAACGTGTACGAAGCAAACTTGAGAACGCACTTCATTTGTTACATATCGTGTCAAAGATGCATAGAAATGGGAGAACGGATGTGGCGGCACAAGTTCTTTATTCTCCCTTCGCGTACGCACCGGATTTGGCAATCGACGTCTCCATACATTGCACTTGTTGAGCGAGACGTCATTTCCCAAAACAAACCACGAAGTAGCTCTCGGCGCAATTTCGACAGAAAATGGTAGCGGTCGCTGGGAAGGTGTGACGCTGCGACCAACCGGTTGGTCGCAGCTGAAGAAGGGTCCACACTGCGACTGCAATTTTCGTCGTATGCGACGGAAATCGCACTTCCAGTGCGATGAAAATTGGTGTGAAACAGGCTTGTCGGAAGTTTTTCGAGTGCTATCGATGGTTCTATTTGCTGCCTATGTTTTAGACGAGCTTCGTGTAATCATATTCCGTGCGCTACACGAATACTGGTGTATATACATTCTAGAACTTACGTGAGCACCAGAGATTACGCTAGAAGGTTGATTGAGCCATGTATAAATAGTCGACACGTCTCATTCGCCGATCAGATTTTCCACGATCGCCGACTATGCTGGTCGCTATCGTTGTGCTTTCAGTGTCACTAGCTTTTGTGGGCACAGTCTCGTGATTCACAGTTTTGGTACTGTGTTCTTCACCGTAGCACCCGAATCCTCTCGAGTAAAGCTAGCTAGCCTAGAAAGACTTTTTGAGAAACTATCTGGCATTGTTTGGGATATCATTGCCCTTACTGAGGTTAGAAGAACGGGTGAAGCTAATATAGTGCTGACTAATGGCCACGTCCTCTGCTATAGCACACTGCATTCGCAACGGTGAAAGGTTGTCGGTACGCCTGCATGATTTGCCTAGCCGAGTTCACGTCCGCCTGCACACATGATATTCTGGAACTACAAGGCCAGAACCGTTTAGAAATCGTTCTATATCCTCTATTGCGGATAAATCAAAGTTTTTAGGCAGATACGGCCCTCTAAGCTGCACTTGTCGGTGATAAGGTAGCCTCGCCGCCTATGGTATTATCTGACTGAGCTATGTCTAATGCTCGGTTGCCATAGTCGAAAGTTCGAATTCTTCTATAAGTTTTTTTTTAGTTTGACGATGGTGAGCTTGAAATTCACCTCCTCCAGTGCACAACATCTGCAGGTTTGGGCTTGGAGTGACGCCTGACACCGGCAAAAGATGCCGTGAGCGAGTGGGGCTTTAATAATCCAGGCACAACCAAATTAGGAAGGCCCACTAAGCTTCAACAAAGACACTCTCTCACCAGAACAGGAATTGGCTTCCCTTCTCCAGTATTCGGCCACTACCTCCCGAATGATTTCTACAATTAACCCATGGCTCTCATTCCCCAGCACCTGCGGAGCACCTGACCAAGGCGGCGGTCAGACTTGTAACGCAGCAGAGGGTGCTAAGAATCTCTGGGTCCGGACAGGCCGCCAATGGAAACTGACCAAGTCAACCTTTAATTGGCGAACTCTGTCGAGTGAGGCTAGCTTAGCAGGACTCTTTGAGGAACTATCACACATTGCTTGGGATATCATCGGCCTTAGTGAAACTAAAGAACTGGTGAGGCTTATGCATTAGTGAATAATGGACATGTCCTCTGCTACAGAGGTCTCCTAGATAAGAAGCAATACGGGGTAGGATTCCTAATCCATAAAGACATAGCGGGCAAGACTGACGAATTCTACAGCATTAATGAGAGGGTAGCTGTAGTCGTAATCAAGCTTAATAAGAGGTATAGATTAAAGGTAGTACAAGCCTACGCTCCAACATCCAGCCGCGACGATGAGAAAGTAGATCAGTTTTATGAAAAAGTTGAATTAGCGATGAGAAAAGTGCAAACTGAGTATACTGTAGTCATGGGCGACTTCAATGCAAAAGTGGGGAAAAAGCAGGCTGGTGAACAAGCAATTGGCAACTACGGCGTCGATTCTCGAAACGCCAGAGGAGAGATGTTGGTAGAATTCTCGGAAAGGAATAAGCTGCGAGTAATGAACACCTCCATCAGGAAGCGTAGCAACAGAAAGTGGACCTGGAAAAGCCCTAATGGTGAAAGAAGAAATTAAATTTATTTCATACTTTCTACCGATCCCAGCATAGTGCAGGATATAGAAGTGTTGGGGAGGGTAAAGTTCAGTGATCATAGGTTAGTGAGGGCTAGGATTCACCTCAATTTGAAGAGAGAAAGAGTAAAATGGGTCAAGAGGATACACGCTAACCTAGACACAGTAAGGGTAAAAGCAAACCAATTCAGGTTGGCATTTGCAAAGAAATACGCAGCCTTAGAACAGAGAGATGACGACGACATAGAGACAATGAATGAAACCGTAACTAGGCTGGCTTCAGAAGCAGCAATTGAAGTAGGAGGTAAGGCACCAAGGCAACCAATAGGTTAGGCCTCCCAAGTATCAGCAGGCGTGATAATGAAACGAAAAAGAATGAAAGTGTCCAACTCAAGAGATCAGATAGAATTCGCGGAACTATCAAAACTATTCAACAAGGAGAAAATAAGAAATAATTGAATATATAACGTGAGAAAGGCTGAGGAAGCAGTAAAAGATGGACCCAGCCTGAAAGCAATGATAACGAAACTAGGCATTGGATAAACCAAAATTCATGCACTGTAAGATAGACAGGGTAATATCATCAGCCATCTCGAAGATATAGCAAAGGAGTTGAAGAAGTCTGTGCTGACCTGTACAGTACCCAAAGCAGCCACGATATCCCCATTCAAAGTAGTAATTAACAGGATACAGGAACTCCTCCTATAACTGGCCATGAGGTCAGGAGGGCCTTGCAAGACATGGAACTAGGAAGAGTGGCAGGAGAAGATGGAATAACAGTCGATTTATTCAAAAATGGAGGAGACACAATGCTTGAAAAACTGGCGGCTCTTTATACGAAGTATCATTGACTGCAAGGGTCTCAGAAAACTGGAAGAACCCAAACAATATACTAATCCACAAAAAGGGAGACGTCAAGGAACTGAAAAATTATGGGCCCATTAGCTTACTCCCAGTATGATATCAAATATTTACCGAACTAATCTCCAACAGAATAAGGGCAACAGTGGACCAAGGGAACAGGCTGGGTTCAGGAAGGAATACTCTGCAATGGATCACATTCATGTCATCAATCAGGCAATCGAGAAATTCGCAGAGTACAATCAGCCTCTCTATATGGCTTTCATAAATTTACGAAAACGCATTTGATTCACTCGAGATACCAGCAGTCATACAGGCATTACGTAAGCAAGGAGTGCGGGATGCCTACGTAAATATCTTGGAAGATATCTATATAGATTCCACAGATACCTTAAAGCTCCAGAAGAAAAGTAGGAAGATACCTGTAAAAAAAAACTCAGACAAGGAGACACAATCTCTCCAATGCTATTCACCACGTGCTTGGAAGAAGTATTCAAGCTATTAAACTGGGAAGGCTTTGGAGTAAAGACCAACGGCGAATATCTCAGCAACCTTAGATTTGCAGATGACATTGTCCTGTTCAGCAACACTGGGGGCGAGTTACAACGAATGATTGAGGACCTTAACAGAGAGAGTATAAGATGGGGGTTGAAGGTTGATATGCAGAAGACAAAGATAATGAATAATACCCGGACAAGAGAACAAGTGTTCAGAATCGCCAGTCAGCCTCCAGAGTGTGTGAAGGAGTACGTTTACCTAGGTTAATTACTCACAGGGGAGACTGATAATCAGAAGGAAACTTACAGAAGAATAAGAATGGGCTGGAGCGCATTCGGAAGGCATTGTCAAATCCTGACTGGAAGCTTACCTAGCATTCGGTATGTCTTTTTCATGTACCTGTCTGTGTCTTTTTTTAGGGGCTAGTGCAATGCCCCTTATTCTAATAACCACCAACTAGCCCAGTTTTCTGCCTTAAAATCTTACCACTATTATTGAAAAGAAGGTGTACAATCAATTCATTCAACCGGTGCTCACATATGGGGCAGAAACTTGGAGACTTACAAAGAAGCTCGAAGAGAAGTTAACGACCGCGCAAAGAGCGATGGAACGAAGAATGTTAGGCATAACGTTAAGGGACAGCAAGAGAGCGGTGTGGATCAGAGAGCAAACAGGGATAGCCGATATTCTAGTTGACATTTAGAGAAAGAAATGGAGCTGGGCAAGTCATGTAATGCGTAGGTTAGATAACCGGTAGACCATTAGGGTTACAGAATGGGTGCCAAGAGAAGGGAAGCGCAGTCGAGGACGGCAGAAGGATTGGTGGGGTGATGAAAATAAGAAATTCGCAGGCGCTAGCTGGAATCGGTTGGCGCAGGAGAAGGGTAATTGCAGATCGCAGGGAGAGGCCTTCGTCTTGAAGTGGACATAAAATAAGCTGATGATGATGATGATGATGATGATTCATCGTCACTACAACGGGACAATATCGTGTACCTCTGTCATTGTGTCAAGTCCTCCATATTACAAGCTATGGCCGATGCGTAAATGACTGTGCAAGGGGACGTGCGCTAGTAGTGCGAATCGAAAGGGTGCGAACTCGCACGCGCATTGTGTTTCCTGCAGATGTGAGCCGTGCTTCTCAGATATAGAGATTTTTGGGGAAAGCAATAAAAAAATTGCGAGGAATCTTTTAAAACCTTATCACACAAAGAAAATGGAGATATATGTAACCGTGTATCGGCGAGGAAGCGTTATTAAAATTTGTGGCATGAAAATCGGAAAAACATTATCTGTTTCCTAATGCGGTTCAGCGCATGTCCTTGAGATTGTGTGCGCAATACATACAAGCAAGTTTCGAGGTCTAATAATACATTTGGCAGTGACGCTCGTCCTGTGTACTTCGTGTGCGTGTGTCTAAATTTGCGTCCCTTCCCTAATTATTGTCAGTTCTTGCAAGTGAGTTGGGTTGTGGACTTCTTCGCCCATAGACGCGGCGTACCGAGGTTTCCGAGCCTGCGAGAAAGAATTATGCGGTTTACGTGCCAAAACCACGACCTCATTATGAGGCTCGCCGTAGTGGAGGACTCCGGAATAATTTGGACCACCTGGGGTACTTTCTTTAAAGTGCACCTAAACCTAAGTACACGCGTGTTTTCGCATTTCGCCTCCATTGAAATGCGGCCGCCATGGCCCCGACCTTGTATGAAAGCGCGCTCTGTACATCGCTGCAACTTTCGTCTTATTGTCCAGTAAGTGTAAGGTGTAATTAGTTGAGCTTGTTTAATTAATTGGCTTCTATTCGAACCGCACGACCACATCAATATCGCACGAAATACCTTGGCGAAGTAGAGGAAGAAGAGCTGGTTCTGAGAGAAGCGGACCCGGGGCAACGAGCTGAACTCAGACTCGCCCTCGTAGCGGGCCATGAACGTGCGGTATGCCTGCGCAAGGGACGGATGGGCACTGCTGTAAAGTGACACATTTGAAAGTATGTTGGCCGTTTGCAACAAGCGAATGTTGCTTTCAACTTGTGTGATCAATGTGAGTCACAAATGGGGAAATGCTATAGACGCAAAGCGTTATACTATTTGTGTAGTGTCGTAGGATTTTAAGTGGCTATCTGTATTGAAGGAAGAAACTATGTGCGTAACTAAAACGCCAGCCTTATGCTGCGTAAGTTCACTGACGAAGTTAAAAAAAAACATATACAGGGGCTATTAAGCAGCGGAGGCGACCATCTGGGGTCTTAAACGCGCGCGCAAGAAAAAACATGATAAAGAAAAAGAAACTTGGGCTCCAATCCACGCTGTGAAGGTGGTTGGACAGCGAAGCCGTAAACAACACCTATCTAAAACCAATACCCATTGCGACGTGGCTTGAAAGTACTCACATGGCGACATTCTCAAGCAATTTACCTAATTACTAGCCAAGGACGTTTCAACGACCTTAGACTTGGTTTGCTTCGCTACTGCGTGCACTTACAAAGAGTCGATCAGAGACAGGCGAAATACACTTAACCTGAAACCTCAGTCGATCACACACGGAGCAACTATATCTAAATTCTGTGCCAATAAATTTCTTCTTAAATTTAGAAATTGCCCCATTGAAACGATTGATTACATTGTACCTTCGTCGCTTGGCCGCGTTTTCGGCTTCACAACATTAATCATCAGCCTGCCGCGCTGGGCGCTGGGCGTCCTACACACGATGTGCATCCGTGGCACGACCATGACGCCGTTGGTCACATTGTTGTCTCTGTTCTCTTCGCCGCTCCTCATATGGGCGCTGCCCTTCAGGAGTCCTCACTATACGTGGCCTTCCCATAGCACTGTCATGCCTTACTAGGCGGGCCCTATATATATATATATATATATATATATATATATATAATGTAGGGACGTCACGTTCTGTGTTAGAAACTGAGCTGTCAAAACTTGCACTTTAGTTTACATTTTATATGGGCATTGAAGTCACGGCTCCTGTTATACGGGGGTCGTTATCAATCATTCTGTGCTTCCCTTTGCTAACGACCACCTTCTGTCAAGCATCATGGTGCCAGCAGACATGTTCTATGCTTTGTTTTATCGAAGCGACCTATGTGGTATTGTTACGATCGGCCGGTGGGGGTAGTGACCTTCCAGCCTCTCCTGCGCCGCTGTGACGACTCGCTTCGTGAACCCAACAATGCGTCACCCTCGGACGTGCTAGCAGCGCCAGCAAGGCGAGGCACGTTTGGCGGACCGAGTATTACAGAAAGAACAGCGTTTAAATACATTCAAGACTTGATGTTCGGCGGTTTCTACTCTTCGGCCGGCCACGCAGGAAGGGTCTGGAAACTTCTGAGGTCTGAGTGGCAACGACACGCCTTTTTATACAGAGAATGCCTATGGAACAGTATGGAACCCCGCTGCGCGACAGCAAACTTGATGCAGTACTCCTGCCTGATCCACCGGACGACGGACTTCCTATGGCAACAAACCCTACCAAGGCTTCGTGCGTGTCTATCACCGAGGCCGCCCGGGAAGCACAGCTATGTACACACTGTCGGAGATGTCGTTCTACCTGACGATGTGTGCAGTGTCCTGTCCCAAGGGCCAAAGTTTTCAGTCGAACCTAAGAAGTGGGAAACTGAGCTACTCGCCATGGTGAGAAAGATTAGTGATAATGCTACGGACTCTTTGTGTGACCGATGTATCTCGGACGGTGTCGATGTCATTAGGCAGCCCACACAACGGGGTAGTGAATTCGTAATTTCTAAGGCGGTCGCTTACCTACGGATTAATTAGTTGTGTCTAGTTCCTGCGGATAAAGAAGGCGGCTTTTCTGCACTCCCTGCTAAGGCATACAGGTCAAAAGCTTCCGAGGCAATTAACGCAAATTTCACGAGGAATGACAACGTTTCACTTGCTAAGGTAAAAAAAACGGAACTACGCTTGTGCCAGGAACTTAAAATGGATGCACTAGCTCGCTCTATTGATAAGAATGACGGTTTGTCTCTCACAATGTTTTTTAGCGCTAAGACCGACAAAGTTCGTTGTCCGATTCGTGTTATAGTGTCTGAGAAAGGCAGCTGGCAGAGGGCGATTTCCAGCTTTCTACTAGCTAAGCTAAACATTGTCACTGTCGGCGACCCTTTTTTTTTAATTACCGACTCGGACCACGTGATTAGGTTCCTTAAGGGCAACCTTAAAAAAGGCCTCAGATGTTCTTCTGTTGACATTAGAGACTTATTCTACTCCCTCTAATATAACTGGGAATTAATGGTCTGCAATGAAAATGCAAGTGCATGGAACTGTGCGCTTTTCATGGTCTTGTTGACACTGCCTTTATTGCTCTGTATAAAAGGCTCAGAAAGATAATAGACACGCAGTTGTTAATCAGCGCAGTGTGTATGTGGTTTCTCCTTTGGGTCCAGTCTTGAAGCGCTGTTATTTCTGTGACAATGAACCAACTAGCCCGACAGTCAATCCTTGCAGGAGCGAGTATTGTTTACTGATTCGCTGTCGTCTTCACGGACCAATTTGAGCAAGAAAGAAACTCCTGGGAAAGGGTGTTCTAAGCGTTCCCTCACGGACCACGGTAATTGCCACCAGCAGGGGTGTAACCTGGGAGGGGGGGGGGATCCTAAATTTTTTCGTGCTGTCAGGCACCGCCGACCAAAACAACCCCCGGCGCCGGAAATCATTCTGGATTTTGTGTAGAATGTATTTTTCACGTTCGAAAAGTCATTCCGGCGTGAAGATTGTGAACTCGGGCTGGATTTCGTGGCAACGCCCATGCACCTGGAGCCACATAACGCAAAGAGTCCCATCCGAGCACAAAGTTTCCAGGCCGTTTTGATGGCGAGCGGGCTCGTCGCGGCATCTCGCGGATGCCACGGAATCTACGGAGAGCATGGATTTCAATTCCGAAACTTTATGGGTATAAAGATCACATAAACTTTTGATGCGAAAGGTGCATTGACCTTTCCAAAGTAGTGCTTTGGATTTTCAATTCCGGATCTTAGTGGGTATAATGTTCTCATAAACATTTGACGCCAAAGATGCATTGACTTTAGAAAAGTCAATGCAAAAGTCGTACATTGAACCATACAACGAGAAAAGCCGAATCAACGCATCGTCAGACAAGTTGACAAAGCACGCAGCGACGTCCGATGAGACGAAGCGTTGTGATGGTTCATTTGGGCCGTTATGTCACAGAAAAAAATATCAACATTTTTTCACCTGCGCCAAAGTATCCACGTCGAGGCAATAGATAAAGCCAGCAAAGGTAACTACGTTCTTATTTATTTTTTGTACTTTAACTTTTATTCGCGAGGACACATTGAGGCTCATCAATTTTCTTGTTCTCTCTAACCGCGGGCTGCCAGAGCCAGCAAGAGGTCATGCGTTTTTCACATGTTGCCCTGACAAACGCGCGGCGCACTTCGGTGCACGTTCGTTTTTCTCTGACCGAGTGGATTTTGGCCTCACAGAGTTTTAACCGCTTTCTGGCTAGCCGACGAGAAAAAGAAGCAATGGTCCCTCACCGCCATCACTGTGGGCCTTAGGATTATGTGATCTGTGATTGCGCAACACGTTTCTTTGCCTTGTTTGACGCATTATACAGGGTGTTTCAGCGAACTTCAGCCAGAGTTTAAAAATATGCCGATGCACTTTGAGACGACGCGACCAAATGCATGTTGCTCCCTTCTGTATCCAGTGTGTCACGCCATTTTTGTATGTTGTTTGGTTAGATAATTAGCCAAGATTGATTAACCAATTTCTGAAGCAACGAATCAAAGAAAAAAATTCCAATGAGAAAGATGCAGAGCGGTTTGCAAAACGTTCGAATAAACACTTTCTGTCTTTCTATCTATCAGGTATTAGTGTTTTTCAGCTTGCTGCGGATGCCCGTGAAATAATAAAGAAAAACACGACGTGACATGCCCGCTTGCGCGTCATGATTGCGCTGCTCCCAAGCGTTCTGCGCACAAACAGCCGTAGGTGCGCTGCCGTTTAAAAAGCGACAGGGCCGCGACGCAAGCGTTGGTTGTTCAATTTAAGCTAGCAACCGTAATCGCTTGCGCTGCGTAAAGCGACTGACGGACGTGGTGGTGGTGGTAGTTCCAGACAGCGATAAACAGACTATCGTGCAACGGCTGTTAGAGCGCGAGCGATTTCGTGATCCCTTTTTCCAACGAGGAAAAAGCAGACATGGTCCTTGTTTTACGAGAGCTGCAAGCGGATAGAGACGGCAGGCTGCAAGAATATATCGAAGCTGGCACCCGGGTACGCGACCGAGCCGGATGGCAATATTCAACACCTGCGAGTCGCTGAAGCAAACCAAAAGCTTCACAAGAAAGAGGCAGAGAGCTTCAGTCATAAATAATGAGGTTCACTCCAACGTCTTGTCTTTCAAGGCGGCTAATCCACCCGCTAGCAGGCGCAGCGTGGCGCACAGCTTGGTGTGTCCAACTCAACTACCTGTAGGATATTGAAAACAGCTGCACTGCACGCCTATCATCTGCAGTTGCATCAATGCCTGGGATCCCCAAAAGAGACTCGACTTTGCGAATACGATTTCGATTCAGGAGGAGCAGGATTCCACCGAGGTACTCTGGACTGACGAGGCGAACTGTTCCCGAAATTGCCAAGTAAATATCCACAACGCACACTAATGGAGTGAGCGAAATCCCCACGGGCTAGGAAGACCCCGCCACCAATATAAGTGGTCATTTAGCGTTTGGTGCGGACTATATGACAATGCAGTCATTGGCCCAGTGTTTTTTAACAACACTCTGACCGGCAATCGGTATGCAAGTCAGCTCCTCACAGTAGCCGGTTGAAGACTTTCGCTGCACCATGCCACTAGCCTGGCTTGACACAATGTGGTATCAGCGTGACGGGGCCCCAGTTCACAGCTGCAGTCAAGCACGATCATGGCTTGAGGTTACCTTTCCAGAGCAATGGATAGGGAGAAACGGGCCTGTCCTGTGGCCGGCAAGGTTACCCGACCTCAACCCTCTTGGCTTTTTCTTGTGGGGACATATTAAGGATCACGTATATACGACGGAAACGACGATTCCAGAAGCCTTGCAGGAGAAGATAATTGAAGTCTGCCACAGCATTTCACCTACGGTGCTCAAGACAAAGACAGCAAGCCTTCTCAGAAGATCCCAGTGTTGTATCGCTACAGAAGGTGACCTCTTCGACCACTTTCTAGGAAAGCGCATGAAAAATAAAAGTAAATTCAGTGAAAGACGGTGTCTGGACATTTAAGATGCTCTTATTCTACTATTTTCAGCTTCTGAAAACTGAGCTTTTTTTATTTAGGGTTGTTCAATTTCCTTACAGCTATCACGAAATGACGGACTTGTTGCTTCCGGAAGCACAAGCGATAACCGCTGCATTTGCTTATCGCTGTAATGAACTGTCGCGAGGGGAGCCCATCGCTGGCGTAAATGGCACAGTCAACGCCAACATCGCTGCCCGATCGCCTTTTAAGCGGCAGCACGCCTATGGCTGCTTGTGCGCGGAACATTTGGGAGAAGTGCAATCACGACGTGTAAGCGGGCATCTCACATGGTGTTCTGTATTTCGCGAGCACCATCAGTAAGCTGAAAGACACTAATACTTACTGGGTATAAAGACAGAAATTGCTCATTCGAACGTTTTGCAAACCGCTCTGCAACCTTCTAATTTGAAGTTTTTTCCTAGCTTCGTTACTTCAGAAGTTGGTTAATTATACTTGACTAAAAAGCTAATTAAGCATGAATAAAAAATATAGCGTGACGCACTGCATACAAAAGCAAGCAAGGTGCATTTGGTCGCCCCGTCTTAGAGTGAGTGCATCGGCATATTTTTAAACTCTGGCTAAAGTTAGCTGAGACACCCTGTATACAGTTACTGAGTACTGTATACAGTAGATCTATTGGAGAAGTATATTTTAATATCTTGTTGCGAGGTTTTGTGGATACCTGTAGTGAACTTTGTTTTCAGTGACACTTTTTTTGCCCTTTATCAAGCTTTATCCTCACATTTGTGTATTCCAATGTATCTTCGCATTTCTCATGTATATCTTGCAGAACTCCTTATATTTATATTTGATTTTTGTTGCGACTATAATTTCCGTGAAATTACGATACACGACTGGTGACAACTGCTCCTGCGCAATACATTGAAACGAAGGACAGCGTCAATGAGATTTTTCCCTGGCCGTTCTATATGTAAAAAAAAGTAAACAAGGTTCTTGAATGACAAAGTTTCATTAAAATCTTTGTCCTTAACTCGTCCATTTCACGGCCTTTACATTTATCATATCAGCAGCGTGCACTGCTTTGCTGATTTCGAACTGATATAGTTCTACTGTTCGTGCGATATTTTCTTTACTTAATAAATAGATAAAAAAACGTGGAAGCATTGATATTAGTTAATGGCAGAATTTTTGGGACATACGAATATATTCTTTAATGAAGAAATATATATTTAACTTGTCTTGACAGTGCGTAGCGTCAAAGAATTCAATTGCAGCATCTTTGGCAATGGCAATGCAGTTATTACGCATGTATTTGATCCCTCGACAAATGCTGTAAGGAGCAGGCCGAGCTCCAACTTTTGAACCCCGTTTGGTGCCGACTGAAAAGGTGGGACTTGCTAGATCTTTATTAAGAAGGGACGATGAAAGCGGTCAGCCAAGGTGTGTGTCGGAGTACATTGATGTGTGCGCCAAGGCTAAAACTAAGGGCGGTAAAGCCCATCCGTTGGATACGACTGTGGACTGTCTAGTTAACAATAGGTTGAGGTTAAGGTCGCTGTATAAATGCTCTTTTATGGTGGTTTACCAGGAAAAGGCAAGTTTGGCTATTCGTAAGTACTTTAAAGAAGTGAAAGACGATGAAGCCAAAGTGAAGGAAAAGGCAGTGGCGCTTCTTGATGCTTTCAGCCTACAAGGCCTTCACAAGCCTGATGAGAAAGCGAAAGAGGGACAGTTGAAGGTTTTCTTCTCTGTGAAGAGCCACAGACAGGGAGATACCGTTCCAGGTCATCGTGGCTGAAAGGAACACTTGGTAAAGCGAAGTTTCACGTATTTACAAGGCCACCTTGCCTCTGTTACGTTTCGCCTACGACGCGCGGTATAGCCGGCGCGGATGCAACGGACGCCGGGGCTTCATTCAAAGCGGCGGACATTTTGGCCCGTTCAACGCTGCCGTAACGCCTCCTGCCAAGCGCGTCCAGACATGTTTCAATGCCACGTGTATTCGTGTGTGCGTGTGTGTGTGTGTGTGTGCATATTGGTGCCCACGCTTGTCAAAGCGCGGCAGCCGGGGAGAGGAGCTCCCCAAGTGTGAAGCGAGGAGGTCTGACCGGCGCCGGCCCGGCGGATGCGTCATTACACTCGTCTCAACCTGTCTCTCAGCGTGTCCGTGCCCCGTCACGTGCGCCTCTGACGAGACGTTCCTTCTTGCCCGCGAATGCGGGAGTATAAAAGCAGCTGCCCCGGACGCCGAGGGAGGCTCCGATTTCTTCCGTTGAGTTACGTGCTCTCCCGTCTCTCCACTTCGGTCGACCTGACCGCCCGCTCTTTTGCGATGCTAGAATAAACAAGTTGTTCTGTTACCAGTCGACTCATGCTTTGCCAGGACCTTCGGATGCTTCCAGTTGTGCCCCAGGCCGCCAGGCCAACGCTACCCTTGGGGCTTGCGACCCATTTGCAACAACGGGTGTCAGCGCTGAGATTCCAACAACTGGTGGCAGCGGTGGGATTGCAACAACTGGTGGCAGCGGTGGGATCGCGACAACGGAGGCCAGCACCTTCGGTGCTTCTAGTTGTGCGCCAGGCCGCCAGGCCAACGCTACCCTTTGGGCTTGCGACCCAGATGCAACAACTCGTGCCAGCGGTGCGATTGCAACACCTCGCTTAATCTGGTCGATCCCCTGGTCTTCCTGAATTCTGATAGCGTTGTTGAATACCTCTCGTCGAATAATCCAGGAAGGTGTGCCGCTTTTAGTGTGGACGTAGAGGATTTTTTTTATTCTATGCCTCACAAACAACTAATGAGCAGTGTCAAGGCATGCATTACCGAGCAGAATGATGAAATGCTGTTTGTCTAAAAATGTAGTGTTACTAGGAGTGCAGATTTTTGGGATAGTTGGTTCGTTGCATCAATTGAAGTCATGGCGCTGGATTGACAGAGACATGACAGACGACAGGATGTGCGCCATGTCGCACGTCCGTACGTCCTGTCGCACGTGCGGACGTGCGACAGGAGTTTTACTGTTGAAACTTTCCTTGAACTTTTGACATGTTACCTGACGTTGACAATGATTGGATGAAATGACTTGCTTTTAATGCAGAAGGCTGGTATCTGTACCGGATCCAGAATGGCTCCCGCCCTGAGCAGCATTTTTTTGGCGCCGATAGATGTGGCATTAGACCGGCGTCTTTGTGGGATGGCCATCAAGACGTTCAATGATGATTTTTTAGTTCTAATTGACAGATACGACGATACCAACTAGGTGCACGAAATAATAGGTCTTTTCAAAGAGCTTGGTCAGGGTTTGAGGTTTACCTCGGAGCAACGAAAAGACGATAAACTACAATATTTATTTAAATACTCTCAATGCCATTGCGGCGTTACAGAGAGGAGTGGTTGTACATGTTCAAAAATACCTTGACCTTAGACTACGTTTTTTAGACGACGATGTCTCTTCGGAAAATTTCCCCGTTCGGCCAAGCCCCTGTTGAACTTCCAGTTCAGGTCATTATAAAGTAGTCAAAAATACAATTTACATCTTCGTACTTCGAGCTGCCCTGGCAAATACATGTGGGCATGCATTGGGTGATGCCTTCGCACGTCAGGTAGTTAGGATGGAAGAAGCTGGGTACCCGGGTAGCTTAAGAACGGGCAGTTGTGAGAAGTCGAGTACGTGGGCAAAAAACTCGAAGAGGCAGGAGGCCGAAGGAAAAAGCAGGAAGAAGAATGTGGTAGTTATATCCTATGCACAGCGCTTGTCCCATGGTCTGAAGAACGTTGCAGGTCATTATGGGGTGCAAGTTGTCTTTACGGCTCTTAGAAAATTGAGTGCTATTTGGCCGGCTGTCGAAATGCGAGAAAGTGGAGCAGAATGTGATTGTAATGTATGGTGCAAAGTGGATCAGGTTAATAAGTATGTGGGCTGCACTACCAATGTAGTCTATTTTCTCCCTCTCAAGTGTGCGGGAGTGCACATAGTGCAAACCGGCCGGCGTATCAATGTAAGACTTACGGAGCATGAATTGTCATTGGACAAGCATCATTATGCGCATGTGTCTTCCCATTGCCGGCAATGTAAGTGTAAGCGCCTCCTCAAAGATACAATTATTTGTTTAAGCATACTGATGTATCCACCAGATTAGTCGAGGAAGCAGCCCACATTGTGCGAGATGGGGCGTCGTGCATTAGCGAGCCTTCGATCGAGCTTTCTCAGCAGAAATTAATTTACCTAGATAGCTCGATACGGAAACAGATGCTCTGTATCACCGTGGCCTTGTTGAGCGTTCCTCGATTGACCATGTGATCGCTTGTGTCGCTTATATTCCTGATGTGCGTCTGAGTAAACTTAGTCGTGAGTCAGCGCTCCTACTGTGTCCTTTCACGCCGTGGTCGATTTGTTCGCGCTGTTACCATTATGAATGTATACCAGTCGCCAAACTTTCCACTTCAGTGTGTTTTCCTGGTTATGTTTAGCGAGCAGGACCAAGGCAGTAAAGCAGCAGTCATGGATTTGAGGAGACTGATGAGAGACGAACTGTTGATTGTCGGTGAGGAACTGGGCCTAGAAGTACGCAAGGAAATGATAAAATCTCAAAATATTAAAGCTGATTTCTGAACAGGCCAGTGAGGAGAACATTGGAATTGGGTTAGAACTTTTTTGGAAAAGAGAGAAGCGGGACATAGAGAGAGAAAAGAACAGGACCGAAGAACACGAGGGACATCGCGAGTTAAGAAAACTTCAACATGACCTTGAAAGTAAACGTTTCATGTTTTCTCGACCGAGTGAATGGGCTCTGGAACGATCAAGTGAGGCAGAATCATACCGCATGATCAGGCTGTTCAAGCCATTTGAAATTGGGAACGAGAAAGGGATGTGCCTAGGAAATTTTGAAAGGACTTGCGAGATGATGAACTTTGCTCCAATTACATGACCACAGTGGTTGCTGCCTATGTTGCCGGGTGAAGCCGCTGATGTAATCCCCACTCAGTGCTCAAGATGCATATGATTATGCGAAGGTTAAAGCTAGCCTTTTGAACAAGTACCGCCTTTCACCCGAAGCTTTTCTGCAAAGGTTTCGAAGCACGGGCAAGAAGGACAGCGAGGGATATCAGGAGTTTGCATATGGCTTAAAGGCAAACCTAGTCGAGTGGTTGAAAAGCGCGGAAGCATACGAGAGCAGAGACATGACTATTGAATGTATGTGTCTAGAGAAGTTTTACAAAATCATGCCACAATCTGTGAAGCTATGGGTGCAATATCTAGGAAACGTGTGGAAAGGGTGTCCCATTTAGCCGAAGAGTACGCAACGAGTAGAATGCTGAACGCTGAGGACAGAAATTGGGGTGGTTGAAATGGACCGCCGAAACAATTTCCGTTCAAAAAAGGATCGCAGATGAAACGACCCAAGCATGGAGACGAAGAGAAAAGGACGCCAGAAAACAGCGAGAATAAGCAAATGGCGAAACCGTGCAAAAAGAGCACGAAGAAATTCGCAATTCCGCCGGAAAGGCGAAACATCGATTGCTGTAGCAAATTAGTAGATATCTGTAGGAAGTAAGGATAGTAGTTTTATCGGCCGTGTAAACTTGTAAACGTTCGCTTACTAACTAAATTAACAATGATAGAATACATAACCGTGACTCAACGAGGACGTAGAAGGAAACAAACACATGGAGACAGCGCTGTCTTTTTGTGCCTGCTTCTTTCTACGTCCTTGTTCAGTCACGTTTACACATTCTATCATGGATTCAAACCAACTATCCCGTCAACGTGTTTTAGCTAAATGAACCAGCACGGTGTCATGCGCGCGCAGGTAAACAGGAACACACATCGCTCCACGACAGTGGAAACTGTCTGTGAAAACGCTGGAGTCAGGAATCACGGCAGCAGCCGCGAGCTAATTGACCATCGTCTATCTGTCGCTTCAACGCGTATGAAACGTCGAAACCACAGCGTATACGAGGCTACCGGCACTACGCGCTCTATGCAAACATTGAAGATCGCTTTGAAGATGAGGCCCGCGCGGGCGCGCACTTTAGCCACGTCGCGGACCGCTTTCAAGACACACTAGCGCCGGCAACGCGTTCCTAAAGCCTGTTTCACATGATGCGATTTTCGTCGCACCGGAAGTGCGATTTCCGTCGTTTGCGATGAAAATCGCAGTCGCAGTGCCGACCCCCCGATTTTCGGCTGCGACCAACCGGTTGGTCGCACAGTCGCACCGTCGCACCGATCGCTGCGATTTTCCGTCGAAATTGCGCGGAGAGCTGTCAACGGAGCTATTTCGCCGGTTTGTTTTGGAAAATGGCGTCTGGCACTACAAGTGCAATGCGCGGAGACGTGGATTGTCGAATTCGGTACGTACGCGAAGGGAGAATAAAAAACTTGTACCGCATATTCGATTCTCCCATTTATGTACATTTGTCGACACGGTACGCAGCAAATAAAGTTCATTTATTTTCACGTTTGCTTCGTACGCCTTTGTGAGTTGTCAGTGCTAGGAGGTGTTCGATCCCCAGCAGACGACGAGGTCGTCACAATTTTCTTTTGTTGAGTAGCATGCAAAAATCGCGCTTACGGAGCAGCTTGAATTATTTCAACCTCGGCAAGGGCAAATGACAAGACAGCAAAGTACCCGAAGTTTCAACGTTGCGCTGAACGCGGTACCCTTCAGTTGCATTTTCTTGTCGATTTTCAAGCATGAATTTCCCGATGCATCTTGAAAGCTTATCTTGCCTCTTATTAAATTTGACAGAGCAAAAGTGTAAGCTGTCGTAATGAATTTGCTACGATAGCATTAAATCCGTGGCTTGAATAAAATATTACATGCGCGTTAAGTTGCACCTCTTCTCTGGAGAATTTTTTTTCCTTGCACAGAAACCAATAAACATTGACTATGTTGCGGACTTTGTATCCTTACTGCATCTGTATGAACACTTGCTCAGCAACGTAATTCACTGTACAGCTAGTAGATTAAGTAAATTGCTTGCTATAGTGGCACAGTGACAACGTACCCTCCTGCACAATCATGTAGAACTAGTGCAACAATGGGAAAACCAGGCAAACAGCCTGTTCTTGTGAGGATAAAACAGTATAAAACGACACGCTGAAGAAAAGTAAATCAAAACTGTGCAGTGAAGTCAGCCAGTAGAAGCAGTTCTTGCACGTTCACAGCTGATCAAGTGTGCAGAAACATTCATGCCTTACATGTTTCTAGCAAGTTTCTAATAAGTTTGTGATCACATATATTAGTGTGTAAACCCATGTAACGATATCCGTTGCGATTACTATCTTTATAAGTAATGAAATACCATGCTACTTGCAAGAACATATATCACCCGAGGATTTTAGAAATTTCTGCATTTCAACTATACACAATATGTGGTTTATTCAATAAAAGACCACAAACTGGGCTTGTTTGCAGTGACAAACTTATTCCAAACTTTACTTACATACAGGCAAGAAAAAAAATTATAGACAGACATATCGTTCTTCAATTTGTTCACCTGCCACTGCGGCTATAGCATTCTGCTGCTAGCACAAGGCGAGGGGTTGATTTGCCAGCCATGGAAGTCGCATTTTGATGGGAGTCATAGGTGAAAAAAAAAAGCTCTTGCACTTAGATTTAGTTCATCACCTTTCACTGAACCCTTACACTTCAAAATACTATTGCATAGGGGGGCATGCTTATGCACCAATAGAAAGCAAAGGGCAGAATTGTAAAACAACCATCTTTTGTGATAATTCTAGTGTGTAAATATTCATTGGATCAATATGTATTGTTCAACAGCACTGCACAAATAAGCATGCTCAGGTATAGCAAGTAGGAAGCTGGTTCTACAGATGTATAAATGTCAAGGCATGAATGCTCATGCTACGTCGCACACATAGCACAAAGAAAACCTTTTTCAAGAGTTCCCTATTGGAAAATCCTATTTAAATTCAAACTGGGTTATACAGGTTTAAACTGGTTTTAACAGGGACCTGTTTAGCAACAAACAGGTATAAACAGGACCAGTTTACACACGAACAGGTTTGAACGGGGTCCCGTTTGGCATGCAAACAGGTATAAACTGGACCAGTTTACACACGAACAGGTCTGAACGGGGTCCCGTTTGGCATGCAAACAGGTATAAACTGGACCAGTTCACACATGAACAGGGCTGAGCGGGGTCCCGTTTGGCATGCAAGCAGGTATAGGCACGACCAGTTCAAGCAGAAATGGGTCTTAACAGGGGCCCTGTTTGCAACTAAACTGGCTTATACTGGACACAGTGGCACCATATAGGGTCGCCTGTTTGGCACAAAAGCTGGTTTATTCTGGAGCTTTGTGGCAACCATACTGAATGGTATCATGCATACGAGTTTAATGCTTGAATAGAACTGGGGAGGAACTTTTTATTGTTCGACATCCTGACAATTTAGCCCCTAGTGCTAAATTGGGGCCATTATCAAGCTCTACAGAAATTGCGTGACCACCTCGGAACATTCACAGACCAAACTGCGATATGCTAGCTGCGAATTTCAAACCGATTCCCGGTCCTGCCCAGTTGAAAAAGACACAGGAATTCCTGCTGCAACTACAGCAATTTCTGTTGTACGACAGAAGTTCCTAACGTTTCTGAAGTTGCGACAGACATTTCTGACGTTACGACAGCGATTCTGACGTCGCAACAGAAACATTCGGTCGCGACGGCCAAGAGTTCTGAAGTCGCAACAGAAGCACTTTCCGTCGCGGCCCTTTAAAATGTCAGCTTCGCATCGGTGGTGTACACTGTACTTTTTTTCTTGCGCGGTATTCAATCGTGCTTCTTTGGAGCCGGCAGTACTGATAGCACCGACACCGGCATTAAAGTCGACGTTGCCAATTGTTATAATTGTGCCGTGACGACGCGGCACCAGCAACGCCCTACCGGCCTCCTCAAAATCGGCCGCTGATCAAAATCATACCATCTGCGGGAATGGCTGCGTATCCGCTTTGTTTTATTTGGTAAGATGGGGCACACAGGCCTGTGGACTTACATGTGCGGTTACACTGACACATTAGTTAATTTCCCAGAAATATTGCACAAGCATATGCGAAGCGGGAAAGAAGTTTTGGATTGTTCCACAAAGTTGCGTGAAAAGTTGTCTCGCTCGGGTCTCATTAATCTGGTACAGCGCTGCCGTGAGAAGCCAGTATTCTGTCGAGATGAAGACTCACCCACGAGTGTTTATGTAGCTATATTGTATTGAACACACGAATTATATGCGAGCTCAAAAGTGTAAAGAGCAAGAGACAACTGTCGAAATTAGCAGTAACAACCCTCAGTGTCCCCGGTCACCGTTGTCTGTTTCTGAATTTCGTATGAAATATGGATATCGTTACAGCAAAATCGATGGTCTAGCACTCCACGATGTACCTGGCGATGGTAACAACACTTTTGCTCATCTAGAGATGCGGCAGTTGACGCGGTGAAGTGAAAGCGCATCGTGGCTTTTAAAATGCAAATGTAAACAGCAACCCAGACAGCAATTTACACTCTTGACATAGCTTCAACATACGGCAGCAGTGATGTTCGGCGTGGTGCAGTGGTAAGATGCTTGTCTCGGAACCGTCAGGTCTAAAGTTCGAATCCTAGGCAAAAGGCATTTTTTTTTCTACTTTTATTTTTTTATTTTATTTCGTATTAATAATTTTGCATAACCTTAAAATGACCTCTGTCAATTTTTAATCAAATATTGATCAGGAACTACAGAATTTTCGACTACAGGGCGTCACACTACAGAGAACAGAACGACAGTCACAACGTCCCAAAATACGACAGACTGAAAATTTGCTGTTGTGTTTTTCAAGTGGGTGAGACGTCTATACGGCGTATACGCAGATTGCTGTCCTCTCTATTAAAAGCAACGTTGCTGAAACACGTCGTACAAGACGCTGTACGACTCGCATAACATCGAAATACAACGCCGTCACCATCCATGAGATCACCGAAAGCACGGTCGCTTTCGGTGGCGGCGTACAGATGGCAGCACAGGTAGCGCCGGTAAAGTTACAGGTGATATTATTTTGCCGTCCTCAGTTGTCGCCACATGTGAGTGCTTGCTGCATTGACGCCGTCCGATGTAGTTGTTTAATCGTGTGTACGCTGTGCCGAGAGAAATTGTGGTGCATTTTGTATGCATTGAGAATCACAAAACCCCTGGGACCGCGTAATGTAGCCCGCAGTATCCTTCGTGTGGTGCGCCGATGTCGAAGATATGACCCTTCGCGCTTCCTTTGTTCCGGGCTCATCAACAGGATCTCCTCCTCTGGCACTGTCGCATCGTATCGCGCTGTACGGAAGAATTTGGTGAAAGTTGTGCTCTTACGTCCTGTAGTTGATCCGCAATTCAACAGTGTGTGCGCCGGAAGGACCGTTGGTGCAGTCGATGCCGCGGCACCTGTGACGCTAAAAGGAGCGTTTTCCGAGTACGCCTAGAAAGGTAAGTCCGGCGCTTGCGCGCATTCTTCCTGTCTATGGTTCGTGAAGTGTGCGTTGTTGTACGTATCGCAAGATCCGTACAACAACCGGATCCGGATTTGTAAAGCAGCAAGAATTATAAATGTGCTTTTCAAATGGTTGTTCTTCATATCGCAGTGCACATTTAGCAAAAAGTTCCATGGAAATTGCCCTAAAACGTATTCATGTTACCAACAGCTCTATCTGTGGTTTATTTACTTTCACCTATGAAGCACGCTAGCGCGGGTGGTTCTTTGATCTAAATGGGCACAAAAATTCAAGCAAAGAAAGTTACTGTTTGTGTACATAATTTTTCATTAAGAAATGGTATAGTCATTTCTAGAAGTAGTACGTCGATGTGTCGTCGTCACAGCTAACAGCTGCGCGAGATAGCACCCGATTTCTTCGTCGACGCTTCTTCGTCGACGCATGGCCAGATTTTTAGCTTGTATGGAAATTCTTCTGTTTATAGTGTGTCGTCAGATGACGTGTATTAGTGTCCTGTGTGTTTTCGTGTACTTGTAAAGGATTCCGATCTAGCAGAGAAGCCGAAATTACATAAGCAATGTTTCTTTTTAATCGAAAAATCTTTCTCTTTTCTGTATTGTCTCTCCAGAAATGAGGTGGTCTGTTGTAATTTTAAGCGCATCGTCCTTTGGGAGCAGTGCTTTGTTGCGCCGCATAGACAAGTTAGGTTTTGGAACGCTTTTCATGTCCTAAGGAATTTTTTGATAGTACAATTCACATTTCACGTTATACAGCTGTACGTTTGTGTGAACCTTTTCATAGTAGATTCATGTTCTCTACAGTTCGATTTACGTGTTATTTAACCGCCTATGATGTTACAATCAGATATTTGCACAACCAGTTGCAGCTTCATGTAACTGGTTGTATGAGACTTTTTTCAAAATATGACGATCTTTTTATATCACAAGTTTGCAGTTTCAGCAGGGATTACAATAAATAAGTATTTATTATTGTTTAGGGATGGCAAGATTTTGTGAACCAGAGGCACCTCCACATATGCACCTGCGGCACTTCTGCAGCCTCAACAGCATGGAAAAGTACCTGATGTGCATGCTGTGACAAGGTGTGTGCAAAGCAGTTGCTGCCACTTACAAGAGCTGCAGATTTTGTTGGTATCATCCATGTTTGGAAACTCCTGAATTTTTCGTGGGTTTACAAATGTGGGCTCATTTTACAATTTTATTAATGTCATTTTAGAAAGACAATGAAGTTGTGTTGGTTAAGATGTTTTAAAGCTGTTGAGAGATTGACGGTATGACATTGTTAAAATGCATGTAAAAAATTAATTATAATGGTACTTGTACTGCTTTATTATTAGCGATGCAATATCTCTAACGAGAACATCAGAGGGGCACGTGCTTTTAGGAAGTTTAGTCAGATAAATTCCTGAAGCAGCGTAAAGCTCTGTAATCTAAAAAAAAATGTTGTCAGTTACTGGTTTCAAGTTCGCTGCTGCTTTTCGTGCTGCACGACAAGTTAAATAATGGTTGATAATGTGTGTGTGACGTAATAGTTCTGCGCAAACACACGAGGTGGAGAGAAGTAATTAATAAAGGGAAAATCAGACATCCACCCGCTCTTACCATTTGCAACAAAGGAAACCTGTATGTGTTCCTCAAAAGGAAAGCCGCACAGTTGAAGAAAAATTCGTCCTGGTCCGGGACTCGAACCCGGGACTACCGCCTTTCCGAGGCAGCCACTCTACCATCTGAGATAACCAGCTGGCTAGCACATGGCAGGGCGAAGTCGAATTACTTGACAACGCGAAGCAAAAGCAAGGGTTTGACATATTTTTTTCTCCTTTATTAATTACTTCTCTACACCTTGCGCATTTCCGCAGAACTATTACGTCAGACCCTTGCCTTTGCTTCATGTTGTCGACAAATTCGACTTGGCCCGGCCATCTGCTAGCCGCCTGGTTATCTTAGATGGTAAAGCGGCTGTCCCGGAAAGGCGGTGGTCCCGGGTTTGAGTCCCAGACCTGGACGGTTTCTTTTTTTCAATTGTGAGGCTTTCCTTTCGAGGAATCCGTACGGGTTTCTTTTGTAGCAATTGCTACAAGCGGGTAGATGTGCGATTTTCCCTTTATTAATAATGTGTGTGTGTGTGTATGCAACAATGGGGGTGCTGAGAGCAAGCTTTAAAATAATGTGTGCTATGTCCCCATCAAAGAATTTAGTGTCTGCAGCATTTTTACAAAATATTATGTTCACAGGTTGGCAGGTATGACATAATGTACAACAATAATGTACAACACTTTTGCTGTAGATGCATTTTCATAACGTCCATTTTCTGTCTACTTGAATCGTATATTTAGAATTTGGCCCACCTTCAGTTTGATCAAGTTACATAGGTAGCCCCCTCTGAGTTAAATATAATTAGGAGCTATTGTAGATATGCATGATATACCTACGCACTGTATTGTGACAGATATTTTTAGGGACTGTGTTGTGAGGCATGCTTTACCTGTATGTCTTGCTGCAGCTTGCCCGACAAAAGCATAAATGCTTTGCCCACCTTTATTATTATGCTTTCATGTAGACTTCTAACATCTGTGCCCACATAGACTCCATGTTCTTAATTACATTTTTCTAAGTATTCACTGTTGTGCATTACATTATTGTGTTACATTACTGTGCATTACATGTTTTTCTTTGTTTTATTTTGGAGGGGGTATTCATTTCTATAGTAGTACAGAGAATAGGAGTTCAAAACAAAAAGCCACGAAAGGTGGCTTAAAAGTGTATGAAGCTTGGAATTCTACATTCCATCCCCTAAAGCGCTACCAGTAGTAAAAGATTCCTAATTGTCTTTTTTAGAAGCTAGCTGCCAGATACATAGTCCCATTAGGAGAGTATGTTATTTTTTCTTCTTTGGTCTGACTTGTTTTGTTGAATGTTCTCCTTGTTCAGAATTTGTTTTCTTGCCACCTCATGCAATACTCCAACTGGAGCCTATGAGCTATGTGTATAATAAATAAGTAAATTCCTAAAGCATGCAACAAACCATGCAGCATAGCATTTAAATGTTGCCAGTTTATAATGCTTCTTGAGTGCAGCGCATCATGGAGCTTGAGGCTGATCTCTTCAGATGTAAAACAAATTGCAGGGTATGAAAATGTGGTCCTACAAACTGCTGGTTACGCATGTCAGTCAGCCTGTTGCAGTGGTCACAAGTGAGAATGTAACCAGAAGCTGGGCGTGCTCGGCCATTTTGCATATGGCACAGGATAAAGCTTCACCTCTGCCATTGCTTCTCTTATAATAATGGCCTCCGAGTATACATGCCGAGTTATGCTTCTGGGGACACCTATTAGTTAACCTTATCAGGTAACACCATTAGCCTTATGGGTGCTATAATGTTGCAGTGCCTGCAGGATGGCCAGCATTACAACACATTAAAATTATTGTACAAGTCATGCAATGGTATCGGGATTGGCCCACAAAGTGACTACCTTTAATTACACTATACGTGGGGTCAGCTCACTCAGTCAGGGAGACATCCATGCATAAGGGGAGGGGTATGGCAAATAGAGGGCGTTCGATTAATCTTTCTCACATAGATAGCTGATACATATAATCTTTCTTAAATTGGATGCTTTGTTGCTCAAAGTGAAGTTACTTATGGGCATAATGTCAGCATTTCGATCCTATTTATGCTTAACGAAAGTTGCTTTGTTCAGTGTCACTTTTTATATTGTTTCGCTTGTGATTCTAAGCTCACTTGTTTTATAGCTGCTGTAGGTATGGCTGGACCTGGAGAAGAAGTGTAAGCAGATCATGCTATGTTGCTGATCTGCGCTGATCTCCACATTCAAGTTGGTCCCGCGACAGTTGGGCACCATTGTGCCTTGCTTCATTGACAAGGTGATATAATATGGTGAGCTTGTACTTCAATATCGGTATTGAAAATTATGTTAAGGAAAAAAGACAAGGATTGGTCTTTATGATAGATACACTCATGTTCTTTCTTTAAGGTGTTCTTTTGACACTGTTCTGCATGGACAAATTTTTAGAGAATTATAACAGTCCTTTATTGCAAAGTGCCATGGCGCTAGTTTATGCGTTAAACTAGCACTCTTTCACCAAAAAAAGCCTTATTTAGCACACAATTCACAAGGAAAGAAAGGAGGCAACAGGACAGAGTGCTACTAACAGTTCAGTATTATTGCTCGCACAGTGATATTGTGCAAAAGGTGAAAGGGGGAGAATAGATCTGAATACATGCTGTTCGCACAGAAACATGGTGAGCGTGACACTTGTTTTACAATGATAAGAAGCAGTCTCACTGTCTAGTAATTCTCTGCATGGGGAGTTAGCGCTAGGTTCCTCGTCATACATATAAGAAAAGCCTCAGATATCTCTCCAGCGCTTTTGTCTTTATATTTTGTCACGATCAAGCAGCTTTCAAACATAGGTGCATGTGCGCCGAGAGCAGTGCACTACCACTGCTAACTGACCCATGCATCAAGTTTGCTTGGTCACGCTGCCAGTCATTTATACATTGGCCGGTTTATCCGATGTAGCCTCTACTGCACGAAATGGTATGTGATAGACACTGCACCTGTGTACTGTACGTGCTTTGTTACATGATTTTTTTTTCAGAGATAGTGATGCAGGCCTTTTCATTATTTACATGCCTACACAAAAACCAAGCCAGCATGAGGCAACTGTTCTCGGCACGAAACAAACTTGATTCGTTAGTTTTCGTTCATTGGTGCGATCACACTAAGGCAGACAAGCTTGTAGGCTGTGCTTCTGCAATTTGTACAGCACACTGACAGCACTGGTGTGGGCCTTATCTGTGGGCTGACTTATGGCACCTTCTACAGCGCAGACCACTTGTGTTGGGCGAGGCACCAATGTTGACGTTTGTTCCCTTGTGCAAAACAGCAGTCCTAGGTTTTGAGTAGTTGTAGGAAGACAAGGTAAACACAACTTCCATGGCTTGAGTGGGCTCATTTCTCTTGGGGCATCTAGCTTTTTTTCTTGCAACTGTGCAGAGGTGCTTCCCTAGAGTCTGTGTGAAAATGGCATAGAGTTGTGCATTCGGGAACTCCTGAACAATGATCTGCTATAGTTAGGGCATTGCGAAAATGCACTGTCTACCAATTGGTAGAAGGTGCATTATTCAGCCACTGATTTCCTGTTGGCATGCTTGCACTCGTGCTGTCAGTAATTTCTTGGCTTGCCGAATTATCTTGAGGCCCCACGCTGATGATGCTACCGATGTCGTCATGTGCAGACTTTTCAGGATGAGGTTTTTTGCTTTGCAAATGTTGTTGAAAGGTAGGTGGTGCTTACAGGTAGCTATTCTAGATATTAGTGGAATGAATTGGCCCATCTTGCTTCATCAAACATCGTCACGCCGACATCAGTTGCACAAACAAAAAACCTGGCCTACTCGCAGCGTCGTGCACGAAGAAACAAACAAATCAGCTGCTGGATTGTCTTGACATGGCATACTAAGCTGAGACCGGAACTGCTGTAGCTACAAACCAGGCAGAGACGATGATGATGAGCAGGGATTTGCAGTAGCGCCACTTCGTGGGGCAGCAAGGAGGCTCCGTTCAAAACAAAAATGTCGTTCAGCAAGTAGAACCATGCAACGGTCAGAGTCGGTGCATGGTGCTCTCGATCAAGTTGGCTCAAGGAGTGTCCGAAAAATCAGACGAGAGGTTGCAAGGCGACCGAACTTTCGGAAGTTGTTATACATTATGGTTCATGGGGAGAATGGCGGTGCCGTGAAGCAGACCGAGTAATCAAGTCCGAATTTTCGGAGTCCGGAAAATCAGTCGGCGACTGTACCTATACCTATGTGTCTATGTATACCTAGGTGCAACAGTGTTTGCTATGATCTGTGCAAGAATTGCTGTTGCCCGTAGATGCCCAACATGTCGGGTGTCAAGTTGTAAAATACCTTGCAAAAGTGATCTACGGAAAAATACCGCTTCTGCTATATTTCGCTTTTGCAAGAAATTTTGCGGCTGCTGGCACCTACCTCAAAAGGCTTTATATGGTCTTCGCATGGCCAGCGCCTTCTACTTTTGTGAGTTTGCTTATCTCGAAATTTACCCCGGTTTTTATAACTTCAAGTTGGCGGGATCCCTAGTCTCCTTTAACGTGTACCCAATAGACCTTACATAGGGGTTTTGGCATTTCCCTGCCATCTAAATGCAGCCATTGTGGCCGGGATTCAATCCCACGCCCTCTGCCTGAGCAGCGCAATGTCAAAGCCAGTACACTACGGTATTTTGCTGGCAGAAGGGTTTAGTTTCTGAATAATTTATTATCTCAACCTGTCGGTGTTGTTTTTAAAGGTATTTCGTGTTTGTATTCTGTTGCTTCAATACTAGTAATTATTGCTAATCAAACGATGTGTCCATCTTTTTCCTATAACACTTGCTTCAATCGCCTGCTAATTATGACAGCTTATTCTCCCACAGTACTCCATGTTCCCTTGAAACATAGGCATTGCATGAAACCACATATTTTTCAATAAGATTTATTCATTATCTCCTATGACCGGAATGCTGAACCTTTCTTATCTGTGGGAACATAGGCGAATTTGCCTATGTGCCAACCTGTTGCATGAGTCAAGATAAATTATTGGCTTTACTTTTTCAGGTGCCCTGCTCGCTGTCACCCAAGCAACCCACTCCAGCGGTCTTCTCTCGGCAGACTGGATGCATCGAAATACCGTTAGAAGGTCCAATAAACAGTGCTTGGGACATTTATGACATGCTTTTTTTTAAGCCGGATGACTTCAGGCTTAATGAAAGCTCAAGTTGGTGTACAGAAATACCTACGTAAAGTATACTTGTCTTTTTCACTTACAAGTACATGCCAATACTTTGCCTGACATTTTTCACCCCAAAATTACGCTTTACTGTGGATTTGTGAACAAACCATTACAACAAAAAGCACTGCATTAAAACGAGTACAAGTAATCGAACAAATACTAAATCTGCAAGAATTACACTTGCATACTAGTAGTAAATATGAAAATGAGGTACAGTCTTCTTCAGGGTGCATTTTCTTGTAGGTCATACATAGAGAACGTACTCGTGGGTCATACAAAACTTGTTCATGATGTATCACATCAGTGTTGGTAGTGCTAATCAATTTATGCCGAAAATTGTGTTTATCTTCGTATCAAGCAATGTACCAGGCAAACCTACATGTGAAAGTGGCATTCTTGTTGCAAACATAATGCAGATCTACTTCTCTTCAATGCTGATCGCAAATACACAAATGTACAAAATAGGTTTAAGAGTAAATTATATTAAGCAACATCAATCCATTCTGAAAGGACCAGGTATGAATGCAGCAAAATATAGGTCTGAACAGGGGCAAACAGGTCTGGGTTAGATAGGACGGGATTAAACGGGTCAGGATTAAACAGGATTTAAACGGGTCAGGATCAAACAGGATTTAAACGGGTCAGGTTTAAACAGGATTTAAACGGGTCAGGTTTAAACAGGAATAAACAGGATTTAAACAGGTCAGGACTGAACAGGATCAAACGGGGTCCCGTTCCATAACCCTATTTGATGAAACCCGTTTGAAAACAAATAGGATTTTCTAGTAGGGTTGTCCCTTCTGGCAGATATGAGTGGGCCATAAGCAGCAGAAACTTTATTGCAGGACATTGTGTAATACCGCTTATGAAGGAATGAAGCGAGTGAAGAGGCTTTTAACAGCAGTACCTCATGCTACTCTAATAAGAAGAACGATGAGCAAAAACATTTCTGGTAGAGCACTTAAACAGTAAATTTCTGAAAGACAGAAAATTCCAGGTGAGAGTTGGAGGTACATTTGGCCCACACACACCAACAACGCGGGCATACTACAAGAAACTTTACAGCCTATGGTGTATTACAGTCTGTGGGAAAGCTATCTTATACAGAAATCAAGAATGATGCAACAAGCCCTCAACAACACTGCAGACTTTCTTGGCCAGTCTGGCCTCTCGCTTACTGATAAGTCAGCTCATATCGACGGCGGAAAAAAAAAAGACTAGAATCAAGAACTGCCCCAGATTACACATTGTGATCCACATAGCTGGACAAATATGCCTGCAAGTCAACATCTACAAATCCTCAGCTAGTGTAAGCCCATGACGGCAGAGCCAGCACGTGGGTGAAACAATTATGCAATGCCTGGACGCAACTTCCACACCTGGTGAAAAGAATAATCTCGAAATAATGGGGGTGTACGAGTGGATACTATGGAAAATCACAGATGCTGTGCTTGTGTCCAAGGTATAGTACGGTATGAATTACCAGCAGCACACAAAAAAAGACAACTGATCGAATACAGGCATCAGGTAGTAATAATAGGTCTTTCCAACTTTACCATGCTTGAAGACCTCTATGAGAAAGAGCTGACGAACAAGTACCTAGACAGAGTAGAGTTGTAGCCTGCAGCAAAATTCTTTGTCTCAAGAGCTCAGAACCTCGTCCCAACATACTATGCCAACTAGCATATGAGATGCAAAGATGACTACCCCTCCCTTCAGAAACACAACCGCGGGAGTACCTGAACTTGAAACACAACAGGCCCATATCATGAAATATGGGGGCAAAAAATTAGGCCAGGAGACTATATGCAACTGCCAAACACACAGAGGAGGTTGCTAATCATGAAGATGCAAGCAAACATAAGGCACATATAGTACACTGATCTGGCAATAGCAGTGTAACAGTAGTATGACACTACATAAAACTAAACCCCATATAAGTGAGTACCACTCGAGGTCATCCTACACCTATAAAAACTGAAATGAAAGCATTCAAAGCAGCGCTTGTAGTGCAGATTACACCCTGTACAACACCCTGCATGGATTCACCAGAAACTGTCTGGGCCTGCACATCATACAAGATTGTCAGGAAAATCAGGAGATTGACACGCGACTTGCAAGCACATGGCCAGAAATTAAATTACAGGATACATAGCCATGCAGATATTCCAGGACACAAGCGGGCTTATAAGCCCGACATAATAACTGAAAACTAGATGAGTTTGTGTGTATTCATTATTAACTAAAGCACAACAGATTTCCCCAGAAAAAGAAATACATCTTTGAAGGATAGATAAAGATTGGTGCTTGATGCAGCCAAACATAAATAAAAATGCTAAAAGAAAGAAAATAGAGAAAAATTCCAAGTGCAGGAAAAAATCATTACAATTGCCAATCCTGCATGCCAGCATCTTTCAAGAAACACTGTTGTTATTCCAATAGACAGACTGACAGCTTGCTGATGCAAGCACATTCTTCCAGTTCCATGCCATTGGGAAAAAAATGAGTTTCCTGGAAGGTAGCCACATGCACACTTGGTGACCACAATGTTTTTTTTTCCCTGGACTTGTATATCTATATGTATTTTCTCCCTTTCCTGCTTTTATGTTTGGTTTCATCAAGCACTAGTCTTTATCAGGTTTTATTGCTGTACTACTCTGTGGTAACCTTTATAGATCACTGCATTTTCACAATAAACCTTTTAATTAGAAGTTAACGTACCCTGTTCTTACTGCTTCACACTGTACAGTCTTGCTTCATTGGCCAAATAAAAGATTTTATAAGGTATCATGAGGGCCATTAAAGTGACTTGTTGCAGTCTAAAAAAAATATGAATAGCCTGGCTGCAAATGGCACCAGAGAACACATAGGACGAACAAGAAAACTGAGATGATCTAACAACCAAAAGTTTAATGTACACACCGAGTAAATCCTCGCTGACAAGCAATAGACTGAACATACACGAAAAGGAGAAGCAAAAAGTTTCCCGACAGGAAATGCATCCATTTCTAACGGAGGCCGTGCTGACAAGATTAACCCAGCATTTTTAGATCTACAGCTTCCGTAATTTCTCTAGGCAGCCGATCTGCACAGAATGCTAGCTTCTTCCTCTACAATGCACGCTCAGATGTGGAGAGTGCATTGTAAAGGAAGAAGCTAGCATTCTGTGGAGATCGGCTGCCTAGAGAAATCATGGAAGCTGTAGATGCAAAGACACTGGGAGAATCTTGTGTCAGCATGGCCGCTGGTACACTTTCAGAGATGGATGCGTTTCCTGTTGGGATCAGTATGGACACACATCAGATCTTGCTTCTGCTTTTTGTGTAAATTCGATTTATTGCTTGTCAACCAGCATTTACTCGGCATGTTCAATAAACTTTCATTTGTTTATATACCTCATGATTGTCTTGGTCTCTAGCAGAAAGGTGTTCATTCTTTTTACAGTGAAGCTGTATATGCCTAGGCGAAACACTCGTGGTCCGATCCCAAAAACCCTACTGTAGAGGTATGAGCCATTGTTTAAGGGGGTGTGAGCCATTGCATTCGCCTTGCATGATGGACAGAGAAATTTCATGTTGGGTAGACATAGAAATGCTTATGCATTTCAAACATACATTTATCTGCGTATTATTGCAGGGAAGGGACACAGAGAGGGATGGGGTTAAGACAAGATCATGATGTCATTATTATCTCGCAGCAAAGGTGTGGTGGGCCATTGGCTAGACCGATAGTGACGTCGTTTCTCTCTAGCAGCAGAGCGCGCGTGCAGCAGTCTCTCTCCGACTTCCCAATAGGTTCGAAAATGTGTCCCTGTATTTAATTAAATGAAATGTGCAGGCCCGGTGTGTCACTTGGTAACTACAGTGCATAACTGAGTCATAAACATTATGATTAACGCATTACAAAACGCAAGTGCGTAACATAATTCAGAAAGACTTTGATGGGCCCGCTGGATTAACACAATGAACCACTCATTGCACTTTCCATGATGGTGATCTTGCAAAGTGCAATGTGTGGCATTCCAAATAAACAATGTGATAAACCCATGCCAAACATGTGCATAAACTCATTAAGAAACACAGACATAACCAATAATATAGAAAGACCTGAATAAACAATTGGAATTAACCCAGTGATAAACACCGGGGCCGCACGTTTCAGCTTCGCTGGTTTACCGTCTGTACAGGGTGCATGGGCAGTAACTTTTTCTGTTATTGATTGTTAAGTATTGTATAATGTTGTGCCAGTAAAACACTTTGGGCTAGTTGGTGCAATGTATTGGTACTGCTCTTATTGCTGTTTTTTGTCTTAATGTTGTGCCCTTCTTCCTTTTGTAACAACTTTTTTATTCCCCCTTGCATAATACTCCAACCTTGCAGCCTGCGAGGTATATAAATAAATAAGTACATAAGCACGTCATTCATTCATCTGCATACACCTCACACCATTCCTTGCTCAACAAACGTCACTGTGTTGATGTCTCGCAGCGTGCATGTACTTTAACTGCCGTTTGCATTTCGGTATGGTTTGTGAACAGTGTAATGCATAAAGATTACATGACATTAAGGTTGTGACCTATGCGGTGCATAAGCAAACCTTGCAAAAGATGACATGTTGGATGTTGAAAATAAGACAAATTGTATATATTGCAGTTACTTTAACAGCATTTAATTGACCACTTGACAAAAACTTCACTTCGCATAGATTCCAACACGTACACTGCATCTGCAGTTTTTTTTTTTTTGCTTATTAATGTGGTCGTTACTGCATGGCCACATTGCAGATTTGAAAACAAAGTTAAATAAATTTGTTTGTTGCAATATAACAATATGTGTAGATCACTGCGATTGTAACACCAGAACTTGATACAAACATGCACACTATAGGATGCCGACAAATGCTCAGGACAAACTCTAGAATGTTTGCATCCGGATACTTATGAAAGTGAACAGTTTCATTCCATGGCTGTCAATGAGAGGGAGAGAGAAAACTTAATTGTGTTCGTGGAACAAAAACGCATTGATAAGCTTAGAGATATAGTAATTGCTTAGCACTCTCGAAATGAATAATTATAGCTTGCTATCGACATTGAATCAGCCTTTCAACAGCAAGAAAAGGAATCAGTTTTTCCAGCTCTGAACATTGAATTGCAGGAAGTGCAAGCAGGCATAAAATTCTGCCACTATAATCTGTTTAGGAATATTAAATTGGAATAAACATTGAGACTTGCATTTGTACTTTCTCTGGCTGAGCAACCTAGTTTGAAATGACTCCCATAAGCATGTCGTAACAATGTTGATCTAATACATGTTAAATGCATGACTAGCTTAAGAAATCTGGATGATTGCTATAAATTACTGCGAAGGAACTATAATGTTTTATAACATTAATAATGTAATAATAATATTTATTTCCACAAGACAGGCTAACCGTGAGCGGCGTGCGAGGCTGAGCAGAAAGCCGAAAAATTCTACGGCAAGTGCGCCTACCGTCGGCCTAGGATCCTGCATGAGAATAGCGCGTATTGATATGGTCTTCTTGTTAGAAGTTCCGAGTATACTACCAGCGCGAGACACAAAGTGGACGAGAAGCGTGTCTTTTATAATGCTGTGTTACAACGTACAGGTTTCTACAAAAGTGACGGTAACTGCTCGAAACATTTGATGCGTCGGCTTTTGCGCCTTTAGAAATGTTTAGAGAGGGCTCCCATATATATATTCGCAGCGCAAGCACGGCGATGGATGAACCAGGCTAGCGCTAAGGTTGAATTTCACAACACAAGTTTCATTCCACGTCCAGTAATCACACAGATCATTTGAGGCTTCGTTCAGGGGCACACGCGGGCTTTCGGGTTGGTGCTTCTTGTTGCTTTTGGCGCAAGAATATGGCTAGAATCAGGCACCACATAAGCGCAATTACGGGCAATATACACGCATCATTTCTCCAGGAGCTGACGCCGAGCACGAGTAGCGCGAGGATCTTGTTGGGCTGACACGAGAACCTCGTGGCAGCCGAATTCCGAATACTGCATAAGCGGTGAGGGTAGCTATATGAACTTGTCGATAGGTCATGTTGTAGATTGTTGTAGCGCAGGCAGAACGAAACGGTCATAGAAGGTAGATAAGACAACACACAGCGCTGTACCACCTGCGAACAGCTGTTTACGTGCGCGATGTCGCACTGAACTACAGAAACCGCCGTCGCGCATTCCAAGACAAATCTTAACTAACGTTTTTAAATTAGTAAACGTACATATTATTTGCTTCTTATCAAGAGAAGTCAATGATATTATAGTGTCAACGTTTTATTCACTACAATAAAAGAATTATGCAGCGTGTGCCACGAAACCTGGCAGTCAGCAACCCTGGGCGTCGCACCAGTCGCATTGTTAAAATCGCAATCATGTGAAATGAGCCCTCTAAAAATCGCATTGCGACGCGTGCGACAGCACCGATTTTCGTCGTTGCAGTCGCAGCATGTGAAACAGCCTTAAGGCGTCCGCCAAAGTTCCACGATTCGCATGGCCAACGCCGTAGTAGACGCCGTGGTCGTCACTGCTCTGCACGGAGCGGCAGGCGAGGAGGACATCGAGGCACTGTAGCAGCCGCCGGAAAAGAACGCCCCTACTTCCTCGCCTGACCCCCGTGCATCGCGTGCTGCAGGAGAGGGCAGGGCCCGCACACTCTCAAGTTCAACAAATGGCCACAGAGGGCGAAAAATCAATCGAGGCGTGTTTCAGCGTAAGCGCGCTAGTGGAGCTACTGTAATTTTGTCGCTTACATTAATTTGTGCTTTTTCTGCTAGGGGCGCTGAACATGCTGAATTTTTTACTTTACACAAACCATTGACATAAACAATCGAGCTGTGTAAGGATGTTTTTTTACCTCAGGCAAATAGACAGTTGATCTTTATTTAATTTGATTGTTGAAGCTGCTTTTTAGTCATAGCGTCAAGGTTTTTGTACTTGATTAACCACCGACAGCCGACAGCCTAATGGTATCGATGTGTTTCCTGGCCGTTGGCGTTCGAATACTACGGCGGTAGAACATTTTCGAAAGCATGCTGGTTTCGTCTGCGAGTCATTACATAGGCTTGCTGTAAAAGGTCTACTCTTGGCAAAAAATAGTGCCTCATTTTGTTTAGGCGTTGATTATCATAATGAATGTGGCGGAGGTTGAGGGAGTACGCTTGAAGGTACGTTTTTATGCCGTTGATCTCCATAACACAGTAAGTACGCAAACCGATGTCACAGAACACCCGATGCATCATTGTGTGTTCTCCGTCATCGCTTGTTTGCTGTACGCCTACTAATTCTTCATTTCTTCTTCAAGTGTTGTATCCTCCTTTTGTCCTTGTTCTCTTGTGCTTCACTTACAGTATGTCGTTCCGTCAGCTGTAATGCGCATTTGTAAAACCAATACGTTTGATAAGACGCAGTGGTTATCATAATTTCACTACAGATGTATTAAGCTGGCACATATGGTTCAGATACAGATACCTGTATGCGGACTTGCACGACGTTGATGCGGAGATTAGGATAATTATGACACCCGTAAGGAAGAGGCAGCTGACGGCCGGAAGCTGTTAAGTTCTTTCCGGCAAACTATATACCCGGCATGGTAGTGCTGTAAAGATGCTGTATAAAAGTGACACGCGGTGACAGGGAAATTATTATAGTTAGCAGCCGACCGTACGTTTTGTAGCTTAGGTCTTCTTTCTTGTGCGTTTGTTTTACCCTTATTAATGAGCCATTTCTTGACTATGTAACCGCGTTTGTGTGGATGCGTAGACGTGTGCTTTTTGTTGTACTTGTAGAATGCAAATAAAATATTTTCAGGCTTACTCAATCTTTGGTGTCGTGTGCGTTTATTCAATTCGAGGCCATCGTGCCACCTGGAAACCGCATTCTGTCAGTAGCCCTACACGAAATGCAACAGCTGGAGCGCGGCGGCACAACTCGTGGTAACGGCGGCGTAATAAACGAAAAACCGCTCGGGATGCCCTTGAAAGTCAGTTCAGAGTGTGCCTTAACTCGATATGACTCAGCGCTACATGTATTCTGCTGTGCCTTGATCGTGCTCCTGCCAGTTTGGTTGCTGTGTGGCAAACGTAGCGCCTACATATATGTAGGCGCTACGTTTGCCACACAGCAACTAAGCTGGCGGGAGCACGATCGAGGCGCAGCAGCCAAAAACCCAGTAAAGCCATAGAGTTTCCTACAAAATTTTGTAGGAAACTCTATGAGTAAAGCCACAGAACACCTGGTAGAGCGGCCATACTGTGCAAAACCCCGTTTCCGCTTCCTGTTGTACAGCGCCACCTGTGGTAGCATAGTTTAGTTCACGACGCCACCGCTACGCTTATTTCCGTAGCACTGTAGAAGGTACAGTTTCCCTTCTCTAAGTTTGTATACGTGTGCTGTGGAGAGGGCACGCATTTGGACCGAGTTCCTCGCTGGCGCACGCGGGAGTGAATCGCGTTCGCCGGCGCACCCTCACACGCTTTCACTCATACGGAACCTGACGGCGACGGTGACAGCCTAAATCCGCCTGGAGTGTCAATATAATTGCTATCGCAATAACAGCGGTTGAGGAAATCCTGCCACTTGAGCTGAACGAGAGCGTATCGCAAGGCATGTGTCAAAGTTCACGCCTGCAGGGAACGCCAGCTGGCGCACTCGCAAGCGAGACAGGGTGTTTACTTTCACCGGTGTCAAAAAACTGGTCGGCTCTTACGTGGACAGAGCATCACTGGCAGCCGAGCAAAAGAATGACGTCAGCGTAGCTAAATTACATGTAACAGCTAAAGAAGGCATTTCTAGGCGCAATGTCACGATGCACGAGAAAGGAGGATTGTTATATCGGCGCTACAGAGACCGAAAGGGCAAGATTCTGGATCGGTTAGTCATACCTACTAAGAGCAGGGAAGGACCTTTTGGGTCTCTGTCATGGCAATGACTGGTCTGGACACCTAGGCATAAACAAACCGAAAGAAAGATTGCTTGTGGAATACTACTGCCCTAGCTGTTTCAAAGACGTAGACAATTTTGTGAGGTCATGCGGCGCCTGCCAGCGCTCGGATAAACCAGGAGAACCATGGAAAGCTCCACCAGAGGTAGTGCCCTTAATGTCAGAACCTTTCAGACGGCTTGTCATAGACAAGGTAGGGACTCTACCAAAGACAAAGTCGGGTTACAGGCACCTGTTTATTATGCTGTGTCCAGCTACAAAGTTTTCGGAGGCAATCCCTCTCAAAGAACTCAGCTCCAGTGAAGTAGTAGACTCGCTTTTGACAGTATTCGCCGGAGTCCTGTTTCCGGCCGAAATTCAGGCGGATCAAGGATCAGTATACACAAGCTAACTGACTTCTACGTTCTTACAAAAGTGCGGGGTAAAGTTAACACTCAGTTCCGTCTATCACCCTCAGTCAGATAGTGTAGGGAGATGGCATTCAGTTCATAAGCGAGTTTTGCGGGCACTCTGCTACAAGCACAAGGAGGACTGGGAGAATCGTCTTCCGGCTACTTTGTTTGCTTTGCGAACGGTTCCTCATAAGGCTACAGGGTTCTCGACAGCAGAACTAGTGTATGGGAGGACACTCCATTCCCGACTGAGAATGTTGAGAGATGTGGGAGGAAAGAGGAGAGAGTCAAACAGTGGTGCTAAATTGGTCTAAATCTGCTGGAACAGCTAAGTACAACACAAGAACAAGTCGAAAAGAACATGGGCGTGGCAGAAAAGAACACCAAGGTCTATTACGACAGGAATGCGAGGCTTCGAACTTTTAACGCTTGGGACCAAGTAATGATCTTCAGACCTTCAAGAAAGAACAAGCGTGAAGTTCATTGGGACGGACTCGCTAAAGTGCTGCACAAGCTTTCACATACTAATTATGCTCTGAAAGTGCCCGGTCGCAGGAAGGTGAGAACATACCACTGCAACTTGGTGAAGCCCAACGTGGATCGGAGCGGAGTTGTTTCTATCAAGGAGCCGGATATAAGACGACCTCCGGCTCAGAAATCAGCCTGGAAGAAGTTGTAGAACCCTCGGTAAGCCCGGACGCTCTTTAACTCAAGCAGCTGGATGCGCTAAATGGGCTGCTAGGGGAATATCATGATAGATTCATAAATCGGCCATCTAGAACCACACTAATAACGCATAAAATAGACCTAACATCAACCGAACCCGTAAGATGCCTTACAGGGTGTCTCCACGACAGAAAGAAACTACGGATGCCGTGATAGAGCGCATGCTAGAGTTGGGAGTTATTGAGCCCACTGAAAGTGGGCATGGTGGTACAACAAGGAAAACAACGATGGGCTTACGCACGCTTTTCTTCATTGTGCAGTTCTTCAGTTCTTGGGTACCTGCACGGCAGTGCGGCTCGACTACGGCTTTCCAGCACCAGGGTCCGTCCATCGGCAACGCATCGACTCTTCTGGAAAGCGAGAACGACTTCGCCTACCTTTCACCCGTCATTCTACCGACAGGCAGACAGCACATGCGCACATTCGTGCACGTGCACAATGTTCACGACTGCGCAGCTGCAACATCGTGTACAGCATTGGTGGCGAAGGATATAACACCAGGCCCGGCTGCATCGCTTTTCAGTGGGCATGGTGGTACGACAAGGAAAACAACGATGGGCTTACGTACGCTTTTCTTCATTGTGCAGGTTAGTAGGTTCCCAGAACTACCTCACGCTTCTTTTAAATCTGATGACCTGTTCCTTGTCGTGCTTCCATGCCCAAAAGCCTTGGTCGATCCTTTTTATTCTTTGCTTTTGTTGTTAGGTAGTGACGTTAGAGCAATCCCGGTCCCAGTACAGGTTCGCAAAAAGCGCAATCTTCGAATGCTGTGGCGGAAAATTTGAAAACGCTTAAGGATCTAGACGAGCGATCTATAAGAATGGAAACCCTACAGAAATCTATGGTTACGTCAATATCAGACCTAAAGGAAAAGCAGGAATCAGTTTGTCAGGTGATATCAGACATAAAAGCCAGATTGGAAAAAGTTGAACAGCAAGCTTTTGCAATTGAGCAAACGCAGAGAGATCTCGACGACGTGCGGGATTCCGTAGTCCGCGTCGAAAAGCCCACGCGCACACTCCACTCAAGACTAAACGACGCCGAAGACCGCGCTCGCCGGAATAACTTGTTCTACGATGTGCCTGACTCCGCTGATGAAACCTATTGCAAGTCGGAAGAAAGAATACTGACAATTTTCGCCGACACTTTAAAAGTGGATATTTCAAGTAACACCATAACCAGAGCGCACAGAATCGGGCGATTTGCCACAGGGAAGGCACGGCCACTAATAGTAAAATTTGAAACATACAAATGTAAGGACTTAGTCCTCTCCAAGCGCCAAGTTTTAAAGGATGAAAAAAAAAAAATATCCCTAAGCGAAGATTACTGCCCAGCAACAAGACACTGCTGCAAGAAGTTGATCGAATTTGGAAAAAACACAAAAAGTCATTCAAGTTGCATTACAATAAATTGATTATCGGTGGAAAAACGTATGTTTACAATGAAGCTCATAATACTGTAACTGAAATAGAAGCATTCGATAGCACACAGAACGACCTCAGCCCTCGTACTCTTCGCTCTGGACGCGAATTCCCATTAAAAGAAATATAGGGGAACGAACGGGGAGGCGGTTCTCAGCTGTGTTCTTGCTCAGTGCTCTTCTCGAACATGCGTAGTCTTCTGCCAAAGAGGGACGAACTGTGCGCCATTATTGATGACTGTGACGCTGACATCATTGCGTTAACTGAAACCTGGCTGTCATCTAGGGTAGCCAATTCTGAGTTGTTTTTTTGCAGAAATAAATCTGCAGTTTTTTGAAGCGATCGCACCGGTAAAGTAGGCGGTGGTGTGCTTCTTGCAATCAGTGACCGATTTGAGGGCTTTCGTGTGCCGGTTGTTTAAGATTTAGAAATTATCTGGTGCTGCCTTATAATAAAATTTAAGAAACTACTAATAGTGGTTTGTTACCGATCACCCTCAAGTCCTTTGTCCTTTTGCAATGACCTGTATGACAACTTGAACCAGATAACAATACGCTATCCTGTAGTGCCAATATATCCAATGGGCGATTTTAATTTTCCAAACATCGTATGGTCCCCCATCAGTCTGTTTTCTGAGCCCTCATCTACTGAATGTAATGAGTTCATTACACTTTGTTCTGACTTCGGTTTTTCACAAATGGTCACCTCACCAACGCGAATAACTCGGCACTCAGCCTCACTGCTTGATCTGGTGCTCACATCTTCACCCGACAACGTCTCATCGATAACCCACTTACCTGGTCTCAGTGATCACGACATTTTGCACTTCACGCTTAATTCCCCCAGCAGTATCAATGCAAGCAACTAAAGACAATTAGAAACTTCAAAAGAGCCAATTTTTCTGCATTAACTCAAGCCTATGTTCATTTCTTGACGACTTCCTACCGCAGTTTTTTAAACGATCAGTTGAACGAAATTGGTGTATGTTCAAGAATAAAATTTTAGAATTAGTCCGTCAGCATGTTCCGCTCCAGCGCGTTTATTCTGATAATAAAGCCCCCTGGTATAACAGGTTTCTTAATATGCTCTCAAATAGGAAGAGACGCCTTTTTCGCACCGCTAAACGGACGAAAAAGCCTGCACATTCCCTTGCATATAAAAACGCTGCCTCTAACTACTCAATTACTGCTAAAAATACTAAGCACACATATTTTAGCAAAACCCTGCCATTATTACTAAAAGCCAATCCAAAGCGCTTTTGGAGCGCAGTAAAATGCAAACGTGGAAATAAGATTGCATTAACACAGTCTGGTAGTCAGATTTCCAGCTATCTTTGCGCAGACACTCATAATCCCTTTAATTATAGACCAATTTCTCTTACCTCAGTACCTTGTAAAATTATAGAACATGTAATCTACACGCATCTCATTAACTTCCTTGACGACAATAATTTCTTTACTCCTCACCAGCATGGGTTTAGAAAAAACTTCTCTTGCGAAACACAGCTTCTCACATTTACAAACGATTTACACTCTAACCTTGACGCAGGCTTCACGACGGACTGTATTTTTTTGGACTTCGCTAAGGCATTTGACAAGGTGTGTCATGCTCTACTCTTACACAAACTAAGCATTTTAAACATGGACCCTACACTACTTAAGTGGATCTGTAGCTTTCTTACATCGCGCGTTCAGTTTGTTTCTGCTGATGAATGTACTTCCTCTATAGCCCATGTCGGCTCAGGCGTCCCTCAAGGATCTGTCCTGGGCCCACTTTTGTTTCTTATATACATCATTGACTTACCTATTAATATTTCATCAAAGATATGTTTATTTGCAGACGATTGTGTGATATACCGCAAAATTTCCAATAACTGCGATGTAACAGCTCTACAAACCGACTTAAATAAAATAACTGATTGGTGCAGCACGTGGAAAATCCAACTTAACATTAAGAAGTGCAAAACTATGAGGGTTTCTCGTACTAACTCTAGTTCTCCAAATTATTCTCTCACTAATATATCCCTTGCATGTGTCACCTCGTATCGTTATTTAGGAGTGACCATAACTAACAATTTGTCTTGGAAATCGTATATTGATATCATCGTGTCCAAAGCTAACCGCACTTTAGGGTACCTGCGCCGAAATTTTTCTCGTGCACCATCATCATTAAAACAATTACTATATACCACTTACGTTCGCTCGCAACTTGAGTATGCTTCACCAATATGGGATCCCTGGCATTCAACACTAATACATACGCTGGAAGCTATACAAAACCGTTCAGCCCGTTTAATTTTAAATAACTTCAATCGGACAGCAAGCGTAACACACGTGAAATGTTTATTAAACCTGCCTCTCTTGTCCAACCGCCGAAAACACTCACGCATTTCTCTTTTTCACAAAATCTATTATCATAACACCTTTTTACACACTCTTTGGATCAGGCCAGCACATTTCATTTCTTCTCACCGTGATCATAATCAGAAAGCATATCTCATTTCAATACTATCATGGGCGCAAATTCATTCTTACCAATGACTAGCAAATACTGGAACAGCTTATCCCTTTCATTAACAGGTATAATTAATCCACTTATGTTTAGAAACGTACTTGAAAACGAACTTTTGTAATATACTTACCATTTGTCTTGCCTATGTGTATGTATCTTTCTCTATTGCAGCGTTTTCATCAGTTTTCATCAGCATCATGATCAAAAAGTTAACAATGCATTTTGTAAATCTACTGTACATATTATGTTTTTTTGAATCTCTTTACCATTGTGTACATCACATTTGTATTTGTATCTTCTGTACCTCTGTTTATTATCATCAGATGTCAACTCAATATTTGGAATTATTACTGCTGTTATTTTTTTTCTTTGAGTTACTTTTACCGATGTTTACTTTGAATTCTTTTAGTCCCTCCCCTCTATAATGTACTATGTACCTTGAGGGTAAAATAAATGAAATGAAATAAATGAAATGAAATGAAAGTGACTACACGTCACCGCTAATACTTGTGGAAACCGCTGATAAGGATGCTAGTCCGTGTTTTGACTACAGAAAGTTAAGTGCCCTCACCAGGGATCAGTTGTACCCGGTACATAACATTAACGAACGAATCGAAAGTGTCAGCGCTGCTAAGTACATTTTGACTCCAGATATCGTGCGGGGTTATTGGCAAGTTCCCCTGTTAGATAGTGCCAGTCGCTATGCCGCATTTACTGCACCTGTTGGCACTTTTCGCCCTCTCGCTCTTAGGCTCGGGCTGAAGAACACGCCGTTTAGCTTCTCTAAGCTGATGGATATTGTCCTAAAAGATTTGCAGGAGTTCGCATTGTCACATCTTGATGATGTCGCAATTTTGTCTGACAGCTGGAACAGCACGCATCGCACCTCAAGCCGGTGTTCTCGCCATTGAGGTAAGCAGGCTTAACGAAGAAGGCAGAAAATGTAGGTTTGGCTTCTCGCAGGTCTGGGCCGTGTTGTCAGCCAGGGCACGAGACGGCCGGCCGAGATGAAAACAGCTACGACTGGAGATTTTTCACAGCCGCGCACAAAGACAAACCTTCGTTCATTTTTGGGGCTCTTTGGGTATCATCAACGGTACATTCCGAATTATTCGCAAATAGCAAGTCCTCTAACGAACGCACTCCAAAAAGGAGCACTGAGTAAGGAGCACTGGGATAAGAAGAGAGAGAACGCTTTCCAAGGTTTGAAAAAGTTTAGTTTCCCGTCCTTTGCTTTGTGCAAAGAAATTCATACGAACCAAACTATACAAAGAAATTCATAGTTCAGTGGGACGCAAGCGTCATGGGAATGGGCGGTACTTAGAGGTCGGCGATGATAATGAGGAACATCCTACCCTCTATTCCCGCCGTAAACTAACTGTAAGAGAGGAAGCCTGTAGCGCTTCAGAGAAGGAATGTGCCTGTTTGGTTTGGGCAGCCCAGAAGTTGTCGTGTTACTTGTACGGAGCGAGATTCATCTTCGAGACCTACCACTGCCCTCTGACATGGCTTAATAAAATGTAAAAAAAAAATGGTTGCATGCTCCGATGGAGTTTCATCCTCGAACAGTGCAACTTCTCTATTAGATATAAGAAGGGAAAGTTGCATAGCAATGCGGATGGCTTGAGCAGGCTGATTTGAAACATTAAATTTAGAGACCCGAAGAAAGGTTTGTTGTTGTTTTATTTTGTTAAGCCAAGACAATCCCCTTTCATTTCACAGGACTCCATCCATGATTGCTAACTTTGTCGGCACAAAATTCCTTGTAAATTTGCATAGTGAAATGCAGTGTTTGTTGTTTCTTCACTCATGTTTTCGATGAAGCCTAGCGGGTCTAAAGCGAGATTCACGCTACTTTATCGCTGCGCAGAGCCGTGTTGTGGGGTTCGCTTTGCTGCTGCCTGTCATTGTGACTGAGCATGTGCTGGTGGGCTAGTTGGTTAAGCATGATTACAAAGACGGCGCCGAATAAAACAACACACGAAGAAAGGAGACACGAGACAAGCACGTAGGCGCCTAAGTGCTTATCTCGTGTCTCCTTTCTTCGTGTGTTGTTTTATTCGGCGCCGTCTTTGTAATCATGTCATTGTGAGATGTTTTCGAGTGTATGTCAGCATTTCGCAGCTGGGGGGCGGGGGGGGGGGGGGCGGGTGTATACTGTAAGAGTCCACCTAGTGGACTGTCCATTTCGGGCGCTGCTGATTGGCTAGGGCCGCTCGTCTGCTCCTCTCTCGCACAGCTGCATCCAATCAGCAGCGGCCGAAATGAACAGTCCACTAGGTGGACTTACCCCCCCCCCCCCCCCCCCCCCCTGTTTGCTGCGAGCCAAGTCATACCCCTTGCCACCAGCCGTTCTCTTCCTGCCCAGCGGTTATCAGCACTAGCTACTCGAGATTTTCAGGGGCATGGAAGAGCTGTTCCGATCGGCCAGCGAGAATAGTGACCTTCTAGCCTTTCCCGCCCCGCTTTGGCGTATCGCTTCGTGAAGCTAACGATGCGTCTCCCTCGGACAGACTACCGGCGCCAGCGAGGCGAGGCACGTTTGGCGGACCGAGTATTGTTTGTTGGTTCACTGCCGCCTTCAAGGACCAATGGGAGCAAGAAAGAAACTCCCGGGAAAAGGTGTTCTAAGGCGATTCCTCGAGGACAGCGGTAACCGTCACGGTCGTTTGACAAACGCTCCAGCTAACTGCGGGGTCACCCCAGGAACCAAGACGCGCCAGCTTGAGTCAAGCGTGACAACCCCTGTCTACGAGGCTCCCCTCCTTTCTGCGTGTGCAGTGAACAAAGGTGCAGGAGTGAGTGTGTGAACCCTCGCTCTCCCAACGCGGGTCCTTCGACAACTTTGGACGCTCCACTTGGACGAAGGTTGGACGGCATTTTCCTTGGTTTAGGTAGGGTGCCCCTTCTAGACACCCTAGTTTAGGAATCTAGGGAGGACACAGGGTTATTGAGGAGACGTTTTTCTGCTCCTCGGTGTGCTTTACTTCATTCATGGTAGACTGATGACACGTTACGTTCTCCACTCTTCATGTAGATACTGTAAATGACCCCAGTACTCGTTCCCAGTACATGTTCCTCTTTTCAAAGACGTCCCTAGTGTGGATGAGTCGGACGACGGCATGGGCCAGCTACTCGTTTTTACATGCCCGACCCCAACTGCTACAGTACACACTGTATGTGTTATTCGGAAGTATATGCACACTTCAGTTATCGCCTACGATTGCACTACCTCCGGGACCGGCCAACGAAAGAGTTTATTTTTACCCACGGACACGACAAATGCAGGGGGGGGGGGGGGGGTAGAGCTACACAGCTTCGCTGTAAAAATGCGCGGTATGGATAAACGCATTCCATCGCCACCAAAATGGGGCATTGTGTGGAACTTAGTGTGCAGTATAACATCATATGCTACGAGTTGCGCAGCCTGCGACTCGGGCAAACATTGCACGATCTGTCACTTTAGAAGATGACCTGCGTGACGCGAGGTTCAACTTGAGAATAACGCCGTTACCCTGCGCCATGAGATGACGTCATGGCCCAGCGAGAAGAGTGAACCAACCTTGAAAGCGGCTGGCAGAGCGGTCGAACCGATGACGAGCTCCCGGATGAGCATCTGCGACAGCGCCAAGCTGCTGGCACGAACCTGCGTATATATGGCATATATATATATATATATATATATATATATATATATATGACACATGTGAGGACGACAGTAAGGGCTCTGTTTACCTTAAGGCCCAACCACTGGCACGCGTCGGCACGCTTCCGTGCGCGCCAATGCGTCAAAAACATGGAGGAAGGAAAATAAATATAGGCATGCATGACTCGTCTAGGCTCCTACCAAGGGTTGCTAGGTTTTTCTGTCTTACGAGGTTATGCATGGCTTAACTATGCTCATACTAAGCGTCGCCAAGTTTTTTGCGACGTCATACACGGCCAAGCTGGTAAGCCACACAAGCGCCAGCAAGTCACACGCATGGAAGCCACAGTACGTGCATGACAATTTATTATGTACAGTGCTTCAGTACCAGTCGTCATCGTCGATCCGGTCCTCGTCCTCGACGTCCGATCGTCATCGTGGTCGTCGTCGTGGTCGGTGGCGTCGGGGAAGGCTTCGCGAAGCGTTTGCAAGGCAGAGCTCTTCTGTTGGAAGTTCCGCACCGAGCTGACCGTGATTCACGTCGAACCAGAGCCCATCACAGACGCGGCAGCTGTGCCCGAACTCTATGCCGAGGAATTCGCGCTGGAAGCGGCCGTCGGCACCTCCCACGCATTTGCGGGCTTGGTGTTGGAAGTTCTCGGTGCCGCGCAGGCGCGGAACCGATTGCTGGTGGCGCCGAGCATTCAGTCGGCAGCGTTCACTGTTTGTGGCCCGAAACTCGGGATCCTCGGCTCGGCGACGGCGTTTGCCGGCGGCGGCCTCGGCACGATGGGCAGGATCGGCTGTCCTTCGTCGATCGTAGTCCCGCTGAGCCGTGCGCCGGGCTTCCTTGTAGGTCACAGACGTGACAGCTGTGCCCAAACTCATGCCCAGAAATTCGCGCTGGAATTGGCCGGTTCGCACCCCTCGTGTCTGGGCGGGCTTTACTCTGTAAGTTGAGACATAGAATAAAGAACGGTTGAGAGGTGTGCCCCCGCGCCGGCCCGACTCGCCTATGGCGGCACAACTCCGCCCTACGCGCGTGGAAGTTACGTGGCTAGGTGCCGGCGCTCGCGGAGGTGGTTGCTAGGCAACGCGAGGTGGCGCAGAGCTGGGCTGAGTTTTCTGGTAACGCTCGACGGCAGAACGAAAGCTTAAACAGCTCCGCTGTTAAAACTGAGATGTCCTACCCTCTCTGCGCGCTAGGTGTGGAGGAAAGTGTGGAGGAAGTCACGTTGTATTTCGTTCTTTTTATTTTCCTTTCATTTTTTTCTTTTGCTGCAGCGTCCATGTACTCGGGCCACAATGGCGGCTTTGTTATGGTCATGGACACGACCGTGGTCATGGAGAAAGGAAAAACCTGAGGAGGGGCCCTGACGTCACTCTTTGTGAAGTTGATGGTATCTTCGACTGGTCGCTTCTATCCCCCGAAGCAGAGTCGGGCAGATCCGGCGTTCCACGAACTTGGAGGTAGAGGACAAGCGCGCAAGCCGAAAGCGTGAATAGCTCTCGGAGGAAGAAATGGCAAATGCATAACCACGGGACTACTACTAACGTCCAATGTTTCGCCTATCCAAAGCCCGCGGCGCTGCCGGAAAAACTGGCGGACGCGCGGATGGGAAGAGCTTCCGTCGAGACGCCAGCATGCTGTGGCCTAGGTTGCCTAGGTTACGGTGGAACGTCGCCAGCAGCAGCGAAGCTGTGCCATAGAATAAAGAAGCAACTTAAGAGAAAGGAAACTGTACCTTCCGCAGTGGTACGAAAATAAGCAGAGGCAGCACGTGGAACTTACTTAGGTGGATGCCAGATGGCGCTGCTCAATCCAGAAACGGAAGTGCATTTTTTTAGAGCAAAATCCCTTATGGCCGTTTTTTGCCGGTAGCGTACGCTGGTACGCTCCGTGCTTGCCCTGCCGGCTATGCCGCATGCCTCAGTGCCTTGGCTGCCGCGTAGCTGGTGCGTTCTAAGTGCCAGGAGACCAAATAGCCTCTACTGACGCATACACAAACAAGCCACCAGTGAGTGAACAGAACGTGCAACTTTATTGGCAGAAGACAAGCAGTGTGCCTTCTCGTGTAATAGCAGAAATAAAATTTGCATGTCGAGATACGCTGCAATCATTGACACGAGCTCGTAAACGGCTCACCGTCGTCGTCGCACATGGCGGTCTGGTAACGAGCGACAACCTGCGGCGCGAGCAGATTGGACAGAGTGTCCCACCTGTTTGCCGCGGCAGTCGCCGTTAAAGACGAGCAACTTTCATTGCGAAGCAATCGGGTGATGCAGGCATCTGCTGCCGCAGCCAATACAGCAACATGGACTACCCGGCCTTTTAGCGTTAACTCCTTTCCAACCTGCACGTTTGTTTGCTTTCGGGGGCCGCTAATGTGTGGCTCACACTTGGTGTCCCACTTTGTCTCAATATGGACAAGTCGCTTTCGTGGGCGTCACCATCGGCAGCCATTTTTGCGGGCATTTCCACCCATGCGGCTATCAACTTCATCCACTTCGAACCATGCTAGTCTCCGTTCATGCCTAATCGCGGCTGAAAAAGGTCGGAGGCACAATTTGCCCATGGTTGCAGCAGGAAAAGGTGAACGGGGAGCACGAATCACGGTGTGTTTAAATTGGGAGCCTATGTCGCTGTGCACACTGCAGGAGAGAATACTTACTTCGTGAGACTGCTTCCCAATGCAACTGACCAGGCCGCCACATTCGAGTAGCATCACAAGTCGATCATAACCAAGTGAGATAACAGCGAGATTAAACAGCAATCATTCACGCATAGTGTTCAGACACTACATTATCCATTGGCTACGAACCATATGGCAATAGTGAGCATTCACATACACGGGTTTCTTAGGATACATTCAGCCGCCTACTTACAGGCATAATGCTTGCCTTCGTCGCACGTGGTGTTCTGGTAACGAGCGACAACCAGCAGTACAAACAGATTGGACAGAGCGTCGCATCTGTTTGAACCGACAGTTGCCGTTGAAGATGAGCAACTTGCATTGCGAAGCAATCGGGTGATGCAGGGAAGAAGTTTGGGCGTGTTGGTGGGATACATAAAAAGTGAGATACATAGCGCAAGAATGGCACAAGGACGCTGGAATACATAGCGCAAGTGTTGGTTGCGGCGCAGGCATCTGCTGCCGCAACCAACACAGTGACATTGACACCCGGTATTTTAGCATTAAATCCTTTCCAACCTGAACGTTGATTTTCTTTCGGGTGCCACTAACGTGTGGCTCGCACTTGGTGCCCCACTTTGTCTCAATATGAACAAATCGGTTCCGTGGGCATCACCTTCGACAGACACTTTTGCGGGCCTTTTCACCCATGAGGCTATCAACTTCATACACTTCGAACCATGTAAGCACATATGCTGGTCTCCGTTCTGAGCACATCATGGCCGAGGTAGGCCACAAACACAATTTGCCCATGGCTGCAGCAGGAAAGAACGAACGGAGAGCACCAGTCACGGTGCGTGTATACTGGGAGTCTATGTCGCGGTGCGGACTGCAGGAGCAAATGCTTACCTCCAGAGACGGCTTACCAAGGCAACTGACCAGGCCCCCACATCCGAGAAATGTAGCACGGTGACCACAACCAAGTGGGGCAGCAAAACCAGATTCTGTGATCAATCATTTCAGTGTAGCTTGCGCAAAAACCCAGGCTATTGAGGAAGAAGAGCAATCATCAGCGAGACTAGGAATATGGAAAATGAGAAAGATTGCATTCAAGAGCGAAGGCACTCTGCTCTGCAAACATTGAAGGCTAAAAACATCAAGTAAAATGGTGCGTGGCACACGGTGCGTAGGTTAATGCAAGACACATGTCGATGCTGCATCAGCTATTTCAAGAGAGGAATTGTGTCCGACAACATACAATAGAAGATACTGCTACAGATATGGTACGCTACCAGGCAGTGACTGGTATTAAGTATCGGCGAAGAATCGGTTGACATTTATGTTTGGATAAGGATGAATGATCTCTAACGAGAATGGGCAATTAAAAAGCTTGCATCTATAGAAAAAAATTACACTTGGCACAATGGGAATTGACATGGCCAGGAAGATAAGGGCAAACTGACGGAACTCTTTTGGCCAGCGTCGTCGGTGCTTGGTCAGAAGTTGCAGGTGCATCTGAACACGAAGAATTTCTAGAAAGTTCTTTTTCAGTTACCTGGATGACTCGGCCAAATGTCTGTGCTAATGGAATGGTGGCTGAAGCTCTTCTCAGTCTTGACACAGTCCTCTGCAGACTTTAAATCTAAATTCTTCTGCTTGCGCTTCTTTGTTCATGGTGTAAAAGCCTTGCAGATTCGGCTCCAGCCCCTTCCTGTTGGTGTAGATGGGAGCTCCTGTGGTGATCAAAATGTGTTTGGCATAGACTCTGTTGGGGCAGAACAGTGACACATGAAATACAGCACAGATTAGCCAAACTCATGTAGTGTTTTCTTTTATGTTTGAACCAATTATACTGAACCATAAATATGAAAAAACATTCATATCTGCTGCAATCAAATGACATGTATCTCAAGACTAGCAAGCCAATATAGCATATATCAAGCATATTTATTTCTGAACCAGGTGTTGCTTGCCTTGCAGTAGCAGCCAAAGTCCCCACAATGGCCTTGTTGTAGCAGGCAGCAGCTTCTATTCAGTGCGTGGACTGTGTTGCTTTATACTGGTGCCTTCCTGATTACTGCATGTCTTGAACAGAAATTTTGACTGCATCAGGAATTGAAAAAGCAATATTTTGCAATATGAAATGCAAAAAGTGTGACATATATATTGTAATGGTTTGCGACTACAGAACACATACAAATGCACAGTGTCCGTTCTAGGGTTCTTAAGCAGCATGTTAAATAAATATTGCTATTGTCCACAAAATTGATGTCTGCTTAACTACAATGCATGTCAACAGCTGAAGTATTATTAAGAACACAAATGGGAACATTTGTGCGCTCGTTTATAGACTAGAAGAAATCACACTGCTGGTTTCACAAGCAGATAGATGAAAGGCATGACGCTATTAGAAATGATGCATTCTTTTTCTGCATGAACGTGATGCACCGCTTCACTACTGCAAAAAGAAATGTCCTGAGGTAAACCAAACTGAAGAGCAAGAACATTTGGAACCAAGAGGTACGAAATATGGGTGAATTATCATGCGTGCAACTGCTTAATACATTGAATTCAGTACTTTAGCTTCAGTTTATCAAAGGGTTATTCGGTTCTGTGAACAAAGGAAGTTGCCGGTGGACCCGGAAAAAAGATATTGATAAGGCTACTGAGTCACCCATGGCTACGGCTACAACAAGATGAAAAATGTGACGCGCGTTCCGATATCGCTTTCTCTTTCGTGAATGTGTGTATAATGATGGCCTCGCAACTGAAAATTTATTTTGGAAACAGCAACGGAGGGTCCTGACTGCCCATATGTAATGCAGCATCTAGTTTGTTAACTTGCCTCCTCCTGTAAGTTAACGAGACGAATATATTACATAGCGATCGAAGCAGCGATGTTAAACGACTCACCGGTATTGCCGTCCCCAGTCGCAGAAGGATCCGGCTCCCATTTCGATGCATACGTGTTGCACATGGCTCACGACTGAAACCTAGCTTTCGGGCTTAGACCCCAAGTTAAATAACGCGAGATATCGAAGCGCAATAAGCTGGTTTTAGCACGGAATAACCAACCGATGTACGAACCAAAGAATCCATACCTACCGTGCACGCGAGCATACCGGTAACGTTTTTAAATCCGCGCCAGAGGTCACGTGGGAGGTCGATGACGCTAAACGCTTTTTTGAGCTTAAAATGGCAAAAACCAACAAAATTGGTAATAAAGAGTACAATGTAAAATTAGGAATGGTAATATTGTGCTCCTTGTGATGTAATAGAAACGCTTCGTTTATTGTTAAAGAAAGTTTGTAGGTTAAAATTGCGCTTACTACGGCGCCTCTAGCGGGAGATAATGCGCTCACAGGGGAACCTTTTTAATTTGTCTACTATGCCTGTTTCTTTAGCAGCGCCGCGTGATCGATTTTTTTGCCCTCTGTGGCCGTTTGTTGAACTTGAGAGTGTTCGGAGCCTGTAAAAATTTTAAACCCAGGCCAGAGGTCGCGTGAAAGATCGATGATGCTGAACGCTATTTGCGCTTACAATGACAAAGAAAGAATAAACTTACTAATAAATGGTGCAATATCTAATTAGCAATTATAATTTTGCCCTCTTTCTTATGTAATAAAATGCTTCGGTAATTGTAGGAGAAAGCTTGTAAAATACAATTGCGCTTATTACGGCGCCTCTAGCGGGAAATATTGGAACATCGGCATCCCGAAGCGATTCTACTATGCTTGTTTTATTAGCAGCGGCGCGCGGTCGATTTTTTCGCCCTCTGTGGCCATTTGTTGAACTTGAGAGTTTGCGGGGCCTGCCTGTGCTTCGAGACGTTGCGGCAAACGCTTCAATCTCGACAACTGCTCCGATGACAGGGCTCGGAGCGCCTCAGAACAGTCGAAGGTGGAGGAGTGTAATCGAGAAGAACCAGCCAAACGTAGGACGCGCACACTCTTTCAACCTACGTTTCAACCAGCCTAAGACAACACCACTCGCGAGAGCGCTCCAGAGCGCTCAGAAACGGCCAGCCGAAGATAGCATAAGTGAAGCCGGAAGTTGGCGTTGCTCCGCCATCATGTTGGGCCAGTTCTCCTCTCCGGTTTACATTCCTCACAAAACCACGCCGTGCTGCGCGTAACCGGCATTATCGGACGCGCGCTCTGCGGCGATCCTAAATCAAAGGATGTCATTGCGATGTCTCATCGCATTACCGTTGCCGAAGTCACGTTGAAAGAAGTTCATAATGAACTTAACAAATTGGGCCATGAGGTCGAGTCCGCTGCTCTTACCGGCTTTTATCAAAATAAACATGCTTTATCAGCCCAGCCAACCAAGCTGTTATTATCATGCGCAGTTACCAGCCACTGCGCAGTTCTTGCGTGTTTTTAAAAAAAGGTCACCTTTATCGCTCCCTTCTACTTGCTCTTCTCTGCTTGGAGTTCCTGGGGCTCTCAGACGGACTTGCGAGCTAGACCTCTGGCGATATGCAAAAAAAAAAAAAAAAAAAAAAAAACGTACGCCGACCCATTTGCGATACATCTGGAGTTTATGAGCACCAGCACATATTCTTGCTGTACCTTGAGGAATCGTCCTGCTTTATTGAACAAATTTCGGGTGGCTGCGCGTCACTATCCACAGCGCGCCGGCGAGGAGGCAGAACGTAATTTCTGACTCCACGCTTGAATACATTGCGGCCTGCGGTGCCTTCCCACGGTAAGTGAAGCTTCACGGAACCAAAGTTTTGTGATAGCCGCCGCACACTGCAGAAAAGTATGCGCGTAGACGCGGCCTATGTGCGACCATGGAACAGCCGTTTGATGTGTTCGCAGTAGTACGTTCTCTGGAGCCTTGCTCACTTGCAGCGCATCCGCTAACATTCACTTACCTGCGTTTTTCGCGCGCAAAGATAAGATACGCCTGCAGTAGGGAGGATTCGTCCCTAATAAGTCAAAGCAGACACTGCTTTCTCATCTTCTCGGATGAAGCGTCGACTGGCCGGCGCACGGTGCCGATGGCAGGAAAATGCACATATTCTGCATAAAGCTCTATCAGCACGTGTATTGTGGTACACCTCTGCAGGTCTGTATGACCCTCGAGCGAGCTCTATTCAAAAGAGTTCGTGCTGCCACGAGCACTGCGAGAAACAAGCAACAGTTCAGCGACACGTGTTTTAATATGCACAAAAGCAAGTTGTTACTGAACACGATGTTCTAAAAGCAGGATTATGCAATCTTGGATAGCCTGCGTTCTACGTGGGCGCTAATGTACCATGCGCGGTCAAAAGCAGGAATCTTAGGAGGCTTCGGGCCGGGGTGGCCCTTACACCGGCTGTTGTCTCAAGGTGGACAACCTTGGTCGCATTTACCACTGGGTGCTACGTGTCCATACTGCGCCGTTCCCGTGGTGGAAACAGACGCATACCACCTAATATGGACATGTACGGGTTTACAATCGGAACGCTCGCGTCTCCTACTGCAAGCCGGCCTCCGCTACAGTGTGACAACCAGCTATGACCGCTGGATACATGACAACAGATTCCACAAAACACTACTTCAATTCATACACAACACAGGCCTCACAGCACTCATATAATACACATATACGTTCCAAGAATTATGCCTTAAGGGCAAGTCTTTATCGCAATGAAAAAAAAAAGCAGGAATCACTGACCTGCAAGGCGTTCATTGTACAGATTCTGAAACGCATCGGGCTCGGCCTGCGATGGTACGCTAGCACGATTCCGCCGAAGAGGGCGAAATTTCCAGCGGATCTTCCATCGTCCGTTGCCAGTGCCGTGTCGCGGTAAATTGTGTACAGCGTTGTATACTCGTTCATTTCACGAGCTTTAGTTTCTCCTGTCCCACCTGGTCACAGCAACATCCGGGAGAGCATGGTGCAGAACACAGCGCAAGAAAACACGGAGACTATAGCTGTCCACACGACGCCTTTGCCACGGTACAAAAACGGAGAAGCACGTTTGAGCGCGTACGTATCGGAAGTTTCGCGAATGTCAGCAATGCTTCTATCCATTGTCTGTTGTCGACAAAACTTGTACAATCTGACTGCATACGCGACACGAATTATGCAGTAGTTTCTGGAAAGCGCGCGGGCACGAGCGAATACGCTGGAACTTTCTACGACTGCTATATGAAAGCCGACGCGCTGGACCTGCAGATCAGACTTTCGACTACCGCCGTATTTGCTCATCGCTATCCTTCTGACTGAGTGTTATTTGTTTTGCTGGGCAAACATTCGCACAAAAAAGAATTCAATTTGTAACTCCAAGTTTTGACTCTGTATCATTCTTCACCGTTATTACTACGTGACAACATTTCTAATATAAATTTTTCAATGATACTTTGCACGCCTAATTCTTACATAGTTAGCGAAACGCGGAACACCCCTGTACTTCGATTTAGGTGCACGTTAAAGCATCTCTGGTGGCACAAATTATTTCGAATTCCCACACAACAGCGTGACTCATAATGAAATCGTAGTTTTGGCACGTAACACCCCATAATAATTTTTTTTCTTACGCAGTTGGCTGTGCAATGAGCCACCAGAAATGAAATCGGGCGACAGCTTTTCATATGATATGACATGGTCGTGCATGTGCTTGCAAAGCGACCTCATAGACAGACGATGACGTGAGCGCAAGCGCTGATGCCGATATTTTGTGCTCTATTGCTACTTCAAAGGTAAAAAAGTACTGTTGCGGCCGGCGTGCACTCATTAATCGAACGTGTTTTTTTATATCTTAAAGAGCATCCAGATCACTAACTTATTCTTTCAAGCTCAGTTTCCAGCAGGCTGTTTTAGGCCGGACTTGGATGGTTGACTACAAAATGCTCAAATAACAAGTGTGCCGCAGCCAAGAAGCTAGCGTCGGCGCGCGTCAGAGCTTGTGTCCAGTGCTTACGTGCCCTTTTCCTCCAACCGACGCGAAGCGACGCGCTCGCTTGTCGGTGCGTTCCGAACCTTGCCGACCCATGCCTGTGGTTGGACCTTGCCTTTGCATCAAACGTTTTTCGTGATGCTCTCCTCGCGAAGTATTTCTGCGACACCACTTCATGGACCCCAATTTCATTTAGCCATCCCGAGTATCGGTGTCCGAGCCGATGGACAAAACAAGAATGCTTTTTACAAACTGCGGTGCCAGTTCACCGGTCCGCACGAACTTGGCCCACTATTCTTGGTCTGTCATTTTCGGGGATACTTTCGCAAGAACTCCGTTTCGTATATAGCTGGCACCGAAGGCTGGACAGCACCTACGTCATCATGCGGAAGAAATGTACGTCATGTATGTAGGCATTAAGTCTCGTACCTTCATGTACTGAAATATGGCGTAATAATTGCAGGGAAGGCGTCGCACATACAGTGTCGCACATGTACACCTACTTAGCACCGAAAGAGCGGAGCGACATTTTTTTGAGGCACGACACCGCTCGGAACACCATGCTGATCCGCGCATCGTTCCAGGTGCTGCTATGCTGGCCCCTCGTCTTCCCGTGCATATTACCGGACCGGTCACGGTTGACGACGCCATCTACTGTCAACGAAACTGAACCCGTCACCACCAACGAACCCTTCTTCGCCACTTTTTCTTCTGGAAATCCATTTCCAGCGCGCACGCAAGTGCCCGTCTGGCAGGTCCACGCCTCGCCTACGTCACTTGTCACAGGACCGCACCAAGCACTACTTAACAGGGACTGGAATGACGCCTGCGTGGGGCACGACACCGCTAGGCACACCATGCTGATCCTCGTATCTTTCCAGGTGCTGCTATGCTGGCCCCGTGTCTTCTCGTGCACATTAACGGACCGGTTACGATTGCCGACGCCATTTACGGTCAACGAAACCGAACCCGTCACCACCAACGAACCCTTCTTCGCCACTTTTTCTTCTGGAAATCCAGTTCCAGCACGCACGCAAGTGCCCTTCTGGTAGCACCACGCCTCGCATACGTCACTTGTCAGAGGACCGCACCAAGCACTAATTAACAGGGAATGGAACGACGCCTGCGTGGGGCACGACACCGCTAGGCACACCGTGCTGATCCTCGTATCTTTCCAGGTGCTGCTATGATGGCCCCTTGGGTTCTCGTGCACATTACCGGACTGGTTACGATTGCCGACGCCAGCTACTGCCAACGAAACTGAACCCGTCACCACCACCCAACCCTTGTTCGCCACTTTTTCTTCTGGAAATCCAGTTCCAGCGCGCAGGCAAGTGCCCGTCTCGCAGCACCACGCCTCGCCTACGTCACTTGTCACAGGACCGCACCAAGCACTACTTAACAGGGACTGGAATGACGCCTGCGTGGGGCATGACACCGCTCGGCACACCATGCTGATGCACGTATCGTTCCAGGTGCTGCTATGCTGGCCACTTGTCTTCCCGTGCAAACTACCGGACTGGTTACGATTGCCGACGCCATCTACTGTCAACGAAACTGAAGCCGTCAACACCAACCAACCCTTCTTCGCCACCTTTTCTTCTGGAAATCCAGTTCCAGCGCACACGGAAGTGCCCGTCTCGCAGCACCACGCCTCGCCTACGTCACTTGTCACAGGACCGCACCAAGCACTACTTAACAGGCACTGGAATGACGCCTGCGTGGGGCATGACACCGCTCGGCACACCATGCTGATGCACGTATCGTTCCAGGTGCTGCTATGCTGGCCACTTGCCTTCCTGTGCAAACTACCGGACTGGTTACGATTGCCGACGCCATCTACTGCCAACGAAACTGAACCCGTCACCATCACCCAACCCTTGTTCGCCACTTCTTCTTCTGGAAATCCAGTTCCAGCGCGCAGGCAAGTGCCCGTCTCGCAGCACCACGCCTCGCCTACGTCACTTGTCACAGGACCGCTCCAAGCACTACTTAACAGGGACTGGAATGACGCCTGCGTGGGGCATGACACCACTCGGCACACCATGCTGATGCACGTATCGTTCCAGGTGCTGCTATGCTGGCCAGTTGTCTTCCCGTGCAAACTACCGGACTGGTTACGATTGCCGACGCCATCTACTGTCAACGAAACTGAAGCCGTCAACACCAACCAACCCTTCTTCGCCACCTTTTCTTCTGGAAATCCAGTTCCAGCGCACACGGAAGTGCCCGTCTTGCAACACCACGCCTCGCCTACGTCACTTGCCACAGGACGGTACCAAACATTACTTAAAAGGGAATGAAATGACGCCTGCGTGGTGCACGACACCGCTCAGAATGCCAGTAACAGACAGAATGCCAGTAAGCTATCGCAGGAGACGAAAGATCTGATCAAGAAACGCAAATGTATGAAAGCCTCTAACCCTACAGCTAGAATAGAACTGGCAGAACTTTCGAAGTTAATCAACAAGCGTAAGACAGCTGACATAAGGAAGTATAATATGGATAGAATTGAACATGCTCTCAGGAACGGAGGAAGCCTAAAAGCAGTGAAGAAGAAACTAGGAATAGGCAAGAATCATATATATATATGCGTTAAGAGACAAAGCCGTCAATATCATTACTAATATGGATGAGATAGTTCAAGTGGCTGAGGAGTTCTCTAGAGATTTATACAGTACCAGTGGCACCCACGACAATAATGGAAGAGAGAATAGTCCAGAGGAATTTGACATCCCACAAGTAACGCCGTAAGAAATAAAGAAAGCCTTGGGAGCTATGCAAAGGGGGAAGGCAGCTGGGGAGGATCAGGTAACAGCAGATTTGTTGAAGAATGATGGGCAGATTGTTCTAGAAAAACTGGCCACCCTGTATGCGCAATGCCTCATGACCTCGAGTGTACGGTATCTTGGAAGAACGCCAACATAATGTTAATCCATAAGAAAGAGGACGCCAAACACTTGAAAAATTATAGACCGATCAGCTTACTGTCCGTTGCCTACAAAGTATTTGCTAAGGTTATCGCAAATAGAATCAGGAACACCTTACACTTCTGTCAACCAAAAGACCAGGCAGGATTTCATAAAGGCTAGTCAACAATAAACCATATTCACACTATCAATCAGGTGATAGAGAAATGTGCGGAATATAACCAACCCTTATATATAGCTTTCATTGATTACGAGAAAGCGTTTGATTATGTCAAAACCTCAGTAGTCATGCAGCAATTACGGAATCAGGGCGTAGACGAGCCGTATGTAAATTTACTGAAAAATATCTATAGCGGCTCCACAGCCCCGTAGTCCTCCATAAAGAAAGCAACAAAATCTCAATAAAGAAGGGCGTCAGGCAGGGAGATACGATCTTTCCAATGATATTCACAGCGTGTTTACACGAGGTATTCAGAGACCTGGTTTGGGAAGAATTGGGGATATGAGTTAATGGAGAATACCTTAGTAACTTGCGATTCGCTGATGATATTGCCTTGCTTAATAACTCAGGGGACCAATTGCAATGCATGCTCACTGACCTGGGCAGGCAAAGCAGAATGGTGAGTCTAAAAATTAATGTTGAGAAAACTAAAGTAATGGTTAACAGTCTCGGATGAGAACAGCAGTTTATGATAGGCAGCGAGGCACTGGAAGTGGTAAGGGAATACATCTACTTAGGGCAGGTAGTGACCGCGGATCAGGATCATGAGACTGAAATAATCAGAAGAATAAGAAGGGGTTTGGGGTGCGTTTGGCAGGCATTCTCAGATCATGAACAGCAGGTTGCCATTATCCCTCAAAAGAAAAGTGTATAACAGCTGTGTCTTACCAGTACTCACCTACGAGGCAGAAACCTGCATAGCTTACGAAAAGTGTTCTACTTAAATTGAGGACGACGCAACGAGCTATGGAAAGAAGAATGATGGGTGTAACGTTAAGGGATAAGAAAAGAGCAGATTGGATGAGAGAACAAAGGCAAGGTAATGACATCTTAGTTGAAATCAAGAAAAAGAAATGGGCATGGGCAGGACATGTAATGAGGAGGGAAGATAGCCGATGGTCATTAAGGGTTACGGATAGGATTCCAAGAGAAGGGGAGCGTAGCAGGGCGGCAGGAAGTTAGGTGGGTGGATGATAATAAGAAGTTTGCAGGGAGAAAATGGCCACAATTAGCACATGACCGGGGTAGTTGAAGTATGGAAGAGGCCTTTGGCCTGCAGTGGGCGTAGCCAGGCTGATGATGATGATGATGATTCCCCTTTCACGAAAATTGGCGCGTTATGATTTCTTAATGTATTGACATGATTGCTTTGGAACTGCTTTGGGAACGTATGCTGTTATTGTCAGGTGATGTCGAATTGAATCCAGGCCCACCTGATGCTACCGATCTCGCCCCTTTGTTACAGGCAATTTGAGCAGAAATGGCATAAATACGAGCATTTCAAGCAAACCAAGACAAGATATCATCGTCCCTTCAATCACGCGTAACACTGCTGGAATGCACTAGACAAACACCAGGCAATGATTCTGCAAAATCCCAAACAACTCAGATGCGCAACAATATTGCAGCCCTAAAACCTGCAAGCATAAATACTAGTAATAGGATGCGACTAAATCACCTACTATTCTTAGGATTAGAAGACTGTGACGGTGAGTCATGAAAGGAGTCCGAAGATAAAATACTGGCATTGTGCGTAGATAATCTAAAGATTAAATTAGAACCCAACTCTATTGAGCGAGCGCACCGAATCGGTAAATTTTGCGAATCAAAGAAGCGGCCTATCATTGTAAAATTCATCCATTTTAAGACAAAAGACAACATTCTGTCTCATGGACGAAAATTAAAGGATACGAGCTACGCTATGAGAGAAGACTTTGAGGCTACCACACGCGCGTCTAGATCCAAACTATTACAGTTCGCCCGAACTCAGAAATATGCATTGAAACTCAGTTTCGATCAACTTCATATCGGTAATAAGTGTTTTTTCTATGACATCGCGTCTTCGAAAGTTGAGGAATGCACACCATCAATGCGTCATGCGTACACGCGAACCATAAATGCTGTAACTACACCCACGGTCTCGACCAAATGATGCCTCAAGAATACTAACTCAAGTTCCGCTCCCAAAAGGCTGGCTACGTTATTGAATTTAAACATGCATTCACTAACACACGAAGCGCAGTACCAAAGCGAGATCAGTTACACCGCTATATTAGCAACAGAATCGGATATCTTTTTGCTAACAGAAACGTCGCTGAGCTCGGACATAGACGTCTAACTCTAACTTCACATTATACCGTAACGATAGACAAGACCGAAGGGGAGGAGGCGTTCTTATCGCTGTTAGAAAGATATTATCATATTACCTAATATGTCACGATGGTAACCTTGAACTTTCATAGGAATGTGTCTATAACAATACGAGAAAAACCGTTTTAGGCATCTGTTACCGACCACCTGATAAACACCAAGCTTTCATTGATTTGCTTTCCCAGTCCCTAGCAAACATTAAACACAAGCTGCCGAATGCACCGCTTTTTCTTTTTGGAGATTTTAATTATCCCCATATTAACTGGAGTATGCTGTCTGTATCAACAGGGACCTTTTATACGGAAGCAACACAATTTGTTGAACAGAAGATTTCAACCTCCAGCAGGTGATAGCATGTCCCACCAGAGGCGATAACATACTCGACTTACTTCTTACAAGTCACCCGGACGAGATTTCCGCCGTTACCGCGATACCTGGCTTGAGTGATCATTGTCTCCTGCACGTTCTTATTCGTCACCCATTGAGTAAGAAATAATCTACCCAAAAACTAATCTGACTACCGGAGAGGTGACTATGAGGCTATAAACAGTGGACTAGAGTAATTTTGGCAGTACTTTCAGACCACTTTCTCGTCACACTCAGCCAATTCCCACTGGGAGCTATTCAGAAAAAACAATGTTAAACCTAAAAGATAAGTACATACCCACTATTGTCACAAAATCAGATTATAATAACCCTTGGTTCACTAAACGCGTAAAATCTATTCTTAAACGTAAAAAAACGTCTCTGTAGGAAAGCCAATCAAAGCAATAACACTGCAGCGTGGGAAAGGTATCGCGCGTGCGTAAAACTGTATACTGAGGAGGTCACCAAGCCAAAGATGAATTTAACAGTCACGATCTACTCTCCATTCTTCAATCAAATCCAAATAAATTTTGGCGCATGCTCTCCACGAAAGACAGATCTAATACCATCGAACTCGTTGACCTCCATGGTGAACCTATTCCTAATGATGAATGCGCAACCGCCCTAAATAACTACTTCTGTATTTACTGCTCCCATTAACGTATCTGACCTGCCCAGACTTACTGCTTCAGTGCAAGCTATGCCAGACCTAGACATTTACGCGGAGGGCATATTTAACCTAATCAATAGTCTTAAACCATGATCTTCCGCTGGCTGCGATGGTATAAGTAGTAAACTTCTGAAGAACACCTCCCATGTATCAGCACAAATACTATGCGTACTATTCAAACAATCGCTAGAAACTGGGACCGTTCCCGGTGACTGGAAGAAAGCTAATATCTTGCCCATCTTTAAATCAGGTGACCACTCGAACCTGATCAATTACCGCCCAATTTCCCTTACAAGCATCCCCTCAAAATTACTAGAACACATCATAGCCTCAAGCCTAATGAAACTCGAAGCAATTAAGTTTTTCTACCCATTTCAGCGTGGTTTCCGAAAGCACTTATCGTGTGATTCCCAACTCGCAGAATTCACTCACGATATTCTGCTTATCATGGACAGGAACCTGCAGATATACGCCGTTTTCTTAGATTATTCAAAAGCTTTTGACAAGGTGCCTCACAAGCTCTTACTGCAAAAACTATCGGGATTTGGAATCTGCAATAACTTACTCAGATCGATTGAACAATTCCTATCCGGGCGCAGACAATACATTTTTACAAACAATCGCCGCTCACCTCTTACCGATGTGACTTCGGGCGTTCCTCAGGGCGCCTGTCTGTCCCCTTTATTATTTATAATCTATGTGAACGACTTGCCTACCAGCATACATTGTAAACTACGACTTTTCGCAGACGACTGCGTAGTTTACAGCACTGTCAACTCCTCTGACGATGTTCTTTGCCAGCAGCGTGACCTCGATGCCATCTCGTCATGGCGCGAAAAGTGGTACATGCCTCTCAACTCATCGAAATGCAAATCGATGTCTTTTACCCGAAAGCGCAGACCCTTTCAGTCCACTTATCGCATTAGCTCTGTCAACATCAGCACCACTTCATCTTACAAGTACCTGGGTTTTATTTTGACGTCATCACTCTCTTGGATAACGCACATCGAAACAATACGCCGCAAAGCTGCGCGCTCACTCGAGTATCTACAAAGATATTTAAAAAGGCATCCCCAGAAGTAAAGACGTTGGCGTACGTGACATTTGTCTGTCCACAACTCGAATTTGCTTCCGCTGTCAGGTATCCATATCAAGATTACCTAGCCGCATCATTGGAATCCATTCAAAACCGAGCTACCCACTTCATCACTTGACATTATTCACAGTACACTATAGTGTCCCTCCCTTGAAGCAAAATTAAATTATGGGGTTTTACGTGGCAGAACCACTTTCTGATTATGAGGCACGCCGTAGTGGAGGACTCCGGAAATTTCGACCACCTGGGGTTCTCTAACGTGCACCTAAATCTAAGTACACGGGTGTTTTCGCATTTCGCCCCCATCGAAATACGGCCGCCGTGGCCGGGATTCGATCCCGCGACCTTGTACTCAGCAACCTAACACCATAGCCACTGAGCAACCACAGCGGGTACTTTCTTGAAGCAATAAATAGGTCGGCAAACATTGAAGTCGCGCCGCATCATATCACGTCTTTATTTGCTGCACTCCTTTTTTTACAGTCCACGCTCAAGGCACTACCTTCTTAAACCACCATTGCGAACTTCCTCTCGCATAAGTCGCAGCTCTGCCATAGCACGTTTACCCGGCCGCTCATCTGCCATGACCGCTTCCTTCTTTCCTGATACAATCGTTTATTGGAATGCGCTCCCTGACAACTTCGTTACCTGTAGCGACCCCCAAAAAGTTCGTGAATTGCTAACAAGTCACTTTGAATAACTTTCTGTTCCCAGTGTACATAGTTCATGAACCCATCAAAAACCACTCGGAATAGTCTACCCTTGTCAACCCTTCCGCCTAGTTTTTTTTTCGCGAATGTATTGCCATGTGACTTCTTTAAATTCGTAATATTTATTTGATTGTATAGTCATACAAAATCAGCAATTTTTCATTTTTTTTTGTTTTGTACGTAACCACTCTTACACGTGTTTGTATTTCCCCCCCTGTAAGGTCGCTCTGATTGTTCGTGTTCTTAAGTGTCACGAATCGGCCACGTGTTGTGTGTATAGAGAGGGGGTGCACTTCCCCCCCCCCATGTCAGCGGGGCAACCATTTCTGTGTTATGTGGGGTCACGGACCTACGCGGTGTTGGGTGACGCGTCGCGGCAGGCTCCAGGAGGGCGAGTGCCGATTCCGGGAAGTCGGTATTGTGCGCAGGGTGTTGGCAGTCCGCCGACGGTCACACAAGTCCACACAGACCAGCCTTGAAAGGGACCGCTGTATACGGTATTGTGGGTCTGGCGCCGGAGTACCTGACTAGTTGGAGGCGCCGCCGAGGTTAAGAAGGGCTTAGCAACCTTGACCCCGTGCCGCGCGTCCGGAACGCAATCGCCAGCCTTGTTGTTGGGTGCGACTGCCTGTGTGGTGTCGAAGGCCAGCTTACAGTGCACGCTGTAGGGATGCGGTGCACACGTGAAGAGTGCATTCGGACGGCGGCGTCTTGTAAACACGCACTCGGAGAACTTTGTCTTGCAGACAATAAGTTTGCAGGACAAGGAGGGCCATCCGTCTCCCACACGGCCAAACTTTGAGTACAGCGGCACTACGTGGTGTCGATGCCCCTGCTTCCGAGACATTTGCGGCCTAGACGCCGTTGGGATTTGAGGCGGTCTAGCGATAACTTGTTCGGGCCTGGCGTGTTTTGCTGAGCCCGTCACTAACTACATAGAAACGAGAGGGCAACGGAGTTTTGGGGAAGAAGGAAAAGAGCTTTGTTTTTCAATATGTTTATTTTTAAGAGTAAGCCCATCCCTGTGGGTTGTGGCTTAACAAACGGTTGACTCTGATTGGCAACTGAACCTGTGGGACGGGCCAACGGCCCTACCGCCTTTTTTTCTTTGTATATTTGGGCTATAAAAATCGGGACGACATACTGTCCCTCAGACCTGGCTGAAGTCAGGATTGCTGATAGATCAGTGAGCCTCCGTACTATGTACGTTAAAACGAGTCTGGGCTCTAACAGTCGATGAGACAGTCGAAGAGTGAGACTTTGTTTCTCAATTGTTCAAGTTTGTAATGTATTTGTTTTACCTGCCATGTATATAGAAAAGTTTACCTATAAATATTTCTTGTACATCTGATCTCATCGCTTCCTGCCTGCGTTTGATCAACAACTGCCGATCATCGTCCGAGAAGCTTCAAGTTCCAACGGTGAAGCGAGGACAGAGAACGAACGAAACTTTACTGGCGCAGCACGACAGTATCGGCAAGCCCCACAACGAGCAACGAGCAGCGAGCCAGGCGCAAGGCATCAGAGGGCCACCAGCCAATTCCGCAAGGGTTGCACTTCATCTGGACGAGGACGTCAGGCGGCGCCCCCAGCAGCAACGGGTGAGCGGGATTCCTTGCGTTTTGTCTAGGTTGGCATGGCTGTTGTTTAGTGAGGTTAATGGTGTTCACGCGCAGAACAGCAAATGCGATTGAGGCTGACGTAAACGCTGATACGGCATCTGAACAAAGAGAGGGTCAGAGACGGCAGGAACTACAACGCGTCGGAGAGACCGAGTTGAGACGTCGGATACTGAAATGGATAGTGAGACGCAAGGCGCTTCGCAGGCTCCGAGCACGACAGATCCAGAGGCCATGGCGGTGAGACGCCTGGAGATGGAGCTATAAAAGGTGCGCCTACAGCTAGAGTGCGAGCGCATTGCTCTACGGAGAGTGGAGCTTGAGCAGTCGGGCAGGCCGCCTTCGGTGTCGGAAGGAAGCGATCTCCGCCGTGCCAGCACGGATGGAATATCACAATGTGCTAAAGTGCTTAAGGCATACCGGTTGTCGTGTGACGCTGACGTTCCGATATGGTTTGATGAGGTTGAAAAGTTGTTTTCATCTTTTCAAGTACCAGAACACAGCCGCGTACATTTGATCATGCCTGCGCTGGCCGAGCGGGTCCGTTATCTGTTGCGTGGCCTCAATGACGAGGAATGTAGAGATTATGAGACTGTAAAGAAGGCGGTATTAGATGAACTTAAGCTCACGCCAGCTAAATACTTGGAGAGGTTTGAAAAGGCATCTAAACGAAAGGAGGAAACTTGGGCTCAGTTCGCGTACCGCACTAGAACCTACTTGGCCTATTACCTTCAATCTCGAAATGCAAACACAAAAGAAGCTATGACGGAGCTTATGGTCGCTGACCGTATGAAAGCCAGTATAGGCTCAGAAGCCCTTGAATATGTTCTTTTGCGGGAAGGCGAAGATTGGTTTAGGCCAGTGGAGGTGGCGAAAGTGCTCGAGACTTTCGAGCAAGCTAAAAGAAAAGGACGAGCAACTAAGCCAGCCGCAACAGCCTCATTGCTGCAGCACGCAAAACTAGCTAGCCCGCAGAGGACAAATTTAAAATGCCACGTGTGTCAGGTACAGGGTCACCTAGCCAGAGACTGCCCAAAAGCTTCAAATAAAGAACAGCAGGGGAAGGCGCCGACTGTGCAAAAACAAAGGGTACAGAAGGTTGCTGTTGTAAGTGAAGAACCTCCACCAGAGCAAGAAAGGGTGCTAAGTGCTAGAGTACAAGTCTTAGCTCAAAATGCTAGTTCAGGGAGATCAAAGCTGGACATTATCCCTATCATGTGCGGGAATATAGCAACGGAAGCTGTGTTGGACACAGGTAGTGAGATAACGGTCGTCCGTAAAAGTATGTTGCCCGTCGTTTTACAGGAGTCATCAGGAACAGTAAGACTCGAGTCGGCATTCGGAAATAGCGTTCGAGCTAACCTAGCTACGCTGCCCGTAGGCATGCATCGCCTGGGGGCTTCGATACAACCGCAGAGGATCGATCTGGTGTGCGCGGTTACAGACGAACTTGCAAAGGGGGTTGACTGCCTGCTGTCAAAGGAAGATTGGGAACTACTACAGGCGCAGGAAAAAGAGGAGTTTGGACGAGAAAATATTCCGCGGGTAGCAAATTCCGTTGCGGTCCGATCAGTCGAAATGGTCGATAACACTGAGCCAGACTGTGGTCTAAGTTGCGAAGAAACGACAGATGAAATCCCTAAATTGCAAGAGAATAGTTTCATACCAGATGTCACTGGGGTGCCCAGTCAGCGGGAGGAATTTCGAGCTGCTCAGCTTGCCGATGAAAGCCTAAAAAGGGCCTGGAATGATGCGAGAAACGACAAAGCTGGCATGTTCGTGTCAGACGGACTTTTGTACCATTGGGATTCTCCATCGGGAGTCAAAAGTCAGACAACTGGTCCTACCAGAAGAAAGACGCAGTCAGGATGTCCCGTTCCGATCCCTGACAGCGAGGGACACATGCGAGGCTTTACTGGAGATTTTCAGTCGTACTGGAGTGCCGGAAACGATCTGTTCAGACCAAGGTACTAACTTTAAATCTCAACTGACACGGTTAATGTTAGAAAAACTGGGCTGTTCACCCAGGTTTTCCACTGCCGAACACCCTGAGAGCAACGGAGTGGTTGAGAGATGGAACAGAGCCCTCAAAAATACGTTGTATCATGTAATGGAGCGGGACCGAAGAAACTGGGACAAGCTCATCCCATTTGTTCTGTGGGCTTATCGCGATGTGCCGCATGATACCACCGGGGTGGCGCCGTTCGGGCTATTGTACGGTAGAAACCCAAATGGGCCCCTATCAATAGTGCAACAAACTTGGACGGGTGAAATCGCGGTGCCCTCAACTCTGAGAGAGAAACCTGCCAAGTATTTGCAGCAGCGGCGGGAGCAACTAGAACTAGCCGCGAGTGTAGCTGAGTTGACAGGCACCGAGTGCCAGAGCAAATATGTTGACGTTTACAATAGGAGGGCATGGACTAAAGAATTTAATGTCGGGGACCAAGTACTCCTCTTTGACACAGATCGGGCAACCAAGACAGCTGTCATAGAAGGCCTTGTGCCACCTCACACAAAGCAAGAGTTGCGAAGTCTGTTGAGGCTTTGTGGGTATTATCGGGACTATGTCTCAAACTACGCTGACGTGGCGAGCCCGCTTACAGCTTTGACAAGGCGAAGGGTTCCTAAATCAATTCTATGGTCGGAAGATGCGCAGTGCGCGTTCGAAAGTCTAAAGTTAGCTCTCTGTCAGGCTGTCGCCATGAACACTCCTGAGCCTCATCAGCCGTACTGGTTATTCACTGATGCGTCGGCGACGGCGGTCGGTGTCTGTTTAGCTCAAATGTCAGCGGACGGAAAAGAAAAGCCAATCACTTTTGCTAGCCATCGCTTTAACACGACACAGGCGCGCTGGTCGACTATAGAGAGAGAAGCCTTTGCTATTATTTGGGCACTCAAGAAATTCGACTGCTGGCTTTTCGGAGCAGTGGTGAATGTTGTCTCTGATCATAACCCATTGTCATATTTGACAACCAGCACCCCGCAGGGGGCCAAGTTAGCAAGATGGGCGCTTTCACTACAGCGCTACAATGTAACGGTGCGTCACCGGAAAGGAACATGTAACGCCAATGCTGATGCATTATCAAGGCTCTCGAATCGTTCATGGGAGCCAATCGAGTAAAGAGCAGAAAAGAAAGGATAGACAAAAACAGCCATGCCAGCTGGGACAGGCGTGAATGTTCCCGTTCACCCGAAGGACGTGTGCGTGGGACAGTTCAGCCTTGATGGAACTTTTTGTGGTTGTTGTCGTCCATGTGTGTGAGGGTTATAAGACTGTGGACATACTGTATATGTATATAACCTGCATATGTCACTTTTCTGCTGTTGTACCGTGCAGTGCGTTGGAGTGTTCCTGTACATACGTGAGTATTTCTTTTGCATGCTCACTGCCATGAATGTGTTGATCTTTCGCCCTTTTCTTTTATCGCTGTGAGAAAATTGTTTTTTTTTCGTGGTCCTTTCAGTTCATTTGCCTGTTCCTTACGGACTCCGCAGCACCCGTGTTGGGCAGCATATGTCAATTTTCTTTGATGGAACTTTCAGAGCCTAAATTCTAGGATACAGCGCCCTTTGGCTCTTGTAGGATAGCTGGGCACATTGTGAGCCCAGTATACTCTTTAGGAGGGACGTGTAAGGTCGCTCTGATTGTTCGTGTTCTTAAGTGTCACGAATCGGCCACGTGCTGTGTGTATAGAGAGGGGGTGCACTTCCCCCCCCCCCATGTCAGCGGGGCAACCGTTTCTGTGTTATGTGGGGTGGTGGTGGTGGTAGAAACATTTTATTCAAGAAGTTAATAAGAGAGTTGCTTGCTGGGACCGCGCGGTGTTGGGTGACGCGTCGCGGCAGGCGCCAGGAGGGCGAGTGCCGATTCCGGGAAGTCGGTATTGTGCGCAGGGTGTTGGCAGTCCGCCGACGGTCACACAAGTCCACACAGACCAGCCTTGAAAGGGACCGCTGTATACGGTATTGTGGGTCTGGCGCCCGAGTACCTGACTAGTTGGAGGCGCCGCCGAGGTTAAGAAGGGCTTAGCAACCTTGACCCCGTGCCGCGCGTCCGGAACGCAATCGCCAGCCTTGTTGTTGGGTGCGACTGCCTGTGTGGTGTCGAAGGCCAGCTTACAGTGCACGCTGTAGGGATGCGGTGCACACGTGAAGAGTGCATTCGGACGGCGGCGTCTTGTAAACACGCACTCGGAGAACTTTGTCTTGCAGACAATAAGTTTGCAGGACAAGGAGGGCCATCCGTCTCCCACACGGCCAAACTTTGAGTACAGCGGCACTACGTGGTGTCGATGCCCCTGCTTCCGAGACATTTGCGGCCTAGACGCCGTTGGGATTTGAGGCGGTCTAGCGATAACTTGTTCGGGCCTGGCGTGTTTTGCTGAGCCCGTCACTAACTACATAGAAACGAGAGGGCAACGGAGTTTTGGGGAAGAAGGAAAAGAGCTTTGTTTTTCAATATGTTTATTTTTAAGAGTAAGCCCATCCCTGTGGGTTGTGGCTTAACAAACGGTTGACTCTGATTGGCAACTGAACCTGTGGGACGGGCCAACGGCCCTACCGCCTTTTTTTCTTTGTATATTTGGGCTATAAAAATCGGGACGACATACTGTCCCTCAGACCTGGCTGAAGTCAGGATTGCTGATAGATCAGTGAGCCTCCGTACTATGTACGTTAAAACGAGTCTGGGCTCTAACAGTCGATGAGACAGTCGAAGAGTGAGACTTTGTTTCTCAATTGTTCAAGTTTGTAATGTATTTGTTTTACCTGCCATGTATATAGAAAAGTTTACCTATAAATATTTCTTGTACATCTGATCTCATCGCTTCCTGCCTGCGTTTGATCAACAACTGCCGATCATCGTCCGAGAAGCTTCAAGTTCCAACGGTGAAGCGAGGACAGAGAACGAACGAAACGTTACTCCCCCCCCCCCTTTTGTAATGCCTTTGGGCCTTCAAGGTGATAATAAATGAAATGAAATGAAGCGGCCACAGCTTGCGACCAAAACATTGCAGTAGCTCAGCGTAATGGGAGCGCAAAATCACACGGATAGTGCGCCATTTGACGTAGCCTTTCATCCACAGGTTGTCGCAATATAAGTAGTAGATATTCCGTAGAAATTCGCCGATATAAAACAACTGCACAGCAAAAAGGCGCGGAGCAAGCAACCTGAGTAGGTTGCTTGCTAATAAAGATTAGACAAAGGGTTACTGGAACTTTGCCAAGAATGCTTATCTCCTGTACTTCAGAGTGCTGAAGTGGAAAAATTGTTGACAAGCCGCTTGTTCTAGTGGCAGATTTCACTGAGTCTCTTGATTATGGTGACGAAGTGATGGCAGGCCGGTGCTTTAATGTCACGGAGGAACTCGCAGTGCTTGATGTGAAGCTTATGGTCTCAGCCTACACTAAGGGGACAGACCAGCTTTCCAGAGTAGAAGAATTGGACGCATATGAAGAGATTCCGCATACTAAACAACACTGTGTTTTACTTTATGAAGGATTATTTAGATGATGATGTGCTGCTGATTAGAGCACTTACAAATCTGATGTCACAGTTTACTTAGTATCGTGTAGCAGCACCACATCAGTGGATCAGGGTCAGCAAAGACAACGACGATGACCACAGCTCATGGTTTGCCTCGATTGAATAGCACTCGCCTTATGGAATAAACCAAGGACATAACACTATTGAGGAGAACGACAGAACTCAAGGAAGCCTTCAGTAGCTCCAGAAGCTATGTCCAAGGATAAGATATCAGTGTGCTGGTCGAGCATAGGTAATTGGCCCTTTTCCATTTCCTTTGCTGCCCTCTTCAACTGGAAACATACTCTACATATATGACTTATCTTGTCAAATCTCCGCTGATGAACACCTCGTGCCTGTCTGTGCTTCCCCATGGATGCCACAACCTGAACCATTTATTTGCGCGCACAAACAACTTCAAGCATAGTTATTTCCCACATGTTGTCGGGTGATCAAACGAGATGCCCGGTTTTGTTTGTGAAGTGTCACTGTCAGATTTTGTAAAGGCACTCGAGTGATTATGTGCACAATATACCAACCCATATTTATTGTAGCACTTTATTTTCTATTCCTTCTTTCATTTTGTGCTTGTACTTGTATCCCACTCCTGCAATCGCCCTAAATAGGGGGCCACCTTATTTGGGGAAAAGAAGGATACGTAGAGTCATCATATCTAGGCGCTGTGATATGTGCTCACGTGTCTTCATTTGCGGTTATGCCGTTGCGCGAACTACTGCTTCCCCAAGCAAGCACCCACTACTCCGACAACATGTCCTCCTGCAGTGAAGTAGAGGCACAGAACAGACGAAGGCGTGCAGAAGCTGCTTCATTCTGCGCATTTGGTTTCCGTCAGTCAACCGGCACTATGCCAAGCTATTCTGCATAATATGATAAGAAGCGCCTGTAACAAGCTATGATTGTTTAAAGGAAGTTGCTTCATACCACACTCTTTTGGCCGATCTCTGCAGAAAGCGCATGAGCTCTGACGTCACCGTTAGCCTTGATTCTAGGCGTGTTTTCAGCGGACGATGCCTTGCCGAAGAAACAGCCAAGTTTCAATCCGCTTTTATCGTTTGCTTGGGAAGGCCCTCTTCTGGAATACTGTCGAATTCGCCATCTTGTCAGCTATGGCCCAACATGCCGTCATTGAAGAATCTGACGACAGGGTGGAATTCGCCGATGCTCAGAAGAGTAACCTGAGTCAATTGTGACTATGGTTGCTTATTTGCATATTCAGAGAGATCAGGCCATCGCACTGGCTGCATCGCTCTGTGAATACCGGAAACGGAAAAAAGCTATGTGCATCCCAGAGGTTCTTGCGATATTAGTTTTCGTATGTTATACGTGGCTTAGTTCGGTAAACTTGTTCCTTCAACAGCCACGCTGGAAAGCGTCTGATCAGGGCTGTGATATCCCATGGTGGCAAGCCAGCGTTCATGCTCGGCGAGCTGTCACAGGATCGATTCCTTCGACAGCACAAGATTGCGCGGTGTGCATGGAAGAAACAATAAACAGTTTAATTGGGCGTCCGCAACCACCCACGTACGCAGCGCGCGAGGTCGTGCGTACATAGCGGCGCGCGCGCGCACGAAACAGCAATAGTTGGCCGGACGCAAACGTTGAGAAGGGGATTGCTGACTTGCACGCGCAGGCGCCTGATGGTTGGATGGATGGATGGATGTTATGAGCGACCCCTTTGGAAAGGGGCGGTGGTTTGCGCCACCAAGCTCTTGTTATTTTATTGCCTAATGACATACCTGTGTTAAAAAAGAAAAGGAGAAAACAAAAACCACGATGAATTCCCATAACCGAACTTTCTGAACCCCCCAGTGTGAACTTTGTTCTTATACGCCTCCCTTGTTTGTCGTTTCCCTACTTTTCTTCCACCAATCTGCCAATCGCCTCTTACTAATCTCTATTGCGGACATGTTTAGTTTCCCCCTGCTCTCGCTGAACCTAAGGGCTTCAAGGAGGCCAGTGGTTCCTAATTTGACCGCTGGGCAGATATGTTCACATTCTAATAAAACATGCTATATCGTTGCCCTAGCTTTACCGCAGCAAGCGCATTCTTCTTCCTTATTTCGCCGGTAGTGTGCTACTATGCGCCGTCATATGTCAGCTTCTGAAACTGTGTAGCCAATATCAGCCGCCACGAAGTCGAACCATAAGCCGGAGTCATATCTTCGGCAAGAGCCGTATCGAAAAATGCGCTTTCGTGGACACGCAAGGCCCACAGAGCCCGCAGCGTACGCTACGCAGCTTTTGAAAAGCTGCGGGCGCACGCAAGAGACCGTGAGTGCTCCCGCGTGCTGCGCATGCGCTCTGTCGCCTCCACAGATTTCTTACGTACGCAGAGCTGCAGCGGACGCCCAACTAAAAATGTCTATTCTCGCAGCCTGTAGTATGTGGTCTCAAGTAAACGTAAGAATGCGCATCGACTTAAGCACACAATATGCCATATTATGATGAGGTGTGTCGTACCCTTCTCATAAGTTCATTTGTTAAGGTGCGGCGAAGCATGGACTCGAAGCAGTTCACCAGGATGCGGAACTTGGCCGAAGTGTCCCGTAGGTGCCAATTGCTAAAGCTGCCGTCCATGTCTATGACGCTGCCTGAAAACAACCACATGACAACCGATCAGGATCAGGTGCAGCAAATAGCACCGTGGCGAGTCATGAGTGGTCTTTCTTTTTGTTTAAAATACTGGTACACGTACGTTTTAATGCACATGATATGTGATAAGGAGCCTAGGAGCTTTCCGACCTTTTGATTACCTTAATATATTAGCAAACACGCACAACAAACAACCCCGTGTCGACGGGGAGCACTCACCACTGAACATAATACTTCGCAACATCTCATGGGCCACGAGGTAACCGAATGCGCCGAAGTTTATGGAGCTGCAATAGTAAAACAAAAAAAAATAGCTGATAGAGCACATTGAATACTGTATGTGAAGCTCAGTTAGTTATACTATGCAGTTATACTCAACATGCAGTATATAGCGTAGCCAAAATTTTTTTTCAGGGGAACATGGAGGCACTCCCTGGTCCGAGACCTGGTTCACCTCGGCAAAAAAAAAAAAAAAAAAATGTGCGGGGGGGGGGGGGGGGGGGGGGGACAGGGGAGGGCCTGCCCGGTGTGCTTCCTACCTGGTTACGTCACTGGCAACATGTCAAGTTATACTCTTGGTCAAGTCTTACAGAACGTCCTCTGTATAAGTATAAGCGGAATGTTCTCAATTAAGCCTAGACCACCCAATATAAGCGTACTTTCAAGCAAGAGCATGCGTGCCAAAACGCAGGTGACCCGCTGGTCATAGCTGTGAGCAAACGCAGCCGTTTATTATTGCTATATCAATTATACAAACACTGCAGGTGCATTTTTGCTGTCGCCGTCGCCGTGGTGTTCCGTATAAAGTCAAAGAGCGATAACACCGTCGCCGCGCGCCGTGTGCTGTATGCTGTATGTGCGAGTGAAATCACGCGAGGGGAGCCAACGATCGCGGCTCAACCTGGCGCGCGCGAGGGAGGACAGAAATTCCTCCATCGCGTCCGTGCAATGTGACATTGGTTGGAGTAGAAGGTGTACAAGTAGAAGCTTTAATAGACACTGGTGCTAGTGTTTCAGTCATTCACCTTGAATTGTGTTCGCGACTTCGGAAAGTTACGACCCCCTATGAAGGACCTACGCTACTCGCTGCTCAAGGGGCCGCCATTCGACCTATCGCCATGTGCACTGCTCGTATTTTCATCGATGGACTTCTGCATTACGTACAATTTGCAGTGCTAAGTTCGTGTGCCCAGCAGCTAATATTGGGATGTGATTTTCTTTCTACGGCCTCCGCCTCCATCTGCTGTGGGCAAAGCGTTCTCCACATGACCGCCACGACCTTTCACTTCATGCAGATGACGCACCACTTCACTTGCTTGCTGCAGAAGATACCGCGCTACCTCCTCGACACCAAAGCATTGTTACTATCACGTCTGATGTGATTGACTGCGGCGACGTGCTCGTATTACCATCTGCACGCTGTCTCGCAAGAGGAATAGCCTTTGCATCAGGGCTTGTTAGGTTTGATCATGGCTCTGCACTTCTCTACGCTACAAACCCGACATCCGAAAAGATTCTCATCCCTAAAGGCACTACATTGGCTTGCGCCACTGAATCGGAGTCTATATCTGTTGTTTCCTTTAAACTAGCTTCCTCTAAAGTTCCTTGTACCGGACGGGCCGCATCTCCTTCAGCCCTTGCAGCTGCCATCAGTTCCGACCTGACACCTTCGCAGTCACAACAATTGCTTGCTTTGTTCCAAAAGCATGAAGCTTCGTTTGACGCGCATTCAACTTTGTTGGGAAAGACTTCGATTACGACGCATCGGATAGAGACAGATGGTACATTAATCATGCGCCGTAGACCATATCGCGTATCGCTAGCCGAGAGGAAAGTCATTGACGAGAACGTCACCGACACGCTCCAACCGAACATAATACGCCCCTCTGCAAGCCCTTGGTCTTCCCCGGTTGTTTTGGTTCGGAAAACCATTTATAACTATGTGCCATTTATAAGCTATTCTTTGTCATCTATACATGGTCATCATCATGTGGGGTTCATATGGGGTTCTTTATCATCGCTTGTGGCGCTAGTTCTCGAGTGTGGTCCGTGCTGTGGGCGTGATCGGTTCACCGCATCTTCGACTCGGAATAAATGTAGTGTCAACTGCTGCGTCACAAGATACATATATATATATATATATATATATACATATATATATATATATATATATATATATATATATAATACAAGCGTCTATGTATATGCAAATGCAAACGAATATGCAAAGCCTTTCTGCTGCGCCGTAGTCGCAATTGGTTTCTCTTTTGCAATCCTTCAGCTTATATGAGATATTTTTTCATTCAGCAAAGATTCAGTGAACTCGTCTAGAATTGCTAAGCCCGCACCCAGGCCCGTGACACTCTCTAGACATGTTAACCTTGCTTCCACTTGTTCTGAATCAGATTGTGTATATACAATATGCTTTTCATTAAAAAAAAGAAAAACAGCGGACGTCATCTATGACCAACTTTTGTTGTGTTCAGCCCTTAAGCTGTCAAGCAATCAGCAGATGTTATAACGCGCCTTCCCGACTGGACCATCAGCGAACTCACTTGTTCTCAATATTTATTCACCCTTTGCTTATGTAACTTTTCTTATAACGTCCATCTTCCTGAAGAAAAAAGAATCAAAATACTTTTTTTTCTGTAGCAGGTGAACATTTATTTTCCGCTGACATATGTTATGATGAGGTAGAAAACCAATCTGCTCAATTTGTTAACTCCTTATCACTAGGTTGAATGAGGGAAGTGTCGATAAGTAGAAATGCCGACTTTGCTCAGATGCACAATTATTTCAGAAAAAAAAAAGTTTTTTTAACCTACGCGTCGATAGTGTTCTATAGTTGAGTGCAGCTATCGGTGTCAGTCGCATTCAATTTTTTTATATGAATGCTACAAAAGAAACAGCCTCATGCACGAAACATGTAAAAATATTTTTTTTTACACGTAGAAAACTCCTTCGAATGCAACGGCCGGAATAATGCGAAAGCTTCCAACCGGCATCTTAAACACAGCGGATCCAGAAATTTATATACTGGTACAACTTGCATATCTCGCCTTGATGCCGCTATCAGACATATCGCCAACTCTACCCGTAACTGCAATGCCCAGGACCCTCAAGCCGTGATTTCGGCGTTCCGAGGCCGGTGTTTCTTCTTGTTGCGCGATATTGCGCTTTTGAAGCAGAAGTTTCGGAATGTCATGTTTGCGCTGACTTAATTGTGATGACACACGTGTTGTAATGGTTGGGGTGGGGCATGAAATAGATGGTAGCTGGCCCATGCCCTCGTCGAAATCATCCACGCTGAGGACGTTGTTGAAGGGAGAGACTGGTACTCATCGAGAACGAGGAATATCGGATTTATTTACAATATCTACATGAGAGCGTAACAGCTCATCAGTCTAGCATGACTGAACGAGAATGCACACTGCGGAGCCGACGACGGCTGCTTATAAACACTCTGTCCTCCCTAGATCCCTAGGTGAGGGAAAACGGTCGTTCAACCTCCGACCAATTCGGAGCGTCCGGAGTTATTGTAGCCCACCCGCCTTTGAGGAGGAGGGTTTAGGGCCGATTTACGCTCAAACCGCCCATCGCCGCACGCCGCACCGCAAGCCAGCGGTCCGCCAGTAATGGCCGACGTGACGTCACGAGGGGCGGTCGTGAACTTTCGCCTCCGTGCGGCGACCGCTTAAACATGGCGCTGGTTCGAAGCGAAGCGGAGCGCGAGGCCTAGGCCCCTAGGCTGCAGCGGCAGTTTGTTTTTTGTGTGGTTTATTGTGATCATTGCAAGAGCTATTCAGCACCTGCAAAGCTATTTGTCTAATGCAACAAGCAGCTGTACTCTTCCTGACCTCTTCAGTACGTGCGATCGCCAAAGGAAACAGACGGATGTGTGTTGTGCTTACGCGAGGGTCGGAAGTTATGGAGCCGCCGATTTCGTGTGTTTTGCCGTTTTTTGCATGTGCATTACAAACGCGAAAGCCATCGTATACACCTGCATTCTGAGCTTGACACTAGTTTGGTACGCGGCAAAATGAAAAGATTGCGATCGCCCTCCTCAGCATATGGTGTTCGTAGGTGTTGTGTGTGCGCGCTTCATCGATACGAAGATTGCAAGTTTGTGCAGTACTGGTTTGTGTTTCAGAAGTGATGGCACGATGTGTAGCGATGAGCTTCATTATCGCCTCATCGCAGTCATTCGTAATGTGCTGTTTGTGTCTACCTTCGTGTGAGCTGTTTTGCGGGCTGCGATGCGCATTGGTGACCGCGAACACGTACAGAACGTTCGAGCGCTAGGGTTCTTACTTTTACGAAGCGTAAGTGTACTGTGATGTGTACGTGCAATGTGTCGCAGTGGTGCTACGCGTATAAGTGTTCGTTTCATGCAATATGCATATGTTCTGAAGTGAACCGTGCATAAGCGTTGCGGGCGAGTTTTGGTTCCGGCCCTTTCTGCCTCGTTCACGTATCTTGTGTGCTTTTTCAGAAGTTACTTCCGTGCTATGAAGGTGTTTGTAATCAATGAGGGCAATATAAGGAACAGCTTAAAAGTTACATAAGTACATGCGCGCTGTCGTGAAATGTGGGCGCGCTTATGCACTGTTCTCATGAACGCAAATTTCGGGCACCCTTCATTTTTGTCATGTGGACACTGGTGTGAACAGCAAAATTCCTGAGGTATATTTCTAGATTAAGCAAATTATGCAGTCTAATACTGAGGGATGTGAGCATCTTGCATGTGCAAGAAATTCAGCTGCTTGTTTCTTGTTAGTATCTGAGTACACACTGTTAGTGCCAACACCAGTGGCACAGCATGATAAGCATATAATGTGTGAAAATTACATACTTCCTTTTGATTCTTGACAATTTGCATTTTTTGATAAAAAGCCATATGCATGTAACAAAGCATGAAGATGACAACACAACTGGTATGGTCAATATATGATTCGAGGATTGTAGCAGCAGAACTTAAGGAACACGGACACAGAATGGACGACTAGACGAGGATGCAGCTGCACTGTCAACTGATTTCTTAATTGAAATTACCACTCTTATTTATTTCGTCGCCATATCTCTTATCTGTCTGAGGCTGTCTCAAAACGGTGACTTCCTTTCTTGTCAAGGCGACTGACGGTGTGCTTACACATTGCGCTCCTGTTTTACTCATCTCAAATGCCTCAAGAATCTCATGAGTTAGCCTATTGTTGTTCTTTTTCAGGACTTGCACTTAACGAAATTTGGAGGTGCATGTGCTTACTTAGCTATCTTGTCTCTTGTTCATTTTGCAACATGTGCAGTGCAAGGCCAGATTGCTGCCAGGGGTCCCTGAAAGTGATGATGCGTGCTCTCTTGTTCGAACATTAAGGCATCTTCCTGTTTGCTCTATGTATTGTTTTCCACAGGACAGGAGGATGGCGTACACTACTCCTTTGACACAATCGCAGTATCTGCTCTGGTGGATGATCTGGCATTGTGGTTCCTTTTTTTCCTGGTTCACTCATGAGCACATACTTTTTCCCTTGTTTGGTGCTGAGCACACTACTCGGACGCCGTGTCTTTCACCAACCTTGATGACATTCTGGGTCAGTCCATGCACATATGTAATTTTTGCAGAATTGTTTTTGGCATCCACAACTTCAGATCTGCTTTTGCTTTCTTGTTTTCTTTTAGTCTTCTCTACGAGGCCTTCAGCTATGCTGCATAGTATTCACACGGCATGTCTTTCCTTGCATTTTTCAGCCTACTTAACTGCCGCTGAAAACTTTGTTCATTTTGATGCTGGCATGATTTTAGTGCTGAACTAAACTCTGCACTCGCTATTGCCCTTCTTACAGTCTTGAAATGGCTTGACGTGAAGGGAAGAAATTGTCTCTATGCTCTGGGCTCGAGCCCCCAGTGTAGATGTCCTGGTTGGAATTCTAGTAAAATGTCGAGGAACTGCAGGGGACTGTGGTTCAGACGCTCATAAGGGAAGTTCAACTCTGGGCACGTTGATCGAAAGGACTCCAGTACGGTGTCCTCAAGTTGTTGGTAATCAGTTGCATTCTCTTTCAATAGATGAAGCGCCAATAGTGATGGCACACTAGGAAGGAACAAAGACAGGACAAGGCACTACTTGCAACTGTTTATTGAAGTCAAAGGTGGCTGATTAATAGCCATGGGGAAAGGGGGGGGGGGGGGCGATAAAAGAGGAACACTGATTATGTAAATGTGCACTATCTATGGACATGCTTTCATTTGTGTAAATATTCAAAGACGGGGTGCTGACACAGGCTTCCCCTCTTTTCTTAATCTGGTTGGCCTCCAACAATTAATGCGCCACAGAATCTTTACTTTTAAACATGATTGTTGTATCATGAAGCCTTGCTTCACATACTTGTTTCTTCTCATTCCCGCAGGCCTTGCAATGAAGTGGCAAGTTTGAACCTTATCCATTTTTCAATGAAAGCTTATGTTCCCACAGGCATCCATTAATACATCGGCCAGTTTGGCCGGTATACTCTTTCCCACACTTCAGTGGTATACGACCCCTTCTTCACACTTAACAAAAGGGTTCGTATGTTTAATAGAACACCCGACTTTCTTAGAGCCATCTGAACCAATCGGGCGGCACAAAGTAGCAAGTTTTCGGGGCGCAGAAAAAAACCACAGGAATTTTGTATGTCACGGCGATGTGTTTAAGATTATGCGCCACTTTATGAGATTATGGTATCACCACTGGTTTAGCTTTCTTTTCGAATGTTTGACCTTCACTTCTTTTTCTTTCTTTTTTCACCTTTTTCAATAATGTCTCCGAAGCTGCGCTTAAAACCAAGCAAGAAAAGCCAGCCTTCCTCAACTTCAAAATCTGTTTGTCAAAGCTTGCTTGTGCCTTATGACAGCACGATATTTTTCAGTGCGGATTCGAGGCACATACTGGCAGTCGCACGTTTAACAGTCTTGGAGTGTGTAGACTCATACGGCAACAATTCCTTGCGGGCACGGGGTCAGCACATCCAGCAGGAACCTTTGTCAGTAAGGGTTATGTCAAGATCTAAAAACTGCAAGCTGTTATCCTTGGCTAGTTCAAAAGTAAAATCTAAGCCTTTGCCTTTCTGTTTAAAATCAGATAAAATGCCCTGCACAGTATGCGAGTAAGTCACAGGGGATCATTCCGTCAGTAAAATTAAAAATCGTCAACATACCTAAATACCTTGAGCACTTTGCCTCCGTCAAACACCTTGGACAGCACTCTGTCGATGCCCGCAAGGAAAATGTTGCAAAGTACGGGAGCCACGCCTGAGCCAATACAAATTCCTTTCTTTTGCACATAAAACTAGCCTTGAAAACAAACAGCTGTTGAGCACAAATAAAGCTCAATTAAACATACGAACCTTTTTGTTAAGTGTGAAGAAGGGTTTGTATACCGCTGAAGTGTGGGAAAGAGTATATCAGCCAAACTGGCCGATGTATTAATGAATGCCTGCGGGAACATAAGCTTTCATTGAAAAATTGATAAGGTTCAAACTTGCCGCTTCATTGAAAGGCCTGCGGGAATGAGAAGAAACAAGTATGTGAAGCAAGGCTTCATGATACAACAATCATGTTTAAAAGTAAAGATTCTGTGGCGCATTAATTGCTGGAGGCCAACCAGATTAATAAAAGAGGGGACGCCTGTGTCAGCACCCCGTCTCTGAATATTTACACAAATGAAAGCATGTTCATAGATAAGTTTTAGATTTAGATTAAATGTGATTTCCTTCATATATATCTTCAGTGTTCTCGCACGTGCGCATTCACATAATCAGTGTTCCTCTTTTCTCGCCCCCTCTTCCCATGGCTATATAATCAGCCTCCTTTGATTTCAATAAACAGTTGCAAGTAGCGCCTTGTCCTGTCTTTGTTCCTTCCTAGTGTGCCATCACTATTGGCGCTTCATCTATTGAAAGCTATGCACCAACTAGCCCCACAACATGTTTTATTGCATTCTCTGTTTGGCACAGTATCAAGAAGTCCACATATCGATAGATCCGTGTGACACGCCTTTCCTTGATGGATCCTTGAATTTTCTTGTCGCATGCTGCCAAGTACAAGTCACTCAGGATTGGGGCTATTTTTGATCCAATGCAGACCCCTCTGTTTTGGACAAACAAGGTACCATCATGTACAGTGATTGTGGCAGCGAAATAGGCGCTCAACAGCTCCAAGAAGGTCTCCACAGACATTCCTACAGAGTTTTGAAATGGAATGACTCCTTGCTTCATGACTGTCTCTCTCAATACATTCATCAAATCCACATGCGGTATTGAATAATACATATCTTCGATGTCAATCGAGGACCCATACCAATCATTTTCGTACATTCTTATCTCGAAGGTTAGTTCTGCGGAGTTCCTAATCATGAACTGATCTTCTACCCTAACTTGAGAAAGTTGCGTGAAAAGGTGTGCTGAAAGCAGCAATTGCCACGTACCAATTTTATGGCTTTTTTCACTGAAGAACACCGACAGTGTGGTGGTTTTGTTGCACAGCTGGCTACCATTAGTTGTTTCTCCTAGAAGCATCTTGACCTTTCTTTTCGCTTTCTTTAGGTCTTTATTTTCTACCTTGCAGAAGTTCTTGTTGATGGCTTCTAATGCTTTTGTATTGTAGCTGCTGGCATCAAATACTACAAATCCCTCTTTGTCTGAAAGGCACAATATGAAGTTTTCTTTTTTCAGTTCCTTTACAGTTTTAACAAAACTGTGCACATGGCATTTGCATTCTTTTGAATGAGCCAGTGTATCTACTCTGTCAGCCACAACTCTGCTAGCGTCCTCTTCATTCGCTTTTTCTGCTACTCGTCTGATAATGGCAAGCTTCCCTGCTGCGTCTAGTCTCAGGGGAAGCGCAAATTTTGGACAGAGTTCCAATACTTCAGAAGGTTGTGAGAGCTGCACCTGTCCTACTGTGACCACTGGGTTCTTGCTTATCTTCTCGTACTCTTTTTGACCTTGTATTGTTGACTTCAAAATTGGCAGGAACCACTTATGCCACATGTGTTCAGTGTTAGAACTGCCGCTGGCCAAGTGAAGACGATAGTATTGTTTGCCAGAGGATTGCACCTTGAGGAAGTCGGTGAGTAGGCGAATCTGTTTCCATATATCAGCCCGCAGTATCTTCATAATTCTTCTTGCGTGTCCTTGGGAAGGCGACAACATCCTGAGTAGCAACCTAACGTCTTCCACTGAAACATTCTTCTTGATGCAACATGAGGATAAGCGGGCCCAGCAAGTGAAGAAGGCAATGTGAAGACATATTTGTCGTGAGTCAAGCAGATCCAGGAAACAAGTAGAAATGCTGAGAGTGCTGAAAATGAATGTCAAAGAGGTGTTTAACGGGGCCAGTTGTTCCATTCTTTGAGGATAGTAGCAGCAGAGCTTGAGGAACACGGACACAGAAAGAACGAGGAGATAAGGACACAGCTGCACTGTCAGCTGATTTCTTTATTGAAATTCCCTCTAATTTTTTTTCATCGCCATATCTCTTCTCATATATCTGAGGCTGTCTCAAAAAGGTGACTTCCTTCCTTGTCAAGGCCACCGGCAGTGTGCTTGTTGGTCATTTGCATTTGCATCATTTGCATCTTCTGAAGGACCCCGTGCATGCGAATAAAGTACTTGTTTGCTCCTAATGCTTAATTTGTGTTTTTCAAATACCATACTTAATAAGGTACCATATGATAGAAACTTTCTAACTTCAAAAATACTGGGATGTAAACATCAGTTTGTATTAATTATGGTAATGGCTATTCGCTTTTAGAAAAGTATTCAATTCAATTTGCTTCTGGCACTATACTATTTGGTCCTGAAAATACTTATTTGCTCACCTGTAATATTGCATCTTTTTTGTGCTGCCTTTCACATGTGCATTGCAAACAAGACTCACATAAATGTGCACTCAGAGCATATTACATATAATTAAAGAAAATTTCCCAGTGGGCTAGTTGATTCGACATAACACTGTTGCGCAAAGTGACGAAGGGGCAGGACTTAAGAGAGAAAAACAATGCACGACACCCGAGTGCAAACTAACAACTGTCTTATTTTTCAGAAAATGAGACCTTCATATAGCCTACTCGCATGTTCAGGGATGTTCTTCCCAGTCTAACCATGCCATCTATTGTCATTCATTAAGCTAATCTCTTTGCTGAGTGATATAGATGGCACATGGGGTCATCTTGATGTTGTAAGCTTCCATGACTTCTTTTTCTTTGGTTACTACATTTCAGCAAGATCCCCATCCTGTGGAAGATACGGCATGAAGCGCAATGTATGGCAAGGTCTCTGGGTGCTTGTATCAGACTGCAGTTGTATAGATGGTCGCACAGTCAATCATTTACGCACCTGCCTGTTTGGCGCATGTAATCAGCCCCACGTGTCAAAGGTATCTTGTAGACCATGTCTATCGTGCACTCAGTCAATCCTTTAATGTGGTTTATAGTGCATGCATTCAGGGTATTCCTTTCACTGGTCATTCCATTTACTTTTGAGCACATTTCCTTCAGCTTTTGTCGTGCTGTGAGGACCACTCGTTCGCTCGGTTAAACTGAGCGAACGAGTTCAGCAAAAGATGAGAGCGAAGGCAGCATGCAGTGGGAGATTAAAAAATCGGCAAGTAAGAAGAGGCATGAGGAGGAAAGTGGATAGGAAGGTGCAGCATAACCATGAGGCGGAAAGGAGAGGAGTGTATGGCAAAAGTGTGCGAATAAAAGCGAAGTGCAGTGACGGTAGCTACGAGATGGTGCCAGAGTAGCACGCAATGTCTGGGAGGTTTGTTGGCGGTGGCTTCTGTGAACCACGTCCACGCATCACCCATGCGCTGGCTCACGCGATTCGAGATTGGCAAGGCAGTGGTGCCACACTTCGCTCCGTTTGCAACATGCCACACGAGACCGATTGTCCTTGCCAGTGAAATGACAACACATGTAGAGCTGCACTAAAATTTCGTATTAGGGAGTATCGTAATTGTCTGTGACTTTTTTCTGTCAATTGCATGTGCTGTGCAGTAATAAACATTGCAGAAGCATCGTTGGTCGCTTATGCTCTTATGCCTCTCAATATAGGTATTGTATCAAAGCAGATTCCTTGCTTTGTACACATTTGTTTCCAGAGCTGTCTCTGCACATTTTACACTTTATGAAGAGGGGAGGCTACGGAACAGCTTAGAAGTTATATCACTGCTCCATGTATTGCAATTATTCATTTTGTGCTAGGTGTCATGTGCTGTAACGTAAGCTATGCAAATGCTCCTTATGCAATCTTTTGCACACGTGGCGACACAGCAAAACACCTTCTCTGCCACTGCCGAACCGTCGCATATCTGTACACGTGTACATGTGTGATAGCATTTCCCTTTCTGTCATGCGGGCCATATTGCGATCACATCACTCTCGCTCACTATGTGTATATAATTGTTGGCTGCCAAGCTGTGGTGTACTTTTTTGTCCTTATATTCCTTGGCTGTCATTCTGCCACGTTAAGTTGCTGCCATGCAATAAAACATGTTTCAAGTTCAGTCTGCCTCTTCGTTCACGGAAGCCCTGGAACACGACACCAACCTTTCACGCTCAAAATTTGTTCTGTGAGCTGTACTCCATCTCAGTAGTTCCTTGCCGCACTGGGGAAGCTGCAGGGCTCCTTAGTTAATAGGAAGGCTGAATGACCCTCAAGGTGTCTTCATCGCACCGCACCGTCTGCTCGGTGTCTGCTTTCCATCCTGTCATTACATGCTCCATTGTTGGAGGATTGACGAAAAAAATGTTTTGACGCCATAACCAGAAGCCTTGTTTACGTCCATGCGACAGCGGAGCTTCGCTTAACCTGTACACTTTCCCTTCATTTACCTTGCAGCCACCTTAATAAACAGCAGGTATGAACGCCCTCATAAATGTTCACTTGCGGCGCAGCGTCTGCTCGGCATCTACTTGCTGGAATGAAAGCAGTTTAGGAAATAATCTAAAGCTCTATTTTACTGACTGCAGCATTTATCATGGGTGCGAAGAGGGTGTTGCGACAGAAAGCCTGTGGTGCAAATTCAAGGAAATGTACTAGGATGCTGATCAAAAGTTTTATAGTTGTATAGTGCAAAACCACATTTACATACAGGAATGACATGACACTGGTCATAACTTAAAGCAACGGTTCGTGGGGCCCACATATATGGGCACATAAACATCATTCCCAATGCAAGTTTGCCAGTTGCAAGTTTGACTTGATATGATAGTCACTTTTCAGATAGAAGTGACATGATGACATACTGGTAATCAATGCCTGTTATTTCTTTATTCCCACAATGATCAGTTGTATAATACTTGTGCTCAGATACGATAACGCATCTCTGAATCACAGATATCACATCCAATCTGCCCTATGCAAGTTTGCCTCATGAAATGGGAAACTCATTGATATAATCAGTTACGGATTATGCCAAAGTGTTATGCTGTTTCTTGCAGTTTTGTCTTTCATGAGTATTTGCATAATGTGAAAAATAGTAGCCTGATGTTCTAAATGTTAATGTATACTATATGACAATACTATTCTTTTTTCGTGATCAGAGGAGGCTTTTGTGTCAATATATAAATTGGAAGTTTTTTAACAACGAATATGTGACAAGTACTTGCAGGTGAACAAGCGTATGCAGCCTTCCAAAGGCAAGCACGGTAACGAATGTATCTTTTAGCCGTATTGGCACAAAACTTTCCAATAGGCTTTTTTTTGCCTAAAGCCAACCACCCATCTCGATCTAGCAGATTTATCTTTTATGTGACAAGTCTGTGTTGTTTTCCTTGCAGCAAGTCATTTTACATGTGTCTGCAAAACATTGGCCCTTCATTATGTTTGTTTTTTCTACAACTTTCATGTTTTTTTTTGAAACAATTTATTTTGCATTTTTGGAAGCTCTTCATACAGCAGCCATTATTTCTTGGAAAGCTTCTTTGCAACGAGGCTGTAAAGTTGTTGATACACTATTCAAGTATTTTTTTTTATATAACGTTAGTAGCCTTGCATTTAAAACTTATCCTTTGTCCCCAATAGTTAGCTCTATTTTGCACTAGTTGGTTAAGATGTAGTACCTAAATATATGGAAATAAATATTGCTACTACAAGTACTCACATCGTCGTGTCACTATTCAATATTTGACACTTACTATTTTTGTTCAATTTCTGTTTGAAAAAAATTAACATTCGCCCACCTCACAATGCACGAAGATGCGCCCAAGCCATATTTGTGATGTAAAAAAAGAGGTGAGGCATGCAGACAGGACACAAGAGCAGAGAAGTGGACTTCTCTACTCTTGTTTCCTGTCTGCACACCTCACCTCTTTTTTGCATAATGAATCCTTACCAAATAGCTCAACTTTCTGTCGTTCTAACCCATATTTGTGCTTTCTGAAGTCTTACTTTGCTGCATATAATAGTGGCAAAAAGCAGCTTTTCAGAGAGAACTTGATTTTGTTGTTCTGTGTATTCTGTTCTTCTGCCATAAGTATAGTGAACTGATAACTATTCGCATACACACAGCCTCTCAATGGAACAGACATTTATTTGATACACATGAATTTGCACCCTGTTCATCTAGATTTCAAAATTATGCTGGTTGTGGCTAGCCTCCAGTATGTACAGAAGCATGTCTATGATGTGGTCTGAGGGTACATGTGCAGTGCTACTGTGAAGCTAGTTATAGTTCTCACAGCAATGCACCAAGTAAGGTTGTTGCTTCATTGTTATAAAGAAAGACAGCATCAGCTAGGCTGTAAGGGCAACAAAAATGATTGGTGCAATTCACCAAACATACAAACAGAATATAATATGACCATAATGCCATGTGCTAGTTAGTATATCAAGTGACTAAGAGAATGATGTAAGGGCTGTTTGGTTAATCTGGTTTATTTGTCGTTTTAAAACACAGGCTGTGAAGGTAACTTCAACATGTCGAGGTTGTCAACATGTCTAATTATTTACGAAATTGGGGAGATGGCAGTGAGACTCCCTGGGAAAGCAATACCTCAGTTGTACTAATGGTATGGCTTGATTATATAATTTCATCATTGCTTGTTTAGAAATATGATGGTGAGTTAGAACCTATGAAATGCCACTACAGCAAGGCTGAACATCCATCTTTACTTCTCAGAGGCTTAGAGTGATAAACAGTTATGCTTTAGAGCATATTTTGGTAACAAATATATGCCATCTTCATTTCAGTGGAATGGAAAGAGGTGATTGAGCACAGCCATGCTATTGTAGCATGCATGAAGGAATACAGGAGAGCCTGGGGGCTAATATATGTTAATAGAGTTAACAAGTAGCTGTGACTGGCAAGATTATTTTGCTCCACAGAGGATGCTGCAGTAAGGTTTGTGCAACTGTAAGCAATACGAGAACGAGTGAAAGATTACTTGTAATATATGGATTTGTATGGCAGATGAGAATGTGCACCCAATTTGCCACTACGCATTTTATCTATTTTATGTTCAGCACAGAGTGTGAGTCACTATGGCTTCTTAACTGGAAATTTCTGCGTTCCGTTTCACAGTGTTTATGGGGCTACCTGCATTCATTTGACTACTTATGAAGTGATTGGATAATAGAACATGCCCACATCACAGATTTACACAGAACAGAATATGAATTCATCATAAAGCTCCACCCGAGAAACTGTCTGTTGGTTATGAAAACAAAAAATGGCAACAAACATTCCCTTACTTTCTTGTGCTGCCCCGTAAATGCTGCTAATTAACTAATGTCTACGATGCAGACATTCTGTTCTTTCATTAGGGGCAGGTGCAAGTTGCCCTGACACAATGAACATGCATTCATTGCCTACAAGCTACTGCATGTTGGAATTGGTGTTACAGCAGGCATGGTAAATGTTCTCCCCTGCTTGTGTCTTGTGCACCACATGAGCCAGCATTTCATTTCATTGTCGTGTACCTGTTTAAGCTGTTACTGATTCAGAAAGGCAAATATAAAACGACTTACTACGTCAACCATTTCACATGCAAGATCACTGCACTCATTGCAAAGCCTATTAGAGAGTTTTAGATCAGGAGGATGCAATCGTTGAGGCTCTAAGTACTAGGGGGCCCCAATGCTTGTGTCCCCTTAATCTAGATCTCTATAGTCGCTTGATAATCTTGCTTTGCTTTGAGATGAAGTACACATACTGTGCACCTATTTGTTAGTCTATGCACTTCTCTTTCTTTTTAATGTGGCTGTGCATTAGCTAGCTAGGTTGTCACTACATGAATGAGATTAGGGCCATGCCTAACGCTATCAAATAACATTCCTTTGCTATAGCTCACTGACTGTGCAAGCTTCTTTTTTATCTAGGGAAAAGAATAAAAAGAGAATGCATGCATAAATGATGTTGATAGCAGCAAACGGTCTCAAGGCAATCATCCTTGATTGTCGCCATTGCTGAGAGAGCAAGCATGCCTGTATTCACTTTGACCACAGGCTGTACATTGTTTAAATGCTGATAGAGGTATGGATAAATAGTGAAGGGGCAGCAGATTGGCCACCCAGGCCTTTATGCATGGGCATTGCTGCCTTGCGTGCCCCATAAACCTCTGTCATCTCTTAAGGCATGAATGACATAACACTACTTCTATTGGCAGGGACATCTTTAGCAGCAACAAGAAATGTAAACATTAGGTGAATTCACGCCTATATGGGGTGTCTTTTCAGCAATATGAATTAATATTTGTTTTCATGCAAACATTCTTCTCTTGAAAGCATATCTGACAAGCATCTCTGCCTGAAGAAGTAACTGTGATATGTACATATCACTATTATGTATGTCATAATTGTAATCAATTGCTCAGGACGTACTGATGGCTAGTTGTTTAGTCATGACTTAACATGGCAGTGCACTTTGAAATAATGATGTAACATAGTATGAACAAATGCTAGCTCTGTGCGCTCATGTACGTTCATTCGGTGTTACATCATTGTTCAGAAGTGCGATGCCATATTACATCATGTAAGCAATTGTAGGCTCACTATTAACTTGACAGCTACTAAAGAGACCTCAGCAGCAAAGTGCAACTAAATCAACAAGCCACTTTTGATGATTCACATGCGTGCTCAGTGACGAAGTGACTTGTCAATCAACACAGCTGTATTCTGTGATAATAGAACCATCTGTATAGGAGTATGTTAATAGATAATGCTGCGGCGCTTCAGCAGGCTACGCTGTTGCTGTGACAGATCCCTTGCTCATTGGCTTAGATACACCTGTGTGTTCATGTATGCACGTTCTTCCAAGCTGTTACGTACAGGGTCTGGCCCCATCCGTGAAAGGAATGCGCATTGGTTGGTGGCAGAAAACAGACCGAGTTTATTTTCTACAAGAGATGCAGATGAGAGCCGCATGTGTTCGAGGGGGCAAACTCTCAGTCCCTGTCTAGTGGCCGAGATGCTGGGGATGATGGAGAATTCTTGGAAGTCGACTTGGGGCAGGGTCGCTTCCTGTTTCGTCTGCACTGGTGCCTTGTCCAGCCGAGGAGTGGTGGTGCATCACTTGTACACAACATTTTCCTCCCTTCTCAGATGGAGTCGCCTTAGTGATCCGGAGGGTGTCGTTACCGCTGCGGGCATGACTCTGCAGTTGTGTTTGGCACGGTCTCAGGGGCAGTGCCAATCTCTGGTTTGGTCACCGATGATTGCGAAGGCTTCAGCATTCCTGAGAGAGTGGCCTCTGACGACGTGGAGTTATCTGCTTTTACCCCAAGCATAAATGGGAGCGGGACACTGCTCGCGGTTAGCGTACAGCCCTTATCCTGTGTCGCCGCATCTTCTGTGGGGTGTCTCAAAACACGGGGCTTGATGTGGTCACATTGTCATTGCACCAACCTGTTGGGGCCCTTAATGAGCCACGATCTATGGCCTAGCTTTTCCAAAACCGTTCCCTCTGTCCAGATCGGATTCCCTCCGAAGTTTCGAAAGAAAACTGCTTGTCTGACAGCGAGTACTGTCGACTTTGTGTCCCTGTTGCAGTTCGTATGGATTTTGTTCGCTTTTACTTGGGGCTGAATGCACGTGAGAGCTGTATCCAGCTCACGCCCGAACCCAAGTGCAGCTGGCATTTCACCCGTTGATGTGCAGATGGTGGTGTGTTGCTCTAGAAAAAGTGGGCCAGCCTACATGCGAATGTTCTGTCCTTGTTTTTGGCTAATGCTCGTTTTGTATCAAAAGCCATCCTTTCTGCTTGGCCATTTGTTGTAGGATGGTACGGTGTGCTTGTTACATGGGTCACTCCATTTTTCTTTAGGAAGCTCTCAACTTCTGCTGAAACGAAGGATGGCCCGTTATCAGTCACAAGCTTTTTGGGGAGCCCAAAAGCTGCGAAAAGGTTCCGGAGTTCCTCAATCAATGTGGCAGACTGTGTATTATGCATGGAGCACACTTCCAACAATTTGCTGTATGTGTCCACAACAATTAGCCAGCATTCTGCCTTCTATGGGACCAACGAAGTCTGCGTGAACTGTGTCCCAAGGCGTTCTGGTGCATTCCCATTTGGGCACTGGTGCCCTGCCTGGTGCCCTTTGGTGTTGACAACAAGTTGCACAGTTTCTAGTGAGCCGTTCGATATCTGCGTCAATGCCTGCCCAACAAAAGTACCTTCGTGCACATGCCTTCATGACCACAATTATATGGTGGTTTGCAGGTGCGAGTTTAAGAAGGTAGTTTCTCGCCTTTGTTTTGGAGTTACCATCCGGGAGCCTCTAACAAGGCACCCTTCCTGCACTGAAAGCTCAGTCTCCAGTTTCCGGCATGATGAAAACTGTTCTTTTGGCAGTTTATGAACTTCACCATTTGAAACAGCCTCCAGCACTTGGGACAGAACTGAGTCCTCTCGAGTCATTCGTGTTAGTTGACGCGGTGAATGCTCAAAGCTGAGCATGGTACCCAACATGAGCACGTCTCTTGGGGGATAAGGTTCAACTTGTGCCGGTAGTGAAAGTCAGCTTAGAGTGTCTGCATTTTGGTGCAGTAGGCCAGGCCTGTACAGCAACTTCTAATCATACGTTGCTAGTTTAAGGCACCATCGCGTAATCCTTGATGAAAAGACTCGGTGTACTTGCTTTGTTTCACTCACGATTCCAATCAATGCCTGGCGATCTGTTATGGTCACATGCCAGCCAGCTATGTACTTATGAAAATGACTGATGCTGTAGATTACTGCTGCACTTTCTTTGTTGAGCTGGAAGCAGCTCTTTTCGGCACTTCCCAGTGTTCATGAACTGAATGCAATGGGCGCCTCTCAGCAAATAGCATCTTCCCGAGCGAGGACGGCATCAACTCCGTACGGCGATGCGTCCACAGACAAAAGAAGGGGCTTCGTCCCGTCGTAGTGAGCGAGCACTGTAGATGCATGAATCATCTCCTTAAGTGCCTCGAAATTGTCTTGATGCTTGCTCTTCCACTTCCAGGGCGTGTTTTTCTTTAGGAGCCTATACAATTCCACCACGACCATTGCTCTGTTCTCCAAAATGCAGTCGTCAAATGAAATAAGGCCCAGAAAAGCCCTTAGGGATGTCTTGTTAGATGGTTTGGGTGCTTGAAGTATAGCCTCAACCTTTTTCTCGGTGTTGCAAAAACACCACTGCCATCAATTCGATGTCCCAGGAACTAAACTGACGTAATTCCGAACCTGCACTTTTCTTTCTTGAGGCGTAAGCCTTTCTCAGTGTCTCGACAGAACCTGATTCAGACGCTGTGCGTGCTCATTTGCACTATTCCCGTTGACAATGATGTCGTCAAGGTGAACACTCACCCCTGGAATTCCAGGTATCTGTGTCTCCCTCAGGCACTGGAAGATAGCTGGTGCAGCGGAAATTCAGAACGGGGGGCATTCCACCCTGAATAGTCGTTTTGTGGTGTTCACTGTGAGCAGTGTTGCTGTTTCTTCATCAACTTTCAGTTGTTGATATGCTTGATAAAGTACCAACATTAAAAAGAGGGTTCCACCATGTAGGTTTGCAAACACTTCATCTGTAGTTGGTAGCAGGTAAGATGCCTTCTTCGCTGCTGCATTAACAGTAACAGTATTAACAGTACTCCTATAGTCACCACAGACATTGAGTGTACCGTCGGTCTTCTGAACAAGTACCAATGGGGTTGCCCATTTGGTATGCTGCGTTGGTTTTAGGATGCCTTGGGGCTGTAGATGGTCAAGCTTATGTTCCATAAGCGCCTGCAGCGCCACTGAAATCGGACGAGCCTTGCAAAACATTCCTGTCGCACCGTCTTCGAGTTCCAGGTGAACTAAAGGACCTGTATAGCTTCCAATGTCTTCCTTGAAGACATCTGGGTGTCATCCCACGACCTCTGTAATTTCTAGTGCTGGCTCTCCAACGTGGTTGATCCCCTTCACCTGAATTTGAAGTGCCAAAAACCAATCTCTTCCTAGGAGGTTGCACCCGGTGCCCTTCATAACCAACAATGGCAGCAGATAGTCCTTTGATCTCAACATCACATGAACTTGTGCAGAGCCCAGTACGTGTAATTGTTTACCTGACCATGTGCACAAATCGAGCGGCTCGCATGAAAACCACGGAGTGTTTTTCTTCCACCTTCTGTAGTCCGTGTCCTCGCTTATCAGGGAGCATGCCGCACCTGTGTCCACCTCAAACTGGACTGGATTTCCCTCCACTATCAAGTCCACGAGGGACTTGGGGCAGTGTGTACGTACACTATATGTGTGCAGCTTGCAGCAGGATTTGCTGACAGGTGGTGGTTTGGCACTGTGTGCCCGTAGCTGCTAGTTGTCAGAGCGTGGTTCCGTGTTTTTCTTTTTCTTTGAGATGCAGGCATGCTCGACGTGACCTTCCTTGGAGCAGAAACGGCACTCGGCTGTCTTGAATTTGCATGTTTCAGGGTCGTGCAAGCCGTCGCATCGATAGCAATGTCGCGCTGACGTATGCTTGCCTCCTGGCTTGGTTTGCGACGTCCTGTTAATTTCCCCCGAGTTTGCCACTCCTTTGATATCTCGCTGATGCCTTGACGCACTTTCCGCTGACAAGGCTAAGTCCACAGCGCATTGAAATGTCAGGCTTTTTCTGCGAACAGTCTCTGCGGAAGATGTTCGTCCCAGACGCCGCGGACGAACCTGTCCCGCAGCATCACATCTTGGGACGGCATAGTTCGGTTCGCCGCTGAAGCGGTTGTTTGGGTGTTAGGTGACGTCGTCGATATTGTAGCCGAAGGCAGCGCTCCGAAGTTGCAGTCGGCTGTCAAGGTTCCGAGGGCCGCAGCGTAGCTGCTGATCGACTCGTCTGGCCGTTGGTCGGGTCTTTGAAACACGTACCGGCTCTAAAGCTCGGATGTCCTGTTGTCGAAGCGACGCCTAAGAAGTGTCACTAAATCATTTAAGTTGACTTCTGCCGGGATCTTCGGCGCTATCAGCGCGCGCACACGGTGTTCGAAAGTGTCGGCTCAACACGGCTTCGTCGCTGACGTCGCTCGCCACGAAGTAAAATCGAGGCGCTGGATCCACGATTCCCATGATTTGCCCGAGAAAGGCTCGACAGCGCCGTGCATTCGTCCTGTAGCCACGGTCGAAAAATTATCCGCTTCGCAACTCCTGCCTCATCGCCAGTGTTACGTACGGGGTCTGGCCCCATCCGTGAAAGGAGTGCGCATCGGTTGGTGGCAGAAAACAGACTGCGTTTATTTTCTACAAAAGACGCAGGCGAGAGCTGCATGTGTTCGAGGGGGCAAACTCTCGGTCCCTGTCCGGTAGCCGAGACGCTGAGGGCGACGGAGGATTCTCAGAACTCGACTCGGTATGGTGCCGCTTCCCGTTTCTCCGCGCTGGTGCTTCGGTCCATCGCTCCTCGCCTTTCAGCCGAGGAGCGATGGTGCGTCGCTTGTCCACAACACAAGCATTCGCTAGCACAGCTACAAAAAGTGCGCCAGCGCGCCGTACACAACCGAGCACATAGTGACCTATGTTGTCGCAACATTATGCGGTAGCAATAAACAAATAACAAAAAAGCGGCACAGGTAAGACGACTGCACAGTATTCCAAAGGTGGGTCACCACGTCAATGCCACACATGCAGCACAGAATGTGACAGTGCAGGAGTCGCGTTTTCACCACGATGCGGAAGCTTCAACCTACATCGACAAAAATATACTAGTGTCGTCTGCTGTTGGCGATAGTTGCCGACTTCGAAGTGTTGCTCTGCGCACTGCCGAATGTTTGCCAGCTTTCAACAGACGTCGCGACCCAAACCGAAGTGCGGATGCAGGCGCATTCGAACCGCTCGAGCTAAATAATAAAAAAATAACTAATAACACAGCAAACGTAATAGTAAAATTCTGGCACGGCGCGAAATTTTGCTGGTCGCCAGCACACGAGACTGCCAACTCGCTGATGCATGTTGCCAGTTGCTGGCTACCTATCTGGACAACCAGAGGGCGCATGCGAAACGCACCGCATCATGCGGTTTGAGCGTAAATGCAATTTTGTGACCGATCGCGACGACCGCCCGTTTTTCACGAACCGCATGCATGCGGTGCGGCGTGCGGCGATGGGCGGTTTGAGCGTAAATCGGCCCTTACACACTCACTCCCGCACAGGTTGCACTGACCACTCCAAGGTGAGAGGGTTTTTCGCGGACACGGGTCTGCCCCGAGCAGGCGCCTCTTGATCGCAGAGTTGACCCCGCAGACAGTCACCGCCGCGTCTGTCCATTGACTGACGACTTCTACGGCCCGTGAGACGGCGCCGCAGAACATATCCTTCTAGGAATTCCCCTGCTCCAATCGAACCGTGACGGCGGCGGCGACTCCACAAACAATACTTGGCCCGCCGACTGCGTCTAGACATCTCGGCGCCTCACGGCAGGGGAAGCGGCGCATTGTGGTCCTTATAGAGCGAGTCGTCGCAGCAGACATGGTGGCGCCGAAGGGCTGCTGACTCGGCGCATTGATGTTTTCACAAAGTGAGTAGTCACAGCAGACCTGCCGGCGCCATTCCCACGGTCGCTTCCCCGAAGATCGCCAGCTCCCGCCGGTCAAACGCACCAGTGTGCAGGCACGCGCAGAGCCGGGTTACTTTTGTTTGTTCATTGCTACCCTGCTTTGACATGATTCCATGCTTGAGACAGGCAAAAGAATTCAACAAGATAACAAAATCTCAAACGAAACTGGACTGACCCAAAGTAGAAATATTTATTCCTTATTTAAATGGCGCGCCAATCAGTGTGCGTCGGCGGCGGCGCACAGACGTCTCGGCGCACATCTCTAGTGCGGCGCCTCGAAGATTTCGCTGCACTTCAAGCTGACATAGTAACGCTGTTGTGAAGGTTGTAGAGGGAATAATACACGACGAAGCGCGACATGTATTTAGATACCGCTTCTGTCGCAGTGGCACATACAGGAGACTTGGCCGAGAATGCGCACATACCTACGTGCCCAAGGGTCCAAAAATGGGGCAGCTCGGTATAAGAAATGAAGTAAAATCAAGATAACCGTTGAATATCATGCGCTGCTCCACCATGTGTGCTTTACAGAGATAGATGCCCGTGAGCCGACAACATGAGTACACTGTAAAATAATTTACACCCCTAAGGGTTTTTTTGAGTGTCTATAACTAACCCCCTAGCACCCTAGAAAAAGCTGGGTTTTATAGGCAATTACACCCTTATGATGGTTATTCTATATTCCAATAACACCCTATCCCTTGAGGGTGTTTTGAAGAACATATTACCCTTCGACCCATGGGGTGTAAGGGTGTGATCAGGAATATATTACCCCTTCACCTATCGGGTGTAATAAGCAATATAATAGCCCTTGCTATAAGGGCGTTGAAGTATGGCATGTTGAAGCGGGTACACATGCACTTCATTGTATGTTTCGTAAGTCTACAGTCACGCTAGCACACAAAAATGTTATGTACGGTGTGCATACAATACGTAATGTGTTTCCAAATGCATGGCATAGCAACTTTGAGAGAAAACACATAATCACGTGTGAGTGTTCTGCGTGAAATGGTCCCATTTACCACAGATACAGGAAGAGTGACTGCATGGAGGGTCATTTATTCTAGCCACCTGTACAATATTTATAGCTTGCACTATGCCTTGTATGTGGTGACAAGTCTTGTGGTCGTTCTACACTGAAGAACAGTCTTATTCAAACCAATGTTCCAGGGCACAGGCGAGGCTGGTGATGCCTTTGTGTAGCTCCATTCCAATGTCCTATGGTGAGCCATCATAGATGAAGCCATTTCTTCACTGATCGCTGTAGCCATCTGCTTGTTTTCTACCTGCAAAATGATTTGTTGCAATTTAATGTCAGGAAAAGTACACGAAACATGACAAGCAGCGCTTCCCTGCATCATTCACTTTAATATTTCAAGATCACATGAAAACAAGGATAAAGAAAACAAGCAGAGATAGTGCTTACTTCCAAGAAATCGTTATTTCGAAAGAATAAGGCATTTATTCTGCCACATCATGAATGTAGGAGAGACAGGCTACACAATTATATGAGGGCAATTCAGAAATTATTGCCTCCGAGCCCACTACTTTGCCAATATTACTGCAAACATTTTGAACTCTTTATCATTGATGCACTTATGTTTATGCTATTGAATGTCGCCTCACCTTCTCGTTCCAGAGTAATCGAGCAATTCATGGCATCGAGTGGTGACGTCCAGTTGAAACAGTAGGCTGTAATTGAATTTCTGACTGTGGAAGGTTGTGCGCATATCAACATTCATCGCCATCTGACTGCAGTTTACGGGGATGCCTGTGTTGACGTCAGCACTGTGCAGAGGTGGGCAAGGACTGTGAAAGACCAAAATCCTGCCGCATCAAATCTCCAGAATCAGCACCGAACTGGATGGCCCACAATGGCTTCTGATGAGGGTCATGAACATCAGGCAGATAAGTTGACTCGGGGCAATCGCAGGATCAAGCAACACCAGATTGCAACAACACTCGCCATTTCCATTGGCTCAGTGAACCACATCATTAAAGACCTGCGTTACAAGAACGCTTGCGCTTGTTGGGTGCCACGGCAACTGATGACTGAAATGAAAAAGTTTAAGCACAGCCAACAAGTTCAAATCTTCTTGTAACCCAGGAGGTTCTTAATTATGTAGTTCGCTGAACCAATGGAAATGGCGAGTGTTGTTGCAATCTGGTGTTGCTTGATCTTGCGATTGACTCGATTCAACTCGTCTGCCTGATGATGATCCTCATCAGAAACCGTTGTGGGCTGTCCAGTTCGGTGCTGATCCTGGATGTTTGATGCGGCTGGATTTTGATGTTTCACAGTCCTTGCCCACCTCCGCACAATGCTGACTTCAACACAGGCATCCCCGTAAACTGCTTTCAGACGGCAATGAATGTTGAAGGGCGTAGAACCTTCCGCAGTGAGAAATTCAATTACAGCCCGCTGTTTCAAACGGACATCACCACTGGATGTCATGCACTGATCGATTACTTTGGAACGCGAATAGATAGGAAGATGGGGCAAGTGACATTGTATAGCTTAAACATCAGTGCATTAATGATAAAGAGCCAAAATATTTGCAGTACTACAGTTTGCAGTAGCGTGTTTGGAGGCATTACTTCCTTAACCGCCCTCAAGCTACAGCAATAACACTGGGCAGTTTGTTTTCGTGTGTGACATCTGACCCAAAACTACCCTTTAGAATGTGCACAAATAAAGGTGCTCGTGTTGAGCCCAATAAATTGCTTACAAATATATCAATCCTTTCTTACGCAATAAGTTTACAATGAGAAGCCACATCATCTCACTGCAACTTTTCGCTACAAGCAAGTTATATTGAAAATAAGGTGCAGCCATATGCTTCGCTATGCATTACAGGGTAACCATCAAGAGGTACTTTGACATTAATGCCTTGTTCCCAAAACCAATAGCTTAAATGCCAAGCATTATTTCACAGGAGGTGGTGGCCACAAGGCAAAAACAAATTCGCAAAGTTTACGTGCCAAAACACTGACCTTACACTCATCGGTTAATATAACACAAGGCATTGTTGTTTTGCCTGCCTCCTCAGGAATATACATTGTTAATAGGAGTAGAAATCAGCATTTTCACAGAAGCTTGCTCCTTTAACAAGAGGCACAAACAATGCTGTTCTTCAGATTTCCCAGGCAAACAATGCAAGCATCACTATACTAAGCATCACTAAGCTGACCTTTATTTTTTTCTTAATCTCTGACCTACACAGTGGCTGCTAACAGCCCCTCTGTCAGAACTATTCGGCATCTCTACTACAAAGAAGCCTTACCTACACCTTCTGACATCATCATAGCCATCTTCACTAAGCAAGCACATAATCCTGCTGGTATTTTTATTGCAGAGGTTTTTCACTAATGATCTTCCAAGCAAGAACACTTTAGCATCTCATCATTTAGATGCTTTTAACTGGAACAACAGTGAATCCAAACTTAACAGAACTTTAGCTATTTTAATCAAAGCACAGTGAAAGCCTTTCATGTATCAAGTTTGTCATCTGCTTTCACTTGATCTTGCTGGTTATGAGTTACACTGAGATCAAACATTCTAATGGCCAACATCTTTCATCTGTGAAGCGCAGAAAACATTAGTGCACTTGTCAGTGTTGTTACGGCATTCTTAAATGTGATGATTAGGCTGCTGGCTGTTTAGCACTGTAGTAGCATTGTACAGGGTGATCATTTTTAAGTTTTATGGAATTTTACAAAATGTCCTGTGGCAGATGGCATAATTCTTGTCCTTGAGCTAGATTACTTGAAGAGGTGGACATTACTAGCATGAGAAATCGAAACACATGTTCAACTAAACAAAAAAAAATCACTAACTTCGTAACTAATTATTTTACTGCACATATTGCAATTTATGAATTGTAGCTAATGAGCTTGGAAGACATATGCAGTTGAACTTCCAGGCTGACACCAGTTTAGGAATGTATTCCTGATAAAGACCAATACACAAGGGTGTTCCAGTTACTTTTGTGCATCAGTGCATTTTTACGGCAAGTTTGATGGTGCATATCTCCAAACTGCTGTCATTCTGGAAATCAATTCCAAGTGGATACACCTTGTAATCTCACTGGCTATGATTCGTAAATTACAACATGTGCTTCATATATGTGGTGGCACTGGCAAACACTCCCAGGGTTCTACTAGGAAACATAAATACCTAAGAAAGTGGATGGGTAAACGGCGCCCACGGTAGCTCAATTGGTAAAGCGTCGCATGCGTAATGCGAAGACGTGGGTTCGTTCACCACCTGCGGCACATTGTTCTTTCATCCACTTTCCTTTCCATCAATTTATCATTTCGTTATTTCATTTATTAATCACAAGTAATTTACCCTAACTTGTTCTTGGTGTCAGTGTTTGCTGGCTTCTTAGGATGTGATTAATAAACATCGGGTTCCTCAGTTAAGCCCCTTTATTTTCGTTTATATGAGCCATAAAGTAATTCATTCGAAAGATAATGAATAAATTTTTGTTAATTAGTTTAATATGTTTCGATTTCTCAGGCAAGATATATCTGCCTGTTGGAATATTCCTGCTCAAGGACTAGAATTATGCTATATGCAACAGGGCTATATTTAAAAACTTCACAAAACTGAAAATCATCACCCTATATAAAGACAGTGTGAATTTAAAAACAAGCTTCAGTGAACCTTATTGAATCAGCAAATGGCCAGTGTAACTAGCCTGATCATCCTGGAAATCTTTTGTAGCTTATAAGCATAGTTTTTAAATTCCATATATAGGAGTGCAATTTTTTCTTGAAATCAGCTTTTTCTTTTTAACAGCTAGCATCCCTGCCAGTTTGCTCAAACATAATGTTGCATGACTTCAACAGTACTTCACAATCATACCTTTTTCTGCTCACAGTGTCTAGTGATGTGTCTTTAGCAGCTGAGATAATTAATGCCCATGCAGATAAACATAAGAAAACAGTGCGATAACTGCCAAGAAAATGCGATCATGGGTTTTGTTTACAAAAGAGCATGTGCTCAACCTTCTGCCAAGTTTGTTCTCCATGTCAGGCTAGTACGGAACTTGCACAAGAAGCACCTTTTGCATTTTGCATCCATGAAGATATTTTATATGGTTATGGTGGTGTCGAAACATGACATCAACCATAAGACTTTAAACTATTTTATGAAACAGTTATTTGTACAAAGATAGGAAAGGCGCCAATTTTGAATTTATCACATTTGGTTTAGAGTACCATAGTATAAATGGCTCAACTGGCACAGGTACGCAAACGGGCTAGTTGGTATTGGTCGATGACGTTAGACAATGTGAACTCGACAAAGGATGGAGAAAGAGGCGATAGCATTTGTTCCATTTCTCGCCACTTTTGACGTCCTTTCTACAAGTCTGCACTGTCGAACATCATGGATCAACTAGTACAGCCTGAAACAAATGTCATGAAAGAAAACTTGGCTTTCAACTTCGACAATTCTGCCTGTAAGGTATTATGGTTTCTTTAGAACTTATTTGTTTGTACAAAGTCAGACCCATCAAGTAAAGCTTACTGAGAAAGAAATGAACAACATCAACACCACTCAAGGCACATGCATCAAAGGAGTCAGAGCATCATATACATTACCTTTAAGTGCAAGAGTATTCTTTTTCTTAAGCAAACTGCATTTCTAGTATCTTAAAAGCCTATATATTCATTTGCCACAGTTATGGGAAAATCACAACATGGAAAAATATGTGTTGATGCAATTTCAACTGTTATGTACAACAACAAAAGGTAAAGCACAGGTAGTCTCACTGCTCCTCTGTCTAAATGACATTCAGTTTCATTTGTCGTGTCCACTCCTATCCTGATGGCAGTAGAAACAGGAAGACAGCAGCGTGGTTCAGAAACTAGACGAAGGAGCTGATATCCTAGCTGACATAAAGAGTAAACAAGGGAGCTAGCTGGTCAGGCCATGTAGTGCAGACTTGAGACATCATTAACTAGCGTGAAAAAGACAACGGACGACAGCTAGAAGCACACAGGACAGAACTCTAGGCTTCAACTGAAATTTTGGCTACACAGAAACAGGATTCAGGGGATGCGACTATGACGCATGGAAGCAACATTCATCCTTCCTTTTCCCGGCCTGACACAGGAGGTATCGGAGCAAATCGATGGACAGGTTCATTTTGAGATACGAACATTCTTTTTTGGCAAGAGCCAAGGAAGGGGTGCTTACACACCTATCACCCGCTCTTTGATGCAAAGTGCTTCGAATATTTTCATGTCGACCTGCCTCTAGAGCCGCCTGGGCAGATGAGTGCTGTGAAACTTCTCAGTGCATGAGCACCTACAGCAATGATTGGCCGGATGGCCACCAGCCACTGACAACTGCCCTATCTTTGTTCCTCTAAGTGGTCGTTTAAACACCGACCTGTTTGGCTTGAGGAAACACAGGGCAGCCGTAGTGGCTGGTGGCCACATGGCCAATCATCGCCATACGTGCTCATGCACCGAGCAGTTTCAAAGCAATCGTGTGCTCAGGCAGCTCCAGAATCAGGTACATAGGGAAATATACAAACCACTTTGCATCAAAAAAGCGGGGAATAGGTGTGTAAGCACCCGTCTCTGGCTGTTACCAAGAAAGTTCGTAAGTGAAATTAACCTGTTCATCAATTTGTTCCGATAGCTCCTATGTTGTTTCTGTCTGTCGAAATTCTGTGTAGCAAAAATTTCAGTTAAAGTCTAGAGTAGAGTTCTGTCTTATGCGCTTCTCGATGTTGTCTTTGTCACGCTAGTTATTGATGTCTCAAGTCTGCAATGAGCACCAACTAGCCCAAGTGCCTTCTTCAACCATGTAATGCATAGGGCAGATAACCGGTGGCACATTCAAGTTACAGAATGGATGCCAAGGGAAGAGAAGGGTAGTCAAGGATGGTAGAGAAGTAGACTATCATGAAGTCGGAAAATTTCCAGGCTTCACTTTGAATCAGCTAGCGCAAGACAGAGGTAATTGGAGCTCACTGGGAGAGGTCTTCGTCCTCTGGTGGGAAAAAATATGTAGGCAAATTGTGATGAAAAAAGTATACCTGTCGGCTCAGACGTCTTCACTGTCTTTTCAGCAACGTGTAGGCCCAAGACAGCCAGTCGGTTCCCATGCAATTGCTTCATGCTGACTGTAACTGCATGGGCACAAGAAAACAAACCACCATTAATGCCACCCGAGATTGACCACTGAATAAAAGAACCTCTAAAAACTGCAAATACAATTAAGCATTTACCAGCTTAATACATACATATATAAAGGCCAAGAATAGTTACAATAACCATACGCTTTATAACTAGACATTAAAATAAGGTAGTGAAACGTACAATAACCGTGGGACGTTCAGTGCAATTCATTTCAAAATACTGTTGACCACTGACATGACGCCTTAGGCAGGGTTCAGTCACACAACAAGAAAACATAAATAGTAGTAGTAATAAGCATGCCTGCGTGAAACCAAGACAAGAGTTCAAGGACGAGAAAAAAATTGGCTTCCTCAGAGCACTTATTTATACAAAAAGATAAATTTATGAACAAATAGCGCAACCACGCGTTCATCCGCAACAGCACGAGAGCTTCTAGAACAAACGAGCCCAACTTAAAACGAAGGATAAGTACATAGCCGGGATGGTCGTGGTTCTTTTGTTTTGCATTAGTTCTAGTCATGAAAGCACAAGCATTGCATTGCAAGCTACCTGCGCCATTACCTATCACGTGACCTCCGACAAAAAACAAAAAATAATACAATTGAGTACAAGTACATAAGCGACATTTAATACGGTTGTCACACTGCACACTTTTGGTCGCGATCGATCCTGACGAATCGAATTTCTGGGCGCGTTTGGCTTCGTTGCACAGTCTGCGGACGGGAGCCAATCGCGGTCGAAAAGTTCCATCCTGAGCGGGCTTGATCGTGATCGAAAGTGGCCCTGTGACACCGGTATAAGTCTGCGCCCATCTTTGGTAACAGAATGAACCAATTAGTCAAACCATAGTATTATTTACCTGCCTGCGCCGAATACTGACGCGTAGCAGTGCTCAATTCTCTGCAACTCTAGTTGAGGTCACGTGAACAATGAAACATTCGATTTTTTTTTTCTTTTTCACATTCGGTGCCCGTAGGCTACGCCTGGAGTACAGATACTACACTCGCATCCAACACACCCTGTGCTGTCCTTTAAAAAAATTACGCGAAAATTACAACCACAATGACGCACCATAAAAACGCGATGCTGAACGTGACTACGTACGTACGTACCCTTTATATGAGCAGTCCATGCGCCTTGCAAAAGGCCCTCCGTTTGAAGGCGGAGCGCTGTCACGATGTGTACTCTGGGCACGCCGTTTCGTTTACGTAGTGGATGGACCATGTTGACGATGCATTCCGCCGAAAAACAAAACGTCCACTTCATCACTCTTCAGGCCGAATGGAAGATGTTTTCTCCTTCACCACGAATGACGGCCGTCGTAGGCATAGTAAACACACTGTCACAAAGAAACACCGATGTCGTAGGCCGCTGCTGCCTTTCTTTCTCACGCATAATCGCGTCGCCATCACTCTGGACGCTCACTTCGCGTCGATGAGCGCAAAAGTACACGAAAACAACGAGGTTAACGAGGTGGTACAACCTAAACGCAGCAAAAGACAATCTAATTACTCACAACTTCAAGAATGTCACGGAGAACCAACATAACACACATGCACCCGGCGGCCCGCCGCGAGACGCAGGAAATGACGTAGCGGCGACAGCGGCGACACCCGTCGGGGGAAGTTATTTCAATTTCGGTTTCGTTTTCAAGGCATAAATACAAATATTTTTGTAAACTACATGTGTATATTACTTTCCAAGCTATTTATTTTACGCTACCTCTAAGCCATTTTCTGTGTTTACGGGTAGCTTCAGTGGAAATTTATTCGCAGAAACATTGGCTGATTTTAAATCAAATGGAATGGCAAAGGTGGGCTGGTAACTGCGGGTAAGTGAATTCATTTTCTATATATATATAAATATATTGCTTGGACGTTCATTTGTAAAGAGACGTGGTCCTTCCTGATTGTATAATATGCAGAGGTATTTGCGAGTCTGTCTTTTTATTTATGCACAAAGAAAGAGAGAGAGAGAGAGACAAAAAAAGCTTTAATTGGCATTTTTAAAAAGTTGACAATGCTCATATTTCTTAACTGGTGTGCTCACGCAAATTCTAAATAGCTTGGGCGAACGACAGATGTAGAAGTACTTGCTTAATAGCTTTATAAACGTATAGGCGATACCACGAAATTTCATATGTGCAGAATTACACGAAAACCTCAAGTTTGCAAGTACGAAAAGTCTTTATTTGCGTGGTGTCGTGAATGTGCAATCGAAGCGAATCCAGTTCTCGTTTTTTTTTTTTTTTTTTTTTTTTTTAAGAGCGGGTGAGCGAGTGGGGCCGATGACCGCTCAAACGAAAGAACACATATAACAACGGGAGACGGGCGAGTCTCGCGCAGGTCTGCATATGTCAAGACATCGCGAACGTAATTGGCAGGTGGGCAACTGCGCGCGCACACTTGAAAAATGCCTCGCCACTGTTCCGTGAACAAAGATGGGTCTGCAAATGCCCCGCCAATCTCTGGAATCTCGTTATATCTACAATGATTGGCTTAATGTCCTATTCATGCATGCAATAATACTGTCTCCAATTTGGGAGGGGAAATATTTGAGTAAATAGCGCTGTTAGGCGGTGTTGTAAATACTGTATGCATCGCAAGTTGTACGTTGGTTCTCTATACTTTCTCATATTATTCTCCCTTTCGTTTTGAGCACTCCGTTCTGGCAGCTGTTTGTAAGCCAGTAGAAATTTCCTTTACTATACAACTACAAACTTAATAGTTTTTTTTTTTTTTTGTATAGCCAGCTTCGTAAATTGACGCAGACGCGATGCCATGAGCGTTTTGCACGGCTCTTTCTGCAGATGCTGCTTGAGCAAAGCATTGTGGTGGGTGAGAAGGCTGAAGTTTGCAAACGAACCTACCTTGTTTATAAACGTGAGAGAAGTAGAACGAATTGAGGTTATTGATTCGGCGAAAAAAGGTCAGGTGGGGTCAAAGCTTCCCGAATTGGCGTATCTTTTTTCCGCGTATGGTTCGTCGCGCCCTTTTCTGCCTGTTTTGTCGTGCTTGAAAGAAACCTAGACGACCGCACTGCATTGGAGCAATTGTGGCGCGTCCAGCTGCATGCTGTCACGTGGCCTATTCATTTTGCTGGATTCCTGGCGTCCCAAAAGCAAGAGCTGCACTAGTTCTGCCTTACTGAAAACATTTTGAACATTTTTCTTTTGGTTAAATATTCAATACTAGAAAAAGTAGCAACAGCAACAGGTTTTTCGCAGGACATATTTAAAATAGTTCATCAAAACAGACAGTGAAACGTGGGGGACTCTCTTCAGGAGTTTTGTCGGCATTGAAAGCCCGACATGTCTCGGTGGGAAGGGAATGGGGTAGGGGAGGGCCCACTTCTGGATCCGCCACTGGTTTGTAGTGCCGTGGGACACGCTGTCTCTTCGTACAACTGTATGTTTGTGAATGTAATAAAAATAAACAAAAACACCCTTGCACCCACCCCCAATATTCTTAGTCAGTGCACCCTTTCGGTGGGTAAAAGGGTGTTATGGCATCTAGAACTACCCTATGCTTCGCAAGAAGTCATGGTGATGGGATGTTTCTTGAATGAAAACACCATTCAAGGGTGTTATGACACGCAATTATCACCATCAAGGGTGTAAATTATTTTACTGTGTACACGTTTTATGTTGCGAATTGTTGTTTGAATACGCAGAAGAAGGGCGCGCTTACTGGCTCTACATTGTGAGTCAGAATTCCGTGGTCTATAATAAGCTGGAGCATCCTACAGAGTATACCTTGTTTCTCAAGAATGACAAATGTCTGTTTCGTTTAAAGCGCCGCAAGGCGGAAATTCCTCGGTCGACGAGTGTTCAACAATACTCGGGGCCGAGCTGTTGGCGCTGCGCAGCACACGACCAAACAGTGCACTGGCAGCTGCGTACCAGTTGGCGCTTATGGCATATAATTGTTACCGTAAAAATAAATTAAGTAAATACAGTTGAACATAATGTGTTATACCGTTAAAAAGAGTGCGTCTATACATATGGGTGGCATTATATACCAGGTTTTATGCCGATGAGAAAAACAAGAACAAGGTAAAAGCGGGAATTTTCTCTTGACTTTCCATCTCCCGTCTGCCCCGTGTTTTTCTCAGTTCTTATGTACTGATTTCTTACGCAAAGCAGCGCTGCTGACAACTACTTTCGTTAATAGTACTGCAGCGCAAAACAAGCGACGAGGAGGACAGTGACGAAGGGACTCGTCGTCGCCATTTTACTTCTTCATGCTCATTTGAAGGTTGAGCTGCGTTGTGTGTAGCTGAACCTGAGGTTGTGAGTTGGCGCGCGTCCTTCATTGCCCTCCGTTTTCTTCCATCACAATGCATAGTTTCTCGCCGGGAGTGCATGCGAATTGCGCTAAAAGTCGCTTTAGCCGAGGTCCAAGTAACGCCAGTCAACTCTGTTCATCGTCCACCATTATACGCCGGCTTCAGTTCCTCTCAGGCGCGAAACCGACGAACCACGCCAGGGACGCCAAGCGCATGCACTCGCACGAAGCGTTGCCAAGAACTCACGGACTGAGATCAAGGGCCAGGACACCGGGCGTCGACAGACCCAGTCCAGTCAGTATGGCAGGCACAACTGCGTGTCACAGAATACAAAAGAAACGGCGTGGCACTCAGCTTGAGCTTACCTAATTAACTGTGGCTTGTGTGTTTAAGGAATCCTTGGCTTCTCAAGCACCAGCTCGTCACGTACGAGGATCAAGGGGACGCTAAAGCCAAATATTAAGTCAAGCTAAAGTGATAGATTAGTGCTCGATAATCCCTAAGGCGTCAATGTTATCGCCAACACAGCCTTAACAATCGAGAAATTGAGGTAAATGCAGGACATGATTAGAGACTTCCCCGGGACATTCAAGTACTTGCCCGATGATGAAAGCACTCCTCAGTTAAATTCTGTCGCTAGCACTCAACCACTCGTTGCAAAAAAACATCCTTGCATTGTATTATCGGACAAAATGAAATGCTACTTGTCGAGTTCTGTTTAATTTTCTTAGAAAATATGACTCATTGAAATTACCCTTGACAACGACGCGGGTAATCGAAAGGCTTCGTATTCGCTCGACTATGCGCCGCCCACGCTTTCGCTTTTCAGTAGTGTCGTTATAGCGTCGTGCTGCGCTGGTTTTACTGGCTCAGGAAACTCGCACAAACTGGAAGTAGCAGAGAATTAAACTTCCTGCGTGATGTCGCCGGATGCCCGAACGGTCTACGCCACTTGACAAAAAAGCAGCTGCAGCGGCGAATCCACCGCTCTGTCTTGGCTCGGTACCGCCGTCTAGCAGGTGTCGCTTTACTCACCGATGGCAGCAAAGGGTAGTGATAGCGTATGCGACGTCACCACTCCCCGGTTTCTGTAGCGGGAGATCTCAATTCAGAAAAATGTATTCGAACCCTTCAGGTAAAATTTTCTCGTAATCTAAGGCTTGGCACGAAACAAGCGTTGCGAGGTTTCTAGATCATTATTTAAACAGTGCCGCCTACTTAGCATGTGCGTCTAGTGTCCCTTTAAGGTGACCTGCCAACGGTGAAATCATCTTAAGAAGGGAGCTGTTTTTCGAGTTACCACAGGTTTTCCGCATTTCCGATAATATTGGAGTTTCACTTTCTCCATCCACCACAAAAATGTTAGCCCATACACCCTGATTTCATCGTAATCCCATCCAATTTTCGTATGATACCGTAGTACACCGTGTGGTGCACCCATAGACGCAGCGCCCACTGTTTCGTTCTTTAGGCACCGAGGCTATACCACTTTTCGAGCTTCCAAACGCGTTTCTCAGCATTCTTTTCCCGGCTTCTTAGGTCCCCGGAGAAAACGTTTCACTGCATCACATAGGCGCTTCGACATCGCGACAGCGCCTATCGGTTGTGGGGAGAAAAATGTGCTCATCTTGGAGCCCACAAAGCAGCACCGCTCAGTACCATATTTAAAGATAATTAACACTGAGCTCTTCTGGGAGTTGTCCAATTATGCGTAAGCATTGTGTCACTGGCTCATCTCCACGCAGCGCGGTGTCATTATCGATGTTATGAAACTTTATTCCACCAGTATAAACCCTTATACGAAGGCGAGTGACGTTTGAGTGATTCCTTCCAATCGACGCCATTTCGCGAAAGAGCAGAGGGTTGGCGGCTCTACCCACTTCCTCCCCCTTCTGCCCATCCACCCCAACGCGTGCTCTTTGAACTCCACTGTTGCTTCGGCAGTGACGTCAGCTCTGCCTTCATCCAAGCATAACACGGATCGCTTCCGTGTTTTTATTGCTATAGCAATTATATGGACATTCCAAGCGAATGTCAGCCGCCGCTATCGCCGTCGCCGTGATGCTCCGTATAAAGTCCAAACACGTGAACATGGTCGCAGCGCTCCGTACGCTGTATGTGCAAGTGAAAGCTCGCGAGAATCAGCCGACGATCGCCTCTCCCCGCCATCTTCTGTCGCGCGCGAGGCAAGGCTGCTTACGACGCGGCCGCGTACCTTGAAAGCAATCTGTGCTGTGGACAAAGTGTACGCCCGCACGGACCTCATCTTCAAAGCGATCTGCGATGTAGACAAAGTGCATGTGCCGAGTGCCGGTAGCTTCGTATGCGCTGTGCTTTCGACGTTCAGTTAGCGTTGAAGCGAGAGACAACATAAAGGTCAATTCGCTCGCTGCTGCTGCCTCACTCCATGGCCTTTTGACAGCGAGTTTCCGCGGTCGTTGAGCGCGACGGGTTCATATTTAACTGTGCGCGCGTGAGACCATGCTTGTTAATTTAATAAGTAAGCGAATGTTTACAACTTTACACAGTCGATAAGGCTGCTATCCTTAGTTCTTATAGCTGTCTACTAATTTGCTATCCCAATCGATGTTTCACCTTGCGGTCGAAACTGCGAGTTTATTTTTCTTTCGTTTTAGGACAAATAATACGACATAAGCGATACTGAAGTGCTATCAGACTAACCGAATTTTCGTGTGCACCGCAATGACCGTGTATCTACGCGCGGTGGCGGTGCGCTGATTGCATTTCACGAACGATTGCCTTGTGCAGTCATCAATATTCAATCACAGCTAAAAATATTATTGTTGATTATCCAATCACGCCCACAGGCCGTACTACTAGGAGTTTGTTACCGACCTCCCCACACTACTTCCGAGTTTTGCAGCCAGCCTAACCAAACTATGTGTCACCTTATTGCTGCTCATCCAAAGGCACACATACATATATTCGGCGATTTTAACTTCCCTCAAATAGACTGGCGCGCTTGACAATTTGTGTTCAACGACAGGACTAACCGAAACCAGGAACTTGATCTCGATATCTGCCTCAATTTTAATATGACCCAGCTAGTTTTTGAAGCAACACGTGATTCACAGGATACACCCGATATCTTAGATCTAATATTAACAAACAACCCCGAAAGCCTATCATACATTCGGTATCTCCACGAAATCAGCGACCACAAATTAATTCATGCCAGTTTTTCTTTTCAACCAACAAAGCGCGAGATGTACACGAAAACAATACAGCTCAACGACAAAGGTGATTATGAAGCGATAAATGTGGGCCTTAGCACATTTTATCCCACATTTCAGACAACTTTTCATCACCATAATGGAAATGGCGTAAGCGCCCTTCAACAGCCAGTGTCCGCGCTGCGTTGTCGTCTGGATAGGAGGTGCGGTGGTTTCACACGTGGCAAACGTCCAATTTAAGCCTTTTTTTTGCCGTTGAGATGTAGCACGGTCTTACAAGGCACGAGCCTGACAGACCTTCGGAATGCCTGAACATAAAAGAAGTCAAGGCATACGACAATGGAGAGCATCAGAGCCACAAAGCACCAAAGTGACCACACGAGGGCGCGTCACGACAGGTTCCGGCTCTGGGTTCTACTAAGCCAAACAAAACCCCGTGGATCGACTGGCATGCATGGCCAAGTCGAGCGACCTTAGAAGCATGCATCATAACTTAATGGAGAGCTTTCCACCAGACTCATCAAAAATCATGGCAGGACGAGCCCACACTTCGGGAAACTTGTAGCCCAAGTGATGCCGCGCCCGGGTGATATGGAACCAGACCTCCTTCCGTGCTTTTGCAAGCACTTCGTCAAGGCCCGGCGCCCGCCCCCCGGAAGCAACTTCACAGCGTGCCAACGAAACTTGGTATGAGCACTCGACAAGAAGAATCACGGACTGGTTGATCGCCTGATTAGGCAAAGGGTGAAAAAAACGAGCAGCCTGATACGGAACACCGGGAAAACTAAAAAGACTAGGAATCTGTTGGAAATGAGCTGCGGGAAGCAAACATTGCGTAAAGGTATGAACGGAACCCTCACGACCGCCACAAAAAGGGCACACTCCACGAGCCGGGATGGCTGTGAAGGGCTTGTAACTCAACCGCTGGCACCCTAGCGCCAGGCGGTACATAAATGTAGCGCGCCTGGCGTCGAGGCAACTGGCCGTAATGAGCTTTCAGCTTGGCCTGTCGATGGACAGATCGTACCTTTGGCAATGTGGGGGGAGACCTGGGGTGAATATATCGACTAGTTCTTGGAATGGAGTTGCAACTACATCGATTTCTTGTGGAGGCATACGAGAAAGTTGGCAGCCGCCGCATAAATGGTGGACGGGGAACCTGAGCGAGGAACACAGTGGGAAAAGGTGCATTGCGAAAACAAACTAGTCTGGTACTACGGAAAAAGGAAGTAAATCTTCGAGTCAGGAGCATATCCCAGTTAAGAGCGACCTGGGTCCACCTGACGTGTAGCGCAGTAGCCACGATGCCCAGATCGGGAATTCCGAGTCCTCCCTTATCCTTGGGCAACTTAAACACATGCCAAGCTACACAACCTGTTGTCCCTTTCTAGAGGAACCAAAAGAGGACTTCCTCTAAGATAAGCTTCGTTCTGGTTGGAAAAGGAGACACACACGCCACGTACATAAGGGAGAAAAACAGAAGTTAGCGAAGAATGGTTGCTCGGGCTGTCAATGGACATGACAATGGTAGTTCGTGAATCCTGGTTTCAAGCTTCTCCTTAGCTTGCTGCCAGTTTCTAGGAGACAGACTGTCTAGATCAAATTGGAAACCTAAAATTGGAAACCTAAAAAAATTGAAAATTGGAAATTGGAAGATGAATTGGAAGAAAATTGGAAACCTAACACCTAAACCACATTTTCACGGGAAGACCATGAATGGGCTGCTGACGATGTGGTGGAGTTCAAGTACATGGCTGCACTGTCAAACTATTGAACCTTGCACCACTCACCCCGCAGTAACTGGGCATGACATCCAAGACGGTGCAGGCTGATGATTCGTCCGGGACGACAATAGACAAGTAATGCGCATAGGCAAAGAGTGCAACCGGAGGGGAACCTGGTGGGTGTAGGAACCTGACAATTCTACTGTCACAGGACAACCTCTGCAGAAGCGGTTTAAAAGCGAGCACGCAGAAGGCAGGCGTGAAACGATCCCCCTGCCCTACACCACGTCCCACAATGGATGCCTCCGAGACGCGATCCTGTATGAGAACAGCAGAAGTCGGTCGAGGACAAAAAGCTTGGACCATCTGCCGAAAACCCACACTAAAGCCAGCCTGTTCCAAAACCCGGAACAGGTACCTATGGCTCGTCATATCGAAAGCCTTCTGCTGATCGAAGGAGCACATATTACCTGGAAGTTTCCTGGCATTTGCCCACAGCAGAAGGACCCCGACTGCTGAACCATGAAGCTGAGTGGAACGCCGCTGGACACAACATGCCTAGTATGCACCCAAAACAGTGTTGAGTACTGCAGTGAGTCGCATACACAGACACTTTGCTATGAGTTTGTAATCGCAGTTCAGAAGTGTGATTGGACGCCATGCTCTTAGATCGGTTCTTCTCGACTCATCCTTACAAAGGAGAGTGATTAGCCCCTTTCTTTGAGACGCTGACAGAGTCCCTTCACCGAGTAGCCTGCTCACCAATGATGTGAACGGCTTCCCTAACAGTGTTGAAAACAGTGCCCCCCCCCCCCCCCCTCCCGCAAACACACCTAACATGCCGTTACCAGAGCTTTGTCACCCACATCATATGAAGATCCTTTTGACTTGCGTCGACCTTCTCACTTGAAACTTTACTTGGGCTAATAGCTTACTGCATCATTGTTGGCGCGGACGTGCATGCCTTTTAATTTATGCTTTCGCTTTATTTCTGCAAATTCTGACAAAAGGAGGACACGCACATTAGAAGCACTAGCGGTGGCTGCCACATCCGTATTTTCGCACTTCAACATTGATTTAAATGTCCACTGTAAGTACGATGCACATACAGAACATATTTAAATATACACACAGGACCAGGTTTATTCTATTTTTCAGAGAGATGGAAGTAGCCAGCTAAAATTATTTCTGAACGTATGGATAGCCTATGCGTAGAGAATGAATCTGTTGCGGTATGTCCACCACGCTTCAAATTTCCTTGCGTGCTTTCTTTGACCATGAAGAAAACCTATAGACTTCAGTGATCCCTTCAACAGAGACTTTTATCAATGGCGTGTGGAATGCACGCGAATGCTGTGTCTCAGTATTGCTTCTCTTTCCAGTAAGCAGTGCTAACGACTCAGGAAGAAACATTTCTAATAATTTACAACATTAGGGATAGGAACATCGTCAGTTGCATGCAAAGGTCATAAATATACACAGGGTGCCCCAATTAGCTAACATGCACCAAGATTTAAAAAAAAAAGAGCAATGCGTTACTCGAAGAAAACCTAGTGCATATTGTTCACAGTACGGTGAAGTACGGTGCCAGTAATTTTTTGTTACTGAGATTTAATTATGCAATTGTAATTAATTATCTAACTCGATATGTACGATCTAAATTATCCAAGCGTCAACGAGGCACTTGAAGGCAGAGCCAAGGGAGATCTAACTGCGGTATTTTCAGTGACGTACTAATTGCGTATTATTTTTTTTCCGACTGTGTCGTGTTTGAAGTAGCGGACCGAGGCGACTTGTTGGCAGTGCAAAGAATGACCAACTGGTCGTTTATTCATACGCTTATGTACTTGCGTAGGCAGCGAGGGAAAGGAGAGCCAGGGAAAGAAGTGGCAAACGATATCGGCGCACATGCGCGATAGCCCATTCTGATACACCGACTGATAAATAAACCCCGCGAAATGTCTTACAGAATACCACATGACTGCGTTCCCACCGGGATCATAAAGCAGCGCCCTCAAACAGGCTCCATCTGAGTTATCCAGAACGAAATAAAGGAAATAAAGAAAAATATCGTCACTGAGCTAGTGCGTTACCTGCCGCACCCCGGCCGAAGTAACACGTCGCGTTTGGTGTTAGCTGGAAACAAGATGCGATAGCTGTTGTCTTAGGGTAGATAATGTGCACGGATTCTTTTTTTTTGTTTTGCCACGAAGGTTATCACAACAAAAGTGAATTGACAACGTCACTGCAAGTATTTAAAGGTGCGGTTTGTTTCGTCCCAGTTGCAATGTCTTTCTCTAATGATCAAAAGATAAACATGATTCTTGCCTTGCGATCAGGAAATGGCAACAAGAGGAAGGCCGCAAATATATATATATATATACGAACCCCAATTTGTGCAGGCCGCCAAATGCTCAGGCCACCAAATGTTGCACACGAAGTGTTTAATGCAGAACCAGATGAATTGATAGGCGTGGTTGTTGAAGAGCGGTCTCGCGGCAGCGTGGCTAACGTCGTTCTCTTCTTTCTTTCATCTGGTTGTCTGCGCGGCAGGCGTAGTTCATGCATGACAGCTTGTGACTATATATATGTACATATATATATATATATATATATTATAAAGGAGATTTATTGGGGTTCGTAGCGACCGCCGGTTCTAGCATGCACCGAGCAGTTCCCGAGCACGAGCCTCTGCCGCGCGCTTGATGCTGCCGATGCTGCTGACTCTGTCCGCACGTTGGTTATCTTCCTTACAATATATATATATATATATATATATATATATATATATATATATATATATATATATATATATATATATATATATATATAGATATATCGTCGTCTTCGTCCTCAGTGCAGCCACACTGTGGCAGCTGTTCTGTAGCATCACCCCCGGCTGTAGAAGCACCGTCCCGGTGCTTAATCTACACATCCGCGATGAAAGGTGTGTGGTATGGTTTTAGTCTCGCCACGTGAACGATGTCACTTGCAGCTGATGATGACGCTGAGAGGTCGGCGGGGATGATTTCATACGTCACATCGGTCACTTGTCGCAACACACGGTAAGGGCCATTGTAGCGCGACAGCAGCTTTTCGAAAAGGCCCACACGTCGAATGGGTGACCAGAGAAGCACCACAGAACCCGGAGAAAAGTGCACGTCGCGATGGTGGCAATAATAGAGGCGTCTCTGATGCTCCTATGAGGCCTCGAGACGGGTGCGGGCGAACTGGCGTGCGTGGTCGGCGTGTACGATCGCGTCGCGGGCGTATTCAGTGGTTCAACGTGTGGCCGAGGGCAGCAAAGTGTCCAAGGGCAACGCGGATTCTCGGCCATATAGGAGGTAGAATGGTGAACAGCCGGCGGTGTCGTGACGCGATGAATTATACGCGAACGTCACATATGGTAAGTGAAGATCCCAGTCGTGGTGGTCGGTCGCAACGTACTTCGAAAGCATGTCGGTGATGGTCCGGTTGAGGCGCTCCGTGAGGCCGCTGGTCTGTGGGTGGCAGGTCGTGCTGAACTTGTGCTTTGTCGAGCAGGAGCGGAGGATGTCCTCGACGACTGCCGGGAGAAAGCTGCGGCCACGGTCAGTGAGTAATTGGCACGAAGCACCATGCACTAAAATGATGTCATACAGAAGAAAGTCGGCAACGTCAGTAGCACAACTTGTCGGAAGGGCTTTGGTGATTGCGTACCGCGTAGCATAATCAGTAGCGACGGCGACCCATCTATTTCCGGATCCCGAGAAAGGAAATTGTCCAAGAAGGTCTAGACCAACACGGAAAAAGGGTTCGGGTGGGATATCGATCGGCTGGAGACATCCTGCTGGAGGTGTGGAGGGCTTCTTCCGGCGCTGACAGGGCTCACAAGCGGGTGGGCGAGACCCGGCCAAGAGAATCGACGGCGTACACGGTGGTATTTGCGCGAGACGCCCAAGTGTCCAGCCATGGGAGCATCGTGAAGTTGCTGGAGGACAGTCGAACGCAGATGCGATGGAATGACGAGCAAAAGGTCAAGGCCATGTGGATCAAAATTGCGGTGGTATAAAGCCACATCTTTAAGGAGAAACATCCGGAGAGAGGCGTCGTCAGGAGTTGACTCCAGGCGGTCGATGAGGGCTCGTAATGAAGGATCGCGGCGTTGCTCGTTGCCGATTTGAAGCAACTGGGACACAGAGAAAACGCAAGCGATCGCGTCCGCATCAGCCGGTTCGTCGACGGGGTAGCGGGACAAACAATTGGCATCCTGGTGCAAGCGTCCCGTCTTATATACCACGGAGAAGGTATATTCTTGCAGGCGTAACGCCCAGCGAGCGAGTCGTTCCGTGGGGTCCTTGAGCGAGGATAGCCAGCAGAGAGCGTGGTGGTCAGTGATGACGCAGAAGGGGCGTCCGTACAAGTATGGTGGCTAGAGGGGGTAGTGTGGCGGGCGCCTCATCCGCGCCGTGGAGGAGGAGCGCGCGGAACGCGGTGAAAATTTAGCCACCGCTAGGGGCACTGCTGTGTTCAAAGGTGCTACGCTTGCGACGGCCGGGCACCGACAAGGCTTCGCCGGCTGCGTTGACGCTTCGCTTTCGCCTCTGTCGTCGTCTGTGAAATTTGTCTGCAGTGTTGGGTCTTCGCGTTGCCACACGAGGAATGGACTCTTCAGATTCAGACTGTTGGATGTAGTGAACCCTGCCGTCAAGCCGCCCAAGCACGTGCTTTATAACTGGATGCAAAGGCGGGTATCGATCTTTCTCGCAAAAGCTTTCTGTGTTTGAAAGCCCCAACTGATGTCTTGCAAAGGGAGCAGTGGACCTGAAATATTAAACGGGCTGAAAAAGAGCTTACCAACGACAGCGTGGTTTGTGAACGGCACTTCGACGAAAGGTTCGTCGAAAGGACCTACCGGCATACAGTCAACGGTGAGGTTGTGGAATTGCCGCGCGATCGTCCGCGTCTGAAAGAAGACGCCGTGCCCACTGTGTTCCCTGAGGCACCTAAGTATTTCACGAAGCTCCGATGGAAAGGAAAGAGAGAAATATATGCGAGCAGCTTGGACCTGCTGCAAAACGGCAAAAGCTGAACGCAATCAACAGGCAAGACGCCCAGCAAGAAGACACCGTAGCGCACACGCAGCTACGCCAGGGGCCAGATATACCAGATATCATTGCCTCAGATAAACAGCACGCCGTGCAACTTGAGCGTGCGTGTCATAATGTCTGCCTACCTGATGCAACATGGAATAAGGTAACGTTTCCAAGTGAACGTTACAGTGTGTTTTTCGGAGCCAGTGAGTTCGAGGGCGAGCAGGTTGACCACATCTTGGTGCCGAAGTTAGTGAAATTCAAGTCGGAAAGCAACCAACCGGAGTCGTTGTGTTGCTCTGTATTCCTCAGGGGCCAATTGCGCTCACAGTGCACTGTTTCTTCGCCGGAGGAAGCGCAGTCAGTGCTCCACAGCACACATGCACTTATATTGTGTGGAGGCTGCGGCGTGAAACCAGAGGAGCAAGGAAGATATATATCGTTTGCTAGGTGCTACCTTTCCATCAAGTGCACTTACGTATGTGAAAGTAACGGCCCCTGAATTCATTGCAAATACTTGAGAAAACTGCTGCAGAATCAATTTTCACGAAAGCGACGGAACGGGAGTGAAACAGTTAAAAAAAATAATGAATGAAAATGTCAGAGCCCTGACTACAGCATTGCCATTTCTACTCTAAAAATATAAGCTCTCCAAGGAAAAATAAAAGAGAAAATTAAATTTAAATTGTTTCAACACTGTACAAAACCTTCGAGAGCGAAAAATAGACACGCGAACCATTGCTTCTTATAAGAGGAAATATTAAGCAGTTTACACTCCAAAAAAAGCCCATAAAGAAACAAACACTCAAGACATAGTTTGACTGCGCTCACCTAAATGGATTAATTCACATGAAGTTGGCCAAACATGTCAAATCTGGTCAATGCTGAGAAACATTTAATTATAAACTAAACGCCGCTTGCCAGTTGCGTCTATCAGAAATATTGTGGTTTTCGTTTCTGTTAAGTAGCACCATTTAAAATTTCAAACGCACGCTTTTCAACGAACTGTTGAACCCCGCTGGCACCTGTCGCGCAGCCAGCGCCATCTACTGGGGCCGCCATCTTTCATCACAAATTTGTGCACCCCTCCGCTCCCGCCCGTCACACTACCCCCCTCTAGCCACCATAGTACAAGTATGGACGAAACTTCGCAACAGCCCACAAAAGAGCAAGGCACTCGCGCTCTTTGATTGAATAATTGCGCTCGGCGGGTGATAGAAGTCGGCTGGCACAGGCTATAACGCGATCATGTCCACGCTGGCGTTGTGCTTACACTGCTCCTATGCCGTGACCACTGGCGTCAGTTCGAACTTCCGTTGAGGCAGACGTGTCAAAGTGGGCCAAAATTGGAGGCGTGGTAAGGAGAGTAGTCAGCTGCGAAAAAGATGCGGCATGGTCAGGACACCAAAAAAAAGGGGCGTCTTTCTTCAAGAGGTCGGTAAGGGGACGTGCGATGGTCGCAAAATCCTTCACAAAGCGTCGGAAATAAGAGCACAGCCTTACGAAGCTACGAACGTCCTTGGTACACTTGGGAACAGGAAAATTCGTAACGGCGCGAATTTTGTTCGGATCAGGTCGCACGCCTCTCGCGTCCACGAGGTGTCCAAGGACGGCGATTTGGCGGCGAGCTAAGTGACATATTGACGAGTTTAACTGGAGACCGGCGCGGCGGAACACGTCAAGAATCGCTGAAAGACGGTCTAGATGCGTGTCGAATGTGGGCGAATAAACGATGACGTCGTCCAGATAGCACAAACAGGTGGATCACCTGAACCCCTGAAGCAAACAGTCCATCATTCGTTCGAAGGTGGCGGGCGCGTTACAGAGACCGAAAGGCATCACCTTGAACTGATAAATGCCGTCAGGGGTAATAAATGCAGTCCTTTCTCGGTCCATGTCGTCGACGGATATCTGCCAGTAGCCGGACCGTAAGTCGATAGAAGAAAAATAGGTGGCACCGTACAGGCAGTCTAGAGCGTCATCAATACGTGGGCAAGGGTATACGTCCTTTTTTGTGATTTTGTTCAGGTGGCAATAATCTACACAAAAGCGCCACGTTCCATCCTTCTTCTTGACAAGTACCACGGGAGACTCCCAGGGACTACAGGAAGGCTCGATAATGTCCTTTTCAAGCATCTTTTTGACTTCCTGTTTGATAACAGCTCATTCCGACGCAGAAACACGATATGGACGTCGGTGAATAGGCTTCGCATCGCCAGTATTTATGCGATGGGTCACAACCGACGTTTGACCTAAGGGTCGATGAATAAAGGGAAAATCAGACATCACCGATCGTAGCAATTGCTACAAAGGAAACCCATACGGGTTTCTCGAAAGAAAAGCCTCATAGTTGAAGAAAAATTCGTCCTGGTCCACACAAGTAAAAAATGTCGCGATAGCCTTCAAGAACGCGGCAAAGAGCTTCAGCTTGAGCAGGTGTAAGATCAGAGGAAACCATCTTCTCAAAACTTAGAACTGAGGTGAAACAGCGCGAAAAAGACGAGGACACAAGGAAACAAATACCACAGACAAGCGCTGACTGCCAACTGGAAGTTTATTTGAAAATCACCGGACATTTATACCTTCTTCAGCATAGGCATGCGCACATCAGTCGCAAAAACATCTGCAAATTATCATTTTAATCTTTCTTCCAAAAATGTGATTTCTTTTCCCGACAAGGCAAGAGAGGGAGTGCTTACACATTTATCGCCTTCCTTTCTTATATGAAAGGCCTCTACTATTTCCCTTTCCTTCTTACTCTTTCCTTTCCCTATGAATTTAGTCTTTTCAAATATGGGGGTGCATTGACACTTGTTACAGTGTCCAGCTAAATGACTCCCATAGCCATTCTTTAGGTTAGTGCTGTGCTGACGAGCTCTTTCATTGAAGCACTGTCCCGTTTGACCTATATAAGATTTCCCACAGCTTAGCGGTATTTGATAGATGACATTGCGCCAGCACTCAGTGAAACGAGTTTTATGATTAGTGGTGCACAGGTGCCTTTCGCGCTTGTTCATGCGATTGCATATCGAGGACAACTTACACGGGGCACTGAAAACCAAATTAATATTATGTCTATTGGAAACTTTCTTCAGATTGTGAGACAGCTTGTGTAGGTATGCCACCACGTGCGCTAGTCTTTTGTCTTTGTTTTCTTCTTGGGAAGCATCGGAACTTCTTTTCTCTTTCTTCAAAATGGCTTCGCATACTGAAGTGATCACAGAACTGGGAAAGCCTGCGTTCTGTAGTCGCGATATCTGATTTAAAAAACTATGATCGCACTCATGCTCACATGTCTTACTAAGTGCTGCCTTAATGCACGTTGTTGCAATGCCTCTCTTAATCAATTTAGAGTGTGCGCTGTCGTAACGCAACAAGGTTTTCTTAGATCTGGGATGATATCCCCAGCATACGTGCTCGTCCAAAGAAAAACAGAGGTTAATATCTAGAAACTGAATACGGTTGTTAATTGGCAATTCATACGTGAACTTAAGTCCTCCCGATGATTGATGAACAGGTTCAAAATTTCTTCGACCGCGTCATGAAAATGCATACAGGAATCTTTCTTCATAACAATTAAGTAGTCGTCAACATATCTAAACACTCGCGTTACAGGCATGTCAACCAATTTAGCAGAAATTACATTGTCAACCGAGGATAAAAAAATGTCACATAAAATGGGGGCGATGGCTGATCCTATACAGATGCCAGTATGTTGGATGTAGAATTGGCCATCATAATTAACAGCAGTTGAATGAAGATAAAAGTCTAAAAGCGCTAAAAAATTGTCGCTGTTGACACATACAGAATTCTGAAAATTAACTTCCCCGAAATCTTCTATCCTATCGCGCACAGTGCACATGAAACCATCTCGCGGCACAGAATAATATAAGTCCTCTACATCTACTGAAAATGCGGTTAGTGCGGTTCCCTGGTCTTCATTTATGGCCGAGATAACTTCTTCCGAGCTTCTTACCAGGAAAGGGTCATTTATCTGCAACATCTTGAGATGGCCTTGCAGAACTTTTCCTACATGACATTGCCATGACGTCTTCTCGGACACAATAACCCTGAAAGGGTATTCAGGCTTGTGTGCAAGTGAAAAAAACATCAAGCAAATCAGTCTCCGCTTTGTTCACAAGCTGCCGTAACGAGTCTAGGTGCAAGTCTTTGAGTAGCTTCAGGGCGGCCTTCTTTTGCTTTTTCGGGTCGAAGGGAACAGCTTTGAAATTCTTAATAATAGCTTGCATGGATTTCTGGTTCATAAGGTTTTTAGGCAGGACAACAAAACCGCCTTCTTTATCTGCCTGTAGTATTTCAAGCTCATCATTCTTTAGCTTCTTTACAATTTTCTCTATGGGAGGCGTACCTGATTTTCCACACGGTGCGTGTTTTAGGACGCAGTCCACGGCTTCACCGACAACTCGTTCACGGTCTTGATCCTCAACCCTGTCTCCTATGCTTCTACCCATGGCTAGGAGCTGTGGAGCAGTAAGCTTTGGCTCAAAACTATATTTCGGGCCTTTTTCCAGGGTCCTCCTAACTTGGTCTGGAATTGTAGCCCCCCCCAAGCGTGGTGACTACGTTGGAATTGGTGATCCTGGTGCACGGCTTCGGTAGGGAGATCCTGGTGCGTTGCCACAGGAATTCTGTGGATTGCCCGGCAAGTCTCTTGTAGTCGCACAGCGTTCGGTCCTTTTTGCAGGGGTATTTTCTTTCTTCAACGAGTACTTTCAACCAATCATTGTATAATCGTATTTGGCGCCATTTTGCAGATTTCAGCAATTTGCACATCCTTTTTGCGTGTCCCCAAGAAGGTTCTACGAGACCAAAAAGGCCTGTGATTTCAGGTGGCGTGATGCGTCTTCTCAGGTAGTAACCAATAGATGACATTGCGCCTGCACTCGGTGAAACGAGTTTTATGATTAGTGGTGCACAGGTGCCTTTCGCGCTTGTTCATGCGATTGCATATCGAGGACAACTTACACGGGGCACTGAAAACCAAATTAATATTATGTCTATTGGAAACTTCCTTCAGATTGTGAGACAGCTTGTGTAGGTATGGCACCACGTGCGCTACCGCTAAGCTGTGGGAAATCTTATATAGGTCAAACGGGACAGTGCTTCAATGAAAGAGCTCGTCAGCACAGCACTAACCTAAAGAATGGCTATGGGAGTCATTTAGCTGGACACTGTAACAAGTGTCAATGCACCCCCATATTTGAAAAGACTAAATTCATAGGGAAAGGAAAGAGTAAGAAGGAAAGGGAAATAGTAGAGGCCTTTCATATAAGAAAGGAAGGCGATAAATGTGTAAGCACTCCCTCTCTTGCCTTGTCGGGAAAAGAAATCACATTTTTGGAAGAAAGATTAAAATGATAATTTGCAGATGTTTTTGCGACTGATGTGCGCATGCCTATGCTGAAGAAGGTATAAATGTCCGGTGATTTTCAAATAAACTTCCAGTTGGCAGTCAGCGCTTGTCTGTGGTATTTGTTTCCTTGTGTCCTCGTCTTTTTCGCGCTGTTTCACCTCACTTCTAAGTATGAACCAACTAGCCCTCATCAAGATCTCACTAATGCATCTTCTCAATGTCGACGTCAGTACCGTGCGATGACGTCACGGTATGGGCTGAGCTGTAACGATCTTCCACTTTGAATGGGTCGACCTCATCACCTTGCAAAGCGTTAATTATTGCCAAGGAGATCCCTTGAGGCATAACTTGTGCGGTTAGCGCGAAATTGACAAGGGGAAGGCAGGTGCGGTTGCCAGTATTTTTCAGCACAGTGTGCGATACGGTAACACCATGTGTAAGCACAACGGCCGGAATTGGTGCGGCCACGTAATGGCCGTCAGGTACAGCTGGTAAGGACAACAAGTCGACGTCTGTCACAGAGTGGGGTGGTAGGCGAATGAAATCCATGCAGCTCAAATGGCTTGGAGGCGGGTCCACAGGGTCGGCAAGAAGAGGCAAGTCAAGGTGAAGTGAGCCGGCCGAACAGTCAATGAGGGCAGAATGATTGGCAAGAAAATCCAGACCGAGAATGAGTTCGTGAGGGTAATGCTCGATGACGGTGAAGAGAACGACTGTGTGTCTCTCAGCAATGGTGATTCGGGCAGAACACATGCCAACAATAGCGACAGTCCCTCCGTCGGCGAATTGTACAACTCGGTTCAGGGCAGGCATCAGAACTTTCTTGAGCCGACGGCGAAGAGCAGCACTCATAATTGACACATGCGCCCCGGTGTCAATCAACGCGCACAAAGGAACATTGTCGACGAGAACGTCCAAGAGATTCTTGTTCGTGGGTAAGGTGAAGCGAGGATTTCGTGCCAATGTCGTGATTGCAGCTTCACCTCCAGAAGCTGCACTGTCTAGTTTTCCGGTCGGGGGTGCGGCGAGTAGGTCGGAGAAGGAGCACGGCGTGACGGGGGCGATCGAGATTGGCGGTGGGAGGGAGAAGGCGAGTGGGAGTAGCGCGGTCGTGTCAAAGGTGTCGCAGGGTCAGATGATGGGGCGGGCATAGAAGGAGCGAAGGAAAGGGATGAGCTAGAGGGGTGAGCGTGGTAATCAGGAGAATAGCGCGTGGGAGAAGTACAGCGGCTGCGGCAGTGGCGAGCGACACGTCCAATGCGTCGGCAGTTAAAATAGATCGGCTTGTCGTCCACGGTTCGTCATTCGGAGGGGTTGCGCTGTCCATAAAAGGAGTAAGAAGAGCGGGGTGGTGACGTGCGGGGCGAAAGAGGTTCCGAGCGTACGGAACGAATGAACTGCAGGCCGACGTTGGACAACTCTTGACGGACGACGGCCTGGATCAAGGAGATTGTCACCGGAGAATGATCAGGTAACGGTAATGAAGGGGCCGCCGGTTGTGCCGCTTCGACCTCACGACGAATAATGCGAGTCAAGTTGTCACATAGCGACGGCTGGTGGAAGAGGTCGTCACAGGATGACGTAGCAGCTGTGTTGGGAAGTCGCGTGATGTGCTGGGACACCCGGCGGCTTTTAGCATGCTCAAGACGGCGGCACTCCTTGAGGATGGTATCGATGCTGGTGACGTTCGTAAACACCAGTAAATTGAACGCGTCGTCAGCAATGCCTTTGAGGACGTGATTAACCTTATCGTCCCCAGACATGTTCGGGTCAGCCTTGGCACAAAGGGCCAAGACGTCGAGAATGTACGACACGTAGGACTCGGTGGACGTCTGTACACGTGTGGCAAGGGCGTTTTTGGCATTGACTTGTCGACCAAACGGATTGCCAAAAAGGTCGCGGAGCTCGTCTTTGAAGAGATCCCAGCTCGAGATCTCCTCTTCGTGAGTCTGGAACCACGCCAGTGGAGCTCCGTCGAGGTAGAAAACAACGTTGGCAAGCATAATAGTCGGATCCCACCTGTGACTGGTGCTGACACGTTCATATAAGCGGATCCAGTTGTCAACATCAGGATTGCCGACTCCGTTGAAAACACCAGGATCCCGAGGTGGGGAAACGGCGACGTAAGTCGGGGCGCCGCCTGCTTTATTATAACCTCAGATGCTCTTCTAACGCCTCCGTTTGCCGGTTACATGTGCCCTCTTTGAGCAGTGCTTGTACAGAATCCAATCTATCGGCGCGACGAAAAAAGCGATCCGCGACTTATACAGCAGCAGTCGGAACCTTGCCCCTTCAGACACAGCGATCACCAAATGGGGAGTAGGTGCCCACTGCCTCACCGTGCGGGCAGCCAGCAGCGGAGCGTAAACAAACTCGACCGCACTCCAAGGCGCACCCCGCAATGGTGGCACGTATAGGGGACAAAATCTCCTCCGAAGTGCCTAGGCAATATTCAAGGAGCAAAAGCCCCCAGGTTTTCTCTCTCACTCGCGCACAAACGGCTGGCGATCCCTCAAATGAATGTCTCGTGAGCACAGGCACCCTGGAGCTCCGTCTCACTGCTCTGCGAGTGCCCCATCCTCTCGCTCGCGGCCCTCGCTCGCATTTACCGTGGCCACAACCTACCGTGCGCAACAGTGAACCGTAACATACCACCACATTCAGGGCCGATTCTACTGGACTATTATGCGACGGGATATAGAAAAGTATGTGGCCAGTTGTAACAAGTGCCAACAATTCAAGCGCCCTAATACTGCTCCGGTCAGACCCCTTCACCCTGTGGCGCCATCATTATCTCCTTTCGAAATGGTTGGAGTGGACCTTCTGCGCCCATTCCTGCGCTCAACAAACGACAACCGTTGTATTATAGTCTGCGTCGACCATCTGACGCATTATGCTGAAACCGACGCGATGCCAACGGCCACGGCTATTGATGTTTCGAGCTTCCTCCTGTCCTCCGTTGTACTGCGTCATGCCTCCCCTCGTGTTATTGCGAGCGATCGTGGTCGCCGGTTCGTGGCCGACGTAGTCGAAGAGCTGTTGCGACTCTGTGCTTGCCAGTTTCGCCACGAGACCCCGTATCACCCGCAGACAAATGGTCTCGTCGAGCGCAACAAACAGAACTTTGACCAACATGCTTTCGATGTACGCCGATTCCAGGCACGAAAATTGAGATATCTTGCCTTTTATCACATACGCCTACAACACTAAAAAGCATGAAACTGCCGGCTACAGTCCTTTCTATGTTATGTCAGACCACCCCGGCAGCTTCCTTGACACCATGCTACTTTTGCTCCTCGTGCGGACTCTTCGATTGCCCAGACTCTCTGCCGCGCCGAGGAAGGACGCCGCATAGCTCACCTCCGTACGTCGACATCCTTGGACCGCTTTAAGCTACGATTCACGCCATAAGAACGTGTCATAGGACAAATGGGGTATGTTATGGTTTTGGACACCACTTCGCAAGCGCGGCCTGTGCCAGAAGTTTCTGGCTTGTTATACCGGGCCTTTCTGGGTCACCAATCCCCTAAGTGATGTGACCTATTCGATTGCTTGTCTCGCTTCTAATGGCTACCGGTCTAAGAAGACGCAGCTTGTTCACGTCGCACGCCTGAAACGCTCTCATCCCCGTGACTCCGAGTGGACGTAACAATTACTCACCCAGCAGGCTTCGTCTGTGAAGGGAGGAGTGTTACGCTAAAGCTACAGGAAGAACGGAGGAAGAGCAGAACGAAGTGCGCTTGTCTTTGCAGCGGCTCGGTGTCGACGCGGCCCCTTTTCATCAATTCACGTTTAAATAAACGCACTCCGTCGTATCAATATCCACAACAGTGTTAGGGAAAAGATATTGCCCATGTACTCAGACTGAATCAGGGAGACCTGAAAGTCTGTACCGATGTATTCCCTGTGGCTCTCCTGGCGATCTTCTTCAACGGGCCAGCCAGTCTAATCGAATGGTATTCCCTATTCAGATCGTATTCGACTTTAGAATTTACTATTAAAAATGATGGATAGCCGTTTCCGTTCGTATGTAACGCAGAACAACACTTTTGAAGTCTCGAAGGTGAGGGGCCGATGCAAGTGAGGACTCTCATTCCGAATGATTGTGGTGCTCGAGAGTCGTGGCTGTTGCGCAGAGTCACACCAGTTCCTGAGGGAACTGACCCACAGGTGCTAATCCGTTGTGCTGAATAAGTTCCTAGCTTTCACTCAATGTAAACGCCAAGGCTTGGGGAAGCCTGTAAATCTGCTAAGTTGATTTACAAAACGCAAACGTTTTTTTGACAGTCTCACTATGTCTGCAGCCCATTAAATCTGGGTGCCCAATTATCACCCACACTTATCTTCTTCAACGAACACAGCAGGTCTACAAATATATCTACGTGTATGTGAGGCATGCCGTTCCTTTAATTGCTTCATTGTAGTGCTTATGATAGTGCACCGGATAATTGAAAGCAGCCATTTATAATACAGAAGCTGCTTAGTTGAGCGGACGTACAGTTGGGAACGGCATTACATTTAGGTATGAAATATAAGATAAGATTGATAAGCGTAACATGTGTTTCTCGGAAATCAGACTCGAGAATAATTCCTTTTGTTACACCCCTAGAAAAAAGCTGAAGGACGCAGCTACCTTCTTTTTTTCAATTAAACAAAATTTTGCGTCTTACGTATGGCGATATGGTTATCGGGCACCCTGTTCGGTTCTCGCCACCTGGGGTCCTTTAAGGTGTGCCTAAGCAGAAGTGCGCGAGTGTTCTTCCATTTCGTTCCCATCGAATTCTGCAACACGGTTTGAGCCCTTGAGCTCGAGCTTAGCAGCGCAACGCCATATCCACTGTGTAACCACTAATTAGGATACCGCGCCACTTTTCATTGTTGTTGTTGTTAAGCATGGACTGGACACGAAATTTCACGTGGCTTGAGGGGCAAAGATTGGGATATATAATGGCTACCTAAAACTATTTTTGGCGCCCGAGGTCCGACCGCAATAAAAGAACCCACACCAATCACTTCGCATTCTGTTACGCGAGGAAAACGGAAACATGAATGGAATGTGCCACTGGAGTTCTTTTTTTTTTGTTCTTTTTCTATAAAGATACTTCCCGCAAATCTGATAGCAAGGCGCCGGATGGGGCAGATATGTTTTATGTATTTGAAGCGGCAAGCAGGAAGTTTACATCTTTTTCCATAAGCGTTTCGCAAAACCTAGTGATGGAAAACTAGACGCGCAAAAATACACACGAGAGATACATTCTGCTTGAAGAACAAGAAAAATATTTATTCTCCAAAAGTAACCATACAATAATATAGTAGAATGAAAGCCCACTCTGCGGCCCGAATGCACGCACAACCACCGATCGAGCGGCATAAAAAAAAATAAAGATGAGGAAGAAAGCCCTCTATACCCAAGGCATAAATAGATGTGATATGCAATTATGAACACAGTTTGAGCGATCTGAACGCGTATACCAGTGCGCGAAGTAGTACGAATGACCCTTCAGGGGAGTATCGCCAGCAGTTTCCAATGGCGCGACATTGATGCGGCCCAATACATTTCAGTGGCAGCGCCGCCACAGTATTTTTCGTCGTCGCGCGCCTCACTGCAAAGTATGTACCATAGAGTTATACGTACTGACTCTAGAGGCGTTGCTCATGGCGATGCTCCGCCTTTTGGGCCACCGTCCTCTCTTGTTTACATCTTTCGCGAAACCACGCCGCGCTGCGCGTGGTTTCGCGCGCGGAGCGCGCTCGCTCGCTCCGCAGCAATACTAAACAATCGCGATGTCTCATTGCGTTGCCGTTGCCGAACCCATGTTAAAAGAAGTTCATAATGAACTTCGCACATTGGGCCGTGAGGTCGAATCGGCTGCTTTTACCGGCTTTTATGAAAATAAACCTTAAATATAAGGCCAACCAACTGAACTGTTCTCATTGACCGCAGGTACCGGCCGCTACCCAGCTCTTGCGTGTTCTTTAAAAAAAGGTCCCCTTTATCGCTGCCTTCTACTTGCTTTTCTCTGCTTGGGCTTCCTGGGGCTCTCATACGGTCTTGCGAGCTAGACGTCTGGCGATGCGAAAAAAGATGTACGCATTCTTACTGCACTGCAAGAACGCACTGGAGGCACGTACGACACACCAACCCATTTGCGATCCATTTGGAGTTTATGAGCACAAACACATTCTCGCTTGAGGAATCGTCGTGCTTTATTGAACAAACTTCGGGTGGCCGCGCATCACTTCGACAGCGCGCCGGCGAGGAGGCAGAATGTCATTTCTGACTCCGCGTTTAGGTTCATTGACTGCGGCTTGAGGTGCCTTCTTCGCACGGTAAGTGAAGCGTCACGGAACCAAAGTTTTGCGATAGCCGGCGCACGGTGCAGAACAGTACGCGCGTGGAACCGGCCTACCTGCGACCATGGAACAGCCGCTTGCTGTGTTCGCAGGTACGCTCTGTGGAGCCTTCCTTACTCTTGCGGCGCATCCGCTGACCTTCCCTGCGCTTCGCGCGCGCACAGATAAGGTACCCCTGCGGTAGGGAGGGTTATTTCCTTAATAAGTCAAAGCAGCCGCTTCTTTCCCATCTTCCCGGATGAAGAGTAGACTGGCCGGCGCACAGTGCCGAACAATACGCGCGTGGACCCGGCCTATGTGGGAGCATGGAATAGCTAGCCGTTCGACGTGTTCGCAGGTGTACGTTCTGTGGAGCCTTGCATATTCTTGCAGCGCATCCGCTAACCTTCACTTTCCTGCGCTTCTCGCACGCACAAATGAGATAAGCTTGTGGTAGGGAGGATTCGTTCTTTAATAAGTCAAAGCAGCCGTCCCGGATGAAGAGTCGACTGGCCATGACTGCTTTTTCTGCGTTTCTTTCCCAGCGAACGATGCGCGAAAGGCACCGTTTTTTCAGTTTTCGTTCCGCGCACGAGTTGTGCGGACGCTTGCCTAGGTATCCGCTCATCCAATGCCAAGTTGTTGTGTGCCAGGATGCAAGTCGCACACGCCGAAAAGTGGACCGCCCATATCTTTTCACGTGTAAGTAAATTTCCCTATGTGGTTGGTGTTTTATCGGAGCAAAAACTAGAATTTATGATACACGCATTCACATAGCGATAATAATTCTATAGTAACAGTATAACAGTAAAATATTGTTACGTAAGAAGACGCAGGTGAAAAGCTATATACAAGTATATTTACAACGTAATACGCCGCACTTGGCCAAGAGGCAACAGCCCGCGCTAGCCTCCAATCGTCGTCGTCGTCTTCTTACTGCTCGCCTCTTCATTGGTAATACTATTCCGTAGCACTACCCCCGGCGGCAAAAGCGCCGTCCCGGAGCGACTAAGGTCGGACTCGGAAGCAGTGTAGTAGGCCTTGAGCCTACTGACGTGCGCGACATCACTAGATGCCACAGTAGATGACGAGGTTGAGGCCACAGGCGCGATTTCGTACGTCACAGGCGTCACCGGCGCAGCACGCGGTGGGGCCCTGTGTATCGCGAAAGGAGCTTTTCTGAAAGCCCGACGTGACGAGAGGGCGACCACAAGAGCACGAGCGCACCAGGCGAAAACTGTACGTCACGGTGGCGGGCGTTGTACTGACGCTGCTGAGTGGTTTGCGAGTCCGTCAGTCGAGCACGGGCAAGCTGGCGTGCATGGTCGGCGAGGGCGATGGCATCGCGCGCATACTCGCTTGTTGAGGTCGAAGCAGGAGGAAGTGCCGTGTTAAGGGGCAAGGTCGGTTCGTGACCGTAGAGTAGATAAAAGGGAGAAAATCCGGCGGTGTCGTGCCGGGAAGAATTATAAGCAAATGTGACATAAGGAAGGGCAATGTCCCAGTCGTGGTGGTCCTTGGAAGCGTACTTGGACATCATATCGGTAAGAGTACGGTTTACCCGCTCTGTCAGGCCATTGGTTTGAGGATGGTATGAGGTAGTCAGCTTGTGTTGAGTGGAGCAGGAACGTACAATGTCGGCAATAACTTTCGAGAGGAAGTTACGACCACGGTCAGTGAGCAGCTGTCGTGGGGCGCCATGAAGTAAGATAATGTCACGCAAGAGAAAGTCCGCGACGTCAGTGGCGCAGCTGGTAGGGAGAGCCCGCGTGATAGCGTATCGGGTGGCGTAACCAGTTGCGACGGCTACCCATTTGTTCTCAGAGAATGACGTGGGAAAGGGACCGAGGAGGTCTAATCCAACACGAAAGAACGGTTCCACAGGGACAGTGATCGGCTGGAGATGACCGGCAGGTAACACCAGAGGTGTTTTCCGACGCTGGCAGGTATCACAGGCAGCAACATAGCGTCGGACGGAGCGAGCGGGACCAGGCCAATAAAAGCGGCGGCGGACGCGGTCGTACGTGCGGGTTACGCCAAGATGTCCTGCAGTAGGTGCGTCATGCATCTCAAAGAGCACAGTCTGTCGTAGATGTTTTGGCACGACAAGAAGAAGATCCGATCCGTCAGGGAGGAAGTTCCTTCGGTACAGGATGCCGCCCTGGAGGATATATCGGCGAACGGACGCGTCGGTAGGTGTAGAGCGCAGACGCTCGATGAGTGCTCGCAGCGTAGGTGGTCTCGGTACTGCTCATCGGCGATGTTAGCGAAGGCAGACACAGAGAAAATGCCGTTGGCGGTACTACTGTCGGCGTCGTCAGGCTCGTCTACCGGGTAACTAGACAGGCAGTCAGCGTCCTTGTGTAGTCGGCCAGATTTGTAGGTGACAGTATATGAATATCCTTGGAGGCGTAAGGCCCAGCGACCAAGTCTTCCTGTAGGATCTTTCAGTGAGCATAACCAGCAAAGCGCGTAATGGTCTGTGGCAACTGAAAAGGGTCGGCCATATAAGTATTGGCGGAACTTCGCAACCGCCCAAACTAGGGCCAGACACTCACGCTCAGTGATGGAATAGTTGCACTCGGAGGGTGAGAGGAGCCTGCTGGCGTAAGCGATAACACGGTCGTTGCCGTGCTGGCGTTGTGCCAGTACTGCGCCAATTCTTTGATCGCTGGCATCAGTACGGACTTCGGTAGGCGCAGAAGGATCGAAATGGGCCAGAACGGGAGGCGTTGTGAGAACGTCGATTAGATGCGAGAATGCAGAGGCCTCGTTATCGCCCCACTGGAAAGGGGCGTCTTTTTTCAAAAGCTCGGTTAGTGGTCGTGCTATGGCCGCGAAATTTTTCACGAAACGGCGGAAGTAGGAACAAAGGCCGATGAAGCTGCACACATCCTTGGCACACTTCGGAACAGGGAAGTGCGTAACAGCACGGATCTTGCCTGGGTCCGGTTGCACTCCGTTCGCGTCAACGAGATGCCCAAGGACGGTAATCTGGCGACGGCCGAATTGGCACTCCGATGCGTTCAGTTGCAGACCGGCGCGACGAAAAACGTCCAGGACTGCCGAGAGGCGCTCGAGGTGCGTAGCGAACGTTGGGGAGAATACTATAACGTCGTCCAAGTAGCACAGGCATGTGGACCATTTGAAACCGTGAAGAAGGGAGCCCATCATGCGTTCAAAAGTGGCAGGAGCGTTACATAGACCGAACGGTATCACTTTGAATTGATAAAGACCGTCCGGAGTTACAAAAGCAGTCTTCTCACGGTCGAGATCGTCCACGGCAATCTGCCAGTAGCCGGAGCGGAGGTCAATAGAGGAGAAGTAGCGAGCACCATGGAGGCAGTCAAGGGCGTCATCGATCCGAGGTAGGGGATACACGTCCTTTTTGGTAACCCTGTTAAGGTGCCGATAATCCACTCAAAAGCTCCATGAGCCATCCTTCTTTTTTACCAGTACAACAGGTGACGCCCATGGACTGCATGACGGTTCTATGATGTTCTTGGCAAGCATTTTGCGAACTTCTGTGTGAATAACTTGACGCTCAGCCGGTGACACTCGATACGGGCGGCGATGAATAGGAGAGGCATCGCCAGTATTAATGCGATGTTTAACAGCTGTAGTGTGGGCCAAAGGACGATCGTTAAAGTAAAAAATATCGTTGTAGGAAAACAGAACGTGGTAGAGCTCACGAGCGTGCTCGGACGGCATGTCGGGCGCAATCATTTTCTGTAAGTCGGCGATGGTACAAGTTGTCGACTGCGATGGCAGAGGAGGATCGGCTGAATTGTCGTCTACCTCAATAGATGCTATTGAGTGATCCTCGAATGAGCAAAGCTGGGCCAGAGACATCCCGCGTGGCAGCACTTGTGTCGTCAAGCCAAAATTGACCACTGGCAGGCAGACGCAATTCGCCGTAATAGATGAAACGGTATGAGGTACCGTGATGCCGTGTGTAAGGAGGACGTCTTGCATAGGAGCCGCGATACAGTGACCGTCGGGCACTGGTGGAGATGACACTAGGTTAACGTAAGTCAGTGCCGAAGGTGGCAAGCGAACGAAGTCGACGGAACTGAGGCGACTGGGGTGTGATTCAGCGGGATCCAGAACAGGCAGGTCAAGGCGGAGAGTAGTGGCGGAACAATCGATGAGAGCAGAATGTGCAGAGAGGAAGTCTAAGCCGAGGATGATGTCGTGGGGACAGTGGGCGATGACTGTGAATAGCACAATTGTGGTGCGATCGGCGAAAGAGACACGGGCGGCACACATACCAATTACGGGGGCTGTTCCGCCATCGGCGACACGGACAACATGCGTCGTGGCGGGCGTGATTATTTTTTTCAGGCGGGTACGAAGGTCAGAGCTCATTACCGACAAATGCGCCCCAGTGTCTATAAGAGCAGATACAGGAACACCGTCGACTTGCACGTCAAGAAGGTTCAGATGAGTGGGCTACGTCAGTAGAGGATTTGGCGGCGTAGGGAGCAATGCTGCATCACCTCGAGGCGCTGCATCATCTAGTTTTCCGGCTGGGAGCGGCGGCCGAAGGGAGTCGGCGAAAAGGAGTGACGGGGCTGGGGAGAGCGAGATTGTCGTCGTTGGGGCGAAGGTGAACGAGAATAGGGGTGGTTCGGCGCAGGAGAGTCAGTGGCGAGAAATGTGCCCGATGCGACGGCAGTGAAAACAAATGGGCTTGTCGTCAGCAGTGCGCCATTCAGATGGGTTGCGGAAACGTGGTGGGTAAGAAGATGCCGGTCGGGGCGGAATCGTAGAAGAAGGATGGGTATCAGGGCGATGGGCCGAGCAGATGGTGTGAAGGCCCATGTTTTCGAACTCCTGGCGGACAACTGCCTGGATCAGGGAAACCGTGACTGCAGGTGCGTTGGTGGGGCTGGAGACGAATGCAGCCGGATAGGCGGCCTCGATCTCACGCCGGACGACCTTGGTAACATCGCCAGTGTTGTTGGGACGAGGAGCGTCGGCACAGGAAGATGTCGCGGGAGTGTTGGGCAAACGGGCAAACTGCTGGTCGATACGTCGGCTTTTAGCGAGTTCCAGGCGGCGGCACTCTTTTATAACAGCATCCCCTGTCGCGACGTTGTTGAATACGAGCAAGTTGAAGGCGTCATCGGCAATGCCTTTGAGGATGTGGGATACCTTGTCTGACTCAGTCATATGTGCATCAACTTTGCGGCACAGAGCCAAGACGTCCTGAATGTACGTGACATAGGGCTCTGTTGACGTCTGCACACGGCCGGAAAGCGCCTTCTGCGCGGCAAGTTTGTGACCGTAGGGGTTGGCGAACAAGTCTCGGAGCTTTTGCTTGAGCGAATCCCAACTGGTGAGCTCATCTTCGTGCGTCCGAAACCAAACTCGAGGTGTGCCACCGAGGTAAAAGACTACGCTGGCGAGCATGATAGTAGGGTCCCACCGGTCATTGCGGCTGACGTGTTCGTACAGGCTGATCCAGTCCTCGACGTCTTCCCCATCTTTGCCCGAAAATACGCCATGATCACGAGGAGCAGGAAGAGTGATGTAGGTCGTCGAAGTGGCAGCAGGTGTCGGAGGCGGCTGAGTCGAGTTGTCATCGCCGGGAGCCATGAAGCTAGGCTCGACGTACCACCCACTGCGAAGCTCCGTGACGAGGTACAGGGAACGTCCACCTCCACCAGATATGTTACGTAAGAAGACGCAGGTGAAAAGCTATATACAAGTATACTTACAACGTCATACGCCGCATTTGGCCAAGAGGCAACAGCCCGCGCTAGCCTCCAATCGCCGTCGTCGTCTTCTTACTGCTCGCCTCTTCGTCATTGGTAATACTATTCCGTAGCAATATTTTACTCGCACAGTATAAGTTATCATCTAATACATATGCGCGTGATTCTTCATTATCAGGTTTCCCGGTGACACCGTTCGTCGGAAAAAGTGGATAGAGGCAATTTGGCCATCCTCCAGTGTTGATCGAGAGCCTAAGAAGCAAGCCCGTATTTGTTCAACTCACTTTCGGGATGAACATATCGATCGCACGTCGCTAAGTAGAGTCCGTCTGCGGTAACATGCAGTGCCGACGCTCTTGGTTAGCAGTGATGCTTCTTATTGGCATGGCTCTTGCAATACATGCACACATGCATATAGGGGGGGGGGGGGGGGGGGGGGGCTTTCTTTAAACTGGTAAACAATGCTGATACCTGTATGCGACCAGAATTTTAGTAGATGATGAAATTTTAGAAAGCAAATTTACACACAATCAACCGACTTACCGAAACAAATAAGCAAATTTTCAGCAGTATACAGTACTCACTATACAAGTTTTCCAACTTTAACACGAGTTAAGAAACTATATGTTTCTCATAAATTTTAATTATGCATATCGTACCTGCTTCTCTGGTTATTCGTGGCACCCAGTAGATGAGTTGGAGTGATGGAAAAAATTAACTGCATGCATTTTAAACTTTCTACTGCAAGCACAATTTCAGAAGTAATTTTGGCAAACCATGCCAAATAATTTTGTGAGAGCAAACAAAGGATATGTTGTTAGCAGTCCCAAAGTGGCCAAGCACATATTCAGTTACTGCTATTTGACATCCCTTCCTTATCATGTGTAATATTAATAATATGAAATTTGCAACCTCCCAGCTGCCTCATCCAGTTTACCAAGGTGACAGTGCATCTGATGCAACAAGCCATGTTGCACACTCGCACTCTGCATCCTCTCAACTCACGCAAGGATGTGATGAAGGCTTGATGGTGCTTGCACAGGTGAACATTTCAATTCACTAATAATAGTCAGCAGTTGCTATTGAACACAAAATTGTATCAGGCCATTTGGTGCATATCAGTTTCAAGTAAGACTGCACAACGCATAATAGGGATGAATTCGGCTATCGCACACTCATCCCTGTAAATTCCACATCTCGCTTAGTCCACGTCATGCTGCATAGTTTTACTTGAAGCAGTTATTTACTGATTGATGTCTTGCCCTCAGGTTGCCACAAGTTTTGATGAACGCACAGCTCAGGCCAGCCTACCTACCCCTGGTTTGTCTGGCTTAGGTGCTGGTCTCTACAGTCAGACTACATTTGAACAGGTGCACATTATTTCCTTCTGTGCTGCACTTTTCCTACACCTTTGTAGTACTTCAAGTAGGCAGTTTACGACATACAGCTGATTACAATAAGCACTCTTGTTTCCAGGCTGCCATGAATTTGGAGTATGAAAGTGCAGTCCAGAACAGCCTGTCTGAGCCCGGTCCATCCGGCCTAAGTACCAGCCTTCCTATTGAGCCACAACTTGCGCAGGTGAGCATCTATTCTATGTGCGATTCATCCAACACTTTTATTGTGTTATAAGCATACAGTGGTTGCAATTGAAGTTTAAACGGAAATGGCTAACATGTGCTCTTGCTATCAGGCTGCAATCGATACTGGAGACAACAGTCAAGTATAGGAGAGCCTCTATGTCACCGACCCATCCAGCTTAGCTGCTGTTCTTCAATTGCAGGTGACACCAGCACAGGTAAACACGTCTTTTCTGTAAAAAAGGCTATGCTTACATAGTTAGCACCTTCCATTTAGTTCTGTGCTTGCATTATTCTGATGTTAAGGGATGCATGAACTAGCCTAGCTTAAAGTATTCTAGTCACAAGACACTGGTTTAGTGACTGTGACGTTCTGTCCTCCTCCCGTTTGATCACTATGAATACAGAAATGAAAGTAGAAGAAATATGTAACAGGTTTGTGGGCCCAACTAATTTTTGATAAAGGTATTACCTAATAAAACCTATATGATTGCTATTACTCTCGAGAAACTGATTCAAGCTAGCAAGGGCATACATGCAAGCTTACAGATCTGCTTTGAAAACATGGCTGATTAGTGCTGACTGTTTGGTAATCATGTTTGGAGGGCGTTAGCCTGTTACATGCAGTCACGCACTCGTGATAGTGTGGTATGGGCTAATATGGAGCACCTACAATATACACCTCATGATTTGCTGACACTTCCCTTTTTTCCATAGGATAAACTTAGCATGGAGCTTTCATATTGGTTGCAGTATGCTTCTACAGGTTAACAACAGTAAAAAATTCTGTAGTGTAATGTTGTTTTTAAGAAACTTCAGTCCACATCTCATGATCAATCACGTTGCTACCTTGAGGTGCATTGCTCATGTAACAACTAGTGCTGTGCATTCATTGCAGCAGGGTCAGTAGTGTTATCAGTCATCATCTCACGTGTTAGTCAAATTGCATTAAGGGTACAGTAGTGTCTGCCATAACTATTTATGCAAGTCCCAGTAAATATAAATACTTGTGCTCATTGCAAATAATTTAACCATTAATTAATGCGGTGCTATCAACTGCTTCTGCAGAAATTGCAAAGGTAATCGAATGTGGAAGCTGCTCTAACAACGCCAAAAAAAAAAAGGAAGTTGGCAAAGGTAAGGGAGATCTACGATGGAAACTATCTTACCAAAGCAATGTATGTGCATCCAAGTAAATGAATGTGAGCAGTTCTAGTAACCGGGCGTCCTTATTTTGACATTATCATTTTTTTTAAATCACCTGTGGCGAAACAGCACAATTATACTCATCGATCTGGATGGCTTGGAAGAGGTGACAATTAATTACATAAGACATTAAAAACCATAATTGAATAATTAACAAAATTTCACTAATAACCTTTCGAGCTAGTAAGTTTAGCCTACATATTGCAATATACAAACTGAAGCCGGTGATTTCACAAGGCACATCCACTTGGAATGAATTTTTAAACTTGCACACCTTTTGAAATAAGCATAGTTAAACTTGCGATGAAAAGGCACTGTTCGTCTGCTTACTTTTCTTAACAATGTCTCTTTACACACTGAGGCACAAAAAAACTGCTGGAACACCAAAGCAGTTCGTCATGAAACTTGAGAATGCATATCCCGAAACTGGCGTCTTCATAATTCACTTGGAGCAGATGACTTCCGAAGGGATTGGCTACAAGTGATAAATTGCAACGTGTGCTGCACAGTAATTAGATAAACTTAATTATTTAAATGCAGTGCAACAATTAAACAGATTCTATGACTTGCTTGTACAATTCCGGTGCGCTGGTCCACCTGTCCAGCAATTCGCTACTGAAGGGAAACCAGCGAATAAAAACACCGCTCCGCATGTAAAAAAATGCTCTACTGTGACGCTTCTCAAACGATTGTGATGCATCACAAGAACTGTCTACTCGCGTGATGTTCTGAACAAGATACATTTGTTTATTTACATGTGAAGGTATACGCCAGAGCAGTTCGAGGCTTGGGTGGCACAAAAGGCACGAATGAGTCACAGCGCCGGTGTCATCGCTCGATGACATGTGAAACCTATAAACTGTACAAAACTACTACGCTTTCAAAAAAACAGACATTCGAAACCGAAATTCGCGCCATGCTTCATTGCATGAATGTGTACATCGTGATTTCCATAAGTCACGCACTTAGCAAGTGCTTTGTAAACTTAATATCAACACATCACCTTCATAAAGCTATCAGGTATGCGTTTTTAAATGGCGAATCATAAGGTGACCTGTACTTGTTTTCAGCTCTTTCAATGGTAACTGCGCTGGCCACATGGACCAGTAGCAACAGGGCGGCGCCCTAGCGGTTCCCACTTTTTCGGGCCAGCTATTCCTCTAGAGATGGTTATACCAACTCTATGGTATGCAGCACCCCATCCGCTCGTCGCACTCAACCGTATTCTGGTACACTATAGTTATCGCCGCTCTAGCGTTGAGGCGATAGACCGCACGGAGGTCACTTCGCTCGCTGCTGCTGCCGCGCTTGCTCGCATAGGCGTTTTGACAGCGAGTGTCCACCCTCACTGAGTGTGATGTGTTCAGGTTTGTGCGCGTTGACAACATGCTTGTTAATTCACTTAGTAATCGGATGTTTCCAAGTTTAAAAGGCCGTTAAAACTACCATCCTTATTTCGTATAGCTGTCTACTAATTTGCTCTTGTAATCGATGCTGCGCTTTCGGGAGAAACTGCGACTTTTTTATTTAGTAAAATAAATACTATTACCAGAGATCTTTAATATCCTTCATCGAAGCTGTCCACTGTGCAACGTTACTTTCATAAAGTAGACACCTTGTGAAATGAGGAAATGTTAATTTTGCTCTATAACAATGCTACTTCCGGTCTTTTGGTGCCTTCTTGCATTGTTGTTGCGCCAGGTAAGCAGTAGTAGTTCCAGTATGAAGCTCCCTCGGACGGCATCAGCTAATAAAAATAAATTACAAGCATGTTTGCTCAGACCTTATAAGAAAACTGCGTGCTGAGGCGAAACGTGCTAAGTAGTAAGTGGGCGACATTACGAGCAAAGGCAATTATCTTTTACAAACATGGCGTAGAAAACACCTGACGCATCCCAAGCCATGCCATTTATATAAAGCATAACGAAGGCCTGATTTCCAAGCATTTCCCCATTTCCTGCTCCTTGTTTCCTTCTTTTTAAGTGCACAAATACTCGGGCGTCCGCATGTTTTCAACGCAACTTGGCTTAAGCCGACACGATGGTACGTCAGGTATACAGAGGTGACCACAACAAAGGCTCCCAGCTAGATCATGCCATACTCTCGCAGAATGCCTTCTACACGCACTTGAGACAAGGGAGTGGGCGCAACGCATGCTTTCAGTCATTCAGAAGACGGCATTTCGAATCGCAAATCTAGGTTATTGCTCTCCTCAGCGTGGTCTTTTGCACGTTTTCCTGGCGCAAGCAACACACTCCCGAGTTATCACACTTGGCAATCGCTCGTCGCATTTTAGACAAGCGTGATTACCGAAAGAAGGTATATGTTGGCAGGGGGGTTACAATGCGTCTCAAACTTGGCCCAGTAAGATTAAGCCAACGCGAAACTAAACATCGTTAAGCTAGCTGCGCCACTGCGGCCGACCTGTCTTTCACTAACTGCGTCAGAACGTCCGCTGTAGCCAACATGCCCGAAAAACTACTGGAATAAGTTACAACGATGTTGGGGTTTATAAAAAGCGTCACAAACATGCCCCAATAATATTCAGTACACAGTAAACTGCGCCACAACGACGTAGCTGTTTTTCGCTAACTGGGTCGCAACGCCCGTTGTGACCAGCTTACCCTAAGCCTAAATTGCACGAAATGCAGCACCGACTGTCAAACTAAGTTCCTCACCTTGCCGTCGTCCAATAGCGCAGCAGCGCCGGGTCGAAGTGCAGCAGAAACGCGAAAATATGCCGAGAGCCGGAGACCGGAGCACCATTTAAAACAAGTATCACCCAGAAACTCCTCTGGGAGTAGTCTAAGTATACGTAATCATTGTGCCACTTGAATGCTCATCTCCACGCAGCCCGTTTATATCATAAAACCTGGTCCGGCCCGTACAAAATACGGCGCTGCGGTGGACAAGAACTGGTGCGGACGGCGGCGCAAGGTGCACTGATCATCATCATCATCAGCCTGGTTGCGCCCACTGCAGGACAAAGGCCTCTCCCATACTTCTCCAACTACCCCTGTCATGTACTAATTGTGGCCACGTTGTCACCTGCAAACTTCTCAATCTCATCCGCCCACCTAACTTTCTGCCGCCCCCTGCTACGCTTCCCTTCTCTTGGGATCCAGTCCGTAACCCTTAATGACCATCGGTTATCTTCCCTCCTCATTACATGTCCTGCCCATGCCCATTTCTTTTTCTTGATTTCAACTATGATGTCATTTACTCGCTTTTGTTCCCTCACCCATCTGCTCTCTCCTTATCCCTTAACGTTACACCCATCATTCTACTTTCCATAGCCTGTTGCGTCGTCCTCAATTTAAGTAGAACCCTTTTCGTAAGCCTCCAGGTTTCTGCCGCGTACGTGAGTACTGGTAAGACACAGCTGTTATACACTTTTCTCTTGAGGGATAATGGCAACCTGCTGTTCATGATCTGAGAATGCCTGCCAAACGCACCCCAAACCCCTTCTTATTCTTCTAATTATTTCAGTCTCATGATCCGGATCCACGGTCACTACCTGCCCTAAGTAGATGTATTCCCTTACCACTTCCAGTGCCTCGCTACCTATCGTAAACTGCTGTTCTCTTCCGAGACTGTTAAACATTAGTTTTCTGCAGAATAATTTTTAGACCCACCCTTCTGCTTTGCCTCTCCAGGTCAGTGAGCATGCATTGCAATAGGTCCCCTGAGTTACTAAGCAAGGCAATATCATCAGCGAGTCGCAAGTTACTAAGGTATTCTCTATTAATTCTTATCCCCAATTCTTCCCACTCCAGGTCTCTGAATACATCCTGTAAACACGCTGTGAATAGCATTGGAGAGATCGTATCTCCCTGCCTGACGCCTTTCTTTATTGGGATTTTGTTGCTTTCTTTATGGAGGACTACAGTGGCTGCGGAGCCGCTATAGATATCTTTCAGTATTTTTACATATGACTCGTCTACCCCCTGATTTCGTAAGGCCTCCATGACTGCTGAGGTTTCGACTGAATGAAACGCTTTTACGTAATCAATGAAAGCTATATATAAGGGTTGGTCATATTCCACACATTTCTCTATCACCTGATTGATAGTGTGATTATGGTCTATTGTTGAGTAGCCTTTACGGAATCCTGCCTGGTCCTTTGGTTGACAGAAGTCTAAGGTGTTCCTGATTCTATTTGCGATTACCTTAGTAAATACTTCGTAGGCAACGGACAGTAAGCTGATTGGCCTATAATTTTTGAGGTCTTTGGCATCCCCTTTCTTATGGATTAGGATTATGTTAGCGTTCTTCCAAGATTCCGGTACGTTCGAGGTCATTAGGCATTGTGTATACAGGGTGGCCAGTTTTACTAGAACAATGTGCCCACCATCCTTCAACAAATCTGCTGTTACCTGATCCTCTCCAGCTGCCTTCCCCCTTTGCATAGCTCCCAAGGCTTTCTTTACTTCTTCCGGCGTTACTTGTGGGATTTCTAGTTCCTCTAGACTATTCTCTCTCACAGTATCTTCGTGGGTGCCACTTATACTGTATAAATCTCTATAGAACTCCTCAGCGACTTGAACTATCTCATCCATATTAGCAATGACATTGCAGGCTATGTCTCTTAACGCATACATCTGATTCTTGCTTATTCCTAGCTTCTTCACTGCTTTTAGGCTTCCTCCGTTTCTGAGAGCATGTTCAATTCTATCCATATTATAATTCCTTATGTCAGCTGTCTTACGCTTGTTGATTAACTTAGAAAGTTCTGCCAGTTCTGATAACGCAAGGAAAGTATACTGCAAGTGGCGGCGCCAGGTGCGCTGATGACGTTGCAATCATTAGAAGCCATTGTCGCTCTTTAGCGCCTTATCCATCCGCGTCGAACTATTATTAACCGAGATCAAACGTGCACCGACACGGCCGCGCAGACCGTATCTTGAAAGCGATATGCGATGCGTACAGAGAGCGCCGACTGCTGATAACTCCACGCGCTGCGTTTTCGCCGCATCGCGTTCAAGAGAGAAGCGCGGGCCAGTATCTTGAAAGCAATCTGCGAAAGGGGCAGGGTGTGGCTTCTGCCGAGAACGTCGGTGCTGTGTTCTCGCCACCTCGTTCGCGTTTAAGCGATAGCCAGCATGAAGGTAAAGTCGTTCGCTACTGCGGGCTTTATCGTGAAAGCGATTGTCTTATGAACGGACAGGCGGGTGGGCATTTTAACGCGTGTCGGCGGCGTTGGCCGTGAGCGAAAAATCCTGGAAGGCAATTCATAAATAAAACAACTTGCAAGATGGGCTGAGTGGGAATCGAACCAAGGTCTCCGGAGTGTGAGACGGAGATGGTACTACTCAGCCATGAGTTAGATGGTTCAAAGCGGGACAAAAGCGCCTCTAGTGAATGCGGTATTGCCTAAGAAACGCGCCGTAGAAAGTTATACTTCGGTGTATATCGGTAATTATGAGCAGGTAAATTACAGAATTCGCAGTTAAACCAGTAGCGAAGTACATTTCCGCTACATTTCTTCTGTGCTTGGCGCACACCCAGAGCTATCTTGCGGCAAACACAGAAGATCCCCTCCTCGCAATGTACGGCGCTGCCCCGACACGTGGCGTGCCACTCGCCTGTTTCTCCCCTTCGTCTCGTTTGAGCGCATTGGGGCCGTGCGGGGACCGATACGAGGATGCCAAATACACTTGCGTTTAATAAGTTTTCTCGCGCTCTCCCCTTCCAACTTCCAGCTTGCGTCACTCGAAACCTCGTGTTTAGGCGACGCGGCTCCTCTTTCCGCTCACAGCGCGATTCCTAGGTGCAGCGTCTGACGTGATCGCTGCGCCGTAGCGCGTCTGGCGGGAAAGCGTCCCCTGCGATGTGTGCAATGCTGCTGGCGAGGAGTCATGCGTCTGCGTGGTGCTCCCAAGCGAGATAGAGGACGATCCCATCGAGGTGTCAGCCCCATGATGGCGTCCGCCTTCATGGCGCGTCGCGGCCCGGCTGTCCGTGCCGATCACGAGGTTTGGCTCGCGTAGATCGTTTCTCCCTCCGAGAAACCGAGTTCCTTGGTTCGTTCCGCTTGCTCAGGCGCACGTTTCGTTGCCGCACCGAACGCTGCGTTGCTCGGCGCTCACCGCGTGATTGGTGGGTGCAAAAAGAATGCCGAGCGAGTGAGTGGGCGGTGCGAACGGGGTGCGATAACGCTATCGCGTTCCATTCTTGAAGGCGAAGCTTAAGCGTCCTCCAATTTTTTTCTGGTTTGGTAAGCATAGAAATCCTCACGCATTAAAAAGAGGCAAACCAGATGCCGAACAAGAAAACGCTCACATGCGCAGCCGGCCTCGCTCGCTTCAGTGGCATGTCTGGTGCACGCATCTGGCGTGTCATTGGCTTGTTGCTAAGTGGCGTAGAAAAATAAGTCGCAAAGTATTGGGGGCGAGCTCCACCAGTGGAAAAGCTGGCGCCACCATCGGCATGACGTGGCACGAGGGATCACGTGGACACAGCGGCAGCGTCGGCTGCTTCGGAAGTGCCGAAGTGAGCTGAAAACGAAAGCTGAAAGTCTCACCTGCACTGCGGCTCTGATTCAATGGTGAGGCCTTCCCGCCTTAGGTGTCTGCTTGAGAACATCTGAAAGCACTCGGCAGTGGCTGCCTTTGGAGGTGTGCAACAACGTCGGCTGCTGCTCGATGCCACAGTGCCAGACGTACGCAACGGAGCCGGGCGACAGCCTTATTCACACGTAGAAGCAGGACAAGAAGCTGCGTGAAGCTTGGCTCGCGAAACTTAGAACCGGCAGAGGGCCATGGGCTACAACTCAGATATGCAGCAAGCACAAACGCGAGGAAGATTTCTTCTACGGCGCCGGGACATGCTATGCTCGGTGAATAGCAGAAAACGCGCCCTGACACGCTCGGCAGCTCGCCCGCGCCCGCTGCCCGGCTAATGTCATGAGTTTGGTCAATGAACTTTTTGATGCTAGGTACTGGCAAGTTAACTGGAATGGAAAGGGAGTGGTAAAAAGCACAATAAAGAAGGCATGGCATATCGTCATGTTTGTGTTATGAATTAATGCACTGGATTAGGGAAAGGAAGCAGCGGGAAATCACACGCCGAGAAGGCCGTTACAGATACAGTGCGACGCAACCTGAGAAATAATGTTGAAACGTCCTAGAATTTAAAAGACAAGAAAAGATTAAATCGTCGCGACGGCACACCAATATCGCCGTGGACGTCGATATCTCTATAACGAAATTGTTTTTGAACAGTTCTGATAGCGTCCACGCAACAATTAAATTTTAAGTATGGGGTTTTACGTGCCAAAACCACTTTCTAATTATGAGGCACGCCGTAGTGGAGGACTCCGGAAATTTCGACTACCTGGGGTTTTTTAACGTGCACCTAAATCTAAGTACACGGGTGTTTTCGCATTTCGCCCCCATCGAAATGCGGCCGCCGTAGCCGGGATTCGATCCCGCGACCTCGTGCTCAGCAGCCTAACACCATAGCCACTAAGCAACCATGGCGGTTTCCACGCAACAATGGCTGCTTGGGTACTGTCAAATGATCATATTCTGCGGACTAAATCTCACGGAACGGTGCGAAAACGCGCACGCAGCGAAAGCGAAACATTGAGTGCAGATATGCATGCAGACGCGCAGTCGGTCACGGCGAACCCGTGCGCTCGCCGCATTGAGGCTTCATTATGTTATGCTGCATTTGGTTATACAGACAGCCCACTAGAAGAACTTATTTCACATAGTTTTCTCTCAGCGTTTGCCTACCTTTCACGCAAGAAGCCGGTTCGGGAGACTCCATCGCGGCGACCGCGCGCAGTGGCGTTCACTGTACGTATTCGGTAGAGACAGCATCTGTACACGATTCTGTGCTTACATTTGCCCAAGATTATTATTTGGACACTAACAACCTTCCCTCGTTTTCAGACTACTGACAGAAATGCCCAGGAAGGCTGCCGCGTGGTGTTTTTATTGAGCGCCGTAATCGCAACCTATGAGGAGCGCGCCGCGTCCTCCCTCGCACTACGCAAGGGAGGCGCTTCCAACAGATGGCGACTCCGTAAGTCCTCGCCCCCAATAACTTCATTTAATTAGGGAAAATCAGACGTCCCCCCAATCGTAGCAATTGCTACAAAGGAAACCCATACGGGTTCCTCGAAAGAAAACCCTCCCACTTTAAGAAAAATTCGTCCTAGTCCGGGACCCGAACCCGGGACCACCGCCTTTCCGGGGCAGCCGCTCTATCATCTGAGCTAACCAGACAGCCAGCAGAGGCAGGGCGATGTCGGATTTGTCAACAACTCAAAGAAAAGACAGGAGTTTGACGTAATAGTTCTGCGGAAACGTGCAAGGTGGAGAGAAGTAATTAATGAAGGGAAAATGAGACATCCACCCAATCGTTGCAATTGCTACAAAGGAAAGCCATACAGGTTCCTCGAAAGAAATTGTTACGATTACTAGAGTTGTTACGACTGGGTGGATGTCTAATTCTCCCTTAATTACTTATCTCCACCTGGCGGATTTCCGCAGAACTATTACGTCAAATTTTTGCCTTTTCTTCGAGTTGTTGACAAATTTGACTTCGCGCTGCCATCGGGTAGCCGCCTTGTTAGCTCAAATGGGAGAGTGGCTACCCTGAAAAGGCGGTGGGCCTGGGTTCGAGTCCCGGACCAGGACGACTTTTTCTTCAACTACGAGGCTTTTCTTTCGAGGAACCCGTATGGGTTTCCTTTGTAGCAATTGCTACGATTGGGTGGATGTCTAATTTACCCTTAACTAATTACTTCTCTACCTTGCGGGTTTCCGCAGAGCCACTACGTATAACTTCATTTATACACAAGTGCATTTTAGTTTTAGCAGGAAAGAATAAAAAAATAAATCGCCGTCTGTGGCACAAGGCTAGTGCGCAAGCTGCGGCATTCCAGCACTAGCCTTGTGCCACGGTGTAATGATTCGCTGCCGTGAAACTTGTCTAGTCCAACAGGCTTTTGCAGGGTTCTCGAAAGTCGATGCGAGAGCACTTGCGCGCTCGATAGAGTATTTGCTGAAAATGCTCTATGGCCCTCCACTTTACCGCTGTATAAGAGCTGTGAAAGAGCAATCGCATTTGTACGAGAGCGCATGTTGTATCTACGCTACCATGACTATGTATTTTAGAGTGTACGTTGCCTGTCCACTGCACATTGGACGGCGGGGCCAGGGAGACGCGAGCTGTGTAACCCGACATTGAAATTATAAGGTTTGACACGTGAACGTTCGGCAAGAACACTCACCGATAGCGTTTCGGTAGACATCATACGAGATGCGCATCCGTAGCTGGGGAACTGGCACACTGCAAGAACACGGCGATGATACGGTTTCCTTCTCAACGCAACTCCATGCGCAACTCACCTATCGAAGTAATTGTATCTTCCGAGGCGCTTCCAGCTTTGTTCTGCCTTGGCTGATAGAAGTATGGCGACATTCGTCCCAAAGCTCGATTCTGGGTGCAGCTCCTATATCAGAAGAAAGACACACACACACACGTCAACACATTTTGGCTGTTTTGTGGTTCACTTTAAAGCTTTATGTTAGTGCTAATAGCAAGTCAAGGGACGACAGAAGTGTCAGAAGGCACAAGGAATGAGGTTCAACACATAACAGCACATGCATATATCGCGTCGGCATATACGTGCACCTGCAGTTGCGCCGTTTGCCGGATCAGTTCTAGGATCACACTCGGCGGCGATAGACACAGGAAAACGCTATTTAAATATTCTCACTGTAACAAATATATGCCTGCATCATTGTGTAATAAACTGAGTTCATTTCTTTTTGCCGTTTTATTGTTACTGGCTTTCTTTGGCTTCTTCGCCCATTTTTTTGGCTTGGTCCGCTAAGGACACATGCTCTGAATTGCACGCCGAGTTCGTTGTCGAACGCAAACTGTAGCGCGATGGCTTTGGAGTGATCCGGAGATGCCGTCATCAATGGTGCCACTGTGGCGTCCACCGCGAAATATTTTCTTACCTTTTGGTCTATGCTTTCGAACTGTACCCTTCTTCCATGGTTAATACCAAGGAGCTTGGTAATAAAAATGAGATTTGAAAATCGCTATGTAGTACCAAGGAGGTTTTGGGATGAAGACATTCCAGTGTGATATACCTGCAAATCTGTTGGTGAATATGGCACTTAATGCGCCAATACACTTCGACGTGACCCGGAGCGCGCGCGCGGTGGTTGCGCTACGTCACGCCAGGTCGGCTACTCATGGCTACGCCGCGTCAGGCGTAAATCCGTCCCCCTACAGTACAACGCCGCGCGCCTGCCGCAGGTGGAGTAGCGCATGCGCAGAACACCGCGCCGCTCCGTGCCGCCTGTTGTGGAACATCGAAACAAATCTTTTCGCGCGCTTTCTCTGTCGGTAGCGATTGCCACCGCGGATCGGACTGTTGCTCGGCGATGGCACGGATGCAGACACATTCCGCAAGACGAAACATGAAGCAGGAGACACACGGTACGATTCGGCGTCCGATCCGACGTGCGGCGCCGCATGCTCCGGCATGCGGCATACGACTATTCGGTGCACACGGTGCGTGCATCCGAAAGATTGAGCGGCGCGTAAGCTCCACCCAGATCCAGCCCCCCAGCTCGACCTCATAGCCACGTCGAGAAACGCAATATAAACAACTCTGCACAACACTGCTTCGCTTTAGACGAACACTGTCAATAAAATCATGCCCCTGCAAGTGACAGAACACTTCACGACGGCGCGTTGTCCACCGACGACTCCGCTAACAGCCAGCGATAGGGCCGGTAGGCCTAGCTAGGCAGACGGCGCTTACGATCCAACCCGAGCTCGTCGAAGAGCGCTTATGTTTGCCAAAACAATTAACACTGTACACTTAGGTCGCCCGTAATTAAATACAATTGGTTTACTCGACGCAGTCGTTGCAAAGGACAAACGTGCAAGCGAAGCGAGCAGCGTCGCTCAAACGGTCGGTGTGGGATGTCCGCCCGCGAAATGCGCTCGCGTCGCGGCTCCCTATCTCGCCAGTAGCTTAGTGCTAGTGTACTAGGTGCTGCTTTGCATAACAGGCACACGTTCGAGATAATTTTACTGAACTGGTAACTCTTTCTTGTCCGAAACAAACTGCAGCAGGCAAGAAAAAAAAATTGGCTGACGGCTTAGCTTGGTTAAGCCTGGAAGATTGCGAAAGCAATACCGTTGGCTACGCCTTGGTTCGGCTGATGGTGTGGACATGATTGCCCTTTGTTAAACTTATGGTTATACATCATCCGACATAGCGCAAGGCAGCGCGCCGACGACTGCGAGGAGCCGAGCTGTAGCCCCATTTATCTTCCTAGCGTGACGTCACACCAGCGAGCGCCCTCTCTCGGTAGCGCCGCAGCAGCGGCGCGCAATGCTTCGCCTCCACCATCGATGCCGCGAGCTGGGGCCCCGTCTCTCGGTCTGGCGTGACGTCACAACAGCGAGCGCCCTCTCTCGGTAGCGCCGCAGCAGCGGCGCGCAAGGCTTCGCCTCAACTATAGTGTACTAGAATAATGTCCTAGTGGCGCGAGCAAGAGGGAGGGACAATGCCCCGGCTGAAGCAAATGCCAGTAGCCGCCGTCGGTGGCGCTGCTGTGCTTTTTTCTAGCTGCTGGCGCGCGGTCGAGCCAGCTCAGACACCATCAGACACGCTCTGCGGCTGTTTGCTCCGTGTGTTTTCCGAGCCGTGTTACGTTCAACGTGGCCATGCTTGTGAAAAACAGTGGATGATTTGAAAAAGAGAAGGCGTATCCCTGCATCTACTGCAGCACAGGAGGTTCGATGCCAAAAAGATAGACGGACACCCATTGTTACGCTCCGCGCTGCCACAGCGATTATCAGGGCGCTCCGAAAGCGTCATTGTTCGCCGCACCAACGGAAAATGAACTTCGGAAGAAATGGGAGAGCGCAATCTGCTAACAGCAGACAAGCATCTCACTGAATCTTCAGCGGTATTTCATTAAAACTTCTTTCTCGGCGAGTTGGTGCATACTTGACATAAAAATTGCGTGCTTGTGTCTCGTGCTTGTTACTTTGTGGTTGCATGTGTTTGCGATGTTACAATTTTTTTATGTTCAGAAGTATGTGAGCGCCACTTTGAACCTCAATACATTTGGAGGGATTACGTCCACATCATCAATAGCACCGAAATGAGACTTCCACGTGGGAAGCTGTCGCTGGCGCCTGGCGCGGTGCCTACCCTCCTGCCCGACTGTACGTCCTACCTTTCTGTCGCACCTGTTGAAGAGAGGCTAGAAAGGAAGAGGCCAGCCGCAGAAAGTGCACCGATGGTAAGCACGAAGCCACATAAGAGCGCACGGACCGCACGGACCGCACAGAATGAAGAAAGAGCGGGAGATTGTCAGCTCCGCCAACCACTTCGCGAGATCCTGGTCGAGGCTGCGTAAGATGAAAACGGACAGTTTACGGAGAATGAACCATTCCCAATTAGCTCGCTCCAAGTAGTGAATGTTCCCTCAAGCTCTGGTGCCACTTGCAGTGACTAAACCGTAGTTTTCGCGACAACGTAGGTACAAAAGCAAGAAAGGCTCGAGATATTGCATGAAAAAGTTCTGCATTTCAGTGGGCATGAAGACGAAGTGTCTGCTCAACTGTACTTTAGAGGTGCGCTGTGCCAAGACATAGTTGTACGCTCCCTTGCCGCTGCGAACCATTTGCTACAAGACTCTGAGAGCCGCATCATCTGCCAAGGAATAATGCCTGAAATTGACTTTCATGACCTTTCACATGTTTTAACTCGAGGTTGCAGCCTGCTGCTGTGGTATTTGGGACTCCAGCATCCGTGACAGCCGCTTAATTTTCTATATCGCTGGTTGTGGCGAGAAAGTGCATTTTAAAGACAGGCTATGACGCCTGCCTGAACTTACTACTGATCACAAAATGGGCAGCAGGAAATTTGAGGCTTGCAGAGTTTACCATATGAAAGACAACGGTGGTTTGTCATATCCTGCCTCCCCTCTGTACAAGTTTATGATCAACTTGGACAAAGACTTCATAGTTTGTTTTAGTCTTCTTGAGTTGCACGCAGACAGTGTTTAAGGTGTTTTAGATGCTGTTAAAGCCAGGCTGCAGCATCAACTTAGCTGCCCTGATCACTTCGAATCCATCACAGCAGAACTCACTGCTTTCTACATCACAACCAGGCTACATTTCTTCACAAAAAGCGTGAATAAGTGCAATGAAAGAAGGCGCCAGGCATCAAAATATATTAAGCTCAGTTGATGTTCCTAGGACTCCATGCTACAAGGTGTTTTTGGTCATGTGTTTTAACAGTAATAGTTACTTATAATGGGATTAGATGCTCGGTGTCTAGGGAAGGTACACTTTAGGGTCCCTTTATAGCTGTGCTATTTTCATTGTGAATAAATAAAAAGAAACACTAACCTGGATTTTTTTTCGAGCGTCACTCTGACAGTATGTGCTGAAGATGCGGCGGATTTCTTAGGAGCCATAATTTCGGGAAAATTTGTGAGTTTGTATGTGCGCAATCGCATAGTCAAAAATGAATTCATTCCGGGGTTTAATGTGTAGAACGCACTAAGATCTAATTATTAGGCACGCAGTAAAGGGGGGGAGGGACACAGGAATAATTTCGACCAACTGGGGTTTTATAACCGGCAACACGGACATGTTTGCATTTTGCCACCATGAAAGTGCAACCAACGAGACCATTATTTTTATCCTACGCCCTCGGGGTTAGCAGCGCAACACCGAAGTCGCTACGCACTTTCCTGTCATTCGCGATAAGCAGGCGATTTAAATGGAGTGGTAAATATAGCTCCATAGAAGCAAGGCAGGCCCAAATATATTGGCTCTTGAGCAGTAGATGAGCAACAAGAAGCTCGGTGAATTGCCAGCTGACACAGGCGATAGGACGAGCGCAATGAAAGCGCAGGACTGTGCGAGAATACGCTAGCAGACGACATTGTCGATACTAGTCTCGATGTGGCCTTCAAAATCTTCCTTTGCACAATACTTTGTTAAATACAATCATTTTCTGTTATAATGAAAGAACTATGTCCGTAAAAAACGCTTAATAACACGGACCGCCTCAAAAGCAGCGAATATGAGAGCAGCCGGTCTGCTAGAAAAGGTCGCAGTGGCGACACCTAGTGGCGTCAACGGAAAGAGGCACGCGCGCCCCTTTCCGGTCGTGTCACTAGGACATTATTCTAGTACACTATAGCCTCAACCATCGATGCCGCGAGCTGGGGCCCCGTCTCTCGGTCTGGCGTGACGTCACACCGGCGAGCGCCCGCTCTCGGTAGTGCCGCAGCAGCGGCGCGCAAGGCTTCGCCTCCACCATGGATGCCGCGAGCTGGGGCCCCGTCTATAGTGAACTAGAAGGGGGTAGTGGGATCAGGGAGAGCCCGCGGGTGTGGCATCTCACGTCGACGCCGCCAGATGGCGCCACTAGAACATGGGCTGTACGTAACGCGAAACTCTGATAGCGTCCTCGATCACCTTGCCCCGGGGTTGCCCCGAAACCAGAATGGTGCGCTTTGCCCCGCCGTGGTGCCGCACTGCGGAGGGTCAACATCGAGGACAAAACTGCACCCTGCGCAGAGTGCTTGCATGCAGCGCTACTTTGCCCCTGGCGCGCAAAACGTGCGCAAACACGCGCACGCGCATATTTTATTGTTTGCAGATGCTGAGCATCTGCGGCAAGCGCTCGAACCTTGTCAAACTGCGTGCTCCGACATACCTGGTTGCAAGCAAACACCAATGAATTTTATAATTAATCCTGACGACCCGTTCAATGAACCTGTCCACTTTCGGCCGCTCTTCACCACACTGTTTTTGGACGAGGTCGAGCGGAATGTCGTCTTCGCTGTCAGACGAACTTGAAGAATGCTCATCGATTGCGGCAACTAGCAACGCTTCCTTTCTCATCGCCGACAAATCCACTAGCTAACTCCGTCAACTCCGTTGCAACGTACCGCAGCTATCGGGCCAGAGCGTCCGCAGTTCTGCAGTCGGCAGTACGCGCGCACGTCGCGCGTCCCGCAGTGCTTGCTGGGATTGCACTCCGCGCACCGCCGATTTTCTCGGTGCGAGACGGGGCAACGGAAAACCGCTCCAACAGGGTGCGCTTCCGGTGATCGAGGATGCTCAGTGCGCACCGGTGCGATTGATCGAGGATGAAAGTGCGCACCAAGGCGCCCCGGTGCGCACCGGTGCGGGTGATCGAGGACGCTATGAGCATTTTCAACGTAGAGAAAGCCGTGTGCGCTTGGTGTCGCGCTGAAAAAAGAAAGCGCGCAGTTCCGTAGCATGTTTTCTGAAAACTTCCTCTGAAATAAGACAAGGCGCAGAGAAAGGTGGAAAGGCGGACGTTCTTCAAGCTTGCGTGAAAATAAAGTCGACCCAACGAGTGCAGACTAACGGCCGCACGACGATGCGACTGATTTCTAAACTAAAAGCTCGCGAACACCGTAGAAGAGGTAAATATGTGAATGGGTAAATTGCTTAATTCATTTGCCATTAACAATTTTTATACAGGTCAGTACCCAATCGCATTCACAAGTTCACGTGAGCCAAACAATTGCGGCGCGTGTACTAACACATTCGGAACAGAGGCCAGATATGATGAGGTTTTATTCCTTTAAGTGCGATTTTGTTTACGAAAGCATATATCCACTGAAAGCTTGGGAGCTAATCCTATGGTGATGCCACTATTATGCGGTCGTAGTGGTTACCAGGGATAGCGGAATTTCGTAACACAGCAAAATAAAGAGAACTCATGGTGGCCAAATTGTTTTTCGCCACCACGAGTTCTCCTTATTTTGCTTCATCGGTACAAAAGATGGGCAGCTACTCCTTTCTCAAAGTGCATGGCTGCTACGAAAGAGGCACTATGAGGAACGGCTTATCTTCGCATGCAATTTATTTTTACGCCGTTCCTGTCGCGATTGGTTGATCCCTTTTACATAGAAGTGCAGCCTGGTCAGCATATAGAACTTGGTCAACTTTGTTGTGAGCGCATCTGAGTGCTGGCTGCCGCCTAAGGCATAGCCGATGGCCCACAATTGATGTGCCATGTGAGCACACACAGCTGCGTACTGGTGGGATATGGCTTTGAAGTATTTAGCGCTCGTCGACTAGTGGCGAATGATGGTGACTAATAAGAAGTTTAATTTTCATGACTACGTGTTTTTTGTTAACTTTTCGCCCACTGGTATTCCCTAAGTGCGCATACTGGTGGCGTATTTCTGCAGAAGGCATTTCCATCGTTCTTACGTTTTCTTTTGCGAGAAGCTTTGCCGATGTGCAATGTTTTATAGCCGTAAGCATTTCTACGCCTACGAACGAGGAATCGTCCCCATGTGTCCTTAACGTAATGCAAACCGCTATGAACAAGTTAATGAACAAATGAAAATATATTGGAAAGCAAAAACGATGACACCACGCTCAGAAGCGTAGTATCTTGCCCAGTCGGCTAAACAGCAAAGCTTGCAGAAGGTGAAGATATCAGAAACACATGAATTTGAAATAAATGTCAAAGGAGAACAGCTTGTTTGAAAGCTTTGTTGAAAGACTTGGTAGAATAAAAGCCATCTTCCAAGCCATCTCCTTCACTAGCAACATTACATTCACTATGCTGTCACTGCAGCGTTTCTTTCGGCTGAAGAACACAGTGAAGATGTCTTCCAACTTATTCACTGCCCTAAAAAGCTCCAGCGAAGGATATAACAACCCTCCCTTGTCGCATGTCACAGTGAACTCAGAATTTCAGCTTTCCGTATTGGGGGTTTCCAAAGGAAAGGCCTTGCAAGGCATGCAGTCATAACACTTCAGAAACTTTCGAGCAACATACCCTGCCATGTAATGTATTAGACGGTCGTCGCTTTTCTGCTCCACTAGCTGTGCTCTGTGCTCTGTGCTCAGCATGCAGGAATACTACGAAGCATGCGCTCGGCTGAAGCTAGGTTTCCTTCCTCAATGAGATGTTCGATTGCAGCAGCCCTGGCTTATTGAGCTGGAGCATCTTGCGCACTCAGCAGAGAACTCATTACTCCACTAGCTCCATTAAGGTCAGCATTGCCTGGGCGTACTATTTTCGCAAGGTTATAAAAGGATAGGCAATTAACGACAATTAGAAACTGCATTGGTGATGGGTGTTCATTAAACCCACATGATTGCCTGACTATACCGAAAAAGTTTTCCAGCGAATCCTGGCTTAACCTGGATGTCATAACATACCTAAATCCATGGCTGACAAGATAATCCAGCAGTGATAATGTGCTGGATATCGTCACCCTTAGGCCATCTGCAGTTGAATCGCTTAAAAATCCACCTACTCTTTTAGCATGTTTCGCATACAAACCGCACATGTTTCGTCGAGTTTCTTGTCTTCGCGGGGCACGTTGTGTTCCCAAATTCGTCGTCTTTATTCATCTTTCGGCACGGTGAACAACGACGGCTGCATTTCTTTTTTCCACTTATATCCTGTTTCACAGCCGGGAGCAAAGCAGTGTCGTTGCCGTTGACGTTTCGACTTTCCTACTTCACACGTGTTCGGCCGACTGCGCGCGAAACAGACTCGAACGGTAGGGTGAAACACCAAAAAACAGTCAACGTCGCGAATCAAGCCCGCACGAACAAGCGCGCGAAGCTCTTTATTCTATGGCGAAGCAGCGGAGGGAGCCAGCCATGGAGCCAGCCCACGCGACTACAGCGCCGCCACCGAAATCCGCGTCCCGTCCGCACTCGCCGCCTCGCTGCAATTCATAGGGCGCTCCGGCTCCTGAGCCCACTACCCCCTTCTAGAACACCATACCCCGTCTCTCAGTCTGGCGTGACGTCACACGGTCACGTGACGCGCAGCTGTGTAAGGAGGCGCCACGACCACCGACGGGCCGAAAGTGCGAGCAGTATTCCTTTCGCAATAAAAAGAAAACACTGCGAGAAACCAGTCAGTCAGCGCCGCCTCCGTGGAGGGAACGTTGGAGAACGTCACACAGCCGCGCTGTCATTGGCTGCGGCCAGACGACGGTGCGGTTGCCGGTCACGTAGGACGACGAAAATCTGCCCGGTTTGCCGCACGCCGGACGTCCGATCCGGCGCTTCGGCACGGCAAAACACCATGATTCCGGCTGCCGTTCCGGCGCGTCGGACGCCGGATCGGACCGTGCGTCTCCCGCTTTATTCTCGCTTTGTTGGTGCGTCGTCTGCGTCGCAAGAGGAACAGGTCTCTCTACATAACACAGACACGTAGCTGCTGCCACTCCTTTTCGTCACTTCAATAGCTTTCAGTTCACGAGTATAGCGGTCCCTCAGCCGCTTCCATAGTTTCAGGCACTCTTCGACTGAAACAGGGAAAACAAGACAAACAAACTGGCGCTGAGTGCATAGCATGTCTGGAGACGTATACACACACGTGCGTAGCACTGGCGCTCCTGTTGAGAGGCCGGAGTACATGCGTATCTGCTCCCACGCGTTGTTTTCCCGCTTTGCATCCCAGTAGTCCATTCTTTTGGTGTCGTAGACACAAGGGTGTTGCTGGACGGCGTCCAGAAACTTTTCGATTTTGGAGCCGCACAGGTCGGGCACGCTTTCTTGCGAAGAGGCCATCTCGTTCTGGCTCAGCCTGCCGAGTAGCGAGTCTCTACCTCGACGAGAGAGGGCGCTAGGCGCTAACTTGCTCTAGTGTTCCTGTATATGCTCCCGCAGGGAGCAGAGTTGCGCATAACTTTTCCGGCGCCGCTCGCACCGCTATTGGCCGAGCGCGAAAAATGACGTCAAATGACCCGCGCCGCTGCGAAGCCAACTTTACGGGCGCATCACCGACTTGTGCGAACTCGTCGTTTTCGTCAGTACTATCGCCATTGCAATCAGTGGACCGTCGATCGTGCGTTCAGAGGAGCAGCTAGAAGCTCTTGCATCTTGAACCTCTTTCTACTTGCAGATTTGCTGCTACTAAATAGTCATCATCATCAGCCTAGTTACGCCCACTGCAGGGCAAAGGCCTCTCCCATACTTCTCCAACTACCCCGGTCATGTACTAATTGTGGCCATGTTGTCCCTGCAAACGTCTTACTGTAATCCGCCCACCTAACTTTCTGCCGCCCCCTACTACGCTTTCCTTCCCTTGGAATCCAGTCCGTAACCCTTAATGACCATCGGTTATCTTCCCTCCTCATTACATGTCCGGCCCATGCCCATTTCTTTTTCTTGATTTCAACTAAGATGTCATTTACCCGCGTTTGTTCCCTCACCCAATCTGCTCTTTTCTTATCCCTTAACGTTACACCTATCATTCTTCTTTCCACTAAATAGTAAGCACTACTAAACAGTAAGTACTACTAAATAGTAATAGTAAATAAAAGTAAGCTTTGCTTAAAATGTGCGCATGTCAACATTTGAAATGCGCTTAAATCTGTGTCTGCACCGCATGTATCGAAAACGTGCAGCTGTTGTGAACGATGGTTAGTCATAAATGGTGCTCTGTTAACGGTCACTGACATAACTGCAGGCACGATAGCTCTCTTGGCGACGGTCCTTAATCGGCTGGTTTCGGCAGCCAAAATGCGCTAAGTGTCCACCTTACGTGTGTGAAGTTCTAAACACTCTTTAAAACATTTCTTGCTTTCTGACCATGATAAGACAACTTCATATGCATGCTGAAAATCATTGCACCGCTTTTTGTGGCAACGTACTGCGCGTTTGCGAGCAAACTTTGGAGCTGTACGAGCCACGGGAATACCTTATTTTGGGGAATCGAAGGCGGTCCTACCCCCTATTTGTACGTTCGTGTGTGTGTTTGTATATGCGTGTTTACATAGGTACATACAAAGTTTCGGTTGGTTGGAAGCCCACCCCCTCCGGCTGCACGAATGACTCGTTCGAGCGTAGCCTGTATTAAGAAGTGCCCTTTGCTAAGCGCCTGCGAACAACTGGCGCTTGTAGTTCGCGACCACTAGAGAAAAAGGCGGAACACCGCGCGGCATTTGGCTCCTGCGCGCGCGAGGAGTGGCTTCGCTGCAGAGCTGGATCACGGCGGCGGACCTATGCGCCACTCTGCTCCCTGCGGGAGCATATACCGAAACACTAACTTGCTCGGCGCGGTCGGCGCGAAATGCAGTCGGTTGCATTCGGCGCCGGACGACGTCCGAGCGCGCTGAATGCCGCCGGACTAGCCGGACTGTAGAGGGTCGTGTTTTCGCCAACGTAACGTCGCCATGACGAGCGCGCGTTACGTCGGAGTGTATTGCCCCCTTGAGTCTCGACGCCGGAGAAAACAACGCCGTGCCGGTACGGGGGCTGCCACGCGTGCCTCGGTCGTTAGTCGGTCAGCAACATCTGACCACGGTTGAAGCAACAGCACGGAAGGGACGGCGTACGTTGTGATTGGGCACCAGGAGGAGTGACCCCTAAGTTGACTTGTGAATCGCATTAGGTTACCGTAGAAACTGCGGCCGCTGAATTCCCCAAGTGTGACGGCGCACCGAGTGGCTTTCACATGAGGTCTGACGATTCCGCAACTGACCTACACCAAACCGGCCACGGAAGGCCAGTAAGCGTAACGGCAGTAAGTCATCCTGCACTCCTTCGCGCTACATGATGCATCCCGAAAAGAACGACGGAACGGCGAGGTACGTAACTGCCCCGTGCCCTTTGTCCGCGTTCGCGCAGAACATGTTTCTCGGTCTCTTGTTGACCGGTGGCTCGAACGTGCTTGATGCGCCCACGTCGTCAACGACGACCGCACCTTTCTTCGCGCCCTGCCTTTATGCGTCTGTCGCCGTCTTTGGCTGCGCTACATTATTCACCGCATTCCGATCTTTACGGCGCTTCTTTCTACGACGATTTTTCCTCGAACTCCCTTTCATGCCGCCTTCTCGCGGCTCCAGCTGGTCAGTGCACATATCGTGGGCCCGGATCGCTTTCCTACCCGCACAGGCTGAGTGATTTTTCTTTAAATCAACTATCAATTTGATACGTGGAAAAAACTCCGAGGTAGCGGAAGAGGTGGCGATAGCCCTAGCCATAGTTAACCCCAGTTGCAGATACGTACTCAGTGACTCGCAGACAGTGGCTAGAAACTATGCACAAGGCAGAATTTCGCCGAAGGCTAAGGCTATACTCAAAGTCAACGCGAACCATGTCACCTCCGAGGAGACGGAGGAACGACACATTATGTGGTTCCCGGCTCACACGTCCCCCGACACCCCCGTACCCAACCTCAACGAGGAGGTCCACCCCGTAGCGCGAGGTCTCACATTCCACGCCCGCGTAAGGATCCTCTCTTGGGGTTGGAAATCCAACGGAGGCATGGACAGAGAGAGAGAATGAGCAGGTACTGTGATATTACAAAATTTTATCAAAACTCCTGGCGTGTTTATCCGCCCCCTAACCCCAAACTCGACAGGGCCCAAGCGGCAGACTGGAGGCCGTTACAAACAAAGACCTTCCCCAACCCCGTCCATCTCAGGAGGATATATCCGGACATCTACTCAGACGATAGCTGCAAACTATGCGGCAGGGCTCATGCATCTCTTAGACACATTCTCTGGGAATGTGAGGTTATGTGCAGAGAAAATGCAGTTTCCCCAGATGAAGCTGCGGCGCGGTGTACGGCCCGCCTTGCGCAGCTCAAACCTCCAAAATCAACTATGGGCCATCCAGCAAGCCCGTGAGGCGGCGAGGAGACAGGATCTCCGGACCTCCTCGGGGGTGGCCTAAGCCCAGGCCACGAATTTGCCGGATTGTCAATAAAGTTGTTACCACCACCACCACCACCACCAATTTGGGGCTGTGCATTAGTAATGAAAACTTGTTTTCGTAATAATCAGATCTTGCTCTCTTGAGGTCGATATTGAGCCTGTTGCGAAATTTTGCGAAATTTGCTGAAGATCAGCTTCAATTTCATGTACGTTTTTTCGTAGACTTTGTGCATTGAGGTGATGTAGAAGTGATTGTTCAGAAGAATAATTATTGCTGCTTACCAAGTTATTAAAGACATTCGGTGTAAAATAGGATCCCATGATAGAGACAAGTTACAAATAAGTGTGTAAGCGGTGCGCCTACACTGACACAACCATTTTTTCCGGATCACTTTCACAAGCAATCCATATGGGTCGCGTGCCTTGCTCTTTCTTTGCAAAAACCTTTCCCTGGGAACCGCACACAGAAGTGTAGTTCAGTTCGCTTGCTTTATCCTTAGCAAGCCACAGAAGGCTCTTATTCACGGCAGTGAGGTTATCGAAAAAGCGCAAAGCGCTTGCGCACTCATTCAGTTTATCCCGTTTTGCCAGCCACAATGCTTTCACCGTTCGCCTGGAGAATCGGATTAGGCTGATCGGTAGCTTGTTCCGACGCGGCGGGAGGTGATGCACACTGACAACGTCTGTCCACTGCTCCTTTCTTCTTTCACCCTGCATGTTTATGTGACATAGTCCATGGCGAGCTCCCTTTCTTGCTTTCCTCCTGTTTCTGTTATTGACCGCGATGCTATTATGAGGTTCCCTTAAGGGACCTTCTTTATTACTACCTATTCTGGCCTCATGAGCGCCCGTGGGCCCCCTAAAGAGCAACAGCGTGACCAGCAAGTCACAGCCCCCTTCTCATGCAAGCCTTTAATTGAAGTGGATCCCGTCTCGTTGAAAACAACCACAGCTTCGCTTGGTGAGGCAAGGAAGCGCCATCTACATTTCGCGGAGCCAACTTCCCGGTACGGGAAAAATCAACTTTTGACTAGCCACCATAGTTTGACGTTCGCGGCTTGTTGCGCCAAGTCATCTACTGCACCAGCTCACATCACGTCGCTTGTAGAGAACACACAAGAGCACAAAATGAAGCGTAAGAGAAAATATTCGCCACAGCAACGCGTCATAATCTAATACGAATACGCCCATCTCTATTTATAGGCCTTATTTTATAACCTCACGCATTACCCTCGTGAGCCTTGAGAATTTTACATCAATTCATAGCAATGGTTTTGCCCATATTTTGATCTAAGTACCAAATGCACGTCTCCTTAGTACCACGACACATCTTATATCGGTGTTAAGATAAAATCAACATTACGTTAAAATATTTCACACAAAGCACACTTTAATCTGCACTAACACAGCACGCGTGCCACCTATAGTTTCTTTTAGTACTGAGGAAATAGCTAAAACACATATTTAGTGAAGAGGCAGTTAAAAAATAAAGTTACTAATAAAATTTTATAAGGTCAAGACCATATATAGTGCTATTACTTTTTAGGTCTACACGTGAAAGAGTTTTGACATTAAAAAGCTAAATGCGGTAATACCAACCTACGTATATCTCAACGCGCATCACCACGAACAAACGTCAGAGAGCCTGCACAGTTTAGTACTCTTAATTATTCGCGAATGGAAGAAAACAGCTTGTGACTTGACGTCTTGTTATTCTAATGACATTGTCTGTACTTTTTCAAATGTTTCCATCCGTGACATATTGGATGCATAATTTTCATCAACTATAGTGTTTTGCCCGCAAGATGTAGTCACGCTTCAATCGCGGGACCGTAATACTGGTCTTTGCTCGTTGGTTTGGAACCCCATTTCAACATCGCCTTCGCGACCTATGTGCATTGACCTTGGTGCCCGCAGCCCAGCATAAAATTCAACTCACGGGAGGCTTCCAATCCAGCGCCGTGCTGTTGACAGGCTGTTGGATTAGTCTCAGCCGCCTGATCTGCAACGGTACAATATTGTCACGTGGCGGTCAAGAAATACAGCTGCAAAACTGTCAACAGCCTGACTAACTTTTTATTGGGCGAACCTGTGCCCACAAAAGCAAGTTACACTCAAAGCACAACGAAAGCGGCGAACACAGTTGGCGATCGTGGAAGATCTGATCAGTGTGTCAAGCGCGCTGGCTTGTGTACATGATTCATCCAAGGTTCCAGAGAAATCGCTGGTGCCCGCGTGTTCCAGAAAGTACTGCACAATTCACGTCGCGCATACATGCGAATCAGATTACGCAGGGTTCGGTGACAACGGACAGCGGGTAGAGCCATTGATAACGTTCCAGAAACTTCCGACACATGCAGGCGCGTCCTGCACTGAGCGATAACATTTGTTAGACGGTGAAACGCGCCCACGCGATGAAAGATAAACAAGTACACGTGTCAATACCCCCTCGTCCCGATGCTGCAAACACAAAAACGAACAACAAAAAGACCCGAAGATAAAACAAAATAACAAAGTTCATCAGCGGGCGTAAAAGAGCTTAAGACACACCACATGGACCACTGCAGATCGTGTGCGGCGCCGCTGTGATTGAGAAATGCCGTCTGGCACGAACTCATAGTCCTGCGGGCCAATACGTCGAATGATCTTGTAGGCTTTTAAATAGCATCGCAATAGTTTCTCTCGCTGATTCCTCGTCGGCGTATCGGGGTTCACACCCACGCACGGTCGCCGGGCTGGTATTCTACGTGGTGTCGTCGAAGAATATAGTGCCGGCTGTCGGTCCTCTGCTGGTTTTTCACGTTCAGGCTGGTGTGCTGTCGGGTTTCTTCGGCGCGCTGGAGATAGGCGGCGACGTGGACATCTTCGTCAGTGACGTGCGGCAGCATGGCGTCGAGAGTCGTCGGCGGGTTTCTTGCATAACCCAGCTTGAACTGCGTGATCTGTGTTGCGTGTTATACTGCCGTGTTGTAACAGAATGTGACAAACTGGAGCACGGCATCCCACGTCTTGTGTTCGACGTCGACGTACATCGCTAACATGTCGGCGAGCGTCTTCTTCAGTCGTGCCGTTAGGCCACTCGTCTGCTCGTGGTAGGCAGTTCTCTGGTGACTTATGTGGCTATACTGCGGCATGGCTTGAGTAAGCTCAGCTGTAAAAGCCGTTCCTCTGTCAGTAATGAGGACCTCTGGCGCACCCTGTCGCAGCACAATGACCTCGACGAAAAATTTGGCTACTTCCGCTGCGCTACCTTTGAGCAGGGCTTTCGTTTCGCCGTAGTGGGTAACGTGGTCGGTGACCAGGACGATGCACTTGTTTTCAGATGTTGACGTCTGCAAGGGTCCCACCAAACCCCCCCCCCCCCCCCCCCTCCTCGATCTGCTAAAACGGTCGGCAAGGAGGCTTGATCGGCTGTAGTAATCCCGGAGGCCTTGTCGGTGGTGTCTTGCGTCGCTGGTAGTCTCGACATCTCTTGACGTAACCGGCGAAGTCGACGGTCAGGTTCGGCCAATTTTTTCTTGATTTCTTGCAAGCGTACGGAAACGCCGAGGTGCCCGGCCGTCTTATCATTGTGCAGGGCATGGAGGACTTCGGACGGGAGTGCTGCGGGCACAACGAGAAGGTAGTCTGCGCGGGCTGGCGAAAAGTTTGTCACCATGATGTCGTTTCGTAAGAAGAACGAAGACAATCCGCCCCTAAATACACTCGGGACAAACTCGGTCTTGGCTTGCAAGTACTCGGCAAGGCTTCCGAGCTCCGGTGGCGGGTCTACGGGAGCGCGAGACAGGCAGTCGGCTTCAGAATGTTTTCGTCCGGACTTGTAGATTACCGTGATGTCACATTCTTGCAGTCTGAGGCTCCACCGTGTCAGGCGTCCTGAAGGGTGCTTTAATTTTGTTAGCCAGCACATCATGTTCGCTGACGACTGCGAAGAGCCTGCCATATAGGTAAAGGTGGAATTTTTCTGTAGCCCAAATGATGGCGAGGCATTCCTTTTCGGTCGTAGAATAATTGCCTTCCGCTTTTGACAGCGACCGGCTAGCGTGAGCTATATCCCGTTCAAGTCCGTCTTTCCTCTCGACTTGGACGGCATCGAGGCCTATAGCTACTGACGTCAATGTAGATTTCTGTATCGGCACCCTCGTCGAAGCGCACAAGTACCGGTGGCGGCAGCATGCGTTGCTCGGGTTCGTGAAATGCGTGGGCCTGCGGCGTTTCTCACTCGAACTCGACATCACGTTTATTTAGATATGTCAGTGGCTCAGCGATGCGTGAAAGGTCCTTGACAAAGCACCTGTAGTAGACACACATGCCAAGGAATCTATACACTGCTTTTCTGTCGATGGGCTGCTCGAACTCTGTGATGGCAGCTTTCTTCTGCGCGTCGACGTGGAATCCACATTTGTTGACGACGTGGCCCAGGAACAGAAGCTCGTCGTTAGCGAAGTGGCACTTTTCCGGCTTCAAAGTGAGCCGTGATGTCTGCACGGGCTTTAGTACTGTAGCAAACCGTCCAAGGTGATCATCGAAATTTCCCAGGACGACCATGACGTCATCCAAATTAACACGACAGATCTGCTACTTCACTCCTGTTAACATGTCCATCAGGCGCTGGAACGTTGCAGGCGCCGATCACAGTCCAAATGGCATGACCTTGAACTCACAGAGGCCGTCTGGCGTTATGAAGGCGGCCGTTTCGCGATCCCTCTCATTGACTTCTATTTCACAGTAGCGAGTGTTGCGATCCATCAACGAGAAGTATTTAACGTTGGAGAACCGATCAATTGCGTCGTCTATCCGTTGGAGGGGATATACTGTAAGATTTGTCGGACGATCCCACCGCTGGCATACAGTCAGAATCAGAATCAGAATCAGAATCAGTTTTATTCATGACAAAATGAGGATAATTACAACATAAGTATATACAGAAGGAGGTCCCGTAGTTAGAAACTGAAATGGGACCTCCTGTGCATGATGACTAGAATGAATAATACATACAACAATGGCAACATGAAAAATTTAGGAATAAAGGTTTAAGGAGACAGGGCATAAATGAACAGAAAAGCAGCATATCTACGTATTAAATAAAAACAAGGCTTCGACTTAGTCAACGAAAGGTGAAACTACAAAAATACCTAAGAAGAAAGAAAGTAAAATATATATGCACACATATATACACACGTTATATATACATACATATATATATATATATATATACATATATATCACATACATTCACACACACACATGTATATGCGGGAAGGAAATCAAGAGACAAAGAGAAAAAATACAACTTATACAATACTCAAATGGGAAAGTCGGAGGAAGCTAAAAGAAAATGCTTAAGTTCAGTACGAAATCTGTGAGCTTTGAACAATTTTAAAGGGAATGGTAATGTATTCCACAGAGATAAAGCTGAAAAGTGTAGTGACTGCTTACCATAGTTGGTGCGAACTAAGGGTAAAATGAAGTTAATATCTTCAGCAAATCTAGTATTATTTGTATTAGTAAGGGATGTCTTCGGTATGATGGTTACTGGAATATCATTGTTTAGTGCCCTAAAAATAAATATGGCCAGGTTATATTTCACGAGGTCAGTCACATTCAAAATATTATGTGCATGTAACAGCTGAGTTGCGCTAATACTACGAGGTGAAAATGTTATTAGCCGAATAGCTCGATTCTGAATGACTTGCAATGAAGTTAGGTGACTGATATAAGTGTTTCCCCATGATTCAATGTTATAGTTAATATGAGAATGAACAAAAGCATAATAAAGCGACATGAGAGTAGAAAATGATAAATATGGTCGTGCTTTGTTTAAAACGCGTATCCCGTATGCCATTTTCTTATTAACATTAGCAATGTTGTAGCAAGTTGTAGGCGTTGTCGGACGATCTCGCCGCTGCCACCATTTGTAAGGGTTGAAGGTTGTAGAGAGGAACTTGGGAGGAACTAGGCGTACAGGGTTGATTTACAGTATTTACATTTTAAACAAGAGGATACATTCAGCAGTATAGCGTGGCTCCCAAATGGGGCACGCCAGACGAACATACAGCATACGAGCCCGAAGCTCCAAACACACTGACGAGCACAGAGCACGACGACGAACACGCAGTAGCAGCGACAAACAGCTGCTTATAAACACTCCATTCGACGTCATCGTTCGACGACATCGTAGACTACCCGCCTTTTTGGAGGAGGAGGGCTCACACACACACGTACGCACTTTCACTGCCCCCCCTCCGAGGGCAGACGACCTTCGCAGCAGTCGGAGCTGACCTTCGCAACGCGGCCGTCGTGGTGTCCATTGTCTTGCGTCCCCGTAGCCAGGTGGTCACGCCCGACCCCAGCCGGCGCCTCTAAATTCCAGACCTGCCTTTCTCCGGTAGTCGCCACGTGTGTCAGCTGACTGTGACGAAACCTGGGGCCCCCGCACCGCAAAGCACGCTTTTGAGGGAGGGGGGGGGGGGACTTCTTGCTGCCGTAGTCCGCAGTTTTCTGAAGTAAGCTCATGGTTGGTTAGTGCTGTCCTCGCTGGTTCTCTGAAGAGCGCGCCCACCGCGGGTCGATCGAAACACGTGCAGCGGACTGAAGTAGCTTTGCAGAGCAGTACCCCTGCAGGCCGATCCTAACAATACGTCCTTTTTTATGATGTTGTTCAGTCTACCATAATCGACTCAGAAACGTAGGATTCCGTGCTTTTTCTCCACTAAGAGTACAGGAGATGCCCACAGGCATTTCGTAAGCTGGATGATATGCTCAGCATTTTGTCAACTTGTTGCCTTATAGCTTCCCGTTCTCGCCTCGAAACTCGGTAAGAGCTCTGATATGCGTAAGGTCTGCTATGTGTAACCAACTAGCTCAAATTTCGGTGCTCTTGACCTTCAGCTGCCTGGATTTGAGGGCCTTCCCATGCAGTCTTAACTTTCTTCAACGGGGCAGCAATGGGTCCACTCATCACGGAGTAGTCTGCTTCTGTGTCCACTAAATCGGCGACTGCGTGGCCATGGAGAAGCACGTCGAGGTCGGTCGTTCTCTGTCTTGCGTTGCAGTTAGGTATTGGTGTCCGATCACGGCTACTTCGTGTTGACCTGTGGCTGGAACGCATCGCCGTCAGGTTATTTGTCGGTGTGTTCTTTGTCTCTAGGCTTCGTAGGGATGGCGGCGTCTCTTTGATATGTCGTCAGAATAGCCTTCTCGGGTGTCTTCGTCGGCGGCAGAGGATATTCGTCCGTTCGACAAACAGCAACCGCACCTCCATCGGTTGCTGTATTTAGTTTTTCGGATATGGGCTGACGGACTGGCCCCGGGCTGCGGTATAGTCGACTCTGCGGCGCCAGGAAGCGGCCAGGCGGATCAAATGTTGATCCACGGACCGTCGGTGGCTGCTTGGGCTGCTGCCGCAGGATTGGTGTTGGCGACACTGGGGCTCCAATAGCAGCTACTGTCATGGCCGTGCACTTTCTGGTCTTTTGAGGTAGAAGTCCGTAATTTGGTAGCAGTACTTGCTGCATTCGCCTAGCTCACTGGTAATTGGCGGTGTTGGCGTTGTCCTCGGGTGTCGGGCTTGAATCGAGGATCTTAGGGCGCGTTCCATATGTGAACGCGCTCCCAGCACCTCCACCAGATGTCACGTGGCTTTGACGGTAAAGAAACACAGCAGCAAAACGGCCAATAGCTTGACGAAGCTTTTATTGGGCGAACCTGTGCCTAAAAACGCAAGTTACACTCAAGGCACGATAGCGGCGAACACAATCGGCAAACGTCGAAAATTTGATCATCGGGTCAAGCGCATCGGCTTTTCCACATGAGTCATCGAAGGTTCCAGAGAAATCGCTGGTGCCCACGTGTCTGCCACAAAGTACTACACAATTCGCGTTGCGCATGCATTCAAACAAGATTACACAAGGTTCGGTGACAACAGACAGCGGATAGAAGTATCGACGTTCCAAAAACGTCCGTTACGTGCAGGCGCGTCCTGTATTGAGCGATAACATTTATTAGACGGTGAAACGCGGTTAGGCGAGGAAAGATAAACAAGTAGACGTGTAAATATCGGTGGCTCCAGTGACACAGCCCGACACAAAGTGCGCACCTTTTTGATGGCAATCTCCTTGGACTGCTCGTTGAGCCAGCTGACGTCGCTTCCCCGGAGCAAGAGCAGCAATGAGGCCCGAATCTCTTCCACCATCCGCGATACGAGGCGCTGCAAGAAATTGTGTCTCAACCAGCGGCGCACATTGGCAATCATCGTATACTGATCGTGCTGACTTGAAATCCATGTGTGAAAGAGCAGTCAGTCTTGGGCAATTTCCAGGAGGCTGTCCAATTCGCCATCTTGTCAGCTCTGACAGGGCAGCTGAAAACGCGTTGCCGTGTGGCAATAATTTCGCAGTGCTCACAATGGCACCCAGGACAAATCTGATAGGCAGTTTAGGTGTATTCTATCTATACCAAAACGTGATGATATTCAAATGGGGCACGCACAATAACGTAATCATTTACAGGAAAGCACGTGAAAAAGTTACTCTGCGCAAGAACAGCTTTTAAAAGGCTGAACGAAAAATTGGCAATATGCAGGAACACATTATGTACACACACATGCGCAAAAAGCAGTTTACGTGCTGCATCAAATGAAATCAGTGATTCAGCAATGAACAAAAGATTCCTGAACTGTACTTGGTCATTTAGCCATCAAGCCATGTGTTGTTCAAGTTCACGTACGAAATTCACATAGCAAGAAAAATTGTTACCAACTGTTATCTTTACCGCTCATTTCAGGGACGATCTGATTACTCTGGAAAATAAAGTGGTGTAAAGTTTGTAAACAGGAATAAGGTGCTTTCTGAGGCACCTTATCCCTGTTTACAAACTTTATACCACAGTGTGCTATTCCATCTGTCAGCCCCCTTCTTAATTGTGGAAAATAAAGGGAATATTTCTTTTTTATTCGCGTCGGTTCAGCATTTTACTGTTTAAATATATTTGATTCGGATAATCTGGGAGCATCATGTCTTAATTTGTTTTGTGTGAAACAGTAACATTTCTTTGTTTCTATCCTTCAGTCAGACGACAACAAAGCCCAACGTAATTGCCCGTCGTGACTGCAACGTGGAAGTTGAGATGACCTTCAAGTTTGATGTTTCCGTACGACATATTTTTCAATTAGGCTTTCGCATATATCAATATTTAAGCCGCAGGTGAATATGCAATTTCTGCGTTTAAGGCTTCACAGGTTTAAGGCTTGACGACTTATACCGAATTTCCACCTGAGACCATCAAATAGAATGTGAGGCCAGAACGTCTACTACAATTTCGGTCACGAGTGAAATGGCGCCGTACCACCTACGAGACTTAAGCCCTTTCATTTTCTCTGTACATTTGCAGTACTACTCCATAGTGCACTTGCGGCCTGTGAATACTGTGAGTTGCTGTGAACTATTGTGTAAACTACGTGGCGTTGTCGCTGCGACGTTACTGTTGGCACTGACGTTGTCGATGCTTTCAAAGTTGTTTTACACCAACAAGCTTATTCTCGGTGCATCCTGTGTTGTCGGTATGTGCAAAGCCTGAGGCTCATCATCATCGTCGTGTACGCTTCTCTTGTGCCACCACAGAATTTTTCAAGAGCGTGACAACGAAGACTTGCATACCAGCTCACTGCCATCTTGTTAAGAACACTTTCTATATGCGATGAACATAATGAAATCCTCGCCCACTTCAGTATTGCCAGTTCTGGCATGCGAAATATAGTCACAGATTTTACTGTCCTCAAAATGTGTGGAGTGCAAAACCGTGCAATAATTTCGTTCCGCGATAGCTCCGTGGTTAGCACACCCGACTTCCAAATGCACATTGCTTCACTGGCGTGGGCTCAAATCGTCATGTCTCGAAGTAATGATAGTCTTGTTTTTGTCAACGAGCATCAAACTATGACCAATGAGAAGCTGTAAAGGACTTGCTTTAAAGAAGGAAAAGAAATGGCGGTCCCTCTGGACTGAGAATTGTCATATTAAGACCCGTAAAGACAGCAGGGTCTTTTGGATGAATGCGGAATCTGATCTTCGTGTATTCACTTGACGCTGATTTGTGCAGTTTATCTTTCGTGTCTTATAATCTTTGTTTTATATCCCCGTGGCACTACGTTCACCTGACGAAACAAAATCGTTGCTCTCTGATTCTGCCTCTTCGTTACTGCACATCAACGCGCGTAGTTTATGCAAATTCCATCACAGCATTGCTGCCTTCTCTGAATCGCTCTGTCACTCTTTTTCATTTCTGTGTATTACTGAAACGTGGTTAGACTATCGTGATGGCAACCTGTATGCTTTCCGTTCGCACAATTCAGAATATTGTCACCGTGATTGTGGTCGCTACGGAGGCACGGCTATATATATATCGTCTGAAATTAAGTACAAGTGTAGGTTTCACTTGTATTTAAATGTTTTGAACTGTGAGACCGTGTGGATTGAACCTAATGTTTCCCCTTCTTGTGATCTTAAATTTGATCATTGCATGAATTTACCGTTCCCCATCTTCATCAATCCCGGATTTTCTACGCAATTTCACTGCAGTACTCGATGTAATTTCCGCTGAAAAGAAGAAAGTTGCGCTGCTTGGCGATATCAATATTAATTTATTGGAGACATATAACAACAGCACAATGGCATATAGTGATTACTTTCCTGGTTTCGTGCTTGAGTCCCTAATTTCATCGCCACAGCGATTTTCACAAAATGAAAATGGTACTCTTCTTGACCACGCTTTAAGTAATATCACACCAACGCCCCGCGCAGGCGTCATTGATGTACTTATCACTGGTCATCTTCCCGTACTTGTAATTTTCGCCGCAATATTACCTCTCTATTACACGTGACATTTTACTTCTAGGTTAAAACGGGATAATTTAGGAACACATTTAATGATACTGACTGGACTTCCATTGGGAACTTGCGTGATCCTGAAAGAGCACTAGAGAATTTCTGCTCCTTGTTTCTTAAAGCTGTGTATGCAAACACTAAAACTGTCAAATGCAAGAAAATTTTGAAATTTCTGCCTAATCCCTGGTTAACAAGAGGTTTGTTAACTAGCATGCGAAAGAAAGCTAATCTATATAAAATACTAAAAAACAGCCATTATTTGTGTGTCTGAAAGCTAGGGATGAAAAATATAGTAATCTCTTGAATAACCTTCTTAAAAAATCTAAGCCACTTTATTATGAAAAAGAATTTTATAAAACAAAATATAACCCCTAGTAAAAATGTCAACTTTTCCATAACTTCTTGAATATACCGCAGGTTAGTAGACTTGATGAAATATATTATAAACAACAAATCTGCATTAACGCATCCGGCATTGCTAACTCGTTTAGGAATTACTTCTACAAGATACACAATAACAGGCCTCTAGCTTAGTCCTATCCTCTTACACGTTGTAACCATTCATTTTTCTTTTTCCTGTCACCCCTGATGAAGTGTGTCCTACAATCCTAAATTTAAAATACGCTAGCGTTGGTCTAGATAATATTTCTGCATATCACTTAAAGTTCGCTCCTTAATTTATTGAGGAAGTAATAAGCAGTATAATTCATCTCATTTTTAAATGTGACACCTTTCCGAGCTCACATAAGAAAGCCAATTGAATCCCGGTGCATATAAAAAGGAGATATTACAGAGGTCCTAAACTATCGCCCTATCTCTATTCTGTGCTCAGTTATCTGAATAATTGAAAAATTATTTCTGAAACGTATTAACAAGTACCTAGGCAAATTTAAGGTATTAAAGCCTTGGTAATTTGGTTTTCGTGCACGTAGTTCAACCAACTTAGCTTTACTGTCATTAATCGATTTCTTGAAGTCTTCCATCGACAACGGCGACTTCGTCGGTTCGGTATTACTTGATTTTACTAAAGCCTTTGACACCGTTAATCATAATATTTTATTTACTCAACTAAAGTAATTGCGTTTAACTCGTCCACCTTTACCTTTTTTAAAATAGTTACTTGATCGCGAACAATCTATCTGCATGGGCGCGTTTACTCAAATGTTGAGGTCACTAATCAAGGGCTACCGCAGGGCTCAATACTCTGGCCTTTATTGTTTTGTATCTGCATTTATGATTTACCTGATAGCATTAATCTTCCTAACATTGTCCTATACGCTGGAGATGCCACCAGTTCCATGCCACACAACTCGTTAACAACGCTAATCTCTAAAATGAACAACGAATTGACCAAAGTTATTAAACGGTGTTTTTCAAAAATCTCTCTGAACCCGCTTAAACCTTAGTTCATGATTCTTTAAATCTTCGCAAAAAGTTATCCCTTATCCACCGCAAGTATCCATAGGCAATCATTTAATCCCAGAGACCGATTGCGTAACTTTCCTTGGCATAAAATTAGACCTTAACTTCAAGTTTAATAATCGTATTACTTATGTTAGGCAAAAAACTGCTTTTGGTATAAGACCTCTCATTAAATCTCGTCCATTCTTTTCTGTTCACGCCTTATTGTCTTTATACTTTGCCTTAATACATTGTCGCTTTACATATGGCATTACTTCGTGCGGAAAAAAATATAACTGTCACCTTTCGTCCATACAGCCCATTCAGAACCAGGTCATTCGCATTATTACGAACAGTCCTTTTTACTTTATTGCTGCTCCGCTCCTTCCGGTTAACTTCATTCTTCCTATATCTGGCTTGTTTAAATTTCATTTACTTGTCACTTTAACTAAATTACTTAACAACTAGCTCGCGTTTCAATTAATAGACTCTAGGTTGCTCCCAAATACCAAAAACATTAGGCTTGCCCATAATCACAATTTTCATTACCTAAATGCAACACGAATTATGGCGAAATGATTTCCTCTTTCTCGAGAAGAAATGGGGGGTTAACTAAGTGGGCCTATTTTTGTTAGTCATATCATAAGAAGCCAACAAACACTGACACCAAGGATAACATGGGGGAAATTACTTGTGCTTAATAAATGAAATAAAGAAACCATAAATTAATGGAAATAAAAGTGGACGACAAAACAACTTGCCGCAGGTGGGGAACGATCCCATAACCTTCGCATTTTGCGTGTGATGCTCTACCAATTGAACTACCGTGACGCCGTTTCCCCATCCATTTTTTTGGGTATTTATGTTTCCTAGAAGAACCCTGGAAGTGTTAGCCAGCGCCACCACTCGCAGACCTCGGCGCCGGTTAGGGAACATCCCTTGGGCCGCAGTGCGAAGGTTGTGGAATCGTTCCCCACCTGCGGCAAGTTGGTTTTTGCCGTCTTTCACGACCTCATAGTCCAGTGCGCCAATACGTCAGATTATCTTGTAGGGTCCTAAAGAGCGTCGCAAAAGTTTTAAAGCCCTCGTTTGCCTATCGGGGTCCAAACCTAAACACAGTGGCCAGGTTGGTATTCCACGCAGCGTCGTAGAAGATAGTGTCGGCTGTCCGTCCTTTGCTGGCTTTTGATATGCAGGCGGGCAAGTTGTCGTGCTTCTCCGGTGCGCTGCAGATAGGCGACGAAATCGAGATTTTCTTTTTCGGTAATGGGAGGCAGCACGGTGTCGAGAGTTGTCGTCCGGTTCCTCCCGTAAACCAGATTAAACGGCGTGACTTGTTTTTTTTTTTTCACTGGCATGTTATGAACGAAGGTTACGTAGGGGAGGACCGCATACCAGGTCTTGTGTTCGACTTCAACCTACATGGACAACATGTCGGCGAGGGTCTTACTCAGGTACTCTGCAAGGCCATTCTTCTTGCAGGTGGTAGGCGGTCGTCCTGTGTTGATTTGTCCGGCTGTATTGCAGGATGGCTTGAGTAAGCTCCGCAGTAAAAGCAGCTCCTCTGTCGGTGAGGAAGACTGCTGTGGCAGCATGTCGTAACAGGATGTGCTCGACGAATAAATTTGCCACGTCGGCCGCGGTACCTTTGGGTAGTTGGTGACCACGACAATCCACTTATTCCCGGACGTTGACGTCGGAAATGGCCCCAAGTCGATTCCGATCAACTGGAATGGTCGGCAAGGTGGGTGGATTGGCTTCAGAAGCCCCGCTGGCGTTGTTTGAAGTTTCTTCCGTCGCTGGCAGTCTCGGTCTCTCCTTACGTAGTGAGCAACGTTGGCGGTCAGGCGCGGCGTAATACTTCTCTTCTATCCTCGATAGCGCACGGGACTATCCGAGGTGCCAAGTGGTCGGATGGTCAAGTAGGGCGCGCTGAACCTCAGGGCGCTGTGATGAGGGCACAACAAGAAGGTAGCTGGCGTGGACTAGTGAGAAATTCTTCTTTACGAGGAATTTGATCTCGTTTATTAAATAACGAGGGCCTCGAATCCAGCAACATTGATCCCTTCAGGTAGCATGTGTGGGTTTCTTGTTTATTGACGAGTTGCCTTCACCCAAAAAGATCACGTTCTCGTGACGCCTGTGGCAGAAAGGACGTTCCACATCCGCTACCAAGGTTTGTGAGTGGTGGCACTGGCTAACACTCCCAGGGTTCTACTAGGAAACATAAATACCCAAGAAAGTCGATGGGGAAAGGACGCCATGGTAGCTCAATTGGTACAGCATCGCACGCGTAATGCGAAGGTTGCGGGATCGTTTCCCACCTGTGGCAAGCTGTTTTTTCTTCATCTACTTTCATTTCCATCAATTTATCGTTTCTTTTTTTTTAATTTATTAAGAACAAGTAATTTCCCCTATGTTGTCCTTGGTGTCAGTGTTTGTTGGCTTCTTATGATATCACTAATAAAAATCGGGCCCCTCGGTTAACCTTCTTTCAACTCGTTCTTTACAAGGATGTTGTTTTGCAGGGAAAGCGAAGACAATCGTCGCCTAAAGGCCCTAGGGAGAACGGCGGTGTTACCTTCCAAGCAATCCGCGAAGCTTTTCAGCTCCAAGTCTGCCCGTTGCTGTGCAGCGAAGCCTTCCGCACTTATTGTTCGCAGGAAGGCCTCGTCATCCTCGCCGCCTTGCGACGGCGGATTAATGGGGGCACGCAATAGGCAGTCGGCATCAGAGTGCTTGCGTCCGGACTCGTGCATGACGGTGATGTCAAATTGCTTGAGTCTGAGACTCCATCTTGCGAAACGTCCTGAAGGGTCCTTTAAGTTTGCCAGCCAACACAAGGCATGGTGATGTCTTACCACTTTGAAGGGCCTGTCGTATAGGTAAGGGAGGAATTTTGTGGTATTGAAATCATCGCAAGGCATTTTTTTCCATCGTAAAATAATTGTCTTTCGCTTTCGACAGCGTCCGACTAGCGTAAGCAATGACCCTTTCAAATCCATCTTTGATTGGACTAGGACAGCGCTCAGGTCTAGGTTATTTGTGTCGGTGTGGATTTCAGTGTAGGTGTCTTCATTAAAATGGGCGAGCACTGGCGGTGACTGCAAGCGTCGTTTGAGCTATTCAAATGCTTCGATTTGCGCCGTTTCCCTCTTGAACGTGGCGCCGCATGTTGGGATATATGTCATGGCTAGGCGATGCGTGGAAAATCTTTGGCGAAGCGCCTGTGATGGGCACACAGACCAAGGAGTCTTCACACTCATTTCTCGTCGGGGTGCTGTGGAAAGTCAGCAAGGGCAGGTGTCTTCTGCGCATCAGGACGGACTCCAGATTTGCTGCTGATGTGGCCTAGAAACAGAAGTTCATCGTAAGCGAAGCGACACTTTTTCGTCTTCAGAGTCTGCGCATCAGGATGGACTCCAGTTTTGCTGATGATGTGGGCTAGAAACAGAAGCTCATCGTAAGCGAAGCGACACTTTTCCGTCTCCAGAATGAGTCCTGATGACTTGATGGACTCTATTACAGTTAAAATGGTCGATGAAGTTCCCAGCGAAGACAACGACGCCATCCATGTTGAGGAGACACGTCTGCCACTTTGACCTTGCTAACAACGTGTCCATGACGAGCTGGAAATTTCCAGATGCTGTCATGTTTGGGGTCGGGCATGAAATAGATGGTAGCTGGCCCATGCCGTCATCCAACTTATCCACGCTGAGGACGTTGTTGAAGGGAGAGACTTGTTCTCATCGAGAACGAGCAATATGGGATTTATTTACAGTGTCTACATGAGAACGTTACAGTTCATCAGTCTAGCATGACTGAAAGACTAATGCACACTGAGGAGCCGCCAACGGCTCCTTAAATACTCTCTCCTCCCTCGATCCCTAGGTGAGGGAAAACGGCCGTTCCACCTTCGACCAAGGGGAGCGACCAAAGTCATTGTCGTCGACCCGCTTTTGAGGGGGAGGGTTTACACACTCACTTCCGCACAGGTTTCACTGAACACACCGAGGTGAGTTGGTTTCTTGCAGACAGGGGTCTCGACCCGAGCAGGCGCTTCTTGATCCAAGAACTGACCCAAGAAAGTCAGTGGCAGCCGCGTCTGTCCATTGACCGACGACTTCTGGCGCCCGTGAGACCGCAGCTGCAAAATATCTCCTTCCAGGAATTCCCCCCCCCCCCCCTGCAAGCATCCCGTGGCGGCAACGGCGAATCCAATAACAATACTTGGTTCGTCGAGCGCGTTTAGTCATAGCGGCGCCGAGGGGGTGTTGACACGGCACATCGTCGTCCCTACAAAGCGAGTCACCGCAGCAGGTGGGGAAGGGTTGCAAGGTCGCTTCTGGGAAGATCCGCCACCTCCGCAGCAGCGGCTGGCTGGGAAAATTTGGTAGGTCGGTACCCTTGCAGCCCATTCGTAACAGTGCAAAGCAAAGTCCGAGTGGCATGACCTTGAACTAGTAGAGACCGTCGAGCGTGATTAAGGCGGTCTTCTGGCGACGGCTCTCGTCGATTTATATTTCCCAGTAGCCTGTCTTCATACCTATCGATAAGAAATACTTAACGTTGCAGAGCCGGCTGAATGCGTCGTCTTTCCGCGGGAGTGGCTATACGTGCTTCTTCATAATCTTCTTCAGCCGACGGTAATCCATGCAGAAACGCAGGGCTCCGTCCTTTTTCTGCACCAAGACTGCAGGAGATGCCCACGGGCTCTTGGAAGATCTGGATGATTTCGTCGCGTAGCATTTCGTCGACTTGTTGCCTTATAGCTTCACGTTCTCGCGTCGAAACTCAGTACGGGCTCTGACGGAGGGGCCGAGCGCATTCCTTGATCATTATGCGATGTTTAGCAGCTGGTGTTTGTCGAATCATCGACGACGTCGAAAAGCAGTCTTTGTATCGTCAAAGCAGACTTCTGAAATGTTGCTGCTTAATGACGGGGAGACTTAGATTTATGCCGAAGTCAGGTTTGGGAACTACGGACAAACGCATTGCTAGTTTCCAGAATTTCCTCGATCTATGCGATCGTCGTGCCCTTGTTGATGTGCTGGAACTCTTGTCTGAATTTTGTCAGCAACAATTTTGTTTTTCTCCATACGGTCGAGCGACCCCTCCTGCGACACAAATTTCACGGGCAGTTTCCGACGACTCCTTCTATGTCTCCCGATGTATTGGTGCCGACGGAAATGATGATACTGGAGCTAGGCGGGACGCTAACTCGATCTTCAAGCACACTGAAGGCATGGTGTCTCAGAGAGATTTCCGGTGATATCACATAATCTTCGGATAGCGTTATCGACTCGCACATCAGGTCGATGATTGCCACGTGTGGGCTCAGGGAAGACCATGCCGAGATTTACGTCTCACGAGCGCTGTTTGAGGACAACGAACGTCACAGGGTAGATCTGGTCATGAACTTAATTCTTGCCGTGCAGGTTCCAAGCGGTACGTTTAACAAGCGCTGTGTTATAGGAAATTAACCTGAGTAGTATGAAGAGATAAAAATGTGCTGTAACATTCGTCTGCAATGTGTGAATAATTACTTTGCCCGTTTGTCATCTTATGTGATTAGTCCAATAAAAATAACCTGTTCTTACTCTTAATAATTTGTTGCCTTTCTAGTGGCTTTGAATTCTGCCACCCAAGGCTCCAAAAAGCAGCACTCATTCCCTGCTGCCACTAGCCATTATTCATCCATTTCCTTGTACGAAATAAATTTGATCTAGAAACTCGTGCATCTTGAGCTTCTATAATTTTTTCCACTTGCAGATTTGCTGCTACGAAGCAGCTGTTAAGTTTGCGGTATGAATTGTAAGAATAAGCTTTACATAAGATGTGCGCATGTGAACATTTGAAATGCGTTTGAATTTTCGTGTCTGCACCGCAATCACCGAAAACGTTCAGCTGTCGTGAACGACGTTTTGTGATGATGGCGGTCAACGGTCACTGACATAATTGTAGGCACGACAGTTCTGTTGGCGACATTCATTATTCGTCTCGTTTCGGCAGCCAAAATGTGCTCACATAATTGTCGTACCATACCATAAATGTCTACCATACGTGTGTGAAGTTTTCTTTAAACACCCTTTAAAGCATTTCTTGCCTTCCGGCTCGGCGAGAAACCTTCATATGCATATCTTATTTTGTTGTAGCACAAGCTGAACAAGGACAACACAACAGCACATCTGACACACACAGTGCTAACTTTCAACGACGCATTTATTTCCCGTTCTCGTCGCTATATATACACCCTCGAAATGTCACACAGCACACGTAACATTTCGGTAAAAATGAAAAAAAAAATAAAGTGGGAACCACACGTAAGCAGTGTTTTCACTCTCATATTCACAGACATGTACACGTTCAGCGCGAACAAAGATAATTGAGCTCTTTTGAGGATAATGACATGGAAGGTTTACTGACGCATGCGTCGCCGAATGTTGATATGTCTCTAGCTTCTATTATCAAGCGCGTCATCTCACACCTGCTTCTACTCATGATGACTGTTTCTTTAAATCTAGGTTCGCACTTGCATCTCCGGCAATGGATGGCAAGAAAGCCGTCAGCTTTCTTGCGCAACTCAAAGCGCAACTCTGCTTCTATGCGCAACTTTGCTTGTAGATTTAAAGGAACAGTCGTCATGAGTAGAAGCAGGTGTGAGATAACGCACTTGATAATAGAAGCTAGACACATATCAACATTCGGCGACGCATGCGTCAGTAAACCTTCCGTTTCATCATCCTCAAAAGAGCTCAATTATCCTTGTTCGCGCTAAACGTGTACATGTCTGTGAATATGTGAGTCAAAAACCTGCTTACGTGTGGTTCCCAGTTTCTATATATGTCTTTTTTGTTCATATTTACCAAAGTTTTACACATGCTGTATAGTGTTTCGAGGGCGTATATATATATATAGCGACGAGAACGGGAAATAAATCTGTCGTTGAAAGTTAGCGCTGTATGTGTCAGATGTGCCTTTCTGTTGTCCTTGTTCAGCTTGCGCTACAACAAAATGAGATATACCGTACCAGGGCTATGGCTATCCTCATCGACTTCATATGCATGCTGAAAAACATTGCACCGCTTTTTGTTGCAAGTTAATGCACGTTCGCACACGAACTTTTGAGCTGTTCGAGCCACGGGCGTAGTCAGGATTTTATTTCGAGGGATCGAGGGGGTCCTATTCCTTATATGTACAGTCATTTGTATATGTGCGTGTATATACGTGCACACAAACTAAAAATTTCGGGGGGTTGGCACCTCTCCGGCTTCGCCAATCGTTCCGAACTTGGCCTGAATTAAAAAGTGTCATCTTGCTCAGCGTACTCAGCGTACAGTTGCCGCATGTAGCTCGCGACCCGCAGACAAAAAAGCAAATAGAACGCCCCGCGGCATTTGCCTCCTGCGCGCGCGAGGAGGGGCTCCACTGCAGAGCTGTATATGCTCCCTGCGGGAGCATATACAGGAACACCAAAGTGTCCACTCTTAACGATTACTATATTACTCTATGATCGCTGGTGCCCGCGTGCATTCCAGAAACTACTACACAATTCGCATCGCGCATAAAATAAGATTCGGCGTGGACAGACAACGAATATATAACATTCGATAACATTCGACAAATTTTCGGTATGTGCATGCGCGTCCTGCGCTGACCGATAACATTTATCATTTGTTAGGCCGTGAACAGCGGTCACCGGAGACAGATGAACGAGTAGACGTGTCAATCTGCTTCCTCAAGCAGAGTTACTGAGGCGGTAGGACCAGGTATTTGCTCCAGCACGGCTCTAACTCTCCGGATCGCTTTCACTGCCCCATGGTGGCATCACGGCGGAAGTGCTACGGCCTCATGTTGCTCTAGGTGGCGTTGGATCGACCCACTATGCTCGGCTCATCCTCGCGCGCTTTCACTCGCATTGATTCCCGCGGTTGTTTAGTGGCTATGGTGCTGGGTAGCTAAGCATGAGGCTGCGGGATCCCGACCACGGCGGCCGCATTTCGAAGGGAGCGAAATGCGAGAACGCCCGTGTACTTAATTTAGGTGCACGTCGTCGAACCCCAGGTGGTCCAAATTTCCGGAGTCCTCGACTATGGAGTGCCTCGTAATCACGTCGTGGTTGCCGCACATAAAACGCCATGATATAATTTTTTTTTTGCTCGAATCCCTAGCATACGGCGCGCCGCCACGAAGTAATCCACTTGGACTCCAATGCCCACGGAGAGTGCGGAAATGCGCTTGAAGGCCTTTATAATTCCTGCCGGATACTCCGTGTTGCTACGTAGCCACGATCTGCTGTTGGAGCGAGACGTTTGGCTTGGACCAGCGTTGCCCTCTCCTTCTCTTGAAAACGTAGCTCACCTGCGCGGAATCGGCGCCGCCAACAGCCCGGTACGCCATACGGCCCATGGCGACGGGCAGCATTCGGGTCGCCTGCTCGAAGCAATAGCCCAGCAGCTGCGGCTGGTCCTCGGCACCAAACTTGACCATGTAGAACGCATGCCTGGCGTTCATCATATCCACAGTGGTGGCAGGACCCAGAAGCGCCACCACCCGCCAGCCCAGATAATTGAGCAGCATGCGCCTGCAGTCATCATGCACACAAGCAGCCACATCTCGTGGACTATATGAACAAATAGCACGAAACATAAGAAATATCATGTTCCAGAGACTACTTTAATTACTGCCAACAGCAGTTATGACGTGGTATCGAGAATGACGCACCGGTATTCCTGAAAATCTGGACAAAGGTGCTTGCTGTACGCAGTGTCATTCTTTAGCAATGTGTGCCTATAACCTGACGCCAAACCTCATTTGCTGCAGACACTGCTACTTCCGCGTCACGGTTAATTTCATCACATGAGCAGTGTTAGTTGCAGGTTATATTACGTAATTACCATTTCATGCTATCAATTTTCCTAATCCTGTTATAAGGGGGTTACTGCACTATGGACAGAAGTACAAGTGGACAGGACGCACGCAGACACACAACTGAATTTTAGTGGGTGGAAGATGGCATTATATATATATATATATATATATATATATATATATATATATATATATATATATATATATATATATATATATATACAATGATCAAAATTACGTCATCATGCCGATAAGCCGTCACAATCTTGCGTCCAGAAATTGAACCTCACAATCAGCAAGCACAATCGAAGCACCGACAATCCCTGCGTCTGTATAAAATTTTAGTTTTTTTTATAAGGGGAAGGCACACCTTCTTTGTCTCTTTTTCACAAGCCCTGCAATGTTTTGCTACGTGGTAATGTTTGTCAGATGACTGATTCCTAAAATGTCCTTTTAAACTGATTATTTTGTTTATTTAATTACTGACAGGGCCGTTGAGGCGTTACAGATAGGAGTGGTCAATATTTATACAAAACAAAAAAGAATGGCAATTTTTAACATAGGTGATGAAGAAGCGCAAATTTGAAAGCTTCAGGTAGGTGGTTCCAGTCTGAGCTGGTCTTGGGGAGAAAAGAATAAAAATACTGGTTAGTTCTGCAACTTGGAAGCCTGCTTCGAATCGATGATCAATGCGGGATGATACGTAATTTGTAGCAGTGAAGAGACTGAGCGATTCGTTTGCGTAATATATATTGTGGAAAGTGGAAAGCCAAGAAAAATGACGCTGCATGGAAAGATCTGGAAGGTCTGGGGCTCTTAAGTGTGGCACGAGGTGCACGCGTGTAGTTAGTCAAAGTAAAAAGAGCTGAACGATTCTGAACAGATTTTAGAGTACTAATCAATTTTAGGGTCCCATACTGAAGATGCATATTCCATCTTAGTTGGAACGACCATTTTGTGCAAATGTAATTTTAAAGCAACTGGAGCAAGTGAAAGATTACGGCGAAGCAAACCAAGCATGCGATTAGAATCATTAGATATGTGTCGATATCAGCATATTAGATATGCTGATGTGCACGCCAGTATATTTATACACAGAGAAAGGATAAAGGAGAGCCATTAAAAACATTTGGATGCAGGTTAACTTTGAAAGGAACTCGCGTTACTTTCATTGCCTTGCATTTGGATATATTAAGTTTCAGGAGCAAAGTGCCACACCACGCAGAAATGCTATTATTGTCATTCTGAAGGATATTAGTATCAGATGGGTTAGAAATTTCTCTGTATATAAGACAGTCGTTAGCGAACAGCCTGATAGATGATGTGTGCGAGATCAGGAAGATCGTTAATATAGAATAGGACGAGGAGAGGTCCTAGTACAGATCCTTGAGGACCACCCGATGTCACTGATAAAACATTAGAGTTATGGTCATTAGCTGTCGCGTATACAGTTCGACCGCACAGAAAACATTCAATACTTTTTTATACGGCCTCGTTTTGTTTAGTTCACTAAGCTTAAAAAGCAGAAGAGCATGAGACACGGTATCAAATGCTTTAGCGAAATCAATTAATATGCAATCAGCGACGGAGGAACGATCCAAAGCTGCAGAACGGTCATTAGTGAAAGCGATCAACTGTGTTTCACAAGAAGGATTTCTTCGAAAACCATGCTGATCATCTGTAAAAAAGGAATTGGATTCAAGGTGACTGATGAGCGCAGAATAGACAATATATTCAAGTAATTCGCATGGAATTGAAGTTTATGATATTGGTCTGTAGTTTGAAGGACTGTGAGCATCACTAGACTTGTGCACTGGAACCACCTTGCCCACCTTCCAGTGATCAGGGAGCGTACCAGTCCGCAAAGATTAGGTAAAAATATCTGACAGCATAAGAGAAGAGTAAGTATTCGTGCTTTTCAACAACTTGTTATGTCGTAAACACTTGAGGATGACATTTTAGAGTTATCGACGAGTTTGGAAATTCCTTCCCATTCAATGATATCATCCATCAATGGGAAATCTAGAGAAAATATGTCGGAAAGGGTAACCGCAGTAGTTGAGAAACATGAGCAAAATGTGTTATGGTTGTACAAGAATGGTTCGGTGGAACCAGAGCACCGCGGTTAGGTATCACTATGATGCCTTGTTTTGATTTCACATTAAGGATGGTCCAGAATTTGCGCGGGTTAGTAACCAGCAATCGAGGCAGGGGGTCTTGAATAAAGTAGCGTTTCGCGGTGAAAAGAGCATTTTTGTATTCAGATGCCACAGCATAAGCATTACATCGGTCAGTCGCATTTGTTAACCTGCAGCGACGAAACATACGCTTTTTTCTTGTTTAAGTGCTTCAGTGAAATATTAAGCCACGGTGAACGTTTAGTACACGTTATTCAACGAAGCGGGATGTACTTTTCAGTAAGGGCGTTTAACTTGTCCTTAAAGAGAGTCCAGTTATCGTACAACGCGCATTCCCAAAAACTGGGAAAGAATACGTCAGCAAATGTCTCTAGTTCAGTGGTAATTGCAGAATAATTTCCTTTTTTGTAGACTCGAATTATCTTGTGATAATTTAACTTCAATGGTTGCTTAGTCCAGGTAGAAGTGTCCAGTAAATTGGCAGTGGATGCTGTGACGCGAGTTGGTTCTTTACAAGTTGACAAAGGTTGAACGTTGATCATAGGTCTATGAAGGCTAGTGATTTTCAAGAAGAGGAAATAACAGCAGCGTAGGCTTCCGTCCATGATATGGCAGGGAAATTAAAAGTGCCCAAAAGAAAAAGTGGTGCGTTTGAGAACCTGAGAACAATTTTCAAATAACAGTCATAGAAGTCATCACAAAAACTGCTTGCTGATAGGGGTGGTCGGTAACACTCACAAAAACGGGTCTCTTTGTGGTTTATTTTAATACACGTGAACATGAATTCTAGCTCAAAGGGTATCAAAACGTCATGAGAAAATAAGTAATCCGCAGCAGCTTTCTTATCCCGCCACCCGAACGCCCGAACTGATCTTGAGTGTAAACATTGTAATGGCGTTGACAGTCAAACAGTTGAGAATTATCAATTCTAGCTGTTTTGGTAATGACGACTACATCTGCACCACACGCGTCTATCAGAGAAGACCGGGCATCGCGTTTGTTCAAGAGGCTTCTAATGTTCGTGAACAGGAAACTAAGGTCGCGAGTAGGGCCGCTGCTTCCTAAGGACCAGTAGCAGACGACTTTGAAAAGCCTGCTGCGTCACCCACACTTGTCAGGGTTGACAAGGCGGGCTCAATTTCTCACACACGATCAGTCTGTGAACAGTAAACACAGCATTTCCTGTTCACATAGAGTTTGTTATAGCGCAAGTTATAAAACGATCCCTTGCCTTTTCCAAATTCTAAAAGCTTTTTCCGAGATAGTCTCGTTCCCTCACAAAAATCTTCTTGCAATGAAACACGGTATGTTTAGCTTTGATTTCTGTGATAAGATGTTTTTTGCCTTGGAAGAAAGAAATTTGACAATTATTGGTCGCCATTTGCTTGTAACGAAAGGTCCCAATCTATATGCTCGAGAGATGGCTTCCTCATCCAGCTGCAAGGAAAGGGAATCTGCTAAAAATGATCGTACTTTTCGTTCGGATTGGGGCCAAGTCTCGGTTGATTTGTCTTCAAATCCATAAAAAATTGAATTATCTCGGCATCACCTGTATTCATACTGATCAAGACGAGAGTGGATCTTGGCAGCCTTGCCTTGAACAGCTTCCATAATTACGCAGCTAAATTCAGCAGAATCGTGAAGCTCTTCAAGCGTGTCTACTTTGTCCTCAACTGCGGCTAGCCTCACGGTAATATCGGAAATTCGTTCCTCAACGATCGTTTGGCTAGTTTTCACTTCGTTAAGGGTCGACATTACTTCTACACGACGCGATTTCATTGTACTGGCTAGCGATTTAATTTCCGCTAATATTTAGCTTTTAGGGTTGCCCATGACATTTTCCATAGGGCCGGGATTGAGTTCAACATTTTCCGACATGAAAAGCAAGATAATTACATTCACGCAACAAACAGCAAGTACTGACAGAACATGTTGGCGTGGTATGAGCAGCAGGCAACGGTTACTTGTACGCTTAGAATAAAGTAAATAGGGTTGACTAACCTGGGTAACGAGAAGGAATAGTTTCTGCTCTCCCACACCCACTAGCCCACGTGCATGAGAGAAGGCAATTTAAAGGCGGTGTCGCTTTTGGCCCTATCAATGCAGTTGGACTTGTAGAAACAGAGCACCGCTGCAGTTCCAACGCTGGAAAGCGGCAAAACCAAAATCGGAAATTCGCAGGTTGCTGAGGCAATTTAGAGGTCTTTGGAGATGATCAGCGGTGTCACCGGTTCCAAGGGCTCTTGAAGGAAGGCAGGATTCCACGAACAGACAAAAACCAGCAACTGGGTAATGAGAAGCAACGGCTTTAGAAGCGTCTGCATCCTTGCTGCTCTCCCACGCGTCCTGTCCGACCGGCACAAACACAGCCGCAGGGAAAAGGGAATTCGTAAAGCACAGTGCACGTGCAGCGAACTGCTTCTTCAAAAAGGGCCCGCTTATGTGCACAGGCCCTGAGAAAGCTTGAAAAGGTAGCAATCCATAACCCTTTTGTTTGCCATGCTCGTCACAGGTCATAGTTTGTTCCCTGCACTTGCAGTGCGGTTTACGAATTCCCTTTCTCTTGCGGCTGGTGTATGTCGGTCAGACCGGACGCTGTATTAACATCCGTTTAAACGAACATTTTAAGGATCGGTCATCTGACGAGCATTCCCACGTAGGAAAAGAATGCAGGGTTTGTGAAAAAGAGACAAAGAACGTGCGCCTTTCGCTTCTAGAAACGAAAAAAATTTATACCGTCATTGGGATCGTCGTACGAGGGAGCTGTTCGAGGCGTATGTTATAAAGAAAAACACGTGTGTATGCATTAGCGATGAGTGTGTGCCCCATCTTTCACCCAATAAATTTCAGTTGCGAGTATGCGCGCGTTCTGTCCACTTCTACTTCTATTGTCCGTGTAATCATAGCGCAGTAACCCCCTTATTACCAGCTGAACTTCAACCAACTAGCCCAACTTGCCGCTCTACTGCTATTTTCCTGATCATGAAAAGTTGTAATGTATCGTACGAATTTAAAATGTGAGCGTTACCTCTTCCCTCCCGCCAAGAGGCTTTGGTGTAGGACAACTCAGCTTAATTGAAACCGCGTTGCTTGGATACTGCAGTTCGGAATGTGTTTATTTCGACGTTATAGTTCGTGCCGTGTCTGAACGTGACGAACGAAAGAATGAATGACGGGCCCAACTCCATAAATGTTGCTCAGACTGAGAGCAAAACTAATAGCTGCGTAGCTCGCATCAAAGTCAAGTGCCAGTCGATCAGCTCATGAGGAATGCCCTGTCCTTGAATGCGGCTTTGGACGTTATTGTCAAGTAATATACTGCACGTATTTGCGATGTCAGTTCTCCCGTGTCTCCAAGGCGCAGCAGCAATTCAATAAGAGCATGGATATACGCACCGGTTCTCCGAGGCGAGAAACTTGTCGAGCGCCCGCAGGGCGCTGACGTTCCACACGAGGACCTCCTCGTCCCAGCGCGCGGCCACTCCGCCGCGCTGGTAGGCTTCGCGCGCGATGCTGGCCAGGAGTTCCTGTTCACGGACGTCCAATGTGTCTCAAAAAGTGCCGCACATATGTTAAAAGATATCAAGCAGAACCCGATGACTATTCGAGTCGTCAGAAATAGCCGAAACGCACCGTGTACGAGGCGTGCACTGCAGCCCGGCTCCTCTGTCGCCCTTCCCTATGGACATGCCGTGCCTTCTGGCGGCGGCGCCGTGAAATCCGCACATGCCTATACAGAGTGACATATACACAATGGAACACACCCACAGAAGGGGCGCACATTTGAGACTGCAGTGTCTCCGTGGTCAGCGCCCGCCTTTTGGTTGGATAGCTAGATATACCCCTGTAGAGCGAGATAGCCGGAAAGCGAACTGGACTGACAATGCCAAGAACGCTGGTCGTGTTGAAACGTTCTGTCTACAGCTTACACGCTTCATCTCGCCACGTTGCTTTAATACAAACGCTACTATACAACCGTTTCATCCATCCGTATATCACGGACGCGATGCTCGTGATGCATGACCTTGAAGCTCATAAACGAGCGCCTTGGGAGTGCTGAAGGCTCTCGAAAATTCCACAGGTCACATTGCTTCAACTCGCGGAATGCAAGCTATAACAAATGAGCATGAAAGGAAAAATTGTCATCCACCCGAATGTACCACCAAGGCACAAAGAATACGGGTTTTACAGAAAGAAAGCTTCGCAGTTGAAGAATTCGTCCCCGTCCCAGCATCGAGCCGTGAAAATGCGTTGGTCCTAGGTTCCATCCCTTGACCAGGACAAACATTTTTTTTTTTGCCTGCGCAGCTTCCTTTCTCAGAAACCCGTATCCCTTGCTTCATTTACATTTGTACCGTTCAGATGAGCTGTGACAACGAGAAACCTCGACGCCCATTTTATAAACAGCTATTTTTCGCTCAATTATAGTTAGTCCTTCCCATTATATCTGAACTCTGTTATTCCTGTAATATTTCATTCGGTAAATCCATAGTGCCTTCCCAGTTGCTTCACGCCTAAAGCCATGAAACCGCCCTGGTATTTTGTTCGTTCTTGCCATCCAGTCTTGTAGCTCTGCAGATTCCGATTTTTTCCCCCTAACTTCATTAGCTTATTTCCTCACCTTCCGCAAGGGAATCTTTCTTTATTTCTTTATTCAATTCAGCAAACCTTGTACAGGTCTAAGCAGGGTGAGTTCAATGGCAACAAAACAATAATAACAAAGTTGAAAACATCAAAGTGTGGCGAAAGGCAATAAAGAATCATTCCAGTCGGTTACAGTGTGAGGAAAAAAATAAAAACTTGAATAAATCTGTTTGCGCAGAATTTGGCATCAGGGAATTAGGATGATGGTAGCGTGTATGCCTCGACGTTGAAAGCGACAGATATGAAGAAGGGTTAATAGCTAGATCTTGATTCCAAAGCAAGAAAATAAATTGCAAACGTAAATTTTTTCTTCGTTGTTCAAGACATTGGATACCGTTGATCTGCATTAATTCAGAGGGTGAGTCATACGGGGAAACTTTACAGTAAATAAACTTACAGCTTTTCTCTGTACCTTTTCTAGGCGGGTGATATTGTGTTTATTAAACGGGTACCAGACAACGCATGCATATTCAGGTTTCGGTCTAATTAGTTAATTCTAAGCAAGGAATTTTACGCTAGAGGGAGAATTTCTAAGCTTATGTCTTACAAAGTATAGTTTACGGAGCGGAAGAGCAGATGTTATATATATGTAAATTCCATGATAAAGTATTTATTTATTTATTTATGTTGTACTGAAGGCACTGGGCAGTGGGCATGGTGCTAGTGAATGAGAAGAAGACGACGAGGTGTGCTTGCTTCCCCGCCCGTTTCGAGATAGCACCGACCTGTTTTAAGCCTACCGCTGCAACCTAGAGCTAGTGCTGCTAGGCGAACACCCCCGTTGCATTTGGTGGAGGTGCTGGGTTTCTCTTCAACATCCTGGAACTCCGCAGTCGGACGCTACCACCAGCTGTTACAATGGATGAACCGGGACCGTCCCAGGCTGCTGCTCCCGTGCCCCCGGCCATCGTCTGCTCTGGTGTCATCCGCCAGCGCGATCCGGCTATATTTAGCGGCACAGACTACCACGACGTGGAAGACTGGCTCGCCGAATATGACCGTGTAAGCGCCTATAATAAGTGGGACGACCGCGCCAAGCTCACAAATGTCATATTTTACTTGAATGACGTGGCCAACCTATGGTTCCGCAATCATGAAGCCGATTGTCCCACCTGGTCGGCTTTCACGGCGACTTTGGCTGAGGTCTTCGGCCGTCCCGCAGTTCGCCGGCTTCGCGCTGAGCAGCGCTTGCGTGGTCGAGCTCAACGCCAGGACGAGACCTTCACCAGTTATATTGAAGACGTGCTCTCGCTCTGCAAGCGCGTCAACTCATCCATGTATGAAGCAGACAAGATCAAGCACGTCATGAAAGGCATCGATGAGCATGCCTTTCGGATGCTCGTCGCGAAGAGTCCCCGGACTATTGCCGAGGTCATATAGCTTTGCCAGCAGTACGACGAGCTGCGTAATCAACGTGCACCAACATGCGCTGCTCAGCAGGACACTGCGGATCTATCCCCGTTGGACTTCGGTCGCGACGCTGCCGACATCTCTGCTTTAATGCCGGAGATAAAGCAGTTCATCCGCCAGGAAGTCGCACGCCAACTCTCTCTGGCGAATAGCGCACCCAAGCCGTCGACAACCCTGGCTCCTTCGCTTCGTAGGTCTGCTGCGAACTCATCTGTTCTGTTTACGCCGTCGACCACTTGTGCGCGCCGCCGGAACTTTCTGCTTCCGTTTGCTGTCGTCACTTTTTGCGAAGGTTATGCTGCCCTTTACGTGTGCAATCCGTCCGCCTGCCCATCATCCCTACTCCGCGACGAGTGCCTGGGTACCGCTGAAGCTTTCGATAGCATTCTCCCGGCCCCCATGTTTGGTGATACGGCATCACTTCCGATTTGTGCCGTAACTCCTCCCGCCGCGACCGATGCCCCTGTAGACGTCTTCGCTCGTGCTGTCGACGCAGAACTCACACCCGCGCAGCACACCGAAATCATCAAGCTCCTCCAGCGTTTTCGTGCCTCATTTGACATTGGCCAACCATCCTTGGGCCGGGCGTCCGCAGTCGTTCACCGTATCGACACCGGCCAACAAACACCATTGCGCCAGCGTCCGTATCGTGTGTCGGCCGCTGAACGCCGTGTCATCGACCAGCACGTTGACGACATGCTGGAGCGTGGCGTCATCCAGCCCTCTAACAGTCCCTGGGCATCTCCGGTTGTCCTTGTTAAAAAAAAAGACGGCTCCATTCGGTTCTGCGTCGACTATCGCCGCCTTAACCGAATAACGCGCAAAGATGTCTATCCTCTGCCGCGCATCGACGATGCCTTGGACTGTCTGCAGGGAGCGGAATTTTTTTCCTCGCTGGATCTACGCGCCGGGTATTGGCAAGTGCCAATGGCAGAGGCCGATCGCCAAAAGACAGCCTTTGTAACTCCTGATGGGCTATATGAATTCACCGTCATGCCGTTCGGCCTCTGCAACGCACCTGCCACTTTCGAGCGAATGATGGATAGCATTCTTCGAGGGCTGAAGTGGAAAACGTGCCTCTGTTATTTGGATGACATTGTGATTTTTTCCACCGACTTTGCGACGCACCTCAGCCGCCTCAAGCAAGTCCTTGCGTGCCTCTCCACTGCAGGACTGCAACTAAATTTGAAGAAATGCCACTTCGGCGCTCGCACGCTTACTATTCTCGGTCATGTAGTTTCCAAAGGCGGTATCCTCCCGGACCCCACGAAACTTAGCGCCGTCACCGAGTTCCCTAAACCAACCACCATGAAAGAGCTTCGCAGTTTCATCGGCTTGTGCTCATATTTCCGGCGCTTCATCCGTAACTTTGCCTCTATCATCGCCCCCTTGACGCAGCTTCTCACCGGCAGTTCTGACCTATCAGCCTGGTCCCCGGCATGCGACGACGCATTCCAAGAACTGCGACGCGTTCTCACCTCTCCTCCAGTACTGCGACACTTCGATCCTTCTGCACCAATTGAGATCCATACGGACGCTAGCGGTGCCGGGCTCGGCGCTGTTCTTGCACAACGCAAGGATGGCTTCGAAGAGTACGTCGTCGCGTACGCCAGCCGCACCCTTACCAAAGCCGAGGCGAAATACTCGGTTACTGAAAAGGAATGTCTGGCCATCATTTGGGCAATCGGAAAATTTCGTCCTTATGTGTACGGGCGTCCATTTGACATCGTGACCGACCATCATGTCCTATGCTGGTTATCTTCATTAAAAGATCCAACTGGTCGGCTCGCCCGTTGGGCATTGCGCCTACAAGAGTACGACATCCGTGTTGTTTATCGCTCCGGCCGAAAACATTCAGACGCAGACGCTCTATCCCGGTCACCCCTGCCCTCCGGTCCTGTCCACTCGTCTATTTCCACACATGGAGCCTTCGCCCTCAACATTACCGACATGCCATCAGAGCAGCGCAAGGACCCATGGATCTCTTCGCTTATTGACTTCCTGTCTAGCGAGTCACCAGCGCCAATTTCTCGGACGCTCCGTCGTCAAGCCGCGCACTTCATCATTCGGGATAACCCGCTGTACCGCCGCAACTACAATTCGAGCGGTCGCAAGTGGTTGCTTGTTATACCCCGACACCTGCGCCCTGACATCTGCGCCACGTTCCACGACGCTCTCCAATGCGGCCACGCTGGTGTCTTAAAGACATACTCCCGCATCCAGCTTCGGTACTACTGGCGCGGTATGTACCGCTTCGTTCGCCAGTACGTCCGGTCCTGCCTCATATGCCAACGACGCAAGACGCCACCTCAACATGCCACCGGCCCCTTGCAACCTTTACCATGCCCCCCGCGCGCGTTCGACCGTGTCGGCATTGACCTATACGGTCCGCTTCCCAACAGTCCAAGTGGCAACCGCTGGGTTATTGTCGCTATCGACCACCTCACGCGGTACGCCGAAACTTCAGCCCTAGCATCTGCCACAGCAAAAGACGTCGCCAGTTTTATCCTTCGAAACCTGATTTTACGCCATGGAGCACCTAGAGAATTACTGAGCGACCGCGGTCGAGTTTTTCTCTCCGACGTCATTGCAGCATTGCTAAAGGAGTGTCGCATCATTCACCGCACCACCACGGCATATCATCCTCAAACTAATGGGATGACAGAGCATTTCAACCGCACCCTTGGCGACATGTTGGCCATGTATGCTTCATCTGACCACTCGAATTGGGATCGCATTCTGCCTTTCGTCACCTACGCTTACAATACCACCACGCAAAGCACCACTGGGTTCTCCCTTTTCTTTCTCCTTTACGGACACGAACCTTCATGCACTATGGACACGATTCTGCCTTACCGACCAGATGCTTCGGAGTGCACGACTGTTTCTAGAGCGGCTGCTTACGCCGAAGAATGTCGCCAGCTCGCTCGTTCGTTGACATCCTAGGACCAGTGGCGCCAAAAGCATCGCCATGATTCATCTACTGCGGCTACGTGCTTTGCTCCTGGCTCGCTGGTCTGGTTGTGGGTGCCCTCTACTCCTCCAGGCCTTTCCTCTAAGCTGCTCTCCAAGTACCACGGTCCTTATCGGGTACTGAAAAAGAAACATCCGCGGTCAACTACCTCATCGAGCCAACGGAAGCGCCTTCCGACCAGCGTCGTTGCGGCCAGGAAATTGTGCACGTCTCCCGGCTCAAGCAGTGCCATGACCCCTCTGTTTCCCTGCCCTTAGGTCGCCAGGATGGCTACTCTCTCGGTGGGGAGTGATTGTACTGAAGGCACTGGGCAGTGGGCATTGTGCTAGTGAATGAGAACAAGACGACGAGGTGTGCTTGCTTCCCCGCCCGTTTCGAGATAGCACCGACCTGTTTTAAGCCTACCGCTGGAACCTAGAGCTAGTGCTGCTAGGCGAACACCCCCGTTGCAATGTATTTATTTATTTACCCTATTTATTTATTTATTTATTTATTTATTTATTTATTTATTTATTTATTTATTTATTTCACGTACTTTCAAGGCCCCAAGGCGTTACAGAAAGGTGTGGAGTCAAAACAAGAAGTAATGCAGTAAAAATACAAACAAAAAGTATTCACAAAAATATTAACAGAAGGCATTCTGAACGGCGGTGTTGAAGTTAGTAGGGTCGGTGATGAGTGCGATTGATGCGGGAAGGCGATTCCAGTCCGTGCTTGTCCTGGGGATGAATGAGTCACTGTACCGGTTAGTACGGCACAATGGCACCCCGATTTTAAGGTTGTGGTCAGTGGGGGGCCGAAATATAAAACAGAGGGGCAAGAAGGGTTTCCTTTAAAAAGGGGTTCAAGTGAAAAACTTTGTGAAAAAGGGAGAGACGGGAAGATTTACGGCGTGACGAAAGATCAGGTAAGTTAAGAGTTCGCTTCCGTGAAGAGATACTTGCATAGCGAGAATAATTAGACAAGACAAAGCGTGCACCGCGGTTTTGGATGCTTTCAAGAGTAGAAACTAATGAAGACTGAGTCGGATCCCAAATGGCTGAAGCATACTCCAATTTGGAGCGAACTAATGTTTTATATAGAGTTAGCTTCAGGAAAGAAGGGGCAGAGCTAAAATTACGGCGCAAGTAACGAAGCATGCGATTAGCGTTTTTAGTAACATAGTCAATATGCAAGGGCCAAGAAATGTTATTTGATATGTGAAGGCCGAGATACTTGTAAAAGGTAACTGACGTCACAGGTGCATCATTAATAAAGTACGTGTGCATGGCAGTGCTACGAGATATACGCATGGCCTTGCATTTATTTGAATTTAGTTGCATGCACCCATTAGAGCACCACTCAATTACGCGGTTAAGGTCGTCCTGCAGCTCTTGGGAATCTGAAGGATTAGTAATTTTACGGTAAAGAACACAGTCATCCGCGAAAAGCTTTATGGAAGAGGAAAGAACGCAGTCCGGAAGATCGTTAATATAGATAAGAAAGAGAAGTGGACCCAGGACTGACCCTTGAGGAACACCTGCTGGTACGTTAGAAAACCGAGAATTACAGTTATTAGTGTTTACAAACTGCGTCCTGTTAGAAAGAAATTTTTTTATTCACTCGAGTACATTTACGTCCAAGTTAAGTTGAGCCAGCTTAAGCAGAAGTAAATGATGGGTCACAGAGTCAAACACTTTGGCAAAATCAAGAAATACGCAGTCAATGTCGGTACCTAGATCAGAAATTGCAAAGAAATCGTTAGTAAATGATAACAGCTGTTTCACAGGAAAAGAACTTACGGAAACCGTGTCGACAGAGGTTGAAAAAGGAGTTTGATTCTAAAAACTCAGGCAAATGTGAATATATTATATGCTCAAGAATTTTACATTAAATGCTTGTTAGTGAGATAGGCCTGTTGCTGGGTAAATGTGTGTTACCTGATTTGTGAACTGGAATCACCTTTCCCACGCACCAGTCGTGTGGAAGAACAGACTGCTGTAATGACTGAGTGAAAATGTGCGACAAAATAACAGCAGAAAATACATTAGTACACTTCAAAATTTTTGAATTCAGGCAGTCTGGGCCGGCAGATGAGGACGTTTTTTGATTGTTAATTAGGCAGCTAACACCATCCCAGTCAATAGAGATTGAATCCATGGGCGAAAAACCAGAATTGGATACAAGCGGTAATCTTCGTGGCATTGCGGTAACATGGGAAGAAAACACACCCTTAAATACATTACAGCATTCTTCAGGAGGAACAGGTTCATCATTTGGGTATCTTAATTGGATTATTTTGTTTGGAGTACCGTTAACTATGGTCCAGAATTTACGAGGATTAGTTTACAGGATAGAGGGAAGTGTAACAGAATAAAAATGCTGTTTCGCACTAGCGGCGGCTGCGTTGTAGTCACTTTCAGTGCGGTAGTAAGCGGACCAAGTAACGTCACTGCGTGAAACTTTTGCGCGACGAAACAACCGCTTTTTTTTTGTTACGTAGTCGCTTCAAAAAGGGGTTGAACCAAGGGGACCGTGGCTTGCAAGCGACGGTTCTTTGCGGTACGAAACGTTCGATTAGTGACAACAATTTATTTTTGAAAATGCAGCAGTTTTCTTCAACACAGTGCTGATCGCAATTAGCGATGTAAGAAGCTGCGAAATTTTCCATTTCAGCGGTAATGGAAGCCAAGTCGGCTTCGCTGTAATCGCGGATCACGTTCGTAGTTTTCTTAACAGGAGCCCGTGTGTTGATATGAAAAGTGAGTGCAAGGTGATCACTTAAGCCTTTTAAGTAAAGAATTGGGGAAACTGAGTCAGGGTTGGTAGTGAGAATCAGGTCTAGTATGTTAGATGAAGAGGCAGACACGCGCGTTGGTTTCATTACAACCTGGGTGAAGTGGAAATCCAAACAAGTGTTTATAAACTGGGTACTCTGAGAAGACTGGGACGTTGCCGTGTCGTTACGCCAAATGATATCGGGAAAGTTGAAGTCACTAAGAAGAAAAAGGGGCGCGTTAGGGTATCTGACAACTAATTTGTTCAATGCGTCGTGAAGGTCATCGCAAAATGATGTCGAAGCAGTTGGAGGGCGATTACATGTGCGAAAAATAACATCTCTGTTGTCGAGTACAACGCGCACGCAAATAAGTTCAAGTGGTGTTTCTATGGAAACTGAGTTCGAAGTGAACCTTCCAGTAATTGCAATCAAGACACCTCCACCTGATCGCACACCATGATCACAGCGATAACATGAATACAGTTTCTCACAATCAAACATTTCGCTATTTTTTATCCGAACAGAGAGCCATGTTTCAGTGAGACATACGATGTCAGCAGAGCATGAATCAATCAGTGAGGACACTGCAGCACGTTTATTTAGCAGACTTCGCACGTTAGTGAAAACAACAGATATGGTGTTATTAGATTGCGCATGTGCTAGCTATGTCTTGACGCGACCGAAATGAAGAGCGTGCTGCACGTGGCATGTTGACTTCGCATACATTGTCAGTGGTAGAACAGTAAACGTAGCACTTCTTGTTTAAAAATAACTTACTTAGCCGTATTGAGTATGTCTGGCCCGATGCCTTAGCAAAATCAAGCAGCTTTTTCCTAGACTGGCGCGTTGCTCGGCAAAAATCTTCGCCCACAGATACCCCGGTGGACTTCAGATTAAATTTTAGTGCCACAATTCTATCCTTTAGTTTTGAGCAAGAAAATTTAATTATAATCGGGCGAGTCTTAGCAGTATACGAGCCAAGTTGGTGGGCTCTACATACCATATTTTCGGGGACCTCAAGCTTAAGATGATGAGATAAACATTCACATATCAATTTTTCGGACTGCACCCGTGTTTCTGACGGAGTGTCAGAAATACCATAAAATATTAAGTCATCCCGGCGGGAGCGATCTTCTAGATCATTGAGACGTGTTAGGAGGGAGGCATGTTCAGTTTTAACGGCGTCAGCGACAACTGCAGGTATGTCAGCTGACGACGGGTTAAGCTCAAGTGATTCAACAAGCGATTCAACTGTCGTTAATCTAGTGGTTAAATCGGACACATTATTAGTTAACTGAGCTTGCTTTTCTTTTAATTCGGCAAGACCACTCATTACCTCTATGTGTCGTGAATCTATTTTTGCTGAAAGGGCAGAAATGGCTGCAAGAAGTTCTTTGTACTGCGTGTCTGTTACGGGTCCCGGATTAAGTTCAACGTCACGACATAGGATGAGTAGCCTTGCAACAAACGCACATTCATACAGTGAGGCAAAAAATACACTTGGGCACGGGAAAAGCAGCAGACAGACGTTACTCGTACGTTTAGAGTAAAGAGACGGAGCTTCACAGACCTGCATGAAGAAGCAAAAAGGGTTTAGCGGCGACTGCATGGTTGCCGCTATCCCGTGCCCACTGAAAGTGGCCGGACGAAGGCAGCTGCTTCAGTAGAGCCAGAAGGGAGATGTCGCTCCTAGCGGCTGTGAATCCGTGTGCAAAGGTATGAAGATGGCGCCCTGGATGACTTGCTGGCACCAAAGATCTTGACTTGCGTCAGATAGCAGGACTGGCAGTAGTGTCGGTGAGTCATTCTAGATGAGCACTGGTGAAACCGCACAAGCGCAGGTCGAGGGATACAGCCATGCTCCAAGAAGCACGATGAACTGCATGAAGAAGCAAAAAGGGTTTAGCGGCGACTGCATGGTTGCCGCTATCCCGTTCCCACTGAAAGTGGCCGGACGAAGGCAGCTGCTTAAGTAGAGCCAGAAGGGAGATGTCGCTCCTGGCGGCTGTGAATCCGTGTGCAAAGGTATGAAGATGGCGCCCTGGATGATTTGCTGGCACCAAAGATCTTGACTTGCGTCAGATAGCAGGACTGGCAGTGGTGTCGGTGAGTCATTATAGATGAGCACTGGTGAAACCGCACAAGCGCAGGTCGAGGGATACAGCCATGCTCCAAGAAGCACGATGAACTGCATGAAGAAGCAAAAAGGGTTTAGCGGCGACTGCATGGTTGCCGCTATCCCGTACCCACTATTAGTAAGTGTGACACCCAAATACTTATATTTAGTCTCTTCCAGCAAAGGTGACGAACCTAGCCTGTAGTTAAAAGAAAGCGGAGCTTTTTTGCGGGAGAAGCGAAGAAAGACGGTTTTATCAGTGTTAAGTTTCATGTCCCACGTTTCACACCATTCAAAAATCTTAGCAAGAAAGGAGTTAAGATAGATTTGGTCGTTAATTGAAGTTATTTCTTGAAAAAGCACACAATCATCCACAAACTACCTGATTTGGACATTCGGATGTCATTGATATATAATGAAAACAGTAATGGCCCCAGCACGCTTTCTTGGGGCACGCCAGAGGCGAACGGAAGGCAACCTGATTGTTGCTCATTAAATGCTACAAATTGGTAGCGACTGGTTAAATAGTTTGATATTCATATGATTAAAATTTCCGGGAGGCCAATGCGTCTGGCAATATTAGTTTGCCAGGGGGAACTCTATCGAAAGCTTTACTGAAGGCAAGAAATATTGCATCAATCTGCCGTTCTTATCGAGACATGAAGCGAGTGAATGCATTACTGCCACTAATTGTGTAATTGTTGAGTATCCTTCTCTAAACCCGTGCTGGAAATTAGAGAGGACTGCGTGCGCATCTAAAAATTCATTTATCTGGTTGGCAATAATATGTTCGATTAGTTTACAACATGATGATGTAAGTGATATTGGACAGTAATTTTTTAATAATGTGCGGTCACCTTTCTTGTGTATTGGCCCAACCCTGGCTATCTTCCAGTCGCTCGTTAATTGTCCATGAAGTAATGAAATACGAAATAGAATAACTAGAAACTTTGCAACAGATTCAGCATATCTCTTCAGAAACACGTTAAGAACGTTGTCGGGACCACATGATGATTTAGTTTTTAAATTTAGTAACAGAAACTACGTCAGGGTATGACATAAAATTTACATCACAGGGGTGAAACACTGCATCATTGGATGGACAAGCACCGCATTTAGAAAACACACTGTGAAAGTAGTCATTGAAGTGGTGCGCAATATCCCCGTGATCGGTAACCACAGAACCGTCAACCAAAATTTACGACACCGGTTTCTTTTTTTCACTTATATAATTCCAAGACTTTTTTAGTTCCTCTACAATGAAATTTGGCAGCACTGTATTAAAATAATATTCTTTCGAAGAGTCTACTGCGCGTGTAAGACATTCTTTTAAATCCTTTAAGTGACCTAAATACAAGCGCTGTTTTTGAAACTCTTCATCTTTCGCTTTAAGTGGGTTATTTCACGCGTCATCCACAGCGCTTGCCTACGAACAAATTTACGTTTGCTCGACACAAACTTATCTATACAGTAGTGGCACATATCTTTAAAACGGTGCCAAAGTATGTTCAAATCAGTATTATTAAAATCACTATCCGGTTCAATAGCGATCAAAAGTGGCCCGTGTAATTGAGTAATAATTTTCACCGGTATTAACATCACCGAATCGGACTTCTCACTGATGTCAAGCACGCGAAATCAGGAAATGAAGGATGGCGATAATGGTGTGATTATTACTTATTGTCGTTTCCCCATGAAACGGGGCGGTGAAAAATATGCACCTAGCCTTCTTAACCTAATAACATAATCATGCCGTATCAGCCTAACATTCTGCCTATATCTCCTGAATATTTTCCTTTATTTTGTGAAGAAGAAGACGCGTCTCGCGGTACAGCCTCAACGTCGACGCGCGGCACGGCTCGGCTTGCGCTGCTGATTGCTGGCGTCTTTTTGTACGGTGCTTCGGGCTGCCTCACAGTTCTCGGTCGCTGTGCCTTTGCATAAGGAGCCTCAAAAAAACCTCTTCTCAATTGGTGGAGGTGCTGGGCTTCAAACCCCGTCACTTGATACCATGCAGCTGCGTTCAAGAACGCTACCGCCCGCCTTGACTGACAGCTCATCCGAAACGGTGCCGAGGACACAGTCCGTCACCTGCACCGGCATTCTACGACAACGGGACCCCGTGATCTTCAGCGGGGCAGATGATGAAGACGTGGAAGGCTGGTTTACGTCATACGAACGGGTCAGCGCGCACTACAAGTGGGATGATCAAGCCAAGTTAACCCACGTCAGCTTTTATCTGGCTGGCGTTGCCCAACTCTGGTATCACAACCACGAAAGTGACGTACCCACATGGTCATTCCTCAACACAAACTTTACAGAAGTGTTCGGCCGAGCCGCTGTTCGCAAGCTGCGCGCTGAACAACGCTTGCGAGCTACGCTCGCTACACTGAAGACGTGTGTACCTTTGTAAACGAGTCAACGCCGCCATGCCCGAAGCTGAGAAAATTCATCGCTTATTGAAAAGCATTGACGATGGCGCATTCCAGATGCTCCTAGCCAGGAAACCACGTGCCGTTTCTGAAGTCGTCAGCCTATGCCAAAGTTATGATGAGTTAAGGAAACGACGCGCTTCGACTCGGCGTCGTCCGCGAAGCGACGACTCGTTCGCGAGCCTTGACAGCACGTACGACCAATCCTCATTCTTTCAGCAGGTCAAAGACTTCGTGCGTGAGGGAGTTGCCCGCCAACTTTCTTTAGTCCCCTTCACTCAGGAGCTCACCTCCCGTCTTCTAAACACGTTCCGCACCCTCATTTCCGAAGAGGTCGCTCAAGTGTTTCCTTCTGCACACCACCAGCTGCCTGCATCCGCGAATATCAACTCTACGTTGGCAGTGCAGGCTGTCGCCACGCCTCTCACATATGCGCAGCCAGTCCTGCCTGTGGCTGCACCTCTTACATATGCGCAAGCAGAACGCAGGCCCTCCGCCGGCGCCTTTCTCGACCTAGTCCCAGCCGGTGTCACGGGAAGCCCATGCTGCATTTTGGTCCGCACCCAGAGCTAATCCTTCGAGGACGCTTGACAATCGTCCCATCTGTATTCCTGCTGCACTTCACTACTTTCGATCACGTTTAACTTACTATCTTCTAAGTCGCCAAATAAAAAGAAAATTATAACTTTGCCGCTGTAAATGAGGCCCTTGCTAGTTTTTTTTTTTCTGTTTGCTCACTGACTTTAATCAATGTTCAGTCGACAGTAATTGGTGTTTATTTGGGGACAAACTGCATGAAATTGTAGATTTGATTATATCACAAGCAAACATTACGAATAATCTTCAATCTCCGTGGTACGACAGGCAATCTTTGCCGTCGCAATTAATAATGTCCGTCCGTCATTTAACCCCTTCACTCCGGTGCGCCTCAAGGTTGCGTTTTGGGACCCACTCTATCTTTAATTTATATAAATGATATTCATCAGAATATGGACTCGGAAATCCAGCTATTTGCCGACGATTGCGTTTTGTATCGTTTTAGAGGTGGGATTGCGCAACATTTTGACGAGACACACAGAAGATAAACACACACCACAGAGCGCTCTGTTGTGTGTGTTTATCTTCTGTGTGTCTCGTCAAAATTTTGCGCAATCCAACCTCTAATATGCTATACCATCACGCCCAGTCTTCAACTTTGGCAAATTTTGTATCGGCCGTTAAAATGTAAGGCTGACTGTGTTATATTACCAAATGACTGGAACAGGATTGAAATATGGTGCTCAGACTAGCAAATGAACGTAAATACGTCAAAAACTATACTTACGAGATTTACTATTTGCAGTGAAATTACGAAGCACACATACTTTCTTAATGGTGAAACTCTAGAAACTGCAGAATCATTTAAACATCTAGGCATTCATCATTCTCCGGCTTTGTCTTGGCATAACCATGTGGGTTGTATCATTTCCGCTGCATGTAAATCTCTTGGCTTCATTCGTCATACGCTTCGTCAGGCTAATAGTGACACCAAGCGTCCTGCATATACCACCGTACTTCGTTCAAAGCTTGAGCATGCCTCATTTATATGGAACCCGCTCCAAACGCATCTTATTACCAAATTAGAATCTTTTCAGAATAAGGCAGCGCGAATAATTACAGGTAACTATTCACAACTTTCAAGCATCACCAAAATAAAACATGACCTAGGACTCATCCCATTGCAGACTAGAAGAAAGATATCTCGGTTAACTTTCTTTCATCAGCTTTTTCATCACCCAATTAAATATCTTCTCTCAGGCACACATCTTACCACCCAAAAGGAAATTGCCACGAATTGATCACGAATTTAAGGTCGAACAGCCATTTCCACGTACTAAACTACTGCAGCTTTCATGTCTGCACTTAACGATTTCGGAATGAAATCGTCTCCCAAGGAATATAGCCAAAATAACTGACCATATTATATTCAAACAAACACTTAATGATATATTCGGAAATCAGAAACATTAAACATGGCAAACATGGCCTTGCTATTCTTCGTCGCTGTCTCGTGCACTATTTCTTTGCGACTGCACCTTGTTTTGTTCTAGTGATGCGGCTTATAAGTTCCCTGCCTTCACGAAATAAAACCAGTTGCAAGTCTCCACTTTGTTTGTGCGTCTATGTTTCAGTTCCCGTCCTGTCTTCCTCGCGCAGTTTAAAATTTTGCATAACTAGCTGTATAGCTTGTCTATGCAATGAGTAATTAACATTATGATGACTGCAGCGCAGCAGTGGTCTAGTAACATAGTGTCGATCTCGTATAGAGGCGGTACTAATTTAAAAATCTGGAAATGCCATAAATTGTGCAAGCAACGAACTTGCGTACCTGATCCTTTGGTATCCCGCAGCCGCAGAGCGCTTGACCACTGCAGCAGTCAGACATGCTGTACATTAGAGAGTGGCAGGAATTCCGAGATGGAGACAGTTGCCACTGGAAGTTCCTTCGGCCAGGTGATACATCATGTGCGTCCAAGTATTTCTATAGTTCACTATAAGCCTTTGTAGAATGAGGAACTTTTCAAGAGTCAAGTTGTTACACACAAAATAAAACTACCACAAAGTAGTGACCAGTTTCTTTTATTTTGCAAGCAAGCAGATTGCATGTATTTGACATTGCTTACTAATTCATACTTATTAGCTCTCCGATACAACAAGCACATGCATTCACATATGTTTTCAAACAAAACTATTGTGTGGAGCCATATTTGTCATAATGCGACGCAAGATAAGTGCTATGTTGCATGACTCTTTGGTAATATTGATAAGTTCTAGTGAGTTGTGACCAATCTTAATATTTTGCTGTTCCTTATCTGGTTCCTGGCAAGTTCATGAAAATTCAGGTCAACAGGTGCCTTTTGCCTGTCATGTGAAGGTGCTTGATGAAGTTTTTTTTCTGAAGTTCTCTTTAAAACCCTAGCAGCTAGCAAGATACAAGCATGTGAATTGGGAGCAAGTGTACATGATACAGAATAGTTCATTTCCGCCTGGCCTCTGTTTTATAACTGGATCCCTTGTAAAAATGTAGCACTGGACAGATGCGCAGCTTCCTGCTCACAGGCAAGTAGGGAGTAGCTGTCTCAGCGATGGTTCATATCTCCATTTTTGTGAAAGACAATGTAAGCTACTGTTTTTGCGAGCATTCTGCAAATGCGGCTCGCTTGTAAGCACCCAACTTTTTATGTCAAAAAACACGGAAATAAAGTCCAGTATTCTTGGTTACCTTTTAGTAAGCTTATCAGATAGCTCAGTGCTAACATACAGGTGAGGTAACAGAAAGCAATAATAATTGACAGTAAACACTGCTTGGTTGGCGAAAAACATGTGAATCAGATTATTTTATTTTTTGACAACTTTTGGGCGTAGGAGGCTAAGCAGCAAGACTGTAAAAACTGAATAAGATGGATGACTGCCCCTGGAACAGAACAGCCATGGATGTTGTGCGAAGCCCTTTTTCCGTGCTCTTTCACTGCCTGAGCAAGACTACAAACAGTGATGCGTCATAGTTAACTTTCCCGGTGCTTCATCATATCATTTCTGCAGTCGAGTTCCGTTGAGTCTACCCTCACGAGGGCGACGAAATCGATCCAATTGTCCGACGTGTCAAATTAAGATGCGAAAAGATGCCGAAACACCGTTGGTTTATTTGGCAGTATGTGCTTGAGTAACACGCCTCCGAAAAGAACGCGCGCCAACTTTCTATTTGTCCAAAGTATAAAACTAAAGTATAAATGACTTAGGACTTCGAACTAAAGTAGAAACCTAACGCGTACCTGATTTTTTTTAGAATAGCAGCCGATTTTCTAAAGTCAGCTTCGCCGTATGACAGAAATGATATGCGATAAAGCACATGAATGCCTCAACCGCGGTTCTAGTTTCGCACTCGATTGCACAGCGTATGCAATTTTTGGCTCAATTTCCTTCAAAAACAAAAAGTGCCCATTAGAATCAGATACATACCACAATCGGACGTTGTCAGCTACCGTTATTGCTTGAAAATCTTCTTCGGGTGGGTCAAAAATGGGTGTTTCAGAAAGGATATGGCGTTTGTCTAACGCATTCACTGTCTCCTAAGCTGTGCTGAGACAGTGGCTGCCATTGAAAGGGGTCGTTATTAGGGTCTGGCCAAGTTCGTATTATCCAGGCAATGCCAATTTTAGGATCGAAATAATGAATGTTTGGGCCCATAGAAAAATGCATAGGTGCCAGCCGGGACCTTCGGCCGAGATCGAATTAACCGAAAAATTAAATTAACCGGAGTCGGATTAATGGAAGTTTACTGTACACCCATTTCCGTTAAACAAGGAGTTGCCATATTAATAAGTAGTTTTCTTCTATCACTGTGGCAGTGCTGCTAAATGTAGCTATTGTTTAAATCATCTATTTTTGAAATTAAAAGTACAAGTTACAATGTAGGGGCACACTTTCGAACTTGAAACATTTGCAGATATAAATGCAGGACACGTTAACAGCTGTCCACTTAACATCAGTTGGCTGTATTATGTGCATAGCATGTGGTTTGTTTTTCAGGAATGTGGTCATTCTGTAAAATCAAGCTGTATTTGTTTCAAATAAATTGCTGAACTGTTGCTTTTGTGTTTTCCTTTGCTCTCTGTTCTGATTGCCCTTTTTAAAGTGCAGTGAGTGACTACAGGCTGAAATGCATAAGGCTTCACCTTATCATGCCAGGAAGCACTTTTGCTTGATCAATGTGCCTTAACCCCTTCCACGCACACACACTTTTTGTGTATCGACAAATCAAACGGAAGAGACTGACGTTTTCTCGCGAATATTAAAACCTGGCAGTGTTAAACCCAGAGTGAAGCTGCGCAACTGCAATTTATTGTACGTATTCTTGCTAAAACCTCATGCATGTGCACAGCATGTGCTTGCAGTGCTGGTTATGCTTTGGTAGAGCCCTGAAATAGTTTTCACCACACTGCCTGCTACAGCATTGCTGTGTTCTGCAACCTGGGGGCAAAACTACAGATCATCTCTAGAACTTCAGTACTGCAATTGACAGCTATTACCGTATGTTTGATGCATTCCTGGCCAGGAACTTTTCGTCCTGCACGCAAAAAAGGTGGCCGCCTCGGACGCCATTTCGCGAAAAGCGAAGCGTACCTCGAAATCCCCCCTCGCAATGCTTCACCAGCAGGTTTTACCAGCGACAGTGGAGAGGGGGCACAATAATTGAACTTTGCATGGTGTGGCACAATACCTTAAAATGCTACTGCTTCTGGCTCCCATTTACAATGACATGCTTGTGCACCTAAACTTGAAGCAACCCCATTTTACTAAAATTTACTTCTGAATTATTCTACCAAATGTTCTTACATGTTGGTAGAATGTGTTACATGTTGGTAGAATGTGTAGTGTTACATGAATAACAATTTACATGTTATTCTACCAACATGGTGTGGTGTGGCTATCTATGATCACTGTATAAAACCGGGGCAAACATATCATGTCCAAAAAGTGCACAAGCTGGTATAACTGTAATCAATGACCTGCAGTCATTCAAAATTTGTAATATCGCAAGAATTGGTCAAGCTAATTGAAACTCTGCAGAGTTTAAGTAGTCCTGAGAATTCTTTTCTTATGCGTGTGTAGCTGTCATTCAGTTAATTACACTATGAAACCTCAAATTTCTTCTATGCGCAACATATATATCCTGAATGCAAACATTTAAAAATGTGCCAAAGGCAGTGTGGCCCCATGATCTTGTGACATCATTGCATGGTAGGTCACAAACAAATGACGCATGCTGCAGTTGTTCATGACTAAGCCATGCCATTATTAGGTCATTGAAAACCGAGAATGTTAGATTTTCTATGCACCACAACATCGGTCTTTCCTTTCTGTCTTGGTGTACATTTGATGTGTGATGGGAGGAGCGACTTGGAAGGTGAGGGTGATGCTCTATGTTGCCTGAGAAGTGGCAGTAGAAAAGCTTGTATTGCAGACTCATTTTGTGCTAAATGCAAAGAAATGTGCGAGAAGTATTGTGCTGCTGAGGTCAGCGGTTCGATCCTGGCCATGGCGATTGCATTCGAATGGGGGCGAAATACAAGAACGCTTATGTACAGTGCGCACATTGAAAAACCTCAGGTGATGAAAATTAGGCCGGAGTCCGCAACTATAGCATGCCTCGTAATCGTACTGTGGTTGTGACTTAGAAAATACCAGAAATAAATTAATTTCAATTTAGATTTTTGAGAAGAGTCGAAAGAAATTTGATTTAGTGAAGCAGGTCTTGGCACACATTAACAATTGCTCAAAGCACACCCAGCTTTCGGTGGCATGGTGTTGTTGTAAAAGTTGCCATGTGCAACCAGATTAATGTAAAAAAATCCAGTAATAAAATTAATGTCAGTGCTGCTTTACATATAAGCACGAGGGACACATCTTTTCTGTGTAACATATAAAACACATCTGAATTCTGTGTAAGTATCTATCGATGAATATCAAATGGTCCTACATCTAAGGGAGTTATAAGGCGTTATGACAACAGGAAGCCACTAGCTTTTTGTTGTGCACTCTTCCCATAGAAACAAAATAGGGCAACAACAATATAGCTGAGCCCAGTGAAGAATTCATTGAAAATCCTTGCCAATTTTGTAGGTTCACTATTACTAAAGCTTATATGAAGGCCAAGCATGCTGAAATGCACGCTCAAACCTCATCAGCATTGCATCACTTATTTCAAATAACATGTATTTTGTTATTTTGTCATTTTGCCAGAATAAAAGCTCTCTAAACTTGCTAGGCTGGTTTCGAGAACTTTTCGAGACTGGTTTGGTTCCATTTGAATGCAGCTTAGTCAATCTTTAGTGATCTAGACACATCGTTACTGCTCTACAATTAAGTAGATCAAAGCAGATGCTGTCGAAGTGAATATGAGAGTGTTTGAAGTGTGCATTCCTGGGTGATGTTACCCAGAATGCAGTTGTAAGCTTTATGCGCATATCAGCTATAGCATATGAAAAGCAGCACTTTATTAAGTTTTTGCATACAGCAGACCTTTAGCAAGGCTTGAGCTAATACAAGTCCTAATCTACATAATTTCAACCATATATGGTCATTGTCATCACATTTCTTGTGGTCTGACAATTTATTCCTACTGTCTACAATCAAAATCGCTGCTAAGAACAACAGAAACAGTATGATTCGAAATTGCAGAATTCTCCACCTCCGGAGGTGGCTGGCTGATTGCCGTGTGAGATACTTTGTGAGCTGATATGGATGTCTAAATCGGAACTGGCTCTGCAAGCATACAAAATGGGCTTTGGGATACTCTTACCACAAGAAGAGAGACTAAAATAACTTTTGCCTGTGACATATGGCACATACCCATGACGAGGGATCGGCTAGAATTCTCCATAAATACAACATCAAATAGCTTTATATTCCCAATAACTTGATAGTACATAATACTGATATGTAACAAGATAAACAACCAAGTAACTGAGAAACAAGCAAGTCTACTATGATTGAGCCACAAGGGGAAATATGGAAACATTTGTGTTAATTGCATGAAAAACTGTGCTTAAGATGTCATCCTCCCCGCAACTACAATATGATTATGCACAAACTAGCATTACTCTTCAGGCACACCCCAGGCTACTCGCAACATTATCTACAAAATTCGAAGGCCAACATGCAAAAGGAGTAGCTGTCAAAATTTGTTTAGGCTGAATAGCTTCAGCAGAAAAGGAGAAAGTTATTCTATTCCACATCCTCATATGAAAAACTTCGCAATATTGTTGTAAGCCATTCTCGGACATTGAAGGCACCCGCAATGGGATGGAGAAAATTGAAGTAGCACTCACGTTCTTATTTCCCTTGAAATGCAAACCTACAGTTGCTCATTTTCAGGTGCAAGTGCCGAATTCGACATTGTAGAATACTAATTGGCACCGTGTACTGTTATGAGGAACATGGAACAGACATTCCAAGGAAGTGCAATATATTTGTAATCCAGTAGGGCAAGGAGGGATTCACTGTTGGTGTCGCCAGAATTTGGCCGGTCAGAAGGCTAAGGCGCGCTAAATACAAAAAAAGAAACCTACAAGCCCACTGTGCAATGTATTTGCCAAACTATCCGAAACATCAATGTGTGCAAGTCCACAGTGACCAGGAAAGGAAATAAACAAATTTCTCGAAGATGGAAGGAAATCCTTATGAACATGTAGCCTTGCAAAGGAATGGAAAATAGCGAAAGTAATCTCCGTTCATAAAGCACGAAGCAAAAGTGATGTCGGTAATTACAGACCAATATCGCTAATGTCCACATTAGGAAAATTATTAGAGCGTTTCATATTAAAGCATATCACGAGCTATCTAGAGCAAGCACAAATATTATCGCCTATCCAGCATGGTTTCCGGCGGGGACTTTCAACCATAACCCAATTACTTGAATTAACGCATGACTTATCCCAAAGCATTGATAATCAAAAACAAGTTGACTTAATAGCATTATATTTTTCTAAAGCGTTTGATAGAGTAACCCATCAAAAACTAATCAGCAAACTTAAAACAACTTTAGGCGATGGTTCTATTGTCAATTGGATTGAAGATTACTTAACCAACCGGTTTCAGTATGTTGTTAGCAATGCACTTTCTTCCGTTGTACCAGTTACATCGGGCGTGCCTCAAGGATGCGTCCTTGATCCCATTTTATTCTTTATGTTTATTAATGATTTGCCCTCTAACATCCCCATTAAAGTGAGGTTTTTGCCGACGACCGCATTCTTTATAATGAAGTTAACTCTATGAATAATCACGTTGATTTAAACAGCGTCCTTTATGATGTAGTGAAGTGGTGTAAAAAGTGGCAGATGTAACTGGACATTAAAAAACGACTTTTTTATCTATAACCCGCAAAAAACATAGGTCGGACTTCGAATACACTATCAATAACATACCACTCGCCCGAGTTCATGAGCATAAATATCTTGGCTTGATCATTTCACATGACCTAAGATGGGAATCGCATATTAACAGTATCATACCATCTGCTTTAAAACGGATGTTATTCCTTAGAAGAAGACTTCGAGCTACGCCACCGGAAATTAAACTGCTATCATACAACGCATTTATTCGCGCAGTTGTCGAATATGGTAACACGATTTGGTTTCCTTATACACAACAGCTTATTAACAAACTAAAAGGAGTGCAGCGAAAGGCAACTAGATTCATTTTAACAAATACAAGAATAGCGATTCACCTACCCAACTGCTAAAACAAGCCTGTATTCCTACTCTGCGAAACCGCTCCAAACTAGCAAGGCTAAAATTATTACGTTAGGATGGATAGTTGGGCGTGTTGGTTAAGCATGATTTCTGAAGTGAAGGCGCTAAAAAGACGGAGGACAAAGAAGAAACACACACACACAGGGCGCCACTTCCAACAATGTTTATTCAGGAAAAAACGCCACTGATTTATACTCGGAGCGTAATCACAATTTCTCAGGGCGCATTCGCGTTTAGGTAGAACAGTTCTTTGCGTTACAGTGATATGGATGCAACACTTACGCAGTTATCAGCTGCTTCAACGATTCCTTTGGCCTCAATTATTAATCTAACCCATTTGTCACGGCTTCTGGCGACCACAGCGCAGGCGTGGAAGTCTGGCTTACATCTGCAATTTCTACAATGAATTGCCAGGTGGCCCTCCCTCCCATTGTTCACTTTGTTATTGTGTTGCCTCAGCCTGTTATTCAGGCACTGCTCTGTTTGGCCCACGTACTTTTTAGCACAATCTAAAGGAATCTCATAAACAACTCCTGCCTGACATTCTACGTATTTCTTATCGTGTTTAGTAGCACAGGCCGGTGCCTTGCGGGAATAAGGGTTGGTCATTCGACAGAGCTTAGAGAGCTTGCACGGGGCAGAAAACACGACATTTACGTTAGCTCGCTTTGCAATCTTTTTCAAATTATGTGACATGCGGTGTATGTAGGGTATGACAGCAACTTTTTCTTTTTCGCGGGGTGGCTCCTGGTCCGGTTGGCGGATTCGCGACTTCTTCAGGATTGTTTCCGCTACGCACACTAAAACAGGTTGCGGGTAGCCTGCCTCTTCCAGGCGGTCAATCTGCTTAAGAAAACTCGCCGCAGCTCGATGTGGACAGGACTTCTTAAAAACGTTCAGCAGGCACATGTTGGCGATGCTGCGTTTAACTAGCTTAGAGTGAGAGGAACTAAAAGGCAGCAGAGGTTTAGTAGCCCGAGGTTCATACTGCCAACAGACGTGGTTACTTGCTAAAAACAATCTAAGATCTAAAAACCTGATGGAGGAATCTACCGAAAGTTCGTGGGTCACTTCAATGGGGGATAAAGTCTGCCTGAAGGTTGTCAATGTTTGACTAACGACCAAGTCGGTGTCACTGCAATTTTTATCTACCAAGATTAGGAAGTCGTCAACAAATCTAAACACTTTGACTACGCTACTACCCTCGAGACTGCTAGAAATGGTTCTGCCAGCACGAGCTAAAAATAAGTCACTCAGAATCGGAGCTAAACACGACCCTATGCAGACGCCGCTCTTTTGCAGGTACAAACGACTGTCCCATTCAATATAGGTGGAAGCCAGGTAATGTTCTAGCATAGCCAAGAATTTGTCTTCCGGATTACCAGTTTCGTTCTGAAAGGCCAGGGAGCCGAAACTGTCAATGCCTTCCTGGACGCACTGAAGCAATTCTGCTTTTGGCATGCTATAATATAGATCTTTCAGATGTACAGAAAAGGCCTCTAATTCTGCTTATGTCTGTCTGGACAAGTACTCGACTACTTGTGCAGAGTCCTTTACCAGGTAAGAGTCGTCTACTGTTAGAAGCTTCAGCCTTTCTAACAGAAACGCAGCTAAACATTTCTGCCACGTATTGCGCTCCGACACAATTACCCTTAGAGGGCAGTTATCTTTATGGGTCTTGGCGCTTGGTAGATAAAAATTGCAGTGACACCGACTTGGTCGTTAGTCAAACATTGACAACTTTCAGGCAGACTTTATCCCCCATTGAAGTGACCCACGAACTTTCGGTAGATTCCTCCATCAGGTTTTTAGATCTTAGATTGTTTTTAGCAAGTAACCACGTCTGTTGGCAGTATAAACCTCGGGCTACTAAACCTCTGCTGCCTTTTAGTTCCTCTCACTCTAAGCTAGTTAAACGCAGCATCGCCAACATGTGCCTGCTGACAGTTTTTAAGAAGTCCTGTCCACATCGAGCTGCGGCGAGTTTTCTTAAGCAGATTGACCGCCTGGAAGAGGCAGGCTACCCGCAACCTGTTTTAGTGTGCGTAGCGGAAACAATCCTGAAGAAGTCGCGAATCCGCCAACCGGACCAGGAGCCACCCCGCGAAAAAGAAAAAGTTGCTGTCATACCCTACATACACCGCATGTCACATAATTTGAAAAAGATTGCAAAGCGAGCTAACGTAAATGTCGTGTTTTCTGCCCCGTGCAAGCTCTCTAAGCTCTGTCGAATGACCAACCCTTATTCCCGCAAGGCACCGGCCTGTGCTACTAAACACGATAAGAAATACGTAGAATGTCAGGCAGGAGTTGTTTATGAGATTCCTTTAGATTGTGCTAAAAAGTACGTGGGCCAAACAGAGCAGTGCCTGAATGACAGGCTGAGGCAACACAATAACAAAGTGAACAATGGGAGGGAGGGCCACCTGGCAATTCATTGTAGAAATTGCAGATGTAAGCCAGACTTCCACGCCTGCGCTGTGGTCGCCAGAAGCCGTGACAAATGGGTTAGATTAATAATTGAGGCCAAAGGAATCGTTGAAGCAGCTGATAACTGCGTAAGTGTTGCATCCATATCACTGTAACGCAAAGAACTGTTCTACCTAAACGCGAATGCGCCCTGAGAAACTGTGATTACGCTCCTAGTATGAATCAGTGGCGTTTTTTCCTGAATAAACATTGTTGGAAGTGGCGCCCTGTGTGTGTGTGTGTGTTTCTTCTTTGTCCTCCGTCTTTTTAGCGCCTTCACTTCAGAAACCTAAAATTATTGTTCCAATTAATACACAATGCATTACAATAAATACTTCGTTGTATATATCCCTAGCTGACACCAAACCTTCCCGCCATAAGCATTCACTAACACTTAAAGAATATGCATTTCGCACTGACTGGTTTAGATATTCGTTCTTTCCTCTTGCAATAAGAGAATGGAATAGCCTGGACTCCTGCATAACGACTAACACATCGTTGCCGAAATTTGTAACCCTTGTAGAAGAACTGTTGCGCAATAATTAGATTATGCTAGCCGGAAATTACACACCACTCACGTCGTTGTATAAAATAAAATTTGTATAAGCATTGTATTTGCCTATGCAATTTCACCCCTTTTGCCAAATGCACTGTCTCATTCATGTTTTATTTCCTGCCATATGTGTATATCTGCTTCGTGTCGATTACAAATATAATTGTTGAAATTATGTAAATCTGTTTTCATCGCTATTTGTGAGATTATAACATATGCCCAACCTGTAAAAATCCCACTGGGATTGACAGTATCTGAAATAAATAAATAAATAAGATGAAATGTGGCGACAATTGAGAAATGAATCCTTTGTAGTTTCTAGTGGCACACGGATACAGACAGGCGGTGAGCACAATTACATGCGACACATACTTCTAGATCTTGACTTGAACTCATGACAGTGCTGCAGGGGAAAATACCACACTCATACTGAGTTGGAAGAAAAACTTTGCCAACACTTCTTCAGAGGTTGAAGCATCTGACCGGTAAGTAGTTTGGCATGACTAGGGGAAAATATAATCAATTTCACAAATAGCACAATTCTAAAAGGACTGGCACGCTGCATAGATTTTTCAAGTGGCAACTATTTTTGCTAGAAGCCTCTGCACATTAATACAACTTGAGGTAGCTTAAATCTAGGTCACATGGAATCGAAAAATATAGCGGTGAATGTAACACTGAAATTTGCTATCTCGTGAACTTGACCGAAAATTTAAAATCGCGAGTCGTAAGTACAAAAAGGGTGCACTGACAAAAACCAAGACTTAAAATAAGCTGCACGATGAAATAGACAGTCCGTCGATATTTGAAGCAGATCGTTAGTGGATATTAAAAAAGATGCAATGGCTAACAGCGAAACATATGGTAACCGACTGACTGACATAAGTAAGGCTCACACGATAAGTTTTTCTCTATTTACACCGACAAAGGAGCACGTATTTCGCAAGGAAATCGTCCGCTATGCGCAGCAACCGCTCTCGATTGAAGTCGCCAACGCAGCAACGCGCCCTTTGTTATTTCACGACCACGAAAAACAAGGCGTTCACCTGAGTACAGCGCTTGTTTGCCTGTCAGCAAGCCGTTAACTTACACATGGCGAAAGCAAATGTCACGGAGTCCAAGCCCACGACTGCCCAATTCAAACTGCGCTGGCATGAATATTGCGCACGTTTGGGCCCTTTCGACACGCACAAAAGCGCGCGCAGAATGTTTTGCAGCCGACACGACCGCAATGACTAATCTAGGTTTGAGAGTAGCTATTTCAAGAAGCAAAACCAAGCAACAATGTGATGTCACATCCTGCGAAAAAGAGTTGTTCTCCTTTCTCACCTTCGCTCAGCTCACGCATGCGCAGCGACCACAAAGCCCTAGGGAGCGACGTTCAGGTAACGAGATGCATGAACGACATAGTAGTTCCTGACTGAATCAGTGATAAGATGAACCAAGCAGATATTCTTCTCGGTAGTGCTGTACCGCTGTCACCTGGATGGTATTTTAATAAATGAACATCATCCTTTCGTAGCGCATCTCTAGACTGGCAGTTTTTGTCAGCCGAGCCTTTATATTCCTATAACTCATGATATAAAGTTTGTAAACAGGGATAAGGTGCCTCAGAAAGGCTGGCCAACGTTTCGACAGGAGGACCTATTTTCGTCAAAGGCGGCCTCGTCATCCTCGGCATGTTAGTTTTAAAGGGTTAGCTCATGATAGGTGCCTACTTTTTTCGAGTTTGTTTAGCCGCATTTTAGCTGCTCGTAGCGAAATGTTTCGTTGTCTCCACTCACCAGTGTTGGCCCCTGCTGGAGCTTGTCCAAGGTGACGATGTTGTCGCTGCTGAATTCTGTCAGCTCCCTGAGAGTCTGGTAGTTCGAAAGCTGGAAATCGATGAGAAAGCACAATAATTCAGTCTGTTGGGAAGCCTTCTGTCCGCCCGCCGGAAAGCATACGAAATCCGTGATCAGACGAGCTCGCGAAAGTCGTAATATAATCCGTAAGTACGGATAATCTGGCCTGCACGCAAAAAAACACACAAAGACTGGACTCGTAGAACATGACGGGAGCAGACTTTCAAATGCCTCTCAGAAAATCCTAAAGCAGGTGCGGTATAGATACAGCCGAACGCATTTATAAAGAATTGCTTGGGAGCCCCAAAATCCTTCGTTATGCAGTTCACTTCGATGTGAAGGTCGCGCCGCACTGCTCACAATACAAGCTACGTGTGTTCCGAGATAAAACCTTTATTACTGATGAGAGCATCAACAGGCCCGTTGAACGAGAAAGCTGGCGTCTGTAGCCACGAAACGACACCCAAATTCCCACCAGCCGGAACACCTGCAGCCGCACTCTTCCACCCCACTGCTGCGCGCGCCTGCCGGCTTTGGTCGCCGCTGCTGCTGCTTCGGTCACTCGTCTCCTGCGCCGCGTACTTAGCAAATAATAAATAGTAATAAACAATCAATAAGTGCATTTCATTTCTCAGCAACGTCGTGTAAATGATCCCGGTGTACAGCCAACATGCTAAGTAGAAACTGCTAAGGAAATAACCCGCACCAATTTGAACGCAAAACTCGATAGCACACCCTGTTGCCAAACTCGAAAACATTACTCGCAGCGCAAAACTCGAAGGACCACTCAGTGGCGTTCAATTGGGCATGAATACGAATTTACAACTCATAGAAAGTGCTTAGGTTTCCGCGGATTTTTACAGCGAAGCTATAAGAGGAAGCTTTAGCTCCGGCCAAACTCCGACGCGGCCGATTCAAATACATGTAAAACGCAAAAACGCTTTTCTGAGATAGGCCCACGACCAATATTAATAAAATTTGTTGCATTTGAGAGAGAAAGTTAAATTCTAGTGACTGTTGGAATCGGAGTTTCGATTTAGGGCCTCAATTTTATTGAAATAATTGCCAAAAATTCGAAAGTTCGAGAAAATAACAATATGTTTACAAATTAATCGCTCGGCGTCAATAACAGACATCGCGGTTCTTTCAAAGCGGACAGATTTGATACGTCGATGTATATATTATGTTAGTTTGTTACGTGGTGCGCAAGGGTTGTGCTACAATGTATTTACACATTACAAATTTTTTTAAGATTCGTGTGTAACATATGATTTTTGTCCGCTTTAGATGTACTATTCGATGCAAATCACAGAATTGTGATGTCATTTTTTGTGCCGAGTGGCGGAGTTGTAAACTCAATAGTTTCATTTTCTGAAAATTTGCGATTTTTCCCAATATTCTGCAAAAAAGTTGATGACTTAAATCAAAGATTCGAAACCAACAGTCACTACATTTTTAGTTTTTATTTTATATGCAACAAACCTCGTCAAGTTTCGTGCAGTGGTTGCCGAGAAAAACGAATTCTCCTTTTACATGTATTTACATAGGATCACTCGAGCTAAAGCTTCCTCTTAACCCAGGATCGTGTGCGTGTGTTAACACAAAGCTATCATCATCAGGAATTGGCTCCAGCGTCGCCGTCTTCCACAGCTGAGCTCGTTGGCGCCCCTCGGCGCTACCGCGCGACCGCGCTCGTGCCGTGTGTGATCCCGTCCGTGTCTAAACACAAAACTCCCCATACGTGGGCCGATCCCGAAGATGCGCTATGCCGGGCCGACCCGCGGTGGAGGTGACGCACGCGTTAAGAGGAAGCTTTAGCTCGGGTGCTTCTATCTAAATAACGCAAAAGGAGAATTCGATTTTCTCGGCAACCACCGCACCAAATTTGACGAGGTTTGCAGCATTCAAAAGAAAAAATCTAAAATCTAGTGACTGTTCATTTAGAATTTCCGAGTGAGGTCGTAAATCTTTTATTAAAAATTGGCAAAAATTGAAAATGTACAAGAATGAAACTATCAAGTTTACAACTATGTGACTCAACAACGATAAATTATAATACAATTATGCAAATTGCAACTAATAGTACATCTAAAGCGGAGAAAATTGATATGTTACACATGAATATAAAAAAAATTTATAATATGGAAATACAGCCTTTGTAGAACCCTTGTAAACAACGTAACAAATTCACATAATATGTGAAATGAGATATCGAATTTGTCCGCTTTGAATGATCTAATAAATGCCGTCTACATAACCGCAATATCTGTTCTTGATGCCGAGCTTTAAATTTGTAAACTTTGTGCTTCTATATTTTTCAAACGGTCAAATATTTGAAAATCCTTTAAACAAAAATCAAGCCCTAAATCGAACTTCCGCTTCCAACAGCCACTAGAATTTAACTTTCCCTCTCAAATGCAACAAATTTCATTAAAATCGGTCCCGGGCTTTCTCAGAAAAACGTTTTTGCATTTTACATGTATTTGAATAGGCCGCGTCGAAGTTGGTCCCGAGCTAAAGCTTCCTCTTAAGCAATCCTCATACGTGGGCCGATACCGAAGATAGCGTAATGCCGGGAATACCCGCGGCGGAGGCGAAGCAGGCCTTAAGGGCCGATTTACGTTCGAACCGCCCATGACCGCAAGCCAAACTACAAGCGCACGGTCCGCTATTAATGGCCGCGCTGTCGTCGGGAGAGGCGGTCGTGAACTTTTGCCTGCCTGCAGCGACCGCACAAACATGGCGCTAGTTCGAAGTGAAGCGCAGTGCAAGGCCGTGGCCCCTAGGATGCAGCGACATTTGTGTGTGTGTGTGTGTGTGTGTGTGTGTGTGTGTGTGTGTGTGTGTGTGTGTGTGTGTGTGTGTGTGTGTGTGTGTGTGTGTGTGTGTGTGTGTGTGTGTGTGTGTGTGTGTGCATGCGTGTGCGTGTGTGTGTGTGCATGCGTGTGCGTGTGCGTGTGCGTGTGTGTGTGTGTGTGTGCGTGTGTGTGTGCGTGTGCGTGTGCGTGCGTGTGTGTGTGTTTGTGATCATTGCACGAGCTATTCAGCACCTGTAAAGATATTTGTCCAACACAGCAAACCGCTGTACCCTTCCTGACCTCTTCAATATGTGCGATCGCCAAAGGCAACAGACGGATTTGTGTTGTAATTACTCGAGGGTCGGAAGGAATGAAGTCGCCGATTTAGTGTGTGCTCGGTCGTTTTTTGCGTGTGCATCACAAACGCCAAGGCCATCGCATACACATGCATTTTAAACATGACACCTGTTTGGTACCCGCCAAAACTAAAAGATTGCGGCCGACCACCTCAGCGTATAGTGTTCGCAGGTATAGTGTGCGCGCGTTTCATCGCTGCGAAGATTGTATGTTTCTGCAGTGCTGGTTCGTGTTTAAGAAGTGATGATACGATGTGTAGCGATGAGCTTCATTATCGTGTCATCGCAGTCAATCGTAATCGGTTGTTTCTGCCTTGCTTCATGTGAGCTGTTTTTCGGGCTGCGATGCGCATTCGTGACCGCGAACAGGCACAGAATGTTCGAGTGCTAGGGCTCTTACTTTTACGAAGGGTAAGTGTACTGTGATGTGTACGTGCAATATGTGGCAGTCGTGCTAGGCGTATAAGTGTTCGTTTAATGCAATGTGCATATATGCACTGAATTGAACCATGCATAAGCGTTGCGGGCGAGTTTTGGTTTCGGCCCTTACTGCCTCATTCACGTATCTTGTTTGCTTTTCAGAAGTTATTTCTGTGCTATGAAGCTATGAGATGATGATGAGTGATGCTATGAAGTCGATGAGGGAAATATAAGGAACAGCTTAACAGCCACACGCTTGTGCACTGTTCTCATGAACGCAAATTTTGGGAACTCTACATTTTTTGACATGTGGACATTGGTGTGAACAGCAGAAATCCTGATGTGGAGTTCTAGATTAGACGTAGTATAGAGTTTTATATTGCGAGATGTGAGGGGCCTTGCATATGCAAGGGATTCAACTTCTTGTTTCTCGTTAGTGTCAGAGTAGACACACTATTTCTGCCAACACCAGTTGCACGGCATGGTCAGCATATTATGTGTGAGAGCTAAATACTTCTTTTTGATTCTTGACAAATTTGTCTTTTTTGACAAAAAGCCATACGCACGCAACAAAGTACGAAGACGACAAAAAACTGGCATAGTCGATATATGATATTCTGTTGGCAGCTAGAGCATGTCGTGTGTGTGTAAGCGTCGAAACCAATATTTGATGCTGTCGATATTGCATGGGGATGTGCGAATATAATATACTTGCAACTTTCGAATGATGCATCAAATAGTGCCCTATTTGATTTAGTAGTCACTTTTTGTAAATGTGAATATTTTTTTCATACCTTTCAAGTATTTCAAGACGGCAACTGCACCCGCATAAACATTCAGCAAAGTAAGGCAAATGTTCACCGGCATAGTGTAGCCATAAAACATAAGAACTTGCGCAGTGGAGCAGGCTACGTCGCCTAGGCACAGTGGTTATTTGCGCCATCTGAAGAGCCATGTGCATGCGAAGCAACTAGCTGTGGGCTCCTAATGCTCTATTTGTGTTCTTCAAGTACAATACTTCATGACGTACTATATAATGACAAAAGCTTGCTAACTTCACAAATACTGGGATGTGAACAGTAGTTTATAATAACTGTGATAACAGCTATTCCTTGTTAGAAAATTATTCGATTCAATTCGCTTCTGGCAGTATTCCATTCGCTCTCAGAAATGACTATTCACACACCTCTAATATTGCATACCCCATGTGGATTACAAAAAACGACTGTCACATAAACTTGCACTCTAAGCATATTTCACGTAATCAACAAAAATTACGCAGTGGGCTACGTCTTTCAACATAATTAACACTGCTGCGCAAAGTGGCGAAGGGACAGGACTCAAGTGAAAAAAAAAAGACGCAACAGATGCGTGCAAATTAACAACTGTTTTATTTTTCAGAAAATGAGGCATACATATAGCTTACTCGCACGTGCAAAGATGCTCTTTTCAGTCTACCCACACCCTCTATTGTCAGTGATTAAGCTAAACACTTTTCTGAGTGCTGTAGATGGCCAATGAGATGGCACATGGGGTCATCTTGATGTTGTAGGCGTCCACAGTTTCTCCTTTATTGCAATAGCAATTATATGGACACTCCAGGCGCATTTCTGCCATTGCTGTTAGGTTCGGCATGAGTGAGTACGAGTATGAGTATGAGTGAGTATGAGTATGAGTGAGTATGAGTATGAGTGAGTATGAGTATGACGGAGTATGAGTATGAGTGAGTATGAGTGAGCTGTTAGTTCCGTACGAGTACTTGGCAGCAGCGACGACGCATCTACTACAACGCTGAACGCCTGTCTGCATTTTTGCCGCAGGTTGGTGTTTTAAGATACTATTGTACTAATACTATTGCATGCAATTTACCGTCGCTGCTGCCGGGTTTCCTTGCTTTGTTTTCTTTGCTTTTCATTGCTTTGTTCTTTGCTTTGTGGAGTGCATATTTTGTGCTGATAAGGTATGGCTAAGGAAATAGCTAAACTAAAAGAGGAAATGAAAGCTGAACTCACTCAACTGAAACAGGAATTTAGGGACCAACTAAAGCAGTATCGTGAGGCATTGGAAAGGGACATGCGCAATGAGGTTCGAGAAATGAAAATATAGCACGAAAATCGAATTCAGAGCATTGAGTTTGGTGACGCCTCAGTTGAAGAACTGAAGACAAGACTGAATGCTGAAGAAACTGCACGACGAAATCTAGAAAATGAAAATATAGTGCTTCAAGAAAGATGCAACGCCCTCGAACGCAGGGCCCGAGAACTTGAAAAACGCTTTGTGCACTCGGAGCAGTACTCGAGTAACAAAAATCTCGAAATACAAGGCGTCGTAAAAAAACATAATGAGAATGTGCTGGACACCGTTCGGATGATCGGGAAAGTTACCAAAGAAGAAATTGTCGAGACTGACGTTGAAATATGTCACCGTGTACCCACCCGAGACCCAGAAAAATCGAATATCATTGTGCAGTTTAAATGCAGGACCAAGCGCGATGCTGTGCTTAACAAGGCAAAAAGGGCACGTCTTCCTAACAAGGATATTGGAAGTGATAACACTCACAATATTTACGTGAGCGAGCACCTGTGCCTTACCCTAAAGCAACTACTTGGAATCGCTATCGGTAGAAAACATGACCATGGATGGAAGTCCGTCTGGTCGTATAATGGCAGGATATTCGCGAGGCAGTCTGATGACACACCCATTGTAAGAATACAGCATCACGAAGACCTTTCGAAGATATGCTAAATGTTGTGTAAAATCTTGTACTTTCTGTTCAAAATGGAATATTTTGAATTTGCGCTACCGCAAAACGTTCATCTACAAGATACCAAGCTTATCTCTGTTTTGCATTTTAATTCCCGTTCCGCTATTCACAAAAGTGACAGTATCTCTTGTCTTCTCAACCAATTTTCTTTCCAGTTCGACGTCATCATGCTTTCTGAAACTTGGTTTCAAATTAGCTACGATGTCGTCGGCCTGGATGGATATATTTCTTTTTACTTTAACCGTCAGAATAGGCGAGGGGGTGGCGTTGCGCTTTATACTAAAAATAATTACCATTACGAACTGATGCCAGAGTTTACATTCATAAGTCTTGACTGTGAGATGTTAACTGTCAAGGACAAGAAAAGGGCCTTAACAGTAATATACCGCCCTCCGAGCGGAAGTATTGAGAATTTCATTGATTGTTTTGGTAAGCTTCTGGAGTTCTGTTCATTTAATAATGTTCATTTTGTCTGTGGAGGCGACTTCAACATAAATAGTTTAGATAAAAATAAGCAAGTGCAGGATTTAAACAATCTACTACTATCATTTGGCTTTACCAATCTGATCACTACACCAACGAGGGTTCCTCATCTGCCCTCGACCTTCTTATTACAAATATAGAAACCTCAGTCTGCACCGCGGGTACACTTTCTAATGATATTAGTGATCACTGTCCAGTCTTTATAGTGTACGCATTAGATAACAGTACCAAACAAAACATTGAATTACTTACCTACCAACACATTTCTAACGAAGCACTGGATTTATTCAGTCTAGCTGTAGGTACGCAAAACTGGGATTCCGTGTTAAGAGAAAAAAATGTTAACGAAGAGTATAACAAGTTTCTTGAATTATTTGTGCGCATCTACACTGCGCATTTCCCCTTCAAGCAAGTTAGGAAATCAAAAATGATACGAACACCGTGGATTATGAGTGAGCACATCAAAATGATAAAAAAAGAAGAACCGCCTTTATCAAGCGTTCTTGCACTCCAGATCAGAAATTAAACTTAAGGAATTCAAAACCGAAAGAAATAAGCTGAATAAAATACTAAGGCAGGCAAAAATAGATTACTATCAACGTCTGTTTTTTCAGATCAACAAGAGACGTCCGGATGCGGTTTGGAAAATAATAAATAACGTTTTAGGTCATCAAACTAAATGTAGTGTACCCAAGTCGATAAGCTACGCAAATTGCGAATTGATCGGTAAAGCACTGGCAGACCATTTCAATACTCGTTTTGTGAATGCAAGTGTTACGCACACCCATGACTCCCAAGTCATGTATTCACAAGATAAATGTGTTTCAGAAACTATATTTATGGAGCCAACTGACGAACATGAGGTGTTTACAACGATAAAAAATCTTAATAACAGCAATGCATTGGATATTGACAATTTACAAATTAAGCCAATAAAATATGTTTTACATCACTTGCCATTTATCCGCACGTTGGTCCATATATTCAATCTAGCTATAGAATCGGCGACTTTCCCAGACGGCATGAAACGAGCTAAAGTATCTGTGCTATACAAACATGGCGATATAAATAATGTTCCTAATTATAGACCAATATCTGTCCTACCCATTTTTCCAAAGTGCTAGAAAAAGTTATTGCTACGCGCCTAACGAAGTTTCTAGACAGACATGATGTAGTAACAAACTCACAGTTTGGTTTTAGAAAAGGTAGATCTACGGAAGCCGCCCTTTTATCCTTGAAAGAAAGTATTGTGCAAAGCATAGACAACGGAGAATTCGCCCTCGGGCTCTTCATTGATTTTAGCAAGGCATGACATTCAGTCATGACATTCTTAAATATAAGCTATCAATATATGGAGTACGCGGACATCCACTCACTTTAATGGAATCACATCTCAGAAATAGAACTCAGTTTGTATGTATTAAGAACGTCCTATCTTCTTCTTGACACTTAAATTTGGAGTGCCGCAAGGGAGTGTTTTGGGCCCACTATTATTAAACTTATATATTAATGACTTAGTAAATATAGATCCTACAGTTGATTTCTTTATATATGCGGATGATAGCACTATACTCTTCCGTGGAAAAGACGCAAACGAACTAATTATCAGGTGTAATGCATTGCTAATGAAACTATCTAATTGGTCACTTCATATGTGATCAGAATTAACCCCTCTAAAACGAAAGCTATTCTTTTCAGAGCCAGAAACAAACCTTTTCAGCTGGAACATTCAATAACTTATTTAGGCAAACACATAGACCCAGTTAATGAACACACAACACTTGGAGTAATATTTTCATGTCATTTGAGTTGGGATGCTCATTTTAATAACCTTCGAAACAAGTTTTCTGCAGTCGCCGGTGTACTATCTCGCTGTAGAGCTTACATGCCGACGAAAGCCAAGCTACAAATTTATCATGCATTGTTCACCTCGCAATTTAATTATTGCAGTTTAGTATGGGCAACCGCCACACGAACTAACATAAATAAAGTAGTTACATTACAAAAGGCGCTTTACCGACACATTGCTAATATTGAAGCCCGATCAACAACAGAAACATTGTCACAAACATACCAAATCATATGGGTAGATCGATACTACGAATATCGTCTTTTACAAATATTTTATTTTGCAATGAAAGGATGGAGAGATTTTCTTACATCACTAGCGACCTTGCAACACCATGACATACCTGTGCATCTCAGAAACCCTGAACCATGGCTTGTACCGCGCTTTCGCACCGAGTATAAGTTACAATCTATTAAACACAATTTGCCGAAAATTCTAAATAATCATGTTCACGCTAATACATTCTCTCGTAAAGAGTTGAAGATGTATTTCGTCAACCTATAACATATATATTCATGTATAACGATGCATATAAATGACCATGTTTTCTTTTTTGCATTTTCGTTTTATTTGTACAAAAATGTCTTGTTGTTTCTTACATATCCTGTCATAAGCATGTATCTGAGTTTTCAATTTTATGCTTAGTTTATGTTTAATAAATTTCTGCTTAAGTTTTTTTGGACCAAAAAGGTGACTGTTATCGCGCTGCCATGTATAACGCCTCCTGAGTCCAGTCAAGCTGCTGACGGCAGCTTTTAGCCCGGAAGGACGTTTCTAGTCTGTGCTAGAAGAAGAATAACACTGAACTTGAACTTGAAAGCGTGTGAGGGTGAGCCGGCGAACTTGGTTCAATCCCGCGTGCGCCAGCGAGACCCGGGTGCGTACCCTCTCCTGTGGCGCGCGAGGCACGGGAGTGAGGCGAGGGAGGAGGGGCGTTCTTCGGCGACTGCTGCGGTACCTCGATGTCCTCCTCACCCGCCGCTCCGTACAAAGTGGAGACAACCACGGCGTCTACTACGGCGTTGGCCACGCGAATTGCGGACGCCGTAGTAGACGCCTTTGTCGGACGTCGTAGGAATGCGTTGCCGGCGCTCGTATGTCTTGAAATTGGCAAGGGCCGCGCCACGTCACCTGCCTGCAAAAGGTGCGGGGACCCCAGACTCTGGAGAATCTTCTCTGTGCCTGCCCATCCTTGGCGCAGGAACACTCCATAGCGATCCACACTTACAGACGCCACGGCCTTCCAGCGGCCACAGAGACTGACCTGCTGTTCCCGGTGTGTCCCCAGCTCCCTGCACTGCGAAGCCGGCTGGGGTTTATCAATTCCACTCTAATAGAGACCCTGCAAGCGCCCGCTACAACGCTGCCAACATTACTGAGGACTGCCACCTGTCGCGCATAGTGGAGTCTATTAAGCCCACATCCTCCCTCTTTCTCTATCATCTTTCACTTCCCACTCCCGCTCCCTTGACGACGCTTCGCCGTGCTCCCTCACGGGTTGCAGAATCAAGCGTCTTTCCATTCTTTAGATCACTATCATCATCTTGAAAGTGGTCTGCGACATGGCTAAAGTGCGCGCACGCGCGAACCTCATCTTCAAAGCCATCTGCGATTTTTGCAGAGTCCTTGCGCATCTGGAAACTCTGCCGATAGAAATTCGAGCTAAAAATGGGCATCCTATACAGAGGATGGACTCGGTCAAAATTCTAGGTCTCCTCATTGATGCCAAGGGCTGTAACTCGACGGCCCTCAACAGGCTCACTGGACAGGCTAGTAATCTCCTGAGACTTATAGCCCGCGTCTCAAATCGAAGAGGCGGTCTCAAAGAGGACAATGTGCTCACAGCCTATCAAGCATTCTTCCTGAGTCATGTTATCTACATAGCGCCGTACCTTAATTGGGGTAAAGCGGAAAAGGCCAAACTCGACTCCCTAATCAGAACCGGCCTCAAGCGCGTGCTCAGCCTTCCGCAGTCCACAAGCACTGAGAAGCTGCTGGAGCTAGGACTCCATAACACCATCGATGAGCTAATAGAAGCTCACACAGCGGGTGAAATAATTAGACTTTCATCCACTAAGCCAGGGATCAAGATTTTAGAAGAAGCGGGAATCCAACCAAGACATGAACCGGCAACCAAAGTTAGCTTGATCCGGGAAACCAGAACTCGCATCATGGTTGAGCCCGTTCCGCGAAACATCCACCCAGTGCATAACGAGGGTAGGAGATTAGCGAGAGCCAAGTCCATCCTTAAAAAGATAAATCAGCAGAAACTAGATGCCCTCTTTGTCGATGGTGCCAGATATCACAGTGGGGATAAGTTCGCTGTCTCGGTGGTAGACGCGGCAGGCAACCTGGTCAATGCAGCCTCTGTTTATACGAAGTTTGCCCATGTGGCGGAGGAAGCGGCGATCGCTCTGGCTTTTCACAGCTCAAAAGTTCCCCCTATCATCTTCTCGGACTCGCGCACGGCGGTTAGATCCTTCTCGTTCGCTCTCGTATCTGAACAGGCGAACAGTATTTTGCTTAAAGCACTTCGAAGGACTAGGGCGAGCAGCGAAGGATACCACATCGCGTGGTTCCCAGCACATCGAGATAGCTCAGTTAACCCGCTTGGATGTAATCCTAACGAGCAGGCCCACCGGAGAGCGCGTGATTTCACGTACCGCGCTGTCGCGCGTAGCCAGGCTCGTAACGAGGTCATAATCCACAAATATCCATTATGTACTTTCCACAAAATTGTTTCCCATTATCGATTGGGCAGGAGCACATTTCCACCCCCTCACCCTAAATTGAACAAACCTCAGGCTAGCACACTCAGACTTCATCAAACCCGTTGGTATCCCACTCCTCGGTCTCTTAACAGGATAGATCCTGCCCACTCACAGTCGTGCCCCAAATGTGGTCATGACTCATGCTCTTTTGAACACATGCTCTGGCTGCGCCCAGCCCTTAACGCCTCTCCACCCATCACGAAAGAACAATGGCAGGAATTGCTCAAGAGCCGCAATCTCCACAGGCAACTCCAGGCTGTCCAGAGGGCCCACGACATTGCGGCGGAACTTCATCTCCCGGTCCCATCGTGGGTGGCGCCACCGACTTGATCTTCGGGAGCCTTCGGTTTTAGCTCCCCAAGATCTCAGTCTCTCAGGACTCAAATAAAGTTCTTGTCATGTCATGTCATGCGCGTAGCGCCGGTGGCTTCGTATGCGCAGTGCTTTCGACGTTTCGTACGCGTTGAAGCTACATCTGTCGCTTCAATGCGTAGTTTTAAACTTTCAGCGTTTTCACTGACAGTTTCCGCTGTCATCGAGCGATGTGTGTCCATGTTTACCTGTACACGCGTGACACCATGCTGGTTAGTTTAAACACGTTGATGGGCCAGTTGCTTTATATCCATGATAAAATGTGTAAGCGCGACCGAATCTGTAAGCGCGACGTACAAAAAAGCAGACACAACGACAGCGCTGTCTCCGTGTGTTTGTTTCTTTCCACGTGCTCGTTGAGTCACGCTTATATATTGTATCATTGTTAATTTAGTTAGTGATCGAATGTTTAGAAGTTTATAAGGCCAACAGTGCTACTATCCTTACTTCGTGCAGCTATCTACTAATTTGCTATCGCAATCGGTGTTTCGCCTTTCCGCCGGAACTGGAAGTTTTTTATTTGGTTTCTACATTTCAGCATGATCACCGTACTGTGGAAGATAGGCTTGCACCTGCGTGAAGCGCCATGTGTGTTAAGATCTCCGGGTGCTTGCAGCAGACTGCAGCTGTACCGATGTTTGCGCAGTCAATCATTTGCGCAACTGCTTTGTTTGGCCCACGTAATCAGCCCCACATGCCAAATCCATCTTGTAGACTACGTCCGTCGCACATTCAACAAATCCTTTAACGTTATTTATAGTGCATATGCATACAGGGTATTCCTTTCACTGGTCATTCTGCTTAAATTTGAGCGCATTCCCTTTAGCTTTTGTCGTGCTGTGAGGACCACTGGTTCGCTCGGCTTAACCAGGCGAACGAGCACAGCGAAATATGAGAGCGAACGCAGCATGCAGCAGGGGATGAAAAAAGTGGCGAGAGAGAAGAGGTGGGAGGAGGAAAGCGGACAAGAGCGCGCAGAGGAACCATGAGGCGGAAAGCAGAGGATGGTATGGCGAACGTGTGCGTAGCGTAGTGTGGCGACGACAGCTACGAGATTGCGCCAGAGTAGCAAGCATCGTCTGAGAGGTTCGTCGGCGGCAGTTTCTGTGAATCGCGTCCATGCGTCACCCATGCGCTGGCTCACGCGATCTCCAGATTAGCAAGGCAATGGCACCACACTTTGCCGTGTTTGCAACGTGCCACACGAGACTGGTTGTCCACTCCAGCCTATATTTGCGAAATGACAACACGTATACAGCTGCACACAAATTTCGCATTAGAGAGTATCGTAATCATCCGTGATTTTTTCTGACAATTGCATGTGCTCTGAAGTAATAAACATTGCAGAAGTGTCACTGGTCGCTTATGCTCTTATGCATCTCAATATAGCTATGTATTGTATAAAACCAGATTGCTTACCTTGTACACGTTTGCTTCTGGAGTTCTCTCTGCACATTTTGCACTTTATGAAGAGGGGAAGCTAGGGAACATCTTAGAAGTTGTACCACTGCTCCACGTATGCAATTACTCATTTTGTGCTAAATGTGATGTGCTATAATGTTACCTATGCAAATGCGCCGCATACAATTTCTTGCGGATGTGAAGACACAACAAAGTGCCTTCTCTGCTGCTGCCCAACTTTTCACGCTAATAATGTGCTCTGTGAGCTGTACTCCATCTCAATAGTTGCTTGCAGCACTGGGCAAGCTGCTGCGGATTAGCGAACAGGAAGGCTGAATACCCCTCAAGATGTGTTCATCTGCGTCACGTCGTCTGCTCAGTGTCTGCTTGCCATCCTGCCCGCATATGCTCCATGATTGGTGGGCTGATGCAAAAAATGTTTTTGACGCCATAACCACAACTTGTCTTTACAAGGAAGCGACAGCGGAGCTTCGCTTCACATGTACGCTTTCCCTCCAGTTACCTTGCAGCTTCCTTGGCAAGTGTTCACCGCTACCGCTGTGCTTTGAGTGTAACTTGGCTTTTATGGTCACAAGTTCGCCCAGCAAAAGCCAGTTTCGTCATTCACAGTATAGCTCCTGTGTTCTTTACCGTCATACTACGTGACATCTGGTGAAGGTGCTAGTACGTTCCTGTACCGAACGCCCCCGCAAAGCCGTGAGCCAAGCCCCAGCCACTAAAACAACACCAACGTTGTCAAAGGCCAGCGATCTAGCTGCAGGCTGCAAGGGCTACCCCCGGAACATGGACTTTTGACTGAGAAGACCAGGATGTACACGGCCACGATAGCATTTACAATGCCAACCCTAGTGTCGCCAACACCGATCGTGCTGCAGCAGCCCAGGGAGCAACCGACGTTTCGCGGTTCAACATTCGAGGACCCGGAAAGCTGGCTTGAGACGTATCAGAGGGCCGCTCAATTACCTCACTCACTCAATTACCGAATGGCCCTCAGTCCCCAGCAGCTGCAGAGAATCTGACCAAGGCGGCGGTCAGACATGTAATGCAGGAGGGTGCTAAGAATCTCTGGATCCGGACTGGCCGCCAATGGAAACTGACGCTTGCAATGTTTAACACCCGAACCCTCTCGAGTGAGGCTAGCTTAGCAGGACTCTTTGAGGAATTATCAGACATTGTTTGCGATATCATCGGCCTTAGTGAGATTAGAAGAACTGGTGAGGCTTATACATTGCTGAATAACGGACATGTCCTCTGCTATAGAGGTCTCCTGGATAAGAAGCAATACGGGGTAGGATTCCTAATCCATAAAGACATAGCGGGCAAGATTGCCGAATTCTACAGCATTATTGAGAGGGTAGCTGTAGTCGTAATCAAGCTTAATAAGAGGTATAGATTAAAGGTAGTACAAGCCTACGCTCCAACATCCAGTCGCGACGATGAGAAAGTAGATCAGTTTTATGAAAAAGTTGAATTAGCGATGAGAAAAGTGCAAACTCGATATACAGTAGTAATGGGTGACTTCAATGCAAAAGTGGGCAAAAGCAGGTGGGTCAGCAGGCAATTGGCAACTACGGCGTCGATTCTAGAAACGCTAGAGGAGAGGTGCTGGTAGGATTCGCAGAAAGGAATAAGCTTCGAATAATGAACACTTTTTCAAGAAGCGTAGCAACAGAAAGTGAACCCGGAAAAGCCCTAATGGTGAAACAAGAAGTTAAATTGACTTCATACTTTCTGCTGACCCCGGCATAGTGCAGGATGTAGAACTGATAGGTACGGTAAAGTGCAGTGATCATAGGTTAGTGAGGGCTGGGATTCACCTCAATTTAAGGAGAGGAGGAGTAAAATTGGTCAACAAGAAACAGGTCAACCTAGAGGTAGTAAGGGTAAAAGCAGACAAATTCGGGCTGGCACTTGCAAAGAAATATGCAGCCCTAAAACAGAGAGATGATGATGACATAGAGCTAATGAATGAAACCGTAACTAGGTTGGCTTCAGAGGCAGCAGTTGAAGTGGGAGGCCAGGCACCAAGGAAACCAGTAGGCAAGCTCTCCCAAGTAACAAAGGACCTAATAAAGAAACGACAAAAAATGAAAGTGTACAACTCAAGAGATAAGATAGAATTCGCGGAACTGTCAAAACTGACCAACAAGGCGAAAATAAGTGATATCCGAACCTATAACGAGAGAAAGACGGAAGAAGCCGTAAAAAGTGGACTCAGCCTCAAATCAGTAAGAAAAAAACTTGGCATAGAACAAACCAAGATGTATGCACTAAAAGATAAGCAGGGTAATATCATCAGCAATTTCAAAGATACAGTAAAAACAGCGGAAGAATTCTGTACCGACCTGTACAGTACCCAGAGGGGTCAGGATACCTCAATTACAAACAGTAATGAACAGGATACAAAAACTCCTCCTATAACTAGCAATGAAGTCAGAAGGACCCTAAGAGACATGAAACAAGGAAGACCGGCAGAAGAAGATGGAAAACAGTCTATTTAATGAAAGATGGAGGAAACATAATGGTTGCAAAACTGGCGGCTCTTTATAGGAAATGTCTATCGACTGCAAGAGTCCCAGAAAACTGGAAGAATGGAAACATTATACGAATGCACAAAAAGAGAGACGTTAAAGAACTGAAAGATAATAGGCCTATTAGCTTACTCCCAGTATCAAATAAAATATTTACCAAAATAATCTCCAATAGAATAAGGGCAACAATGGACTTTAGTCAACCAAGGGAACAGGTTGGCTTCAGGCAGGGGTACTCTACAATGGATCACATCCATGTCATCAATCAGGTTATCGAGAAATCCGCAAAGTACAATAAGCCTCTCTATATGGCTTTTATAGATTACGAAAATGCATTTGATTCAGCAGAGATACCAGCAGTCATAGATGCATTACATAATCAAGGAGTAGAGAACGCTTACGTAAATACCTTGGAAAATATCTACAGAGGTTCTACAGCTACCTTAATTCTACGTAAAAAAGCAGGAAGTACCTATAAAGAAAATGGTCAGACAGGGAGACAAAATCTCTCCAATGCTATTCACTGCGGGGTTAGAAGACGTATTCAAGCTGTTAAACTGGGAAGGCTTAAGAGTAAAGATCGACGGCGAATATCTCAGCAACCTTCCGTTTGCCAATGAGATTCTTCTATTCAGCAACACTGCAGACGAGTTACAACAAATGATTGACGACCTTAACAGAGAGAGTGTAAGAGTGGGGTTGAAGATTAATATGCAGAAGACAAAGATAATGACGGATAGCCGGGCAAAGGAACTAGAGTTTAGGATCGCCAGTCCGCCTCTAGAGTCTCTGAAGGAGTACGTTTACCTAGGTAAATCAAACGCAGGGAACCCTTATCGTGAGAAGAAAATTCACAGAAGAATAAAAAGGGGTTGGATCGCATACGGCACACATTACACGCTCCTGACTGGAAGCTTACCATTATCATTGAAAAGGATGGTGTACAATCAGTGCTTTTTACCAGTGCTGATATATGAGGCAGAGACTTGTAGACAGACAAAGAAGCTTGAGAACAAGTTAAGGACCACACAAAGAGAGATGGAACGAAGAATGCTAGGCATAGCGTTAAGAGACAGAAGGAGAGCGGTTTGGATCAGAGAACAAACGGGTATAGACGATATCCGAATTGACATTAAGAGGAAAAAATGGAGCTGGGCCGGTCATGTAATGCGCCGGTTAGATAACCGTTGGGCCATTAGGAAAAGGAAAACGCAATCGAAAGAGAAGGAAAACGCAATCGAGGACGACAAAAGACTAGGTGGAGCGATGAAATTAGGAAATGTGCAGGCGCTAGTTGGAATCGGTTGGCGCAGCACAGGGGTAATTGGAGATCGCAGGGAGAGGCCTTCGTCCTGCAGGGGACATAAAACAGGCTGATGATGATGATGATGACATTTAACAGCTGAAACAGCGACAACGTGGTTCGAGAAATGAGAAGCCACCTTCATGACGTGGGATCTGTGCGAAGCGGCTTCCTGAAGACATTCACAAGCGTCGTACGCAGAAAGCGAGCCCAAGCTCTACTAGAAACCCGAGTGCAGCTGCCCGATGACACCATCGCGCTCTTTAAGAGGAGATGAGCCGTCTATTCCACCGACCCGGAAACGTCCGAGGAGAAGAAGTTCCGCCTACTCTCGCGTGGTAGGAAGGGGGAACTTTTCGCCGAAATGATACGACGCCCACCGAAGGCCATCGACGTGTTTCTTCTCGAAGCCACCAGCATTGAGAACACTCTGGAAATGTGGAGCCGGCAATTCAACCACACGAACTCCACAAAAAACGCCGGAGTTCCATCACTGGCAACCGACGACCTGCGCGAAACTATCAGACCGGTCGTGCGGGAGGAGATTCAGAAGCTGCTCCCTTCATCGCGTCCTCAAGTGTCTTCGATTGCCGACGTCGTACGCGAGGAGCTCCAACAATCGCACGGAGTACCTCAATCGCCGCAGCCTCAGACGGAAGTGATGACGTACGTCGCCGTAGTCCGCCATCGCGTTCCCCCTCCACACCTGCGCCAGGGCTCGGTAACGCCACAGTTCCGTCGTCCACCACCGCAGCCGCCAGCACGCCAACCCGTCGCTCCGCGCAGCATTCCAAGGAGGACTGACGTTTACCGAGCCCTCGACCACCGTCCGCTGTGCTATCACTGCAGAGAGGCCGGCCACATCTACTGCCGATGTCCTTACCGCGAGATGGGACTGCGTGGGTTAACCGTCAACGCACCGCGCCCTCAGGAAGGTGAACGCCCTCGTGATAACGCCGAGGTTCGCCGTCACCAGGCCGCTTCCTGTCGCCGCAACGCCGTCTATACACTGGCCCAGCCCGAGGTCGGTCCGTCAGTCCATATCCGCAAAGCTAAAAGCAGCAACTAATAGAAGTGCCGTTGCTGTTCGTCGAACTGACGAAGATCCTCCGCCTTCGACGAAGACGCCGAAGAGACTTGCTCGACGACATACCGACACGCCGCCATCCTGACGAACGCTGGAAACAACGAATGCACCTACCAGACGGCTGACGACGCGACGTACAAGCCCCACGTCAACACGATGCAGCTGTGATCGGACGCATTGGCGCACTCGAATATAAGGTCGTGCCAGATGGCATTTCGCTATCACGGCGGCGCCGCTCACGACCTGCAATAGTCCATGTTGTACGACTGAAACCATTCTACCAGCGCTAACGAACTTGGGGACTTTACATAGCTGAACTTTGGACTTTCTTTCTGGGACTGTGTTACTTTGTATTGTGTTTCTCTGCTGTGTCCTTTTGTGTTTCACTCTCCTGTTTGTATCATCGGGAAGATGTTTCTTGAGAGGGGGCATTGTCACGTGGATTTGTTTATCTTTTTCCTGGTGAGCGCTCTTTCACCGTATGAAAAATGTTATCGCTCGTGGCGACACGCGCCCGCATGTATCGGAAGTTTTCTCGAATGTTATCGATGCTTTTAGGCGTTGTTTGGTATCTCCGATGCTTGTCTAATCTGATTGCATGTGCGACGCGAATTGTGTGGAACTTTCTGAAAGACACGCGGGCACCATCCATTACTCTGTAACCATCGATGACTCGTGTATAAAAGCCGACGCGCTTGGCCGGCAGATCAGATTGCCGACCATGTTCGGTGCTATTGCTGAGCTTTGAGTGTAACTTGCTTTTGTGGGCACAAGCTCGCGCAATAAAAGTTGTCACATGGTCACAACTACGTGACAATATTATAATTAGGTTAACAGTGTCAATAAGAACACTGTAGATCAACATGAAAAACTCCGAATACAGCTTCCTAGTGCTCTATACGTGCTACATAAAAGCGTTTTTCTAGCGTTAAAGAAGCCGGCGAATACACGCAAAATTGCCCCGCGACTTGCCGCTCGAGGCACTCTGCGTGTAATCGCGGACTTCTTTCCCTATCGAAAAAACATATTTGTGTAGCACCTAATGAGCAACACAAAGCTTTATTGCGAGTTTTTCATGTTGCTCTACCGTGTTCTTGTTCACACTTTTCATCTAATTATAATGTTTGAGAGGTTGTCCAATTACTTAAGGCTAATTATGTAATTAGGCGGAATGCAAGAAGTAATCTGAGCATCTCCAAGTGACGGGAAACGACATTACGTTGGTTCTGTCCTGCTGCATGGCATTTGCATATATTTAAATCTTGGTGCATGATCATTGGGACACCCTGTATACATCCATCCAAAATTTCCGGCACGAATGTCGGCAAAAAGCGAAAGGAAACCGTAATCACCGCTATGGGAACATATCTTAACTATGTCACATTACCTCATCTCATAAGCGGATATGGGAGGAGGCCCGGGGCACAGGCGTTGACTACTTTATGGCACGTTCACACTACGCCGAAAGTGTGTATCGAGCGCCGTGTGCGTCTGGTCAGAGAACTATCCAAATTACACCCCCTCCTTGCGGGTGGAACGGCCTCACTAGGAGGCCGTGGGTGTCAGCCTGCTGCCGGTGGTTGGCGGGGACCACTCAATATGCCGGTGCGTGTGCGTGTTCCAATGATTAAATGAATTTATTGTTCCTGAAGTTTCGGTGCCAAGTCGGTTCCTGCTTCATGGGGCGATAGAGATAGCGGAAAGCCACTTTAAACGCACTTTATGATAGGAAACAGGGAAAACATGGGGAAGGCGGGAGATGAAAATTCAAGACGATGAGCAAAACGAGAAATTGTTCTCGCTTTGCTCATCGTTACAATAGGAAAGTGACTTGTTGGGACAGTTGGTGCATGTTAACGGTAGGAAATCCAGTGGCAAAATATGCAGCACAATACGAAGATGACGATTGTACGAGGTTGGATGATAGCGGTTGGGGTGTTAAGTTGTAGGCTTGGGGAACGCTCAGAGACGGTTTCCAGTTCGTTCCAGACCAGCTTTCCCTCACTTTTTGCTCGATGTGCGTAAAGCATGAATTTGCACCGAGTGGAGATTTACTTTAGAAGGTTCGTGTCGTTCTTGGTGTTTTGCATCTACCATGACCCGGATAACAGTAGTTTTTGTAGGTTAGTCTCTGTCGTAAGAACTTCAGTTTCTTGGAACGCAATTTTGTGATCTGCAAGTTCTGAATGTTCGGCAAGAGGCCCAGTTGCGCAGTCGATACAAGGTCTTGACATCGTTATTGTATCGTGCGATTCTTTCGTTTGGGCTTCTTTAAATCGCCAATGTACACTACCTGACAGCCGGAACAGTTTATTTTGTAGACGACCCCTTGAGTCCAAGGGCCGGGCACAAGGAGAGAGTTCAAGGGGTGATCTATAATATGAACTGTTCCGTCAGTCAGACAGTGTGCAATGGCGATGCCAAAAACACGAACGAAAGCTTGCACGCCGAGAGGTCATGCCGGCTGTTACGTTCGGGCAGCGGGGTGAGACACGCAAGCAACGAACAAAAGAAAAGTCGCAGTTTCGTCCGAAAGGCGAAGCATCGATTGCGATAGCGAATTAGGAGACATCTAGCTATGCAAAGTAAAGATAGTAGTTTAATCGGCCTATAAACTTGTAAACACCGGCGTACTAACTAAATTAACAAGCATGATGTCACGCGCGCACAAGCAAACGTGAACACATTTCACTCAAGGACCGCGGGAACTCGCTTTCAAAACACTGGAGTGCAGAAGCGCGGTAGCAGCAGCAAGCGAATTGATCATCGTGCTGCGTATCGCATCAACGCGAACTAAGCTGCGAAAACAGCGCGCCATGGACTCTGTCCACGTCGCAGGTGGCTATTGCATCTCAACACCACAAAAGCGTCAATTGGACGTTTGCCACGAGTCAAAGCAGCACCATAGGGTCCAGATGTGAACTGAGAAGCTCAACTTGCTCCTGCATGGAGTCGGCTTCCGTAACTCGAGCTGTGTAACTAAGAAAATAAGCCCTTTTTCCTTCATTTTCTACAACCTGACGTAGCAGTTGTTGGGCATGGTGGATTCCTTGCCCTAGCGCCACCCTAAGCCTCAACATGGCTTACAATATACAGCAGCCCGCAGTAGAACGCTCCCCACCGCCCTTCCCTTCGCCCGGAGCCACGCGCGTGACGGAAGACGGCGCGCTTGCTCCCTGCTTTACTCCCTTTGGTGCGCGATATTGCGCCGCGATCGCCGGCTTACCATCGCACGCTTTCACTCGCACATACAGCATACGGCGCGCGGCAACTATTTTATCGCCCTTGGACTTTACACGCAACCTCGCGACGACGGCAAAGGCGACGCCGATGGCAGAAATGCGCCTGAAGTGTCCATATAATTGCTATCGCTATAAAAAGCAGGGTCTCCACAAAATATAGGAAAGGGGTGAGAGAGTGGGCAGTGTGGAGAGTTTGGTGTGTATATCAGAGGGAGAGAAAGATACGGAAGTGAGCTTGTCGGGCCCTAGCCCCTCCTCCCCCCATCCCACCACCAGAGAAAATAAAACAATCTGAGCCCATGCTTGTTCTCAGGCTAAGTATAAAAAGTCAAAACACTGCAACTGATGACGCCACGCGTAAAAATTGGAATAGTAACGCATGTCTCTTCTCAACGACCTGTAGTGCTGTCCCTTTGGCCTTGTACTCAGCGTGACAAGAGCCGCTGATGACACTGTAAGATATTGACACGTATCCTTCTTTTTCTTTATCGGGTCACCGCGTTTCACCGTCTAACAATTGTTATCGCTCACGCAGCACGCGCCTGCATGTATCAGAAGTTTCTCGAATGTTATCCATGGTTCTATCCGCTGTCCGTTGTCACCGAACCTTGTGCAATCTGATTGCATGTTTGCGCGACGCGAATTGCGTAGTACGTTCTGTAGGACACGCGAGCACCAGCGATTACTCTGGAACCTTCGATGTCTCATGTATAAAAGCCGACGCGCTTGACCCACTGATCAGATTTTGACCATCACCGACTCTGTTCGCCGCTATCGTTGTGCTTTGAGAGTAGCCTGTTTTTGTGGGCACAGGTTCGCCCAATAAAACGGACGTTTCGTCATTCAAAGTATTGCTCCTGTGTTCACCTTCACTACTACGTGACATATGGCGAAGGTGCTTTGAGTTCACGTACCGGATACCCCCGCAAAGCCGTGATCTCAGCCCGTACTCGGAAGACAACACTAACATTGCCAAGGGTCAGCGAGGAAGCCGCGGGCTGCGGGGACTACCCTGGAGCACGCACTTTTGCCTGAGGTCAAATATCGTCGCCAAATCAACAACAATGGCAGCTTCAGCGTACCCCATCGTGCTTCAACAACCTAGGCAGCCACCTGCTTTCCGTGAAGTTTCGTCGGACGATCCAGAAACATGGCTCAAGGATTTCGAAAGGATCTCAGCCTTCAACAACTGAACATCTGAGGATAAGCAGCGTCATGTGTACTTCTTGGAAGATGCCGCCAGGACATGGTTCGAAAACCAGGAGTCCACCCTTACAACGTGGGACCTGTTCCGCAGTAACTTGCTCAGGACTTTCACGAACGTTGTCCAGAAAGAAAAGGCCGAAGCACTATTGGATGCCCGAATGCAGCTACCAAACGAGAACGTTGTCATGTTTACAGAAGAAATTAGCCTTCTACTACGCCACGCGTACCCGGAAATGTCCGAGGAGAAGAAAGTTCACCTACTCATGAGTGGTGGGAAGCAAGAACTTGCTTCAATATATTAATAATTGATACGAAACCCACCGAATACCGCCGAAGAGTTTCTTCGCGAGGCTACCAGCATCGAGAAAACTCTGAAAATGTGGAAACGGTAATTCAACCCCTGCCTATCGCAGCAAACTAAACCGAAGTTCAATCATTGGGAACCGACAACCTGCGCGAGACTATCAGAGCAGTCGTTCGGGAGTAGCGTTAGAAGTTGTTTCCTTCCTCACTGTCTCAAGTGCCTTCGATCGCCGACGTCGTACGCGAGGAGATCCAAGAGTCACTCGGACTCCCTCAAGCGGCAGAGTTTCCGCCGGAAGCGATTGCGTACGCCGCCGTATGCCGCTGTCACATTCCCCCTCTGCGCCCGCCCAAGGACCCGGTAACCCCACGGTTCGGTCGTCCACGGCCGCCAGCACGCCAACCTGTTACCCTGCGCAGCATTCAAAAGAAGACTGACGTTTGGCGCACCGCCGATCACCGTCCGCTCTGCTGTCACTGCGAAGAAGCGAGCCACGTCTACCGCTGAAGCCAATACCGCGAGATAGGCCTACGAGCCTTCGCCGTCAACGCGCAGCGTCCACAGCTTGTAGAGCAACCTCGTGACACCGCCGGCTATCTCGCCGCCACTAAGTGGAGCTCTCGACGGCCGTCCTATTCGCCGTCACCAGACCACTACCTGTCACAGCAGCGCCAACCATACAGTTGCCAAGCCGGGGGTTGGTCCGCAAGCCATTTTCCGGAAAAATGAAAGCAGCAACCGATGGAGGTGCGGTTGCTGTACGCCGAAATACCAAGAGAGAGAGAGAGAAAACTTTATTTGGTCCATTAAGGGTTTAGCGTTCGGTCTTCGTCTTCATCGCTGCAGACGCTTGACCTTCTTAGCAGGGTTGGGCCCCTAGTCCAGGGCTCCACTGAGCCGCGCTGCTTCGCTTGCGTGCTGACCATTGCCCTTTGGGCGGCGAGCTCGCAGGTGGTGAGCCGGCTCTCCCACTACTCCGCACTCGGGGTTTTGTGTTGGTGGAATGTGTAGTTACGTTTACACTCCCAGGTTATATGGTAAAGCGTGGGGGTTGTCCCGCTCCACGGGCATGTGTTCCTAAATTGTGTAGGATGCATCTTGCTTAGTATATATGTAAGTTAGAGAAGGTTCCCGTTTGCAGCCTCCGCCAACTAGCTTTGTGTGGCGGGGAGTATCTAATCCTCTTGCCTCTGTGGTAGTTGAGTAACTCTGAATAGCCGATCTCCACGGTGAAGTGCTGTTCCAGGGCGTGTGACCGCTCGACTCGGTACGTGATCTCGCGAGCCAAGCTGTCTGCCCTTTCATTTCCTTCTGTCACCGTGTGTGCCGGAATCCAGATTAGTTTGTGGGTTGCGGTGTGTCTGAGGTGTACTGCCTTGCGGAGTATAGCTAAGGCAGCCCTGGACATTCTACCCTTTGTGTAGTTCCTGCATGTCTCTTTTGAATCCGTTAAAATAACCATTGATTTGTCTTTTCGATAGCCCTCAGCCGCTTCCAGCGCAACAGCGACCTCCTCCGCTTCCACTATCCTGGCGCTACGTGTAGTTGCGCAGGTGATTAGCTTGCCTGCGTTGTCAACCACTACCGAAGCTGCCTTAATGTAATTTGTATGTCTATTCCATGGATACAGTGTTGCATCCGTGAAAACCGTGTTTTCTAGTTTGGCTAAATGCCTTTCCACATAATCTACCCGCGCCTGCCTTCTGGCCGCGTGGAGATTTGGATCCATGTTTTTCGGTATGGGATTGACCTGCAGGGTCTTACGGATCTCGTCGGGTATATCGGCGGATCGATCGAGGTGCCTCCTTGGGTCCTAACCAAGGTGCCTCCTAACCGACCTAACCTTGTCAGGAGCACTCTTCCCGTAGCCGTGTCTCTGAGTCGGTGAAACTGTGCTACAAGCTGTGCTTCTGCCAGTTCGGCGAAGGTGTTGCTAATCCCTAACTGTAGCAGCTTGTCATTCGGTGTGTTTCTTGGTAGGTGGAGTGCCGTCTTGTAGGCCTTCCGCAAGATTGTCCCTGCTTGTTCCGTTTCGCTCTTGATCATGGGGTGGTATAGCAGCGAGTAGATTACCCTGCTGACAATAAGGCTTCTGACGAGTTTGAGCGTGTCGTCTTCTTTCATCCCATGCCTTCGGTGGGACACTCTGGTTATCATTCTGCCTACCTGTTCAGCCGACTTGCTGAGCAGGCTGAGTGTGTGGCTGCATTTTGTGCTTGCTTGTAGCCACATTCCCAGGACTCTTATGTTCCTCTCCGGGATGTATTGCCCCTCCAGTTTCACCTCGAGTGGTGCATCAGTGGGGTGCCTTCCTACTCTCAGTAGCTCAGACTTCTCTGTAGAGCAGGCTAGTCCTCTCTCCTTCACGTATCTTTCTACGCAGCTTGCTACTTGTTGTAGCTTCTCCTGTTTCTCTCCCAGGGATCCATCGTTCACCCAGACCGTGATGTCATCTGCGTACATCAAGTGCTGGATACCCTGGATTCTGCTGAGTCTTTCTGCTAGGCCGATCATCGCAACATGAAGGAGTATGGGCGAGGTGACCGAGCCTTGGGGTGTGCCTTTGCTTGGGGTGGTGAAGACATCACTCCTCAACTCCCCTAGTCCCACTGTGGCCGTTCCGTTGGTCAGGAAGTCTTTGACATAGTCATGGATTCTTCTCCCGCAGTTGGTGTTATCTAGCCCCTCCATTATAGCGGCGTGGCTGACGTTGTCAAAAGCACCTTTTATATCAAGTGCCATGACAATGTTTTCCCCATTCTTGGGCATTGTCTGCAGGACCTCTTCTTTAAGTTGCAGAAGCACGTCCTGCGTCGAGAGGTTCACCCTGAAGCCGAACATAATGTCTGGGTAGAGCCTCTTGTTTTCTAGGTTTTGCTGGATGCGTTTCGTGACGATCCTTTCGTATAGTTTTCCCAGGCAAGAAGTGCGGGAGATTGGTCTACGATTCTCGATCTGCAGCTTCTTGCCTGGTTTGGGAATCATGACTGCCACAGCATGCTTCCACTCGGCTGGTATCTTTCCTTCTTCCCAAAGCTTGTTGAGGTAGGCCGTCAGCTGATCTACTGCCTCATCACTTAGGTTCCTTATGATTGGCCTCATCACTTAGGTTCCTAATTCGATCTGCTCCTGCCGCTGTGTTTTTCGTGATGGCTCTCATTGCCGCAGTGACTTCCTCTCTTGTGATAGGCTTGTCCATATCTGAGTTTTCTTCTCCGAGATAATCTCCTTCATATCCCTTGGGTTCGTCGGTGCCGTAGCATTTGGTTCTGACTTCATCGAGGAGCTGCTCGTCTGTTCCCTGATATTGGTGCACAAGCCTTTGCATTGCTTTGCCGCTTTCTGCTTTAGTCTTGGTAGGGTCCATTAGAGCCTTAAGAATACGCCATGTTTTAGCCGTGCTAAGTGTCCCATTCAGCGAGGTGCTGAACTGTTGCCACCCTTGCCTGGCTAGGTGTGATGCGTACTCTTCTGCTTGGAGTGTTACCGCAGCTATTTTCTTCTGTAACTTCTTATTAATTTCTTCCTTTTCCACCTTCTCGTGAGACCACGTCTTGCCTCCCATAGCTGGAGTAGCCGCTTGTCTACCTCTGGTGTTTCTTCGGTTCGATCTACCTCCTTGGTATACATTTCCTGTATTTGTTTAAGTTGTTGGCACCACTCCCCTATCGAGGTGATGTAGCCCTCCAGCTGCCGGCAGTGGTTTCTAAAGGCGTCCCAATCCGTGAGGAGAGCTGTGCCGATCTTCCATTTGACATTTTCTGCTACGATGCTTATTCTTATAATGTGATGGTCACTGGCAAGGTTTTCTAGCAGGTTCTCCCATTCCACTTGCTTTGCTCCTTTGACGAAGGTTAGGTCGGGACACGTGTCAGGGCTAACGCTGTTTCCCTGTCTAGTTGGTTGATTCTCATCCGTAAGGAGCTCGCATCTGATGCTCTCTGCAGCTACACATATATTTCGCCTCTTCTTTTCGTCTTTGGGGTAGCCTCAGCTCGGACTCTTACCGTTAAAATCTCCCGCTATAACTAGGGTGTTCTGCCCGGTCAGCTTGCTCGCCCCGGCGAAGAGCTTATTGAAATCTGCTTTCTTCTGCCTTGGGGGGGGGGGGGGGGGGGGGCTGTATAGGTTTACTATGAAGGTGCTCTTGGCTTTCCTGTTCTTCTTAGGTATAACCTCTGTTATTACATGTTCAATCTGTGTATCCTCAATCTCGTCATGGGCTATGGATATAATTTTGTTGCTAATAACGAGGGCTGCGGTTCGTCCGCTCTCTTGGCACTTGTACCCTGGCAACATGGGTGTGCAATTAGTTTCTTGAAGCATAATTATATCTGGTGGTGTGCCTTTGGTATAAATGAATTGCTGCAGGAGTCCTTGCTTGCGCCTGAAACCCCTGCAGTTCCATTGCCATATCTCTAATTGGTTTTGTCCTGCTATGTTGCGGTGTTACTAGCATTTGTCCCTTGGGCTTCTGATCCAAATCTTCTTTCGTTATATAGCCTATCTCTGGCATCGTTAATGGTTTTTTGGGTGTTTTGACTTTTCACGTAATTACGGAAGCTCTGATCTTGCAGCGCTACCTTCTGCTGTATTTGTTGAACTTGGTTCTACATAGCTGCCATGAAATTGCGCACTTCATCTTTGAAGCTCTGCTCTTCTGATACTAAACATCCTCCGCGGACGACGAAGACGCGTCCTGCCATCTCGACGACGTAGCAACGACACGCAGCTATCCCGTCAAAGACTGCAAGACAATACGCTGACGAAAGTAGACTTCACTACGCGAGCAACCAGCCAAAGGTCAACGCGACGCAGCCGTGGTCCGACGCCAACACCTAACTGCAACGCCACACAAAGAACCACCGACCTCGACGTGTTTCTCGACGGCCACGAAGTCACCCCGCTTGTAGGCACTGGAGTTGACAGTCCATCATCAGTGTATTATTCGCCGCAATCTTGAATAAAATCAAGACTGCATGGGACGGCCCTCAAATTTGCACAGCTGGAGGAAACCTCATAACGCCGACGGGAATCTGCGCGGCAAGAAATATAGTTAATGACCGGACCTATCCCGCCACATTCGTTGTCCTCTAACAGTGCTTACGAGATGTAATTCTCAGCATGGACTTTCTGAACCAACAAGGTGCAATCATCGTCCTGAGGGCGAAGTCGATAACACTGTCAACAGACTTAGCGATACTGACGGAGAGGCCTTCCAGTCAGCGTGCCTTGACTGCACTCGAAGATCAAGTCAAGTCAGCGTCCCGCGTCGCTCCAGCATTATTACTCCCGTCAGCACCGAAACACCCGCTGACATAGAAGGCTTCATCGAGGATGACGAACGTCTACTACTCGACCGTGAAATTTGCGTCGCAAGAGGGATCGCTCGACTACACGTAGGAAAAACGAAAGTGTTGCTGACAAACATCAGCCAGGAGTTAAAGCACATCAGCAAGGGCACAACGATCGCATACATCGAGGAAATTCTGGAAAACAGCAATGCGTTTGTCCTCTCGGATTCTGCCGCATCTACCCCGACGGCCATAGTTCCGAACCAGACTTCGACATAAATCCATGTCTCCCCATGATTAAGCAGCAACAGCACAGAAGTCTGCTTTGACGATACAAAGACTGCTTTTCGACGGCATCGAGTTGCACCACCAGTTGCAAAGCATCGCATAATAGCCGAAGAGAGCGCTCGCCCACTCGGCCAAAGCCCTAACCGAGTTTCGACGCGAGAACATGAATCTATAAGGCAACAAGTCGACGGAATACTGCGCGACAACATCATCCAGCCATCAAAAAGCCCGTGGGCATTTCCCGAAGAAAAAGGACGGAAGCCTACGTTTCTGTGTCGATTATCGTCAACTGAACAAGAATATGAAGAAGGACGTATACCCCCGCCCACGAATAGGCGATGCATTGGATCGGCTCTGCAACGCTAAATATTTCTTTTCAATGTATCTCATGAATAACTGCTGGAAAAAAGGTGAGCTCCCGGCAGAATGGAAGCACGCAGAAGTCATTATGATCCCAAAACACAACAAGCCACTACAAATCAGCAACCTACGGCCCATCTCCCTTACTTCCTGCGCTGGAAAGCTTCTCGAACACATGGTTCACGATCGCCTCACCACATACCTCGAAGACTCAGGACTCTTGCCTGACACAATGTTTGCCTTCCGACAGCTCCTCTCAGCACAAGATATACTACTACAGCTCAAGGAAGACCTCTTGGACTACCTAGAACGCCACAAAAAGTTCTCTATTCTAACAATAGATGTAAAAGGAGCCTTCGATAATGTGAAGCATGAAGCAATTCTCCAGAACCTCCAAGACACCAACTGCGGAATCCGGATTTACCAATACGTACATGACTTCCTCAAAGGTCGCACGGCTACGGTGGGTATCGGCAACTTCCGAAGCGACAGGTTCGAAATGCCCAACAAAGGAACTCCACAAGGGTGTCACTTCACCTTTGCTGTTTAATCTCGCCATGATTAGGCTCCCACAACTCGATGGCATCAAAAGTTTAGGATATGCAATATACGCCGACGACATAACGTTATGGACAAAAGCGCCCACAACCGGCCAACAGCAAACTACCCTCCAAGAGGCGATCGATCACAAAGAACAGTACCTCTCAAGATGCGGTCTCCAGTGCGCCCCCGAAAAATCAGAGCTAGTTATCCTCAAGGCAAGGACCTGGGGAAGACCACCAGCCTACGTCGCCCCAGATCCCAAGGTCAGACTCAATGGAATCGACATCCCTCAAGTTGGCTCCCTTCGCGTCCTTGGCCTCTAATACATAAAGATGGTTCTGGCGCTGCTACACTTGCGAAGCTTCAGAAGACCCTAACACAAGTAACCCATCTCATTCGGCGTATAACCACCGAAAGAACAGGACTTAAAGAGCAAGTAACCGTTCAATTAATCCAAGCACTCCTTGTAAGCCGGATCACATATGGCACTCCGTATCTACTCCTCAAGAAAGCTGAAATTAAAGAACTCAACATCATCATCAGAAAAGCAATCAAGAGCGCACTAGGACTTCCCAGTACGACCTCAACCACGACACTCCTCAAACTTGGCCTCCATAACACCTGGGAAGAAATGAGTGAAGCGCACAGAGCCAGCCAGCTGGAACGCCTTAAGCTGACTCAAACAGGCAGAGCAGTACTTCGCAAACTCGCATACAGCGAAAACTTCATAGCAGACTCAGACGCGAAAGCCCGATTGCCGCCACTTCTTCGTGACTCTATCTCAGTCGCTCCAATACCTCGCAGCATGCATGGAACATACCACAAAGAGAGAAGACAAGCAACAGTTACAGCGCTCAGCAGGAAATACTCAAAGAACCCCAACACGGGATAAACGTCTTCTTTTCTTTTAAATCTTTAGTTGGTCGGCGAAGTGCCCCGGGTTTTTGTTTACCTTTTAACCACGAGATATACAGATGCGGCATAATACCCAGGTAGAAGAGCATACGCAATTACCGTCACCAACAACCAAGAGAATGAGCTAGTCGCTTCCACCATACCGGCCAGAAATCAAGAAACGGCGGAGGAAGTGGCCATCGTCCTCGGCATCGCCACATGCAAAGACACAGCAATCATCTTGAGCGACTCGCGAACGGCATGTAGAAACCTACGAAAAGGTGAAATTTCTGCCGCAGCAGTGAAGATGCTAAAAGAAATAACAAGGCGCCAAGAACTACCCGAAACCTACGTCGCATGGACTCCAGGCCACGAACACCTGGCAGGAAACGAAGCAGCACATGCTGTCACCCGAGAGCATACCAGCCGGGATTTCCTGCCGCACGGTAACCGGAAAGCGACGAGGTTGGAGGACGTTCCCATGAACTAGACCGCAATATTGCAACATTACCGACTGGAAAGAAGAGAATATCCTCTACCACATCCAAAATTAAGCAAGGAAGAAGCCACCGCCCTCCGCAGACTACAAACAAATACGTATGTCCATGGAATTATCATGCACCGGATGCACCCCACCAAATTCTCATACCTATGCCGATATTGTGAGGTACCAGACACCCTCCAACACATAGTGTTGGTTTGCCCACACCGCGAGAACAACAACCAAGATGATGCCTCAGAACCGCTACAAGCGATTGAAGAAACGTGGGAGGCAATGTTAAAGGCACAGAGCCTGGAAGATCAGCGAAGTCTGGTGGACCGGGCCCGGACTGCGGCATAAGCCAACGGCTTTATGGACTAAGAGAGCCGCTTACCTAGGGCGAAGAAAGAACGCTTTCTCGCTGTTTCTCATAATAAACGTTCATTCCTCCTCCTCCTCCTCCTCAAGTCAGGCTGCTGGAAAATAGAAGTCGACGAGAGAGATCGCAAAAGGACCGCCTTATTCACTCTAGAGGGCCTCTACTAGTTCAAGGTCATGCCGTTCGGACTGTCCTCAACGTCTGCAACGTTCCAGCGTGGGATGGACACAGCTTTAGCAGGATTGAAGTGGCAGGCCTGTCTCGTTTACTTGAATGACGTCGTCGTCTTCGCCGGAAATTTTGACGATCGCATTAGGCGGCTTACGACACTACTAGAGCCCATGCAGTCATCAGGGCTCACTCTGAAGCCGGAAAAGTGCCGCTTTGCTTACGACGAACTTCTGTTCTTGGGCCACGTCATCAGCAAATCGGGAGTCTGCCCTGCACCACTAGAAGACAGCTGCCATCGCAGTGCGTAGATTCCTTGGCATGTGTGCCTACTACAGGTGCTTTGTCAAGGATTTTCCACGCATCGCTGACACAGCTAACTAAATGTGATGTTGAGTTCAAGTGGAAAACGCCGCAGGCCGACCCATTTCGAGAACTCAGACGATGCTTGCAGTCCCCACCAGTACTTGAGCACTTCGACTAGGACGCCGATACAGAAATCCACACTGACGCCAGTAGCCTGGGCCTCGGTGCCGTCCTAGTCCAGAGGAGAGACGGACGTGAACGGGCGATGGCTTACACTAGTCGGTCACTGTCAAAAGAGGAAGACAATTATTCTACGACCGAAAAGGGATGCCTCGCCATCATTTGGGCTACATCAAAATTCTGCCCTTGCCTATATGGCAGGCCGTTCGCAGCCATCAGCGAATATCATGCGTTGTGTTGGCTGCCGAACTTAAAGCACCCTTCAAGACAGCTGGCACGGTGGAGCCTCAGACTGCACGAATATGACATGAATGCTATCTACAAGTCCGGACGAAAAGACTCTGATGCCAACTGTCTGTCTCGCGCTCCCATGGACCCGCCGCTCCAAGATGACCAAGACGAGCACGCCTTGTTAAGTGCAATAAGCGCAGACCCCGTTGCCCAGCAGCAGCGAGTGGACCCGGAGCTTACAAGCCTTGCTGAGTATTTGCAAGGCAAGACCAACTTTGTCCCGAAGGTATTTAGGTGAGGATTGTCTTCGTTTTTTTCTTACGAAACAACGTTCTGGTGCAGAACCTTTCGCCAGCCCACGCATATTACCTTCTCGTTGTTTCCGCAGCACTCCGGTCAGAAACACTGCATGCCTACACGATGATAAGCCAGCCGGGCACCTGGGGTTTTCCCGTAAGCTTACGAGAATACAAGAGAAGTACTACTGGCCGTGCCTGATCGCCGATGTCACCCGTTACGTGAAGACATATCGAGACTGCCAGAGATTCAAGACAGCAGCGACAAGGCAGGCGGGATTAGTACAGCCGATGGAGCCCCCTTGCCGATCGCTTCAGCAGAGCGTGTAGAACATGTGGAGAAAAGTGGATCGTCGTGGCTACAGACTACATTACCCGCTGCGCCGAAACGAACGCTCTGCCTAAAGGTAGTGCGGCCGAAGGCACTAAATTCTTTGTCGAGAACATCCTGCTGTGGCATGGTGCACCAGAAGTCCTCATCGCCGACTTAGGAATGACATTCACGTCAGAGCTTTCCCAAACCATTTTGCAATAGAGCCAGACAAGTCACAGGAGGACAGTTGCCTGTCACCCACAGACGAATGGTCTCACGAAGCGGCTGAACAAGACCCTTGCCGACATGCTTGCAATGTACAGTCGCGATCAATTTGAAGGTGATCGCGCGAGCATCTACCGGCGGGCCTTCCAAGCAGCATAGCGGCCGATTTCGGAACTGCGAAGATAAAAATTCGCTGCCTTCTTCCACTTTTATGCTCTTCCAGGCTGCAACCGTCACCCTCAAGTCTAACACGCCACATTTTTGTTTGTTTCCCTTTCATGGCAATGATGTGTGTGCGTCGATGTCTCATGCATACCTTGGCTAACAATGACGCCTTTGTGCAAAAGCTGATAACGTAATGTAAATGAATTTGCAGGTTGTCTCGTGAACGGTGACGGGAGTGACAGCTGCTCAGGGAACAGCAAAAGAGAGAGAGGGGAGCTATCTGATGCTTCCCTCTCGACTGACGGCGATGACGTAATGTGGCGCTGCTCGTAGTTTCGGTCACCGCTCGAGCGATCACCTTCAAATTGATCGCGACTGTACGTCGACGTCGAACAGAAGACGTGGGATGCCGCCCTGCCATACGTAACCTTCGCTTACAAAACAGCGGTGCAAGAAACAATGGAGATCACGCCGTTCAAGCAGGTTTAAGGCAGGAACCAGACGACGACTCTCGACGCCATGCTGCCGCACGTCACCATCGATGTCACTGCCTATCTCCTGCGCACCGAAGAAGCCTGACAGCTCGCCCGCCTACGCATCGAAAACCAACAGAGGACCGACAGCCGAAACTACAATTTGCTCCTTGAATATATGACTCTGCCTAAGCACTTCGGATGAGGTTTCTTAACGCGTGTTTTATTCGTTTGTCCCTTAAACATGCCGGCATTGCGGAGTGCGGTCGAGTTTTTTTACGCTCCGCCGCTGGCAGCCCGCGCGGTGAGGCAGTGGGCACGGACGCCCCATTTGGTGATCGCTGTGTCTGAAGCGGCAAGGTTCTGACTGGTGTCGCATAAGTCGTGGGTCGCTTTTTTCGTCGCGACGATAGATTGATTTTTTTACAAGCATTGCTCCATGAGGGCACATGTAACCGGCAAACGGAGGCCTCAGGAGAGCACCTGAGGTTATAATAAAGCAGGTGGCGCAGGATCTCTAGGGCACCCAAGGAGTAGCGGGGGGATCAAAGCTGGAAGCAGGGCGGCCCATGGGATGTGGCCGCGGAGGCCGAAACGTGCCAGGGGGTATTCGCATAAAAACATGGCTGTCCGCGGTAGCGGACGGCCGATGTTATCAAACCCTGGCACGCGCGGGCCTCGGCAAGCTCCAACCCATGGACCAGTCCGGGTTCTAGCTTTGGTGTCCTGGAGGCACCGCCAATAATGTGAAATAATCACACGTTGTTACAATTAGTAAAAACACGCAAGGCGCGAGAAAGCTATCATCCGCCCCGACTGACTTAGCACGAGTGCCGCAGGAGCGAGACCGTCTGTCCGACACAGCGGTCGCAAACTCGGGCATCAGTGCCCGCTGCTTCACCTATTTTACCGCGCTGGCAGCCAGCGCGCGAGCGCAAGCAAACTCGACCCCACTCCGCAATGCCGGCACGCCTTGGAACAAACGCCTACGCCACGCGCTAAGAAACCTCCTCCGTAGTGTCTAGGTGGACTCATATATATTCAAGGAGCAAAAGCCTCCAGATTTTCTCTCTCGGGCCCGTTCTTACTCGGGCCGGCGCACAAATGGCTGGCCATCCCTCAAATGAACGTTTCGTGCACCTACGCCGTTTCCCACATGCGCTTGGTTTTCGTCGCCTACCGTACGCAGTTTTACAATTGCTAGTAGGTGGAGCGCGGCATAGCGTTTCTCGAGGGGCTCGAAGTTTCTGCGTAGACGCGAGTAAGAACGGGTGCGAGAGAGAAAATCTGGATGCCTTTCGTTCTTGCATATCTGACTCTGCCTAGGCACTACAGTGGAGAAGTTTTTTTGCAGCAAGATTCAAGGAGCAAAAGCCCCCACATTTTCTCTCTCCCACCCGTTCTTACTCGCGCATGCGCGCAAACGTCCGGCGCCTCCGCAAGTACCACGCCCCGCTGTACTTACCATGGAGCATAGAGGAAGGGGAAAAAAACTAGGAGGGAGCGTCACGTGATTCTGTCACGCGTCACGCATATGGTGCTGCGCGGAGCATCAGCCCCGCGCTCGCGTGTTCCCTCTAACAGTGGACCGACCTGTACGTGGGCAGGCACGTAACGAAAGAAAGCATGACGATTGGCATACCTCGGCCAGAGCGAACTCGTAGTCGTGCACATCGGTTGCCACAGCGGCAGCCATGTCGTGCGCACCCATGATTGCCATGGTGCGCCGGATGTAGGCGGCATGCGCTCGTAACAATGCCCGGTACTCGTCAGCCGCCTCGCGCACGAAGTTCGAGTGCAGCATCGGCTCGCCAAGGTCCACGGCGAGCAAGTTGGCGCGTGCGTCCCTCGGGTCCGGCTCGACGCGTAGCGACACGAAGAAGGGCAGCGCGTAGTCGATGCTGAGCCGCTGCAGCACGAAGCGTGCGCGTGGCAGCCGCTCGCCCAGCTCGTACGGCCACTCGCTCAGAGAGAGGCCCCGCATGACGCGTGTCAGAGGCTGCAGTGCGTCGTGCTGCCGGCCGCGCACGTCGTGGCAGCTGTAAAAGAGCCGCATCGCCGCGCTCTCGTCGCCCAGCCGTTGGTCGACGTCCAGCGGCTCCTTGCGGAAAGTCGCTGCGGGAGATTTCAATGCACATTCGCAACAGCAAACATGGCCCCGCACACTCTCAAGTTCAAGAAATGGCCCCAGAGGGCGAAAAAATCGACCACCCGCCGCTGCTAATAAAACAAGCATAGTAGAAGCAATTAAGGGATGCCCGGGTTGGTTTCAATGTCTGCCGCTAGATGCACCGTAATAGGCGCAATTTTTTCGTACAAGCTTTCTCATACAATTACCGAAGCATGTTTATTACATAAACTAGAGTACAAAATTATTGTTGCTAATTAGCTATTGTACTCTTCATTAGTAAGTTTATTGTTTTGTCATTATAAACGCAAAAAGCGTTCAGCATCATTGATCTTCCACGTGACCTCTGACATGGATTTAAAATTTTTACCGGTATTTTCGAGTGCACGGCGGCACGGATTCATTCGTTCGCACACTTAGACTGGTTGCTTCTTTGTTGCTAAAACTAGTTTATTGCGCTTCCGTGTCTCGCGTTACTTAACTTGAGGTGAAGTGACGTGTCTGCAAGCGGACGTGTAAGCTCGAAAGCTATGTTTTGGTCGCGAGCCATGCGTCTGCATCGAAATGGGAAGCGCATTCTGCGACTGAGGACAGCAGTACCGGTGAGTCGTTTAATATCGCTGCCTGAATCCTTATGTAATATTGCTCTCGTTAACTTACAGATGGAGACAAGTTAACGAACTAGATGCTCCATTACATATGGGCAGTCAGGACCCTACGTTGCTGTTTCCGAAATAAACATTTAGTTGCCAGGCCATCAATGAACACACATTCACGAAAGAGAAAGCGATATCGGAACGACGTCACATTTTTCATCTCGTTGTAGCCGTAGCCATGGGGGACTAGTAGCCTTAGGAATGTTTTTTTTTTTTTCAAGTCCGTCTACAAGTTCTTTCGGCCACAGAACCGAATAACCCTTTGATAAACTGAAGCTGAAGTACTGAATTTATAGTATTAAACAGTTGCACGCATGATAATTCACTCATATTTCGTACCTGTTGGTTCGAAATGTTCTTGCTGTTCAGTTTGGTTTACATGAGGACACTTATTATTGTAGTAGTTAAGCGGTTCATCACGTTCATGCAGTAAAAGAATGCATAGAATAATAAAAGAATAAGCTGTTGGCATGAATTGTAGTAAGGCAGACATGATTTTTATGGAGAGTAGCAATATTTACCATGCTGCTTAAGCACTCTAGAACAAACAGTGTACATTTGCATGTGTTCTGTAGTCACACCTCGCATTTCATATTACAAAATTGTGCTTATTCAATTTGTCATGGAGCCAAAATTTCTGTTCCAGGCATGCAGTAATGAGGACGGCACCAGTATAAAGCAACACACTCCACGCATTAAAGAGAAGCTGCTGCCTGCTACAACAAGGTCAGTGTGTGGACTTTCGCTGCTACTACAAGGTAAACAAGACCTGGCCCAGAAATAAATATCCTTGATATATGCTGTATTGGCTTGCTAGTCTTCACATACATGTCATTTGTTTAATAAACGAGAAGAAAACGGGTTAACAGAAGGGCACGATCTTTATTAGTCATAACATAAGAAACCAACAAACACTGACACCGTGACAAGGTTGTGGGATCGTTACCTACCTGCGGCAAGTTGTTTTTCATCCACATTCATTTCCATTAATTTAACTCGCTATGCGGAGACGAAAGCTGTGCCGCGGGGAGCTGCTGCTAAAGTCGCCAGCTTCTTCGTCCACAACATCGTGCTTCGTCACGGTGCACCCGCTCTACTCATTACTGATCGCGCTGCAGCGTTTACAGCGGAGTTATTGCAACAAGTCGTCACACTGAAGCACACCGACGACCGAAAGACCGCAGCCTATCATCCCCAAACTAACGGCTTAACAGAGCGCCTAAACAGAACATTAGCCGACATGTTCTCCCTGTACATTGATGTGGAACACCAAACATAGGATGAAATTTTGCCATACGTCACGTTTGCTTACAATACCGCTGTGGAGGAGACCAGCGAGTTTACACCATTCGAGCTTGTTTACGGACGTCGCGTTACAACCCCCTTAGACGCCATGCTCCCGGTAGACCACGGAACCACAAGGAATGACACCACTGAAGATTTCGTCGAGAAAGCCGAGGAAGCTCGCCAACTTGCTCGGAATCGCATCCGCACCCAGCAGAATACCGACGCCTACCGTTACAACCGGACCCGACGGAATGTCCAGTACTTACCAGGCGACCGCGTGTGAGTGGGGACACCTATCCGACACCATGGGCTCTCAGAGAAATTGTTGCGCCGCTATTTCGGCCCCTATGAAGTTATACGCCGTCTCAGTGATGTGAACTACGAGGTGGTGCCTCAAAGCTCTGATCCTGGTTCGAAACGACGCCGTCCCCGTGCTGAAGTCGTCCACGTAGTACGGATGAAGCCGTACTACGCACGCGAGGGATAAGCAACCCTCACAAACCGCTTCAGCATTGTGTACTTTCCTGTATGTTTTTTTTTTTTTGTCTTTTCATGTTGGCACTCTTGCCCATTGTGCGCGCCCGCTGCCCTTGAAGCAACCGGGCCGGTCGCTTTTGAGAGGGGAGCAATGACGTGAAATAAGTTTGCACGTGATGACACGGGGCCCTTAAGGCGAGAACGACGCAGTTCGTGGTTGCGTGCGCGCAACCCCGAACTTCGTCGTTCTCGCCTTAAGGGTCCCCTGTCATCACGTGCAAACTTATTTCGCGTCAATATGTCATTTGTTTGTACCAGACATGAGCATTTCTACATATTGTCCCTGGTAGTGACGTATAAAGAACACAGTAGCAATACTGGGAATGACAAACTAACTTTTATTGGGCGAACCTGTGCCCAAATGTGCTACACTTAAAGAACGGTGACAACGGCGAACACAGGCGGCGATCGTCAAAATCTGAGCAGTGGTTCAAGCAGTTCAAGCGCATCGGCTTCTATACATCAGTCGTCGAATGTTCCGGACTAATCGCTGGGACCTGCGTGTCTTCCACAAAGTTCTACACGATTCGCGTCACGCGATAAAATCAGATAACACAAGGTTCGGTAAAAAAAGACAGCGGATAGAACCATCGATAACTTTCGAGAAACTTCCCATACATGCAAGCGCGTCCTGCGCTGTGCGATAACATTCGTTAGGCGGTGCAATGCGGTCGCCCGATAGAGATATACAAGTACACGTTTCAATACCCCCCTCGTAAAAAGCATCGACCCGATGCTGCAAACAAACGAAAGTAATAATCAAAAACACCCCTAGCAGAGAAACAACAAAGTAAGCATGTTCGTCAGCGTGCGTAAAAGGGCTTAAGACGCACCAAGTGGACTATTTCAGATCGTGCGCGGCGCTGCTGTGAATGCGAAATACCGTCTGGCACGACCTCATAGTCCAGTGCGCCAATACGCCAGATGAACTTGTAGGGTCAGAAATAGCGTCGTAATAGTTTCTCACTGAGTCCTCGTCGGCGTATCGGGGTCCAAACCCAAACACGGTCGCCGGGCTGGTACTTGACGTAGCGTCGTCGGAGGTTGCAGTGTCGGCTGACGGTACGCCGCTGGTTCTTGATCCGTAGGCGGGCGAGCTGTCGGGCTTCTTCGGTGCGCTGGAGATAGCTGGCGAATGTCACAATTCTCTTCATCGGCGACGTGCGGCAGCATGGCGTCGAGAGTCGTCGTCGGGTTCCTGCCGTAAACCAGCTTGAACGGCGTGATCTGAGTCGTTTCTTGCACCGTCGTATTGCAAGTAAAGGTTACGTACGGCAGGACCACGTCCCACTTGTGCTCGACGTCGATGTACATTGCTAGCATGTCGGCGAGGGTCTTACTCAGGCGCTCCGTAAGACCATTCGTCTGTGGGTGGTAGGCACTTGTCCTCCTGTGCCTTGTCTGACTGTACTGCAGGATGGCTTGGGTGAGCTCCGCTGTAAAGGCCTTTCCTCTGTCTGTGATGAGGACTTCTGGGGCGCCATGTCGCAGCAGGATGTCCTCGACAAAGAATTTCGCCACTTCGGCTGCGCTACCTTTCGGCAGAGCTTTCGTTTCAGCGAAGCGGGTGAGGTAGTTCGTCGCCACAACTATGCTCTTATTTCCGGTTGTTGACGTCGGAAAGGGTCCCAACAAATCCATGCCGATCTGCTGAAATGGTAGACTAGGAGGCTCGATCGGCTTTATTAATCCCACTGGCCTTTTCGTCGCTGACAGTCTCGGCATCTCTTGACGTAACGGGAAACGTCGGTTATCAGGCGCGGCCAGTGATACCTTTCCTGTATCCTTGATAGCGTCCGGGAGAATCCGAGGTGTCCAGCAGTCGGATCGTCATGCAGGGCGTGCAGTACTTCTGGACGCAGCGCTGAAGGAACAACAAGAAGGTAGTCGGCGCGGACTAGTGAGAAGTTCTTTACTAATAGGTGGTTTTGAAGCGAGGACGAAGATATTCCTTGTTTAAACGCCCTAGAGACAACGTCGGTGTGCCCTTCAAATACTCGACGAGGCCTTTTAGCTCCGGGTCGGCTCGTTGCTGTTCAGCGAAGCGTTCCGCGCTTATTATTACAAGGAAGCCGTCGTCATCCTCGTCCTCTTGCGGCGGCGGGTCAATGGGGCGCGTGATAGGCAATCGGCATCAGAGTGTTTTCGTCCTGACTTGTAGGTTACAGTGATGTCGTATTCTTGTAGTCTGAGGCTCCACCACGCCAGTCGTCCTGAAGGATCCTTTAAATTCGCTAGCCAACACAATGCGTGATGGTCGCTGACGACTTTGAATGACCTGCCATATAGGTAAGGGTGAAATTTTGCTGTAGCCCAAACAATGGCAAAGCATTCCTTTTCGGTCGTAGAATAATTGCCTTCCGCTTTTGACAGCGACCGGCTAGCATAAGTTATCACCCGTTCAAGTCCGTCTTTCCTCTGGACTAGGACGGCACCGAGGCCTAGGCTACTGGCGTAAGTGTGGATTTCGGTATCGGCGTCCTCGTAGAACTGCGCAAGTACCGGCGGCGACTGCATGCGACGTTTTAGTTCTTGAAATGCGTCGGCCCGCGGCGTATTTCAACATTTCATGCAACATTTCATGCGAAGTAGATTCTGTCGAGCTGTTGCAGTAGGAATCTTAATTGCCCATAATATTAACATACACGTTAAAATGTTGCGCGGATGTGATTCACGCTTGAACCCTATCTCCTCCACAATGAAAGGCAGTGCCACGTCTCGTCATCCAAAGATGCCTTAAAATATGAGTATATACAGCGCTTGCATAAACCTGTAAATATTCAACATTACTTTAACTTTGCGCGCATATATGACGTAATGAGCGACATTTCCAAAAATATGAAGTCGTTGCCTACTTCAGCTGGCCAAGGAAGATGGCTAGGCCTACTACATACGTCGCATTACGTAAGAAAATAGGGAAGAAAGCATTATTCACTAATTGTCTGTAGAGGTCATAATTACGCCAGAGAATGTTGGGCTCGTATTTGAACCAGAACAGCGTGGTGTTCACGGGGACAAGCAGGAGAAACGACACGGACGAGCGCTGACGTCCGTGTCGTTTCTCCCTGCTTGTCCCCGTGAACACCACGCTGTTCTGTTTCAAATACGTCTTACCAACTCGCCCAAACGTCTGTTTTAACGAGTTGGGTTCGTGCTGCGGTGAAGCAACTGCGAATTTCTCTCGCTATGCTGGTGACATCAGCATTCACCAATTGTGCCGCTATCGAATAGTTCGTGATTCAAAGTTGTTTTAAAAAGCTTAAGAAAAGAAACTTCGAAAGAGCTTTTAAAGAAGTTGAAAAAAATTGAAATGCCTTAAATGTCTTATTCGTAAAGCAAATTTGGAACATGGCTGTAAGACGAGGAAAGGTGAAAAGTAGTAAATGCTAGCCACAGGTTTAAATTCCGAAGACTTTTGAATTCTCACGAATCCGTCTACTTTCATTTGTTTAAGTGTGATTCAAGCAAGTTAGGCTTGAATTTTGTGAGCGCAGCACCATAGTGCGATTACGTAAAATTATACAGCGTTCTTCTGCTCACTGACGGTTCAGTTATAAAAAAAGTCGCAGTTTCGGCCGACATGCGAAGCATCGATTGCGATAGCAGATTAGTACACAGCTATACGAAGTAAGGAACAGTTTTATCGGTGATATAAACTTCAGAACATTCGCTTACTAACTGAATTAACAAGCATGATGTAAGCGTGCACAAACAAACATGAACACACCACACTCGATTAGCGCGGACACCCGCCGCAGAACGCCGGGCGCTGGTGTGATCTAGCGTGGCAGCAGCGGCCGCGAGCGAAGTGACGTTAGTGCCATCTATCGCTTAAACGCAAGAGCGGCGAGAACACAGCGAACAGAAAGGTATGAGCCATCTGCAGATACCTCTCAAGATGCGGCCGCGCAAAGTACACACTTGTTGGCGGAGTCGAACCGCCCTCCCCCCCTCCTTCCCGCGCTGCCTCCTCGCGTTCCTGCATATACGGCGCGCCAGATTGAGCCGCGGTCCCCGCTTCCCTCGCGAGATTTCACTCGCAGGTACAGCATACGACACGCGGCGACGGTGTTATTGTCCTTGGTCTTTATCCGGAACATCGCGGCAACGGCGAAATGTGCCTGAAGTGTCCGCGTATTGTCGGTATCGCAATAGTAGACAAATAAGAAAAAATGGCATATATTATTAGTCTTCTCTGACCTTGACGTCGTAACTAAATAGTGTAACGAATAGCTCCTGGAAATAAACGCAAACCAATGTAAATTTACGCGCCTGTCACAGAATACTTGAAGTTCGAATCTTTATTCATGCATGAACTACAGCGCCATTAAGGCATTATGGCGCGCGGCAAACATCAAGCTTGCTGTGGTACACCACATCCGCTAGCAGTGAATTCCAAGCAAATGTTTTTAGAAAAAAGTTCGTGACGTTTCACCTCGTGGGAGCGTGGGTGAAGCGCAATTAAGCGCACGGGTGCCAGCGCAAACGGTGCAAACGGCGCTATCGGCCCTTGGTGCGCCTAGACGCCTACACTGTATGCATCCCAGATCCTATTCAAGAGAGGGCTCGTGCGACCGCGTCATACGCAGCAGCCGCAGGAGTAGAACGCCCCGTTGTAAAACATTCGCTTATCCAATTACCTGGCATAGTGTCAGCACGCACAGGCAAACATAACACTTCACATTCGTTGATGCGGACACTATAGCTGTCAAAACGGTGGCGTGGGAAATCGCGTCCCCAGCAATGACCGAACTGACCTTCATGCTGTCTATCGCTTCAACGCAAAGTGAGTGGTGAGAACATAGCGCAAGCAAACCTACGGGCCTTCTGCCCACCTGTACTTCGTTTCACAAGCTATTTGCAGCGCTGTGGAAGGTGGGGGCCTCTTAGCCAATCAGGGCTGCAGGAGCACAGCGAATAGTCCGTCAAATATTTGAGCGGTTTAGGACTAGATTTAATACATTAAACACAAAAATTTTACACAGTTTGGAGTGACAATTTCAAAACGTAGAGAACGCTTTCAGTCAGTCGCGAAACTGATAGAAATGACCTGCAGGAACAGAGCTCCTCGGTGGCCTGTTACAAGGTGGTGATGCGCCGCCTTTCGGCAATATGGCGTTGCCCGATTTGGTTGCGTCCCCTGTGTGCCGTGCGTCGAATGTGCGCTGTTTTCCCAACCTGTCTAAGATAGCTTTAAACGTTCTTGAAGGGCTTCGCGTCGAGTGCGGAGGCAGTTCCAGCTCGAATTCGCTTATCAAGAGGACTGCAAAACTCACCCAGGTGAGTGAGCGAACGCTCTACAAGTGGACAATGGAGACGGGGAAGGGGGACAGGGTGTTGTCACCGAAGAAGCGCTGTGGTGGAAAAGGCGGTGAGCGGACAAGGAAGCTGGACGATTCTGAGCTGAGTGTGTTGCGAAGGGTGGTGCACAACTGATTCCAGAGAGGGGAGATTCCGACGCTCACCAAGATGGTGCAGCGTTTCAAAGAGGATGACACGCTACCGACTGTGTCCACAGCAAAGATACAAAGATTGCCTAAGAAACTCGGCTTCCGATACAAGAAACGGTCTCGGAATGCACTGCTGACTGAAGCGATGCACATCGTGCAGTGTCGCCGCCGGTACCCTCGCCAGATAGCGGAGCTGCGACGCCAGGGTCTAACGGTATAACTTGATTAATTTCTTGTGTGCACACAAGTCGAGATCATTCAGTACTGTCGTAGTGAGAGCAGCGAAAATGAGAAGGAGAACGTCTCCAATGAGCTATGGAAGAAGCCGTAGTGGAGGGCTTCGGAATAATTTTGGCTGCTTGTGTGTAGAAAAAAACATCGGGCCAGTCCCTTTGGAACGGGTGTCACCCGCCCAAAAAGAAAACAAAAAAAGATCAAAAAGACACCAGCGCCACCTGCTACAAAAATAAACAAGCTAAATATTAGTGCGCTTCTTTTAACATAGACAGCGCCACCTGTCATTATTGCCACGGGGTGACAGGCGCATAGGAACACAATTTTCTGATGCTCTCCATCCTGGTCCCTACCTTCCGCAGTGCTGCAAATAGCTTCTGAAACGAAGTATAGTCAGTGCCCCCAAAGCACATCGCTTTCAATGCAAAGCCCGCGTGACCGCGCGGTGCCGAAGTGCAACGCTCGCCCACTCTCCCCTCTTTAGAATTGGTCGCATTGTTACGATCGGCCAGCGGATGCAATGACCTCTCCTGCCTCACTCCGACGAATCGCTTCGTGGAGTTAACAATGCGTTCCCTCGGACAGACCTGCGGCGACAAGGCGAGACACGTTTCGCGGATCGAGTGTTGATTCAGGGTTAGCTGTCCCTGTCACCGACGATGACAGCAAGGAACTCCTGGAAAACCGCGTTCTACGCCATTTCCTCACGGGCTCTGATAACTGCAACGGTCGTTTGACAGCAATTTGACAGACGGTCCAGCTATTTGCTGCGTCATTCCGGGAACCAAAACGCGCCAGCTTGAGTCAAGCGTGACAATCCCTGTTGACGAAGCTCCCCTCCTTTCTTCGTGTTCAGAGAACAAAGGTTCCGGAGTGCTTAGGCGCACTCGGTTTCAAGGCGGAGTTTCAGCGACTTTGGACGTTCCGGTTGGAGGAAGGTGTGACTGCAGATTTCCCACATGCGTTTCCCCGCAGGCCGGCTGAGGCCGGTGAACAATAGAAGGCAGCATCCACGTGACCCTGCGTTCCCAGATGTTAGTTCCCTAAGTTGGTTTCCAACTGTCCTTATGGGGCCACTGAATACCTAGTGTGTCACGTGATTGGGGAGGTTTCTTCCCTGTATTGCTGCCGGATTATACAACTACCCTAGTGCGTGCAATGTCGGAATGGTGCACGTCTGTGATCGAGCTGCCATCGGCGATGACGATCGTCGCTGCGAATTCTGCAGCAAACTATTCATACAGAGGAAGAACATGCTGCAACACATCAGGAACGTTCACAAAATGGCCGTGGATGTCAAGAAATTGATGAAATGCGACGTATGTGGCACTTCCCTGCCTACAATGGAGAAGTATTCGGTGCACCAGATCGCTGCGCAAAACTTCGAGGCTGATTACGTGCACCTGGTGTTCCGGAACAATAAGGGTGAGGAACAGTTTTATTAAGTTTATTCTCAGTCATCGTGAGCAAATGACGTTTAAACGCAATATTATATCTTGGACTTTTTTTAATTTCTTGTTGCGCAGTGTGCCTCCAAAAAGGCAGTTGTTTATGCTTTGCGGGCCTTTGTTTTCTTTTTCTCTATCTGTTTCGCGAAGAGCAGCTTTTGCGCAGGTGCCTAATTTATTTCCTTGGGGTATTTTGAAGTTTGTATCCTCGTTAAATATAATTTGTTTGTTTGTCCATCTATAGTATAGTCATGTGTGCGCGCTCCCAGCGATGCGCTACATGACGTTACGTTTGGCATTGTCTGCTTTCCTGCACAGCAAGTGGAGTGAAATTTGACGTTTGTACATCTTCTTATTTTTTTAAGCGACAGGAGTAAGCTGTTCTGCGTTCTGACGTTGCTCTGTGCCACATACGTGCGTGGCCTAGTCTTCGCCTCAGTGCACGTTGCAATGCGGCAGAGACGCAGAACCGGTACCATACATGAATTTGCGGATGTCGCCGGGATGGTTTCACAGCGTATTGTGGGCAAACTCTTTAGCAGTACATTTCATAGAATAGAGCGAAATGTGACGCTCGCGCAACCCCCCCCCCCTTTTTTTTTTTACTTAAACGAGAGGAGGGATTTGCTCTGCGTTCTGACGTTGCTCTGCGCTACTTGCGTGCGTGGTGTAGTCTTCGCCTCAGTGCAGGCCGCAATAGGTCCGAATGCAGGCCGACGTAGGTCCACGACCACACTTGCAATTGCGGCTGTCAGCGGCTTGGTCTCCCGGCGTACTTTGGGAAAATTCTTTAGTAGTACCACAGTCCCTCAATAGAAGGACTCTGGTTGTAGATTTCATAAAGTACAGCGAAATTTGACGCACGCGCAATCCTTTTTTCTTTAAGAAGAGTGTGTTAGGAGGCTACTTGGTAAGACATCTTTTTGTGAACTTAAACTGCGCTTGAGAAAAGACACCAACGTAGAAGAAGACAGGACGAACGCAGACTAGCAACTGGTTTATTGAAATCACACATAATGCTGCCTCTTCGAACCAGGCGCATGCCCAAGCCAGATCATAACCGCGTGACGATGGAACACTCCCTCGCCAAGCCCCTATCTACAGTAAAAAATCAAGCTCTTCTTGAAAAGAAGGAGCTTTTCAAGAAGAAACTGAGAGAAGGGATTCACACTGTTCTGGGGCGTAGCTTGCACCATGTGCTCTCAGTTCGTCTTTGTCTTATCGTAACAGCATTGCTATGAATGTACAGTCTGATTCAATATTGAGGAAGGAGTGAGCATAGATCATGCTTAAGTTTCATATTTGTTTCTTATTAAAACAAAACTAATATGATAAATTTTTTGAAGTTATGGCGCATTGCATTTGAAATTCAATTTTAACATAAATTTGAGCAATATCAAGGGTGACCTCATGACACAGTCGAGTTGAAGGTGAGGGAGTAAAATAAATGCTACATTAGCCCGTGTCCAAAGCCTTCAGAGTGATTATTTTTGTTTGCATCTGTCTCCCAATAGTACTTGTCACTATCTAATGCTATTTTGTGCTTTTATTACAGAATTTCATGAATGGAAAGCAGAAGAAGAGGGTAGCCAAAACTGCTGGTTCATTTTGCCCAGGGACCCCAAAAAGCTGGCCAGTGGAGAAACAAGGATCCACTATTACTGTAATAGATCAGGCGAGGCAAGGAAAAAGGAAGGTCATAGTGACCGTCGGGAGAAAAGTCAGGGGAGCTGTAGGTCTGGTAAGATATGTCTTTCATTTATTACCGTCACAATTACCGTCCGACACCTGAAGGCACCACCATAAAAGCCAGGTATCAAAGAAACCATTACGGTCATAAACCAGAAATTCAGCACTTGAGAATGAGTGACAAGGAAAAGGCCAGCGTAGCAGAGAACCTAGATAGGGGTGTGTCCATGAAAACCATTCTAAAGCGAGTAAGAACATCTGTGGCATCCAAGCTGAGGCCCGTGCCCTTGGCAGAGTGCTCAACCCTGCATAACATCAAACAGCAGTTTAACATTGCTGCTCCTGAACATTGTCACACTAATGACGCTATCAGCGTAGACATGTGGGTGCTTGTGATGAAAGAAAAAGGTGAAACACTTGTCCGCCTGTACAAGGCACAAGGTGCAGTGGACCCAAGTGGTACATTTCCTTCAGCAGACTTTGCTCTTGTTCTGATGACAGAGTCTCAGAAGGAGCTACTAGAAAAATTGGGCCCTGCAGGTACTGTATGTCTTGACTCCACACATGGAACTACAGAGTACCAGTTTGAGCTGGCCACTCTTCTGGTGCTAGATAAAATAGGATCAGGTGTAGCTATAGCTTATTTCATCTGCAACCGGATGAACGAGCAAACTTTGACAGCATTCTTCAAATATCTGGAGTCGGCCATGGCCAAAAAAGTGGCTGCTAAGACATTGGTATCTGATGATGCGTCGCAATTCTACAAAGCATGGTCCATGGTCATGGGTGCCGCAAAACAGAAACTTCTCAGTGCCTGGCATGTGGATAACAACTGGCGTAAGAAGATACTCGAGTGTGTAGAGAAACAGCTAAGGCCACATGTTTACCATAGTGTGTGGCTACTCTTAGAGTTCCTCGTGGAAAAGGCATTTGAAGATTATTTTAAGCAATTCCTTTCTAGTGAGGAAGAAAAACTGAGGGACTTCCTGAAGTACTTCAATGACCACTATGCAGTTAGGCCGCAAGAGTGGGCCTATTGCTTTAGGACTAGAGCAGCTGTCAACACTAACGTGCACCTTGAGAGCAAGCGCAGGACGTTAAAGCATACTATGCTGGCGAGAAAACAGAATAAGCATGGTGACAAACTTATTTCTGCCCTCATGGACTTGACAAATCATTTTTTAATGAAAAGGGCTATCCAGATGATGAAAGGGGCAAAGGGTAAGAAGCTGAGCAGAATTCAGAAGAACCACAGGTCTGGCAGTGAAATGGCAGCTTGAGCCAAATTAAATGAAGATGGCATATAGACTGTGCCATCCCAGTCTATTAAAGGGCTCTCATATAAAGTGTCAAAAGTGGGAGATGGTGCTTGCTGTCCTTTGAGGTGTAAGGAATGTGCAGTGTGTGTGCATACTTACATGTGCACTTGCTATGACCATCTTATACACTTTACAGTGTGCAAGCACATTCACTGTGTGGTCATCGCTAATCCAACTAGCAGCAACAAGGCCCATGAGAGCTCACCCGAAGAAGCATGTGAGGCAAGTCGGGCATTGCACATTGTACAGAGTATAACAAAGCTGGAAGCAGCCAAAGCAGTGTAAAGCTCAGCACTCTTAAGAGCAAAAATGGACTCGGTCAGACAGGCAATATCAGATGGTGAAGTCTCTGAGGGTGTGGCTGAGAAGGCAAACAATTTGTTTGAGCCAGTTTTCATGCTTGTTGAAAGTGAAAGTGACCCAAAAAGAAAGATGCCAGACCATTCAAATGAACCAGCCAACAAAAAAGTTGTGCACCTGTTAAGATTTCACTCTACAAAAAACCCTAGATTGTCGCAGCCATCATCTAGCCTTTCAAGGCCCACTGAAGCTCAAAAGGAAGTCCTTAAATAACAGCTTAGGGACAGCAACATAGAAACAAGAGATAACCATGTCAGCAGGGCACGATTACTGGTAACAAGCCTCCAGTGCAGTTAGGAAGAGAGAAGTGGTGCAGTAGTGCTGTGCTGTCATGCCTTATTGAAGCAGGTTGAGGGCTCGCATGTTAACAAATCATGACATGTGGTCTCTGATGATTAGCCCGTCTGTTTTTGTCTGTGGTGTGCAGCCATATGTCACAGCTGGATGGTATGTGTGTTAGAGCACGAGAGATGCCTCCATGCTTGTTGTATGAGCTGCTGGTAAGTGTTCTGTGAAGATAGATACAGACCCAGTGGTCATCTCTGGTATGTGGCAGCTGTTGGATGGTAGTGTGTTAGAGCACGCCTCCATGCTTGTCATATGAGCCGCTGGTAAGTATGTCTGTACATAGATGTAAGGAAGTGCATTGGATGGTGTGTAGTGTTTCAGTGTGCAAAAGCCTCCAATGTGTTTTGCTACTTATAAATTTGTGTAAACACTCAGTAGCGCAGTAGTTATGATGTTGCACTGTTGAGCACGAGCTTGCGGGTTCAATCCCAGCAAAGGTGGCTGCATTTCAGTGGTGGTGAAATGAAAAAAAAAAGTGTGTAGTTGAATTTAAGTGCACATCACAAAACCCGAGGTGGTCAAAAATATTACTGAGTCCCGCACTGTGGCATGCCTCATAATTCGATCTAGATTTTGTGTTCCATGTGATGTTCTTATTGCCCATTTGAATAAACTTTTATTTTTCAGATTACCAAAATAGAGGCATATGCAGTGGTATTGTGTGCTGTCTGGATAAGTTGCTCTGGTCATGAGCACTCAATTAAAACTTCTGCATATTTGGCTGCAGCAGACAGTGTCATAATGATTGCAAAGACTATGCAGAAAGCTTTAGGCCACTCTACATATCAGATCAGTTTTATATTGCATCCCTTATGGTGCATCTCTTACTTGAGTAGGCATAATAACAATTGGCAATGCTTCCTTACACATTTAATATTTTTCTCTTTTTCTTTTGGAAGAGTAGCCTTCGAAGAATAATCTACAACAGTGCTCCTACCTTCTGTTTCACTGTCTCCCCATTTCTTTTCTACACTTCAACTTCATTCTACGCACTTTCTTATTCTCCTCTTCATCCTACATTGAGGGTGTGGGAAAGTGAGCTAAGCGTGCATAAAGATTGCTGTGCCGAACTTAATTGCGGCACTGACGAAAACAAATCTTTGCCAAAAGGTTCACTCCAGCTACATTCCCCCTCCAAACACTGTTTATCACTTCAAGCCTTCATATTCCTGTGAGCTTTTGTCTTGTTTAACAGTTGTAACAGTCATACTATTTATTACTATCAATAGCCAGCATACATTTAGCACTGCAAAGGGCTGTTTAGAAGATGTGCGAGTTTCTACTTCCCTTATGATAAATACTCCAGACATTCAGTCTCTATTTTATGAAAATCTTTCGAACATTGCCAGTGATGACCACCATATAGGTTAATGTCGGCATGGGATTGAGGTTTTCCCGCAAAAAGAACAGTTATGTTGTGCTCATATCATGTGACTGGCAGTTTCTGCTGTAATTTTTGCACTTGTCAACTGCACTGTGAAGAGTTCATTTCTGTGAATATGTGCTGGCCTGATTCTTCTTGTTCACGCATTTCATATCTTGTGCTATGAGATGAGGAGGTGTAAAATAAAAACACCGTGTAGATTTCACAATGCCTTTAAGAAACCAGGCGAAGCTTGGAGATGAAGCATTACATGCACCTTGAACCAAGTGTCTGGACACAGCGAGTGAAAGTTGTTTTGTCATGAGCGAGGGTGTCGGTGTTACTTGTAACTACCTTTAAATAAAGGTTTGTTTCAAAACAGTGGCTCAACTCTGTGTTTCCCCCGGTAAAAAACACAACCATTGGGATTTTCATGAGCGAGGGTGTCGGTGTTACTTGTAACTACCTTTAAATAAAAGTTTGTTTCGAAACAGTGGCTCAACTCTGTGTTCCCCTGGTAAAAAACAAAACCATTGGGATTTACAATTTGCTTTTTAAACATAATTGAACAACATGAATAAAAAAAACTTGATGTATCAAGATATAAGCTTGCCATACCATGGAAACACTTGAAACTCCTTTTGAGAAGCTTATTCATACACGAACACACTATAGCAATTATTTTCAATCGTATACCCACAATTTGCCGTGTCACCACGTCAAGTTTCAAGGCAGATTTTTTTTAGACTCCAGGAAGCTATATGCCTAATTCTATCCATTGTTTACTGCATTGCATTTGATTTTCTATAACAAATAAAATTGAATTCTCCATTGATTGCGCCGACGCTCACATTATAATTATATGCTATTATTATTGACTAGTCATATATTTTCTTGGCGGGTGGGGGCTGCACTGGTGGCGTTCTACCAATTTGCGCCGCGTGTTTGTGCGGGTAAGCTTAAGTGCAGAATTTTTTTTGCGCGTTATGAAAACAATGCACTGCATGTATTTTAATTAATGCAACGAGCTGTATGAAATATCGGTCAAGGGGTTGGAAACGTCGTTATAGAGAATCCCGACGATTTTTCTTTTGCGTGTGTGTATTTGGAGTTGATTCACAGTTTTATTTGTTTATTTTGGCTACATTGCGCCAATTGCGCTTCCATAGAATAAAGAAACGCGCTTCCACGCGCTTGCCGACTCGATCGCAAGGGGACAGCCTGATCAACATCAATATCAGCAGCAATGGCGGATTTGCGCTTGCCATGGCGCTTGCAAAGTTTTCAATAGTTTTCGACTATTAAGTGATGCTTTTGCTATTTTAACGTGTGGAGGTTCATTGTACGTCTGTTTTTTCAAGTTTGGCATGTGTTTTAACACATGTGAAGGTGTAGTCTTTTCTTCTTCAGCGGATATTTGTACAAGACCCCGTTCACCGTCTATCAGGTAAGATGTGTACGTATGCTACACGCAATCGTAGTGCTTCACTAAGCCACAGTGCACTACAAAGTTAAGCATGAGCGGTACACAAAATTCACAAGTTCTTAGTATTGCCAAGAACAACCATTGCTTGGTGAAGTTCTCACAGGCGTTGTAGAAGTTGTTGGGCGCGGCAGTGCTGAACGTAGAGTTAGCGGCTTAAGTCGTGTTTTTTACTAGTAACAACGTGTCACTATTTCATATTATTGGCGGCGTCTCCAGGACACCAAATCGGTAACGGGAACACCAGAGCTAGAACGCGGACTGGTCCATGGGTTGGGGCTCGCCGAGGCCTGCGCGTGCTAGTAGTATATCTTGATGTCTGTAGGCTGTGTGTAAGTCGTACTTTCCGAATTTTCTGACGCATTTTAAGATCAGCAGCTGTCCGCTTTCGCGGACAAGGCTGGAGTCAGGGTGGTCCGTGAGTTGGGGCAACATAACCTGCTTCCAGTTTGGGACCGCCCTGCTTCCAGTTTTGATCCCTCCGCTGCCCCTTGGGTACCCTGCCGCCTCCTTGATTATAATCTAATGCTCTCCTGAGGCCTCTGTTTGCCGGTTACATGTGCCCTCCTGGAGCCTTACTTGTAAATGAATCCGATCTATCGTCGCAACGAAAAAAGCGCCCCGCGACTTCTACAACACCAGTCAGAACCTTGCCCATTGGTTTACATATGTGTGGCCGCAAATATCTGAAACTTAATGCCAGTTCAACAGGTTTGTTGGCAAGGGTGTCAGGTCGTTGCTTTGTGTTGAATCGGCCTTTTCTCAATTCTTAAGAATTTAATTGGAATGCACCTGACCAGTGCTGCTTTGTGGTGCTTGCCACCAGTCCCTTGGACAGGGAAGACGTATGAGAATCCCTGTGCATACACTTTATACGCAGCGGTGTGACCGCTTCCTTTGGGAAACTACCACGTTAGCGATATTGTGAGCGCAATGTGACTTTCCGTCATCTTCCTCATCCGTACGTAGTGTGTGTCACTTCTTCCTCGCCATAGCTCTAGCTCGGCAAGAATAAAGCGGTTCCTTAGAAGTGGTGGAGGTGCTGGGGTTCTGCATACCAAGGACGTATAAGGTAACAGTGTTTGTGCCTTTAATATGTCTCATTCGATCATTTTGAGACGTGGTGGTGTTCATGCGTTAGCACAGTGCAAGGACATCCACAATGTAAGAGGTACATGATTCTCGAATTGTATACTCTCTCTGGGCTTTTCTCACGATTTCAGCACAAGTAGTGGGAGCATCAAAAAACTGACAAAGCTGGTGCATGAATGTTGCCCAGTGTTGGTGTTCCTTGGTGTTGAAATTATCCTTCCTTTCTCTAAATCCAAGGGCGAGATCTTGCATTCTGAATGTTTGCTTGCGCTCTCATTATTCGCCTTCACCATGCTTTCGTCAGCGGTCGTCTGCTTGGTGAAGTGGGAGCGCCTATTGAACACTGCCTACTCACTGATGTAGAAGGTGAAGCAAACAGTCAGAAAGCTAGAAGCTTGCCCAATCTCATCCCAGGTTTTTAATCCAGTTTGACATTGAAGCATCCTGGTAGTATTAAAGTACTTTAGAAAGAGGTTCCAGAAGCATTGCCAAGTTTGCCACTTGGTGAAATTTGTAGTTTGGAAACAATTTAGGCTCTTAGCAAGATTAGTAGTGAACAGAGGTTTTCACATGGCGATTGGTGTTGTCCAAATGCATGAAGAGGTCACAGTACGAGTACTTAAGCTGATAGTGTCGGGTAACCATAAGCACCAGCAGGGGCCCCGTAACAGTGTCCCCTTTAACTTCAGATATGCTTCACTGCATGATGCTAAATATGCTTCGCCGCATAACATGACTCTGCTGCAGTGAAGGTGACTAAAACCGACAACAGCCGAGAAGGTGCAAACAGCACTGCGCTGCCTGGTTCTTGCTGTTGGCCTTTTCTTCTTTTCACAGTGTCCTTACTGTAAGTGCACTCCAGAGTTACAATGCAGGAATATGCATGTGTGCATAAGCTTTCATTCAAGAGTAACTCATGATCATAAGTTACGTCATCATGGTTTCGTACCATGTCACGGCATCATAAGTGAGACATAATAAAGAAGCCCTCAAAGTCTGCGGGAGAGACTAATCTTTTGTGCGAGATTGTGCTATCCTTGCTGCACGCAGTGCAATATTATATGACTCTCATGTCTATGGTGGCATTGTCGATTATGAATGTTTCCTTACTGCGTTAAAAAAATGTGAGTGCATCTTTCAGATAATAATGGCATTATAGCTTCAGAGTTGTTCAAGTTTGGGGTACTTGTTCACTAAAAGTACATTATCAGAAAAGCTTTAGAATGTCTAGGTCATAATTGCATTTGAAGAACTAAGTCTTCCTACACATAGCAATTGGTAGCTTACTGTGTAATGTTGAAGGTGGTTTTTATTCATAGGCCCTACGCAGAGAGCAGCAACACAATGCCTGCCATGTGACCAGGGTTCGTCACAGTGTTTGCATTTCCAGTGCTCGTAACTGATTCCAAGCATAAATTTGCTTTATGAATTCTTTGTAGACAGAAGGTGCTTGAATATTGGTTGCATGAAATGCTCCAATGCACACTGTATATGTACAGGGTGTCTTTTATTACCATACAGATTTTCTTGTTTTAAAGTTATGAGCGCAGCAAATGTGGCATTCTTGCAGAGGAATTCCTCTATTTTGGAACTCCACAAATTTGGAGGCAGTCACATTTTATAGCACTCTCATTTCTTACAAATCTTGAAAGTTGCACCTAATTCAAGATATTCATAATTGAATTTCACTGGTAAATCAAGGCAATATTGGAACCGAGTGTGCTGGGAGCGCAGCAAAGAAGGTCCCGCTACCTCATCAGATGGAAACACCCCTGACAACAGGCTCGAGAAAGTCTGAAACAACATCTTGGCGTCATTGTAGCAGCTGATACGACACACTTTGCCTGGCAAGCATGTGCATCAGTGTGCCGTGTCAGGCTATCATTTAAGCTTTGTCCCACTTCTTGACAGGGCACTGCCGCCTGATGTGGAGCAGGATGCACCAAGTTTTGATTGTACTCAATTGAGCGCGATAATGAATATTTCAAAATAAGTGCAATTTTCGAGATTTTGAAAAAGAAAGGGTGTGCGTTCACATGTGACTGCCTCCAAATATGCCATGTAGAAGGCTGCCGCCAAGCTACTAATAAAAAAGTGACTGAATTTTTCAAAATTAATTTTCTGAAACTCGCATTAGCAGCAAAGTGTGTCCTCCTCACCTAGAAACTCCTTTGCAAGAACGACAGGCTCTCTGTGCTAAAAACTTTTTGCTAAATATCTGCATGGTTAAAAAAAAAAGATATGCATAATTGTTAATGTATGAGAATCGTACACTATCACTTTTCAAAATTTTTGTCCTATGCAACACCAGAAAAATTGGAAATAGAAGCTTCAGGTGACCTATCTGATGTGCAAGTTGCATGGCCATATTATTGTTTTAATTTTTCGCTATTACCTTTTACTGTGATGTCGCCACTGCAGCAGCTCGATGGCTGTGGCTTTTCATTCCAGGTCACAAAGCTGCACCCAGGTAGAGGCAGAATCCAAAAATGCTTGTGTACTTAAGTATAGCTGCACATTACAGAATCCGAGGCCCTCAAGATTTATCCGTAGCCCTCGTGTAGCCCACGAGTTCCATATCTTTTATTGGGATTGAAGAGTAACGCTTGTGCTGTATCCTTCTATTTCAGACTAAATAATGTGCATGCAAAATTATATCTTCATTACTTTACACCATTGCACCAATATCTGTTGTGCGTTGATTTTCTGATGTCCTTGCATTTGCTATAGCAAGGATTTTTAAAAATCGGCCACAAAAGAAAAAATAAATGGTCAAGGAACGAAGTGGTGTGTAGCAGCTCCCTTTTTTTTAATCGGCAGCAAGTTTTGCACTCGTGTGTTAGCAACACTGTTTCGCCAGTTGCGTACTTCAAAAGAAGTGTTACCTTTCTGCTTTGGAACTTTGTGGTTTTGTTCTGCCAGCTGCTTGACCAAAACAAGCAAAATGTACTTTGGATATTCCACAAATTCATTCTGTATGCATTTGGTACAATAAAATTTGTTTCAAGAATGGACAAATGCAGTGATGGTTAATTGAAAACTGCAACATGCAGAGTTTCATGCTTCATTAATTTTCTCAGCCCCAAAGAAAGCATGCGAGGTTTGAAAATGTATCATGTGACATTAGTGCACTCGGTCTAGAGAACTGATTAATGCTGCACATACATTGAACATGGTGGCCATGACCATCCCTCATGAATTGGCATTCCCTGCCTAAACCACCTCACCAAGACAGCTTGTTAACAGCAAGAAAGCTGACGGGGCTTCCAAGAATTTCTATGCACTATTTATTACTATTGCCCTACTGAAATTGCTCCATTGCTTTGCTGACAATTGTCTTGACAAAAGTGGAAGCCGAATCGGTTGAGGTCGATCAGTTTTATTTACATACAACCTATTATAAAGTGGACCTTTCTTCGCCTCTTCAACTGTTCCCACAGCTGCTGCTGCCATCTTGCACGCCACATCGAGGAGGGCAATGTACATGGCAGGTGCATGGGAGGATTTTCCAAGGAACTCTGGAAAGCTGTAATCAGATTGTGGGCAAAGTTAAAAACTTAAATACAAAAAGGGTGTAGAGTATTGTAACCTTGTACATCTTGATCACACCACATGTTTCAGCTACAGCTATAAGTGCCTTGTCTCATCAAGCAAGCTACAGTTCTTGCAATGTTACACTTTGTGATACTCAGTATGAATTGATAAGACTAGCTGCTATTCTAGTGGTTGTGCAGGCCACAAGGGAACAGTGCCTGGCCTTTGTGCTTGTATGTGTCAATTTCTCTCTTTCAGTCTCGCCCAAGCCACACCAAAATGTTATCCACAAGTGTCGTGCCAAAATGGCCTGGCGACATTTCGTATTAAGCCGTTTGATCCATTTATTGCACTGATGCACACAGTGCAACCAAATGAAGGAAATGACATCGCCTAGGTGATTATTAAATTACCCTTCTAAAATACCACAAGAGGAATTTTGCTGTGGCAAGAGCCTTAGCAAAACCATAAGACACAAAAATGAAGGAAAAGCGACACCTTCAAGTTCCCGCACCGACTCGCCATGAGAAGCACGAATTTTGGCAGTGTCTGCTTGAGCTTAGTTATTTGGAGATACATGCAGTTGAATGCTTTTACAAGCATTGAGATGCCCCACTATGCTAGCTTGCCTTTTATGGCTATAGAAAGTTGTATACTGCCACAAGTCTGCCTATTCTTCCGATTGGAATCTATATTGAAGCTGCTTTGAGCAACGGGCGGTATTCTATTTCAGCGCTAATGATACATTGACAGTAGTGTGCCTGGAAGGAATAGACAAAAGCATTGCAGAAGCTGCAGCACTTTGTGCTTGCTGAATGATCATACGAGAAGGTAAAGATGCCATCAGAAAGCATCCTTCGTATAGAGTCTCTTTAAAAGAAAAATACTACATCTAGACATGGTGACAGTTGTAGTGGCAAACTAAAAATATTATAATGATAGTTCAAGGTGTGGTATGGCATGTTTATGCTATTTCTGAAAAAATAAACACGGCAAGTGTGTCCATGCCGACAATTGAGACAGGATGTACAGATGCAAAGCTGCAATACAGCACCACGGCGTCAAAAGGACAGTATGCGAGTGGTGGTCCAGCATCAAAACTTCAATGTCCCTACACTACAACACTGGGAGGCCATGCTGCATGACAGAAGCCTGTGTGGCCAGCAGGCGCTGCTCTGTCGGGCACAGGACGTGGCAGCAACTATTTCTCCTAAGGATTCAATAAACGGATTTCTCTACCTCACCTGCCATGCGATGCGCCGTGTGAGGGAATGACAGTGCCACTACTCTCACAGGATATGGATGGTGCACAGCACCACCTTGAGCATCGGAGCGCACGTCTGCCTATGAGCTCTGTGTACTACGAACACAAGTGGTGCATGCGAGGTAACATTTAACATATCACTGCCAAATGCCATCAATGAACACAAGCAGCAAAGAAAGCTGCTTACATAATTTTCACAGTGTGTCGGATCTGCATATTTTTTACATCCTGTCTGCATGCCGCATTGTTCATTTGTTCGTCACTGCTAAAAAGTGCATAGTTGCATGGTACTTTTTTCGATTTTGTGCACTTTCTTTTGTCCTGAAAAAATAACCACAGCAGCTATCTTCATAAAAATAAAGCAGTTAGATGTTTCTCAATGAGCCGTAAGTATTAAAGTTGCTCAACAGGGTAGTCTACTGAATTGATTGTATTTGAGTACTGCAGGCCTAGTTGTTTCTTTGTGCCTCAGCACTAGTTAGCTGAAACACCCTGTATACTGGACGGCTTGCCTGGCTGCCCGCACCACCGAGGCGGAGCATCTAACGTTTTCGTGGCGCACTTGTCGCCGTCTCGTGGCACCGGTCGTCCATCCTTATCGCGCAGCACACGCCAGCGTCGTCTGGTGTTCTGATTGGCCGCGGCAAATCGGACAGCTCTGGCGGGCGGGAAAAGTGGTCCGCAAGCGATCGGGCTTGCCGCCTCGTTTAATGCCTACTTTTATCCCCTGGCCAAGAGCTTTGCCCGGTTTAGCCGCTCCGTCTTTGGTGTGAACGTGCCTTTAGAGTAAAAAATCAACAGCTTACGCTTCCACATTTTTTGCTTGGTAGCTGCATTCAATTTGCTTGCTCCTCGTCTTTTAGATGTCTAGGCTCCCCACATTTTAACGTGGCTGAATAGTGCACAAATCAGAAAAACGAGTTTCTGTGGCCTAGCCTTCTCACACTTGCAAGGATACCAGCCAAAGTTGACCTATTTTTCTTATGGGGTGCCCACTGATTATGAGGATGCTGACATCGAAGGATCTCAAGTGGTTCTCTAACATTTTGGTGACAGAATACAGTAATGCCGAGCTACAACGGACTTGATATCTGTCAGCACCAATGAACGCAGTAGTTAGTAGTCTCACTAAATTGAGAGTTCAGCCCAACAGCAGATGGACACCAGTGGTTTGAATCCCCATGTTGGCAAATTTAACTGGCTGAAATCAAGCATCTAAAAGACACGCACTTAGTTCCATCCCTTCAATCTGTGAGCATAATGAAGATCAAAGGTCAGGTTATGTGGCTGCAGCACCTTCTGTTCATGCAGCATACCTTTACTTTTCTTTACCAAGACACTTAGCATGCACATACCTTGTGTGCAAGCCACATCTATTTACAACAGAAACAGCGCTTTCCAATCGTGAGCAAAAGTTTGGAGGTAAAATATGGTAGAATTTTTTGTCCAGCCAACGCATGCACGCTGAAATCCAAGTGGTACAGCCAATATGTGCCTGTTCAATCACTGCAATGCATTGAGACACTTCCAACAACGCACGGCTGTACCAGAAAAAGTTTAGATGTTTTTCACTAATGCAAGCTTTCGAGTAGCTCGAACGTAAAGTGGCCTGTGTGTTATTGCTATTCAGCCGGAGTGCAATAGGAGCCAGTCAAATTGGTAAAACATGAAGTCAATGTGCACACAAAGACTACGAGTACCCTTGCATGACTTTGTGCCACAGGTAGCTAACAGCTTCCAATTCACAGTCCTTGTAATATGCTTGTGGCCGCCATCTACAGTGATCTATTTGATTTAACGGGGATGTGTATGTTGGCTGAAAACAAGAAAATATGCTAGAAAATATATTAACACCGATGGATGCAATATGTCCTTTCCGGTAGTTTCGCAAGGGGGAAACTAATTCGAACTTCATGGCAGCGTGCACCGCACAGCTGCACCTCATTTTATATCCTCGCGCATGCGTCAGTGTTGCCGCAGCTGTCTGTAGTGACACCCTCGCGTGCATTTCTTGTTCAAGCTTTGTTGAAGGGTTTGAAGAAATGAAGGCAGTACGGTGTTGCTCATTTCTCCTTTTAGTATCCTGCTGCTTGCGGAGCATAGTAGCGCCTGCAACTCAGTTCTCAATGCGACCTTTGAATAGTGTGTGCATCTTAACCCTTTCATAGACGCAAGCAGAGAACAGGCCGCTTTGTGTCCGAGATATTACAAGTGCTTTTTTTTTATGAAGCATTTTTTACATAACGTAAAATCTCAAAGCTGACTACGATTCAGTAATAGCGAAAAGTGGAAATATTACGTCCCACTATACAGCCTCAAGGCCCGTTTCTACCTACTCGTGGTCACCTGTAATGTGATTAGAAGCAGCCAGAGTACCCAGTACATTATACATTGTTTGTGCATGTTTTCATTATACTTACTGAGCATGCTTTGTATGAGAATCCTCAATCAGGGCTTTCCAATATCGCAAGGGTTCTTAGAAAAAAGATGCTTCTTGAAAATTCTTGAGGGCTCATATGTAGCAGCTCGCATATGTAGGAATGTGATTTGTTCGCGATGCTAATAATCTGATCAACTGTTTTGGCAGCTGTGGGTACGAGAAATTTAGACACCTAACCGCACCAAAATTCAGCTATTATGAAAACGTGGAATTTCGATAAAAAAAGTCCATTTGCCGCTGTGGTGGTTTGAAGGAAGGCGACAGAATAAACTAAACATTGTAGAAAGGGAAGTAAACAATCTGCACAATCGCTCTATCGCGTTGTTTGACAAAGAAATGGACGAAAAAATGTGCTTAACGTGATTCAGAAACACATCTACACAGGAATGTTCAATGGTAGAAATTACACTTCACCGCTACATAATAGCGAAGTAGCCCTGAAAAGTGGGACCAATATTTTCCGACCGCCCAACAAAGGGTGAAATGCGCACAGTATGTACGGCAACACTTGCTTTATTCACCGCAGTAATGCCACCCTGTAATGGAGACACAACTACGACAAACGGTCCGCATTTCTTCCGCAGCGAGAAGCGAGAAAAAGTGAAACATTTTTTACCGAGTCAGAAATAAGCCAAGCGTGTTCCTGACGGTATGTAACGGCATGCCGCTGGAAAAAGGGGGTCCATACCTCGGGGTTCAAATTCCGCAGACACGGCATGCGCTTCAGCGTAGCCGTCAATTTGCGGTTGAGCAAGCGACGTTTTTGCATTTTCTATTCCGCATCAGCATCTTCTAGGCAGCGAGGGAGCACCTTGAAAACCAGCACGACGAGGGCCGTCTCGTTGAACAATCAAGGCCTAAAATTTAAAAGAAAACACAACTATTAGCGCTTATTGTTTCAAATTTTGTGATTTCAGTAGACTTACCTTGATGTTGTCGCACATTTCTTGTGGATCCATGTTGCTTTCAAGGTCGTTAACGCCAACATAAAGAACTGCGAAATCGACACGCTCGAAGCGCATCGTGGAGACAGCTCACGCCAGCCGCACTGCATTGATGCTAGCAAAACTGAATGTGCAGGCTTTTATAGACTCAATTAGGCGCAGGCGCGACCTATTTAAGAATTTAACCTGACTCACCGACAATCACGCCGCGCAAGGACGGCATGACTGAACACGATCCAGCGAGGCGTAACAAGACCACGCCAACGAACCTACGTGAGCCGGCAATGGCCGCATGTGGCTGGCAGGAACCACAGGGATTTAGCAGCAGCACCTAGCAGCGTCTTTCCCTAGGCGTACAAGTACCTATCTGGGGGCAGGGAGTACGCCACTGGCACACGTCACATCCGGTTTGCCTCCAAACCGGGTACAGCCAGCCTGCGGGGATACGCTTCTGATTTCCCTGCCCTAGGGATATATGGAGAACCAAAAGGATTTCAGCGGACGGCTGGAGTGGGCGGGTGTGCTCTGATGTGTGCTCGCCAGAAAGACGTACTCTGCTCACCTGTATGTGCTCACGCTACGAGAACGACGTACTGCGCTCAGTGCTCCGGTCAGTACGATACCCCTGGTTGTATGTAAATAAGTTTGCAATTCCAATGTAAATAAACCCCCTGTTCGGTTCCTCATCCTCACGACCTCGTAATCTTCACGAAAGAAGCAACCATCGTCAAGAAAAACTCGGACAACGGCATGGGCCCGCTTAGACTCCGTGTGACGCCCCGGTGGCGTGGGCCAGCTATCCGAGACGCACCGGCTGCGTAGGCTTGTGACGCTGAGGTCACGACCCCCGGCTCCTACGCGTGCGTCTATTTGTCATACGAAAATCCCTCACGTGACCTGATCCTAGGTGCCTAGAGACAGCATCGTTTAGGGATTTTTGAGAAGGCGCGATGCTCGCGCCGAGCGACGCCGTGGCGTGTTCGTCCTCGGCGTGATCGTTCTCTGGACCGCGCGTTGTTCAACATTGCTCATGCGATTGTACGTGCGTTGCTTGTGTGTTGGTTGTCGGTTCTGTGTTACTTGGCGGAAAGCCGTGAGTAGTGGCGGTGCGGCAGTGCGGCTTTGGCCTCGGTGAGCTCTGGCAGTACAGAGTCTGCGTTGTGTGACCCGTGCCGTCTTGAGAACCCGGCGTTGGTGACAATTGAAATAATGAAGTGGCCTAGCGCCTTGGCAACGAAGGCAGCGTACCGCGATGTGGCGTCGCCGTGTCCGACTTTGCTTAACGGACATCGAGGGATGTGCTGCTCGCTGCAAGTCATGTAAATGCAACTGCGTCGACCACCCACTGTTCAGCGCTGAATGTGTGTTTGGTGTGCTGTGCTTGAAACGAGTGGTGCAGCCGTGCAGATGGGGTGGCGGAGGAGCAGAGTGGCTTAGGGGCTCCGTTTGCGCGTTCACAGACATGTGCTCCCGTCTTGGCCTCATTAGCGGCTGTCGCGGGAATGTGCTGTGCTAGCTCCTTGCCTAGTATGAAGTTTACGACGCCAACACACAGCATGTTCACGTTTTTCCATGCTATATGTCATTTGCATGACGGTCGAGTTGAAAACGAGACATATGTCTGTGTTCTTCACGTTTGTGTGTTGTAAATTACTTTCTATTGTGGAGGTTCTGGGAGTCTTATTACGCAAGGAGTGCGAACGTAAGCATAAACACATATGTGTGTCTGAAATTTTGAATTACCCATAATACCCTTTACGACTGATAAGTGGGCTACACGGCCTGTGTGAATCAGCTACCGTATGTTGCGACGCCCTTCCGTTTGGTAGACTGATATTTGGTTCGCGTTTATTACTGTACTGTTGTAAAAACCATTTGTTTATTCACTCAATACAAATGTACGGCTTCTTCGCCGCAGTACATTTTAGTTACGCGGTGAAGCATACTAAAAGTGGGAGGGGGCCGCTATCAACCAGCATAGTATATCCATTTAGGCGACCTGAGATGTGGCGGGTGCGCGAGTGTATAATTAAAGAACTCTTACTATGTCCAGTGGCAGTGGCCCCTTTTCACTTTTAGTATGCTTCACCGCAGTACATTGCTTAGGCTTCACCGCGAAATAATAGCGTATTGCGTGAAAAATAATCGTAAAAAGCCTAATTATGCAACGTTTCTTTTATAGCTTGCTACACCGCAATACAGGGGTGCAAATAAGCATCGTGCAGTAAAGCATACTAAGAGTGGAAAAGGCACATAGGTTTACACTGTGCTCATTATTTTCAATTGTGACATAATTTGCAAGTGCATCTGTGCTCGTGTTAAGCTTCATTGGCAATTCTTCGTACATTACAAATTAATATTGCAGGGAAGCTTACTAAAGCACATTCGTCATTATGGTACGTATTATTCACCTTCAATGCAGGAGCACAATGTGGATTCCTGCCCCTGCTTTAGCTGGACTGCACATGCTCTTTGAGAATTGATTCATTGTTCATAAGTGCACAGGTACTTTACTCTAAACTGGAGGGCTGAAGTTGATATGTAAGCACAATTTTTATTAAGGGGACAAGATGTTGCCGAGATGGTTGCAGCACAGCTTTTTTTTTTTTTCTTCCAGGCACCTTTTCTACTTGAAGCTTCCATTGCAGTGTTTCGAGCCTCTTTGAACCAGCACATAATTTATATAAAAATTGTACACCGATTGGGAACATCACCTAAGTTCATGCCTATCTATAGTAAAAAGGTGGGGGTGGGCTGCAGCAATACTAAGTGTTAAATGGTGCTTTATCCTTTCCCTTGAGTTTTCTGTTTTTGTGCTTTTTATGGATCCTCCGCAGTAACCACGCGAGTGCCGAACGTGAGCTTGTTGGTTTCAAGTCTAGTGGTTGTTACTAACAGAACAGTGTGATAAACAAGGGCTTGGAGGCATCCGTTCACCTTGCTTGCCTCCTGCTGCTGCTTCATAAGCACCGTGAGCATCCAGGCCAACTAGGAAGGGAGGTTTGTTGCAATCGCTTCTGAACTGTATTGCCACCAAACCAACAGTGCTCTCAATGACAGCTTTTGGACAATAGAATGCTTGCACGCAGCAAAGTCGTAAGAAGGAAGCATTCAGGATGTGCAAAGTGGGCTTTTGAAGCTGGCAGCATTACTCAAGGGGCTTTGCCCATCTGCCCACTTTATGGATACACAAAGATGATTTCCTCTTTAAGAGGGATCGTTTCAGAGGTTGTTACATGGCAACAGTGTTGGGTGTTTAGTAGCTTGTCCTTGCCCACTGTTAATAATCTGTTCCTTCGCCAGTGCCCCTGTGAAGTGCCTACTTCTTGCACACAATGTGCTCTCCATGCATGCATGCATGTTTAGCTTGTAAAGACGTCTATTACCCCTTGCCTCAAGCTGGTCCTTGCTGATGTCACCCAAGAACGCATTGGGGAGTATGGCAATGTACACTTACAAAACACTGTTGATACCAGTGAAACCAAATTAATTGAGCTGCTGCTCTTCTTTTTCCACTCCATCCTTGTTAGTTACAATGAGCAATGTCCGAACAGAAGGCATATGTAGTTGGTCGTGCATAGCCTGCGCACTAAGACTTGTTGGCATGTTATGACCTTAGCACAGTGTTTATATGTAAAAACCTTCTGATGTGTTGATGACTTCCTTCTCTTTATCATACTTTGCCTGATGGAGCCAGCAAGTGGGTCAACCGGATGTTCAACAGGCTTCCCACTAGTTTTCCCAGAGTCTCCTTTACCAGGATGCTGCTCATAGATATCTGTTTTCTTGACCTTGCACTGCACTTCAACCATGGCCACACCTGCTAAACCTATAGCATGCGATCAAAAAAGTGCTATACATCATGTTGCTCCAAACTCGTGACATATGCTACAAGGCCTTGAGGAACACCCTCATTTATTTACGCCCTCATCATACTCTACGAAGCTTCGCTTGATAAGTGCAACAGTTAACATCTGCTGGTTTTTCAGTGCTATTCCTGTCCAGCTTGCTGAAAGCTATCCTGAGTGTTTCAAAAGCAAACGACCGCTGCAGGACAAGAAGTGCTTAAAACAAGGGTCGCTATAACCAGATATGTCACACGAAATGATGAAAGCCACAGAGTATACAGGCGGTTTACTTCATATCCAACAAGCTTGGTTTTCCCTTTGCTAGGGAGTAAACAACTTGCCCCGAATACATGGCCTGTGACAAACTATGTGCCAGATGCTGTGTCCCCTGCAAAGCTGAAGATGTGTATGAGATCCTGATACCCTGCAGCGGCTTCTACACTGGGCAAACAGGCTACTTTAAAAACGACTGCCTTTACTATATGCTAATAACATGAAAACGGGCAGAAATTTGGCTATTTATTGGACCCAACTGCAGGTGCAAGCCACTCGTCCACCAGATGTGTGTTGTTCACAGAAACTGGAGCTATACAAATGCAGATAAAAACAATGATGTCTGAAAGTAGTACAGTTGAACTATATTCTGCACAAGCAGTGCTACCTGCAGCGCTGGTACCTTATAGCCACAATTCATGGCTGCATCACCATGCAAAGGCACTATTCTTGAATTATTAACTTCTATCATATTTATGGTGGCCATATATTACAATTACATATCATCCACATTGTGTGCAATATGGTGAAATGTGAATTATGATAGCCATTCCTAATCTGAAATGCAAATGAGCAAATATAGGCAACAAATTGCAATTCAAAGAGAGAACTAGTGCACAGGATAAGTGACAGACTTACGTTTATTGAAAAAGAAATGTCACATGTGTCATGCCACCAGCAGTAGGTAGCAATCTTTCAAGCTTGGGTGACAGAGGCAAAACTTAGCAAAATGCTACAATCACGCTGTAAAAAGGTCTTGGACACACACAAAAAAACCGACATCATATTGTACAGAATGAAAGGGACAAGACTCCATCTAAGAACAGTCTATGGCACCACATACATGACATGGTGTAAAAAATGTTGACATGCCCTACCCATAAAGAAAAAGCAACAAACACAGAAAAGACGCCTTAAATGCAATGTGCAGAGTCTGAAACCAAGAATAAACAACCCAAAAAAGGCTTCGCTAAGGCTTTCAACGATTAAAATCGTCAAACTTTCTCATCACTTAATGAACCTGCACAGCTGAAAAGGAAGGAAGGAAAGCCCAATAGCAGGGCTGCAGAAAATGTCACCGAATAAATATACTTTGCTTACCAACGATACCTGTGGTTTAGTTGTGGTCTGTGTATAAACTAATTGTGTATAAACTTTTCATGTTTAGAATGGTTTAGTGGATAGGGAAAAAATGGCCCTAAGAGCACCAGGTATATGCATAGTCTACGCACAAAAAGCCACTGCTTTCTTACATTTTTCTTTCTCTCTACTACTATTCATGAGCATTTAAGTGCCTTAAGCACTGCTAACATCCTACTGCAAAACACAAAATTGGACAAGTTGTGGCATAAAGAAAATGGCAGTTTCACTCATAATGTGAAACAATGATGCAGTAGCTGGTGAAATATGCGCAGGAAGCTTACTTCATGCAGTGTTTGTTGAACACTTGCCAATGCAAGTCGGTAATCTCCTTAAAAAAGTAAAACAACTAAGAGTCGTATTTATTTGTGGGAGTTGTGCCTCCCAGTGTTGAAGTGGAAAGACTCGGCTTTTCTTCCTCCTCATTCATATCCGGACTTGGCCACTGGTCTACACCGAAACCACCGTAAGCTTCTTTCTCCTGAATTCGTTTTGGTTTTCTCAAATCTATATTTGGGCTACCCATTGCTAGGTCACGCGCTTAATCAAAGAATGAATGAATTAAATGAATCATTTCTCAAAGAGCATGTGCAGTCCAGTCAAAAGCAGGGGCAAGAATCCGCATAGTGCTCATGCATTGAAGGTGAATAACACGTACCATAATGGCGAATGTGCTTTAGTAAGCTTCCCTGCAATATTAATTTGTAATGTACGAAGAATTGTCAATGAAGCTTACCACGCGCACAGATGCACTTGCAAATTATGCCACAATTGAAAATAATGAGCACAGTGCAAACGTATGTGTCCTTTCCACTCTTAGTATGCTTTACTGCACGATGCTTATTTACACCCCTGTACTGCGGTGTAGCAAGCTATAAAAGAAACGTTGCATAATTAGGCTTTTTACGATTTTTCACGCAATACACTATTATTTCCCGGTGAAGCCTAGGCAATGTACTGCGGTGAAGCATACTAAAAGTGAAAAGGGGCCACTGTCACTGGACATAATAAGAGTTCTTTAATTATACACTCGCGCACCCGCCGCATCTCAGGTCGCCTAAATGGATATACTATGCTGGTTGATAGCGGCCCCCTCCCACTTTTAGTATGCTTCACCGCGTAACTAAAATGTACTGCGGCGAAGAAGCCGTACATTTGTATTGAGTGAATAAACAAATGGTTTTTACAACAGTACAGCAATAAACACGAACCAAATATCAGTCTACCAAACGGAAGAGCGTCGCAACATACGGTAGCTGATTCACACAGGCCGTGTAGCCCACTTATCAGTCGTAAAGGGTATTATGGGTAATTCAAAACTTCAGACACACATATGTGTTATGCTTACGTTCGCACTCCTTGAGTAATAAGACTCCCAGAACTTCCACAATGGAAAGTAATTTACAACACACAAACGCGAAGAACACAGACATATGTCTCGTTTTCAACTCGGCCGTCATGCAAATGACATATAGCGCGGAAAAACGTGAACATGCTGTGTGTTAGCGTCGTAAACTTCATACTAGGCAAGGAGCTAGCACACCACAATCCCGCGACAGCCGCTAATGAGACGAAGACGGCAGCACATGTTTGTGAACACGCAAACGGAGCCCCTAAGCCACTCTGCTCCTCCGCCACCCCATCTGCACGGCTGCACCACTCGTTTCAAGCACAGCACACCAAACACACATTCAGCGCTGAACAGTGGGTGGTCGACACAGTTGCATTTACATGACTTGCAGCGAGCAGCACATCCCTCGATGCCCATTAAGCAAAGTCGGACACGGCGACGCCACATAGCGGTTCGCAGAACTTCGCTGCCGAGGCGCTAGGCCATGGACTTCGATATTTCAATTGTCACCAACGCCGGGTTCTCAAGAAAGCACGGGTCACACATCGCAGATTCTGTACTGCCAGAGCTCACCGAGGCCAAAGCCGCACTGCCGCACCGTCACTACTCACGGCTTTCCGCCAAGTCACACAGAACCTACAACCAACACACAAGCAATGCACGTACAATCACATGAGCAATGTTGAACAACGCGCGGTCCAGAGAACGATCACGCCGAGGACGTACACGCCACGGCGGCACTCGGCGCCAGCATCGCGCCTTCTCAAAAATCCTTAAACGATGCTGTTCTTAGGCACCTAGGATCAGGTCACGTGAGGGATTTTTGTACGACAAATAGACGCACGTGGCTCCTATAACTACTACAGCGGGGTGTAACATTTCCCGAGGCGCCCGACGTTTGTGCGCAGGCGCGAGTAACAGCGGGTGCTAGAGAGAGAATCTGGGGGCTTTTGCTCCTTGAATATCTGACTTTGCCTGGGCACGACGGAGGACAAGTTTCTCTGCTCGTGTTGTATGCGTTTGTCCCTAGGCGTGCCGGCATTGCGGAGCGGGGTCGGGTGTCTACGTTCCGACGCTCGCCGCCGGCGCGGTGAAGCAGGTGAAACAGTGGGAACGGACGCCCCACTTGGTGATCACTGTTTCTAAAGGTACGCCAGGCGCACGTGACACCCAGAAACTAATGGTACGCTGGACAAACTTTCTCGCGCCTGTAGTGCTGTTGCTGGGTCAGTCATGCCGGGTTAAAGTTTTTTCGCGCCTTACGGCGGTCTCCCCGTCAAGGAAACTTCACACTGATTTTCCTGGGGGCGCAGTAGGGGCCGTAGTAGAGGCCATGCCTGCTTTCCTGGAGCGGTATCTTCGCCCTTATCAGGCTTTTCGTATGCTGCTATCCGCGACTTTTCAGGAGCATTTTTTTGAGTGGTCCCCTTTGAATGAAATAAACGCGCCGCGCCTTAGCAACCGCGGTTCAACGCGATTCGCTGAAACGCAGCAAGAGACACCTTGATGTGACGTCGTGAGGATTATTGGCTTTGCGCCTCGCTCACGTTAGATTAGGGTAGGTTTTGGTTAGGTTAGGCATGGTGTTAGATTCACGACTCACAATTTTTAATTGTCTTTGTTCTTCACCATCACTTCTACGTAACAGTGAAAACGTGCTACATTTTCATTGAGTGTATAAGGGTAAATGGACTGCAGACTTTCTTCAGCTTGCGTTTACTGTTCTAGCACATTATATAATTCAAAATCAATTTTATCCTCTCTCAGATTGCAAAATAGAGGAACTTGGATGCCCTAAGAGAAAGGAAAATTTTAATGCTTAATATTGAAGTGTCACCGGAAAGCAGAGAAGGGAAATTAAACAAAAATATCCTTAGTTTATTTAAAGCTCTGTCCACTTCAAGACGATTCTTTGAGTGCCTCTTTTGCACGCTGATACCGATTAGAGCGGGAAAGAGGGAAAGATAACTGAAAGCAAAGATAAAAAGAATTGTGAAAGGTCGCCAGAATGGACACACTCTAAAGAGGATGACCGCTAACAGTCGCAAGCGTTCGTATGCAGTGGTGGTGGTGGTGGTGAAAAGCATTTATTGGGCTATATATATATACAGAGAGGTGCTCGGGGAGAGACCTCTAGTTGGTCGCGCCCCTTGCAATACTGGGCGGAGTCTCTCATTCCGGGAACCCGTTGGTCTTGACAGCTACGTAGGTCCGCCGAACTAGGGCTTGTTGGGCCGATAGTTCCTGGCAGCCGAGTAGGGCCGCCTCCCAGTCCTCTCGGGAAGGGGAAGGGGTGATGGGGGGGGGGGGGGAGAAGGATTTTGCCTGCATGCCCAAACCATGTGGAAGGTGTCGGCCACCTCCCCACAGAAAGAGCAGCGGCCGTCAAAAGAAGGGTCAAAGTGCTTGAGAACCGCCGGGCACAGCAGGGTGTTTGTAAAGAGCCTAAGGAGAGTTCGTTCGCCAGCTTTACCCAGTCTCTTCATAGGAACCGGGTAACGGCGGTGTTCGGCACGATAGTGCTCAGTAATGTCTTTAAAAGAAAGAAGAGGGCTGTGATCTGGGTCAAGGTCCTCCCAAGTGATGCCTGGTGCCCGGTAAGTGAGTGCGCGGGCTGCCTCATGGGCGGCTTCGTTACCTGGCATGCCTTGGTGGCCGGGGACCCATATTATTGAGCGATGAGTTGGACCGCAGTCGCGAATACAGCGGCGAAGAATTTTGTCGGCGAGAGGAGGGATCCATCCCAATTGAAAGTTGCGACAGGCTCCACGGGAATCTGTGAGGATGAATTTAGAGTCGGGATGGGAGGCTGCGAGGGCGATCGCCACCTCCTCCGCATGCGTTAAGCTGGGTGCTTTGAACGAGAGGCCGTCCACTCGTCTTTCCTCGTGTATGATTGCAGCCGTGTACCATCCCCCCCTGGAGTGGTTGGGGCCTGCAATATCGACGTAGAAGACGTGTTTCTTAGCGCCATAGTGGCGGTGCAGGGCATCCGCCCGCGCCTGGCGCCGGCCATTATGGTCCTCCTTGTTCATCTTAGTTGGAAGGGGTTGAACGTAGAGGGCGCTTCTCCACAGTTCGGGCACTCCAACCCTTTCCATCATATGATGGTCATGTTTAATATGTAACCGGTCTAAGAGGCGGCGACCGGACACGGTCTGGGCGAGACGCGTGTATTGGTTAACGAGATGCGCCTCGCGAAGTTCCCGACAGATGTTTACCATCCCCAACGCGAGAAGACGCGCGTTGGAAGTGGAGATCGGGAGGTCGAGGGCTCTCTTGAACATTTTGCGGAGTACTACCTCCAAGCAATCTTCGTCATGTTTCCGTAAGCGTAGGTATGGGGTCGAGTACAATACTCTACTAGTTACGAAGGCATGTGCGAGCCGCAACGCATCCTTACTTCGCAACCCTCCTCGCTTGTTGGAAACGCGGCGAACCATCCGGCCCACCTGGTCGCCGACCTTGCGGAGTTTGGCAAGAGTTGTGCCTGCCTTGCGGTGTTGATTAATGAAGAGACCGCGTATTCGAATCTCCTCTACTTCTCGGATGGGGCCACTGGCGAGAGAAAGCTGAACTGAGATTTTGCATTTCGGGGAAGTTCAAAATGTACAAATTGAGACTTGGACGGGGAGCATTGGAGGCCGCAGTACGTGGCATTGTGGTCTACTATGCTCGCCGCTGCTTGCAGGCATTCCTCCATCTCTCCTATGTTTCCCGTAGTGGCCCAGATGGTGATGTCGTCAGCGTACAGCGCATGCTGAACGCCATCGACACCCGCCAGCTGTGCCGGGAGGCGTGCCATGGCAATGTTAAAAAGAAGCGGGCACAACACAGCGCCTTGTGGTGTGCCCCGTGTTCCCATCACAAATGGGCCGTACTCGGTCTCTTGTAGGCGTATATAGGCCAAGCGGTCCGTTAAGAAATGTTTGATATAATTGAATGTACGAGCGCCGCAGTTTGCCTCGCTAAGGTGCCTTAGTATGACGGCGTGCTTAACATTACCAAAGGCACCCTTGAGATCGAGTGCCAGGACTATCTTGTCGTTATGTGAGTGTTCTGTGGGTTCGAGGATCTCGTGATGAAGCTGTAAAAGGATGTCTTGTGCCGACTAATGAGGTCGGAAGCCAAACATGGTGTCGGCGAAGGTGTCCTTGCTCTCGAGATAATCCGAGAGGCGGTCACGGACCATCGTTTCCACGAGTTTCCCTACACATGAAGTGAGGGAGATGGGCCGGAGGTTGTCTATGTTTACCGATTTCCCCGCCTTCGGGATAAAGGTTACCAACGATGTCTTCCAATCGGCTGGCAACGAAGTGTCCCCCGACCAAATGGCGTTGATGTATTCTAGTAGGGTTTCGTACGCCCGATCTGGAAGGTTTGCCAATAGTTTGACTGATACCTTATGCCTCCCGGGCGCCGTCCCCCTGCGCATTCGTGCAAGAGCCGCGCGAAGGTCGTGAAGCTGGAAAGGCTGATCCATTTCCGGATTATCGCCGCCTGCATACGAATAATCCATCCCTCGCGGGTCTCGATCCTGATTGAGGTATTGTGAGCGCAAAGCGTTCGCTAGCTGCTCCGTGTTTCCTTGAAACTTGTGTAGTGCGCGAGTGAGGTGTTGGTTTCCGATCGTGTTTGTGTAGGGTCTATGAGCCTCCTGAAGAGCCGCCAAGTGTTGCGGCTCGACATCTGTTTTGCTGCGCTGCTACATCTATCTACCCAGTTAGTGTCGGCGAGCTGGGCAGCGTACTCGGCTGCTTGCTGAGTAAGGTCAGAGATACGAGCGCGGAGTTTACGATTGTGTTTCTGCCGCCGCCATCGTTTGGTTAAGCTGCGGCGAGCTTCCTAGAGGTGCATCAGGTGGTTATCCACGTCCGGTGCACGTTCCGTAAGCTGTATGTGCTTTTCGTGTGAACGGAGTGTTTGCATGAGTCCGTTCGCCCAAGTGGAGTAGCCTTGTCCCAAGAAAGAAGTTACTGGGAGGGCCTGGCGGAAAGCATTCCAGTCGAGGAGTTTGGCTTGTGCAAGGGGGCGATGTAAGGGTCGAGTGTAAATGATAGTGTTCAGTATGCAGTGGTCGCTACCGAGGGTCTCCTCGGTGTTGATCCAGTCTGCGTGTCGTATGTGTTTCGTGAGGGTAAGGTCGGGGCAGGTGTCCCTAGTGACAGAATTCCCTACGCGTGTTGGGTGGACCGGGTCGGTTAGAAGAGTGATGCCCAGCCTAGATATAAGTCCCGCCAACTTACGACCACGCGGCTCTTCCTTGCGATAGCCCCACATGAGACAGGGGGCGTTAAAATCGCCCACTATCATCAGGGGATCGCGACCCGCGATCCTCAGCGCTGCGCTAAAGATGTTAGAAAAAGTAACGTTCTTTAGTTTCGGGGGGCAGTATATATTAAGTATGTGTACGGGGCTATCTGTTCGCCGCAGGGGGAGGACAGAAACCATCACGTACGAATATTCCAGATTTAGGTCGAGATCAACCTCCTGCGCTGTGTAGCCTTTATGGACTAGGAGACAGGAGGACGGGTCTCGCTGAAAAGCGTTATAGCCCCAGAGCTTAACCGCAGCCCCGGTTTCTTGCAGTGCAAGTACTGCGGCGGGGTATTCGAGATTTTCAATGTACGCCCTTAAGTGGGCGCGTTTCGTCCTGTCTTTGAAACCCCGACAGTTCCACTGTACAAGAGAGAGAGCTTGCTGTCTTTGTGGGGGGCGCCGCCCTCTAGGGAGTTGGTTGGGAGGGGACGCAGCCATGTTGATTTGAAGGGAGATCGCCTTGGAGAGCCGGCCCAGGTTCCGTCACCTGCAGCTGGAGCGATTCCGGCTACTCCGAGAGTTCGGTTAGATCGATGGGTCGGGTGAATTTTGATGGACGGTTCGCGTCTTTGAGGGGTCCCGTTCGGCGGAAAATCCGGGGGTTTGACTCTAGCCACGTCTTAATGTTGGCCGTCACGGCGGCCGTAACCGTAGCTGTGACCGCCTTGAGAAGGCTGTCTTGAATTTGGCCAAAATTTGATATCTGAGCCGTTAATTCGGCAAGGGCGTTTTCGAGGGTGGTCAAACGCACGTCAGAGCTAGAGGGTGTCAGGTCCGCCTGCACCACTTGTATCGGTTCCGGAGCTACATGGGCAGGGGGCGGGGAGGACCGAGCCGTTTCTAGCGCGTGAATTTTCGCGTTAAGTTGAGCATTTTGTGCCCGGAGAGTCTCGAGCTCGCGGCGGAGGTCCGCGACGTCAGAATCAAGGGGGGGATGAGGAGGAATCTTTAGTGGGGGAGAAGGTAGGGGAGTGCGGGGAGGCGGAGGAGGCCCGTCTCGGCTGCCTACCTTGGGCTGAGACGTATTCTTTGGTGTGCCAGACGGAGGGCCTTCGAGAGCCGGAAAGTCCCCGTCTTGGAATGTCGGGGCGCCTGTATCCCGTGACGCTTTCGGGTTAGTTGACCGAGGTTACTTGGGGGCACGTCCAGGCAAGGTGTCTGCCGGTGGCGCTGGTCCGGTTGTGCCTTTCGTCCTCTTGTTGCTAGTCGTGGGAGCTTTTGAAGTGGCGTCAGAACCCGAGGGCACTGCAGTCCGAGGTTGGGTTCGTTGACCGGTCGGCTTGCCCGGTTGTTGCAGCCGTCGAAATTTGCCTTCGCAGTCTTGCGAGCCCGTAAGATGAGCCCCACCGCACACGATGCAGGAAGGAGTGCACTCGTGGGGCCCCATGTTGCCGTCTTCGAGGACTGCGACCATTTCGCCGCAGTGTCCACAGCGATTGTCTTGAGGATTCGGGCACCGATGGTGCCGCATCGGAAACACGCGGGAATAGTCCGCTTGTATTCGCGCACCACAGTCACCACACTGTTATAGTGCACGTAACGCGGTACTCTGTGTCCCACGAAGGTGAGCAGGGCAATCGTCGACTTCCCCAGCTTGCGGATGAAGGATATCTCTCCTCCGCGCCACTGGACTTTAGATTTCACGGTGGTAGAAGTTTCCTGCTCATGGACCGTAATAATCCCCCTGCAGACTTCACCGTTGACTTTGGCGTGTCCGACCACCGGGATGGGGCCTTCAGAAGCATTGAGTGTAAATTCACGAGCGAGCGCGTTCGCCACATTGACGTCTTGAGTGGTGGCAATGACAATATTCTGATCCCAGATGGGCCAGACACTAAGTGTGTCCACCGAAGATGGATTTACATAGGCAGAGAGCAAAGCACCAAGCTCACCATTCTGCAGGGCTGTCTTCAGGGAGATCGTCACTCTGGGCTTGATGACAATTGTGAAATCTTTGCGGAGTCGAGGCATAGCGGTGGGCCACCATTTCTTCGATCCCGCTGCTTGCGAGAGCTGAGGGTTGGACTTTTCAGGATTCGTAGGCACAGAAACGCCGGAACTCATGGAGCGTCCGTTGACCGCCGAAGTGTTCGAGCGTTGCTGGCGTTTACGAAGTGCCACCAACGAGAAAAGGCCTTCATCCACTATCTCCTCCGTCGGAGTGGAAGTTTCAAGCGAAGACAGGGCTTCTGCGACGATTTCTGACCATGTCATCGTCTCGGGATCGTACCCGCGCCAAGCGGAGACCGCCATGGCAGTCGCGGAGAACGATGGAGATCGAGTCCGGGGCGTTAGGCTCAGCTGGGTGAAGTGGCGGAGACAAAAATGGGCCTAAAAGGCCCCAAAATATGGCCCACCTGCTCCAGAGCGGTATCTTCGGGCGCCGGGTGATGTTATTCGTCTAGTAGAGGCAAAATTTCACGGGGTCCCTTGGAATTTTCGGTAAACCGGAGGGAAATTGCCGGAGCCGATGTGAGGCGCGTCCGCTCGCTCCGCGCTCGCAGCGTTCCTCCGTATGCAGTGTGCAGTCGCTTTCAAGACGCGCACGTGCTCTTTGTGGCCTTGAGCGTCTATTAGTACTGAGGACAAGTTCCCAGGGCATTTTCCTCTGAACGTGGTCTGCCATCGAAGTGACTAATACTAAGCTCCCGGATCAGATCGTCGAGCGTTCAGCGTTGAGAGTCCCGCCTCCATAGGTCTACTAGACGCATCGGTCTAGAAGTGACAGGATGGTTGCTAATGTATCGTGTTGGCTTGGATGTGTTTGTCACGAGGCCCAGGACAGCACCCTGTCTTCTAAAGTGTTCCTAGTTTGCTTTCCGATACAGTAAACTCAGCCCCGTAGGGACGCGCATTGTAACATGCTACAAAGTTGCTTGAGTTTAACGTGTGTTAAACGAGAAACGCTATTCCAAACTGTATGTTCAGAATAGCGTTTCGGTGAACATATGTTTCTAGTATTCCCACAATCGGAAGAGTCAAGAGTATGATTTGTTCCGTAAGTTGCAAGTTTTTGCCCCGAGAGTGGAGTTGTTATTCACAGCGCCTGCCACTAAGAAATACGCGACAAGGTATGGCCGATGACGAAGTCATTGCCAAGAATGGTATACATGAAGCGTTTACTACCATGAACTGCGGGCCCCTATGCCACTGCAAAATACGGATACTGGGTGGTGACTCCGATCATTTGCCCGCTTCATCACACATTCACTCTGGAATTCTGAAGCGACGCAGGCTGCCCTAGAAAAATTGGAAACCATGCGCATAATAGCACATATAGAAGTCCGGTCGTTCATTGCGCACGATGGTCGCACTAGGCCAGGCGTTATGTGGAGGTAGGCTACGTAAGACAACCGGTGCGTCATTATGTGCCCCGGCTACTGCAATGTAAGACAAGTATGACCCACAAAGAGGCGGCAGCGTCAGTGCAACACCGGAAGAGACGATCGCGTTGTCGACGTGGACAAGCTGCAGGTCACAACGAGAACTCCCTAGCTCCAATTCCGCAGGTCCAACCGAAGCTAGTTGAATCCGCATCGATAGATCTATTAGAAACGTTGCTTCAAGTGAACCGGGCAAACGCGGAATCGAATGTATGGCCACACCTGCCGCCGCGCACACGGGCCTTAGGCTGTCAGCACGGACGGTGCACTAAAAATCAGCATCGCATCTCTCATCAAAGCCATGCTGCGACAAATAATCTACGCCCTGCAGCTACTACTGTGTGGTTTAAGTACGCCAGTGGCGATAACATGGGCAGAAATTATGAAAGATATAGACAGTCTCCTAGCTACACTGCAGTAACATCTACCTCTGCCCGAGAAGACGATTGTGCGGTGCTGTGAAGTGTGCACGTACGGGTTGCACAGAAACAGTACGCTGTGGAACCCTCGTCTTCATCATATTCACCATACCACCATCCTCCTTCCTCTTCAGTTCCTTTCTCTGTTATTCCCCCAAGCCATTTCCCCAGCATGGAGTAGCAGGCTAGACGCACTTCACTCATGCCGACCTCTCCACATTTCTGCCGTTAAAAATTACATCTCTCTCGCGCTCCCTAACGCGCCACTTCGGCAAAACTATTCTTGGCAAGTATGAAGCCTGCCAGCGTGGCTCGTTGAACGGTATATTCTCCTTCACTTTTATTCTCAAGATCGTTTTCTCTTTTTTCCACGATGAGCAGGAGCACGAGTGTGCGGCGTGCTCGCCATCACAGTTCACACAGTGGGCAGCATTTTGGCATGTTTCAGACGTGTGTTCATGGGCACTACACTTAGATCAAGTCAATTGGCATCGACAGTTTTAAGAATTGCCTGAATCTTAGGCACTTAAACATCGGGGTTGATTAGGCGCGTATTGCCTGACACGGATCCTGAGATTCCCAGACTCAATGGTCTCGTGTTCCACACATGGTTCAAAGGTAAGGATTACATGTTTCGTCTGGATTTCTTGTCCATCGCCCCTTATCTCAATTCGTTTTATGCTGAACGCTGTAGTGCTCTTCTGATCGTTACAAAAGCTCTTCCTTGGTGAGCTTCATCATGTCATGGTCGGAGCTTGTACCTGGGATGGATGGTGTTCGTGGTACGGTGAGCGGTCACTGTAACTGGAATTTCCCCGAAAGAAACTAGATTGGGTAACTTTTACAGTGGAGCTGTTAGAACTTTGCTGGGTTTCTCATTGCGTCCACAGCTTCTCCGAGCTGGGGGAGGGAGAGAGAGCTGAGAGAGAGTGAAAGCAGAGTATGATAAATATGCACATCCCACGCACAGTGGACATCGATGCAAGCGAAGCTTTGTCTGCTCTTTGCGTTCATTGACGTTATTTGGCGGCGATATATTGACGGCACACGACAGTCGTGACATGTGGCGCTATAACGTAAAACTATTCCAAACGTTTCTATTCCATTTCTGCTATCAGCCCTCCGCGATTGGTCAAAAACTTTTTTGAACCACCTCCATTTCACCTGTCTGTCACGCGACGTCACGAAAACCGCGATACCTCCCCATCTGATATGATGTGTACACACTGATTATGCATCATTTCACCAAAAAAAAAGAAAAACACTTATTTCTGATTCGACGCCTTTTCGCCATTAGCCCCCGGCTATTGGTCAAAAGCTTTCGGGCTGCACCCACTCCACCTGCCTGTCACGCAACGTCACAAAACCGCGAGAACTCACCGCGTCAAAGTGACGTGTACGCATTAAAGGCGCATTAATATGCCGAACAAAACTGAGTTTTCTTCTGAATAGCCGCAGGCTGCCCTGTTCCGAAAGGAATAAAAGATGGCTACCGCCGGTTGCTCAGGCGCTGGCTACTCGCACCTGCCGGAGAGCATGGGTTTATTTGCGTATAATAAAGCTTCTTTCGTGGTCGCGTAACGTTTTCGAGCACTTTCGGCACCTTTACGATCTCATCCAGCCAACTATTCTTCGCTGAGGATCCGTTTTAGCGTCATTCTTAAGCTTCCGTTGCATGCCGCCGTGATTTTCGACCAGCCATCGCAAGTTAGGTAAGGAAAGCGGACCAATCGCAGACGCCGGCACCCCCCTCTTCATACGGTTATCGATTTTCAGTGCACTGGCTCTGCCCCATCGAATCCCTCTCCGCTTGAGCATTCTCCTCACCTATTGTCAGCCAATCAGATACGATAAGCCGCTGAATGTAGGCAATCTTATTCGTTTTTCAAGCAAACAAAAGTGACCTCCTATGAACGAAGAGAGCATGTGATTGGTCTGTTCAGACAACCCCGCGGGTGACCGCCCGTTGCATGCGTCGGTGGTTACGCAAATTTGACGTCAGGAGATTGGAATAGAAACTTATTGGAATAGTTTTACGTTATAGGGCCCATGATGTGAAATGTTGCATTGGCTGATCCGCTTGTTTGTTGTTCGTGCTCCGCTCGACGCCTTACGCAAGCCCTCTACTTCTCGGCGCTAACTGCACCCTTCGGCGCCATTCTGGACTGTAGCTCACAAAGCTGCCTCCTCTCTCTCTGTCTCTCTCTCTATTCCCTCGCTAACATTATCGCCACCTCCTCCCTCTACTGTCGTTGCTGTTGCTGGTGAGCACGGATACAAGCGCACACCTCCTGAACTGCATCTGTGGGAGGTCACCCTTAGTTACGGCGTCCAGAGGGCATTTTGCACATGCGACGCGGCGTAAACGTTGACACGAGCTCCTAGGGGGATTTTGCCTTTGTGCCACACTCCTGTCATGTACTAGCTGACAAGGAAATTTATTCACCCGTAGGCACGCTTACAACTGTGGTAGAACAAAAGGACAATATAAGGTACATCACATGTAATACATCATACTTGATGTAAACAAAACAGATTAACAAATGAAATAATAGATGGTGTCTTCTTGACACTGGCTTTGCCACACACAACAACAACAACAACAAAACTCATTACCACATCCACTCAAAAGCATTATTGTTAACCTCGAATTTATGAAAGGTACCCGGGGCACATACAGATACAGTCTGAACTCAGGTAACAGAATTGAGCATTATTCTGGATGTAGAAAGACTTTGCCTCGGGAGACGGTTATGTACCGCGTAGACCAGCGGCGAAGAAACTCGGCTTCACCAAGTTTGAACAACTGTTCTTCAAGATGACCCCATACTATCACCCGTAGTTTCCGCATTCTGGGGTACATTGCTCTATTTGACTGCCGAAATCGCTCTGCGATGTTGTGGAAGCACCACAAAACGTAGCTAGCGCTGTAGTAGACGAGACTCGCAAACCGATCTCGGCGCTGTGGTGGCCGTACGAGGATATTCCGAACATTCTTGCAACTAGCTTCCAGAAGGTGCGTGCTACAACGCAGTCATTTACTACATGCGCGTTGGTCTCTCTTTGTGCGCAATATATGCATTTATCGTTCGCTACCATATGCCAGCGTTCAAGCCTGTCTCTTGTATGTAGAATGCCCCACTGATGTTGCCAATGAAAATCCTTCACTTGAGAGGGCAAATCAGGTGAAAGCACAGCTGTCCATGTTTGTGTAGTAGCTGTCCGTGGAGGTACAGCTGTCTCACATAACATTTCACAAAGCCTGGAAGCTGGTGTCGCACGCCACTTTGTAATTCTTAGTTGTACAAGCTGGCCTTGCAAGCGCGCAGCCGCCGCATACTCCGGTGCTGGCGTTACCGCCGTCGGAAGCAAGTTGCCTGTACTCTGCGGCATAAGCGTTCGACGGTAATGGCCCAGCCAATAAAGGAGCAGTGGCCTACCAGGGTACTCATCATCATCAAGTAGATCACATGTACTCTTAGTGCACAACAACCTACCGAATGTAACTATGCACGGCAAGCTCCATCCTCCGCTGGATTTTGGCAGACGCAAAAATTGCTGCGCTACGTATTGCGACTTGTTTAGCCAGAACCATGACAAAATAAGTGAGTTTACTACGCGTACTGTTGGTGACGGCGGCAGAGCTACCCTTGCAGCAAACCACTGTGTACTGCACAATACGTTCTTAACGAAGAAAGCCGTTTCTGCCAGCGGCAGTCGCGACGCAGTCACTGCTTTTGACTGTTCTTTAACGGAGATGACAATGTCTCGCCACGTGTGAGGTGAAACACCACTTCTACAAAATTTGATACCTAGTATTTGTATATGCTCGGTCTGTTTAATGTCCCCTGGTAGCGTTATTTCGCCGCGACCTAAATTTAATGCTTCACATTTAATGCTCTCACTAAACCGCCTTAACAACGGGTCAATCGCAAGCACAAACAATATGGGTGACAAAGGACAACCCTGCCGCACTCCCCTTGTCACATCAAATCTAGGTGTTAAAATGCTGTTAAGCAGTAACTCAGCTGTTGTTCGCGAATACAACATCCGCAGGATGTCTACAAACTCTTCAGGGAAGTTATAGCATCGTAAAACCTCAAATAAGTACTGGTGTTCTAAGCGGTCGAACGCTTTGGCTTGGTCCAAGCTTACTAATACTCCTGAAGCTTCACGCGCTGTTGTGTATTGTATGATATCACGTGTTAAGTTGAGAGACGAAAATATACTCCCACCCGGCACGGAACATGTTTGATGTACACTGACTATTTTCGGCAATAATATCTTCATGCGATTTACAAGAAGGGTTGTCAATATATTATAGTCTGTGTTGAGCAACGTTATAGGCCTCCAGGATGAGGGTTCTGCAAGGTTGGAGTCTGGCTTTGGCAAGAGCATTACGCGGCCACGATTAAACGATTTAGGAATACCTTCCCGTGCAAGAATGCCGTTAAGGAGCGACACTAAGGCATTGCCTACTTCCTCCCAGCAAGATCGGTAAAATTCGACTGGTAAGCCATCTGGACCGGGTGTTGATCCGCTGTTCATAGATCGTATAACATCAAAAACTTCTTGCAGATTTGTTAGAGACAATAAATTCTGGCCTTCTGCATCTCCTACTTGAGGTAGGTTAGCGCAAAAGTCTGAAATTTCTTCACTCAATAGTTCTGCATTATAAATCTTTTCCGATGAAAATGCGTCTGAGAACCAGTTCCAAAAAATTCTTTCGATATCTCGCCTCGCACCGCTCTCTGTGCCATCTTCACTTGTAACCCTTTCAATGAAAGAGCTGCCATTTTGCCTCCTGCTGGACGCACGAGCCAGCCGCAGTACCTCAGGATCGGAAATTGGCCTGTTGGTCATGCACGCCTTTGCAGAGGTGCGAGAGTACCAGCTCATAAGTCTATGGTAGCGTTCGCGCTGATGATCTAGGTATTCGCGCATTAACTGTGTTTGGGAGTTACCATCTCGTACTATTCTTATCCTTCTCAGGCACTCACAAAGCTGTTCGGTCTCTTTTCTTTTTCTTTTCCTGCTGGCTGCTATGCATACTGACCTCCACCTTTCCTTTAAAGTATCCCACGCTTCGATATTGCATTCATAATCGCAAACTGTTGTAGCTACTGACGCTTTTAGTTCGGTTAGAGTCGCCTGGTCACGCAAAAAAGCAATGTCTAGTCTCCACATGTCAGTGCGTTCACCTGGCCTTCCTTCGAGGTTCAATATGACAGCGAAAGGGCGATGATCTGAAATGTACCCGGTGTCCGCGGGGAGATCGAGGATGCTGCACTGGACAATTTGCGTTGTTAATTCAGGTGGGAAATACATTCGATCTAGACGACATTGCGATTGTCTTTGCTGCCATGTGGCGCCAAAACTTCCGCCATGCATATGGACCCAGGCATCCTATAAATTGTATTTTTTCACTATACGAGATATTTCAGTTGCGTGCGTATTGGAAGCGTAATGTCGTGGCCCTCGTGAGTCGCGCATGGGGTCGAGCACACAAAATCACCAACGATAAAGAATGGGTGGTTGTCCAACAAAAAAGGGGAGAGTCTCGCAAAGAAGTCATTGCGGTCTGACCGTACGGCGGGTCCATAGACACTCAATGCCCGAACTTTCCTCTCACCCCAGAAAAAATCAAAAGCTATTACACGACCTTCCAAGTCAAAAAGGCGGTGACTTCCATGTAGAAGCACCCTACGAAAAACCACCACTCCTACACCACGACATCTCCCGGGGCTATATGAAAAATAAGCTTTAACAGAAAATTCATCGCAAAATCTTTTAAGTTCCTGCTTGTTTCTCAAGTTACACTCCTGAAGAAACAGGAGGTCGACTTTTTTCTCGCGAGCGAAATGAATTACTTCCCTCTGCTTATCTATGCAACGAAATCCTTGTGCGTTTAGTGTCATTATGTGCAAATACATGGTGAGTTAATTGCATACAGAAATAGACTAAGACAAATGGCTTACCAAGAGCTAGTTGCGAAATGAATCGGCGTCCTACATCAGTGCAACAGCCAGAACACGGCAAAGTCAGCAATGACATAGGAGTATCACAGCGGCGAACGCGTAACGGGCACTGTTCATGTTCTTCACACAAGTTAGCCGGAAGCAAGCTGATTACTAAAATACCGAGGCTGCAGACACTCGCACAGGGACGGGAACGCGATGCCTGCGCCAAACACCGTTCCGTCAACGCTGTCTGAGCTTCGTAGCGGGGAGTAGAGGAAAAGCAGCCCTTACGGGCAGCAGAAGCAGTGTAAGGCGCCATTGTTAGTACATCTCCGAATCGGAGACAACGTTCATGGTAGTGGTGTCTCGTGGCATTTTCTTGCATTTCTTGGAGGGTGTCGCCATTGGTTCTGATGACGTAGAGTTCTCTGAAGAGAGCATTCTCTTGGTTTCTTCAGACGCTGTTTGCGAGCGCGTGCGTCTCTCATTCACCGCTGTACTAGTACCACTCGCAACCGCGGTCGTTGTCTTGGCAACCGGCGCGATCCTCGACGGACCGGCCGAGACATCGGGGAGGCCGCGATGGCGTCCATCCGCGTCCTCGCTAGCGTTCGGTGTTGTAGCACATGCAAGGAGCCGTTCCCGCTGTGAAAGCGTAGACTGGGCATCTAACGTAGGCTCCTCGTCGTCTTCCGTGGCAGACGACGCCATTGTGGCAGGTGGCGTCTCGTTGCTCTCTTCGTCAGTAGAGGGACAAGACGCAGCGTCGCTGGCGTCGGGGGACGCTGGCGTCGGCGCCTCTTGGGCACTTTCTTTTCCTGGTTGATCTGTGGCTTACGACTGTGCTGTCTCTTCAGATGTATTCTCTCTCAGTCGTGGCTGGGCGGGCGTCACTGGTGTCACTGCAGCAGCATACGAACGTGGCAACACACAGTCAACAGTGGCGTGCTCGCCATTACAACGTCTGCAAGGCGCGTTGCACGTTGCAGTCGCATGGCCGAAAATGGCACATCGGGCACATCGAGCTGATGTGCAGGTGGCCCCAAAATGACCTTCTGCTCCGCACTTGGAGCACACTCTTTTCATTCCTTTGTATTCCAGCATTACCCGAAAGCCAGTCACCATGATGAAATTCGGTGGAGGTTTTACCATCCCGAGCTTGACCAGTCGGCTGCCATTGCTGATGTCCGTCCTGTCTTTGAAAACGACGTCGGAAATGCCTCGGCACTTCCCATACGGTGCAAGTGCAGCAATCAGGGCGTCGTCACTGACACAGGGTGGAAGACGATAGACCGTCACATAAACCACTGGAGTGCCCATGCGTTCCAGCGGTACGACCTTGTTGGCTAGCAGCAGGGAGCCTTTTGCCGCCATCTTCGCTGCTTGAGCCGCGGAGCGGACAGCTGCCAAGAACTTGTTGCCGCCGTGATGTTGCAGATACTGCACCCCTCCGGCACCTACGACTTCTTCGATGGAGTCGATGATGGCGTCAACCGGCGTCGAAACCGGTACATTGAAGAGAAAGCACTGGGCTTTCGTTGGGCGTTGAGGAGGCGCTGGTCTGTCTATGGCTGATTCACCTAAGCAACCACGACGCAATGCGTGGTGCCCAGGCTGATGATACGCACCAGAAAAGCACCAGACAACTTCTTTTACAACCGTTATGCAGTCAAACAGAGTTCCCAGAGTAATTTCTAGCGCGGTGTCGTATAAACTCCGGTGTTGACGTTGCCGGCGTCGCTAGGCGAATGATCATTCTTAACCGTAAGCGCGCAGGCCCTCCACGTAGCGCATACCTCGCCTTACATTATTTACAAAATTATTCCTCACAATTTTGAGAATACCAACTCATAAACCAATGTCATGAAACAAAACGCCGACAGCGCATTCGTTTTATGTTTTTATGACATGTCCACATCTCAACCACGTCCCGACGCGGCTGGAAGGGTCCTCGATGTCCTCCTCGCCCGCCTCTCTATACGGAGTGGGGACAACTGCGGCGTCTACTACGGCGTTTTCACGTTGCTTTTGGAGCACAGCTGTTTGGCGCCCGTTCCTGCGTTTCGCGTCGCCGTAATCAAGGTCATCATCCGCACGATGCTGTAACTGCGCGTGCTCCTACTGCCATCTCTCGCATGCGGCGCAAGTCTTGCTCTCCCCTTGTCTTCCAAAGCCAGATAACATGTTCTCGCCTATCCTCCGGCCCCTTTCCTCCGTGCAGCGCCGCTGCGCTCACTCTCGCCGCTACCGTCCACTCTGCGCTCGCCGTCCCTTCCGCTGTCGCGGTACTGCCGCGGTGCCGGCGGCGGGCGTTCCTTGCCGCCGCGCGCGTGATCCACAGCTCTCCGCTACTCCGTTTCCAGGGCGCAGCGAGAGCGCGACCGGATCTGACGTGCAGCACGTCGGTTCCGTCGGTTTTCGACAGGATCACCGAACTACCTCATGGGACCCTCGCGAAATCGCACCCATCGGCTCCGGAATGTATCCAGGTCCCCCTAGATACCTTTCTTGAGAAGGTGGGCCCTTGGAAACTATTCTGGGGCAATTTAACTCCCGACAACGCTGGCGGCACCGCTAAGCCTAACGGACGCCGCGGCTCCCCAGCGAAGCGGGCGCTCGGCTCCCCGGCGAAGCGGGCGCTCGGCTCCGCAGCGATGTGCGTCCGATTGCGACAGGAAATTCCGTGTTGAGGGGTTACGACTCTCACGGCATGACTTGGGCGACCATATCAGCCGCGAGTGGCACGTCGGAGTCGCAGCAAGCCTTCAAAAACCCCGCGCTCGCTAGATCAGTGGCTTGCCGAGAGAGGGGCGACAACGCCGTGATAGTGGCGTCCGCCAATCTCCGGCCGCATAATGCTAGCTCTAGCCTGAATAAGCAACCGCAGACGATGGAAGAGATGGAAAGTACTCCTACCGAACCGGAAGTACAAGCATCGACAATGGGCAACTTCGAAGCGAGGTTGAGCGCTATAGAAGCCCAGATGGCAGCGCGTCTCGACCCCATGGAGAAACAAAAAAAAAAATTAAATTATGGGGTTTTACGTGCCAAAACCACTTTCTGATTATGAGGCACGCCGTAGTGGAGGGCTCCGGGAATTTCGACCACCTGGGGTTCTTTAACGTGCACCTAAATCTAAGTACACGGGTGTTTTTGCATTTCGCCCCCATCGAAATGCGGCCGCCGTGGCCGGGATTCGATCCCGCGACCTCGTGCTCAGCAGCCCAACACCATAGCCACTGAGCAACCACGGCGGGTCATGGAGAAACATTTTTCCACCCTTCCAAACCGCTCTTGAGCGCATTCCGGAACTGGTTGCCGCTCAACTTCCTAAAACGACTTCCTGAGCACGTAAATCACCCTTGGAGAAACGTGTCTCAATCCCGAATTTGAACACTAAGATACCAAAAATCCGCTCACAATCGGAGGACGAGTCTCTTGAAGGCACTATCTCTTTCGTCCTGGATACCCCAGAACGGATAGACCTCACAGGCTCCCTAGTCCTTTCGAGCGGTACACCAAACCAAAGTGATCAAAATGGCGGGACACGGTGAAAGACGCCGGTACTCGCGAAGGAGTTCGGCGCCAATCACAGGCCTTCAGTGGAATTGTCGGGGGTTTCGAGCCTGCTCTAAGCAGGCGGCCCTCCGACTCCACTTAAGAACTCTCAACGAACTCCCCGCGGTGGTGGCTCTGCAGGAGCCGGGAGAGGCCACACGCTGGCTAACTATACGGTCTATCAGCGGGACGCACAGAGCGCACTCTGTGTAAACACTCCGGTCAATATAGACTGCAATGCGGCATATTCGTACGTTATGGTGAATCTTCTCCCTATTAGAAAACAGGACTCGTCCCTACACGTGCTCAACATCCATAGTTCACCTAAACTCCCTAACATCACCTACGCCGACGTCTTTAGTAAGGCACTCAGGGTGGCGGGAAAGGAGCCTCTAATAAAAGTTGGAGATTTTAATGCTCCCAGCCCTCTTTGGGACTACCGTAAAGAAGAGAAACGTGGCAGAAAGTTGGCGGAACTTATCTCCACGCTGGGCCTCACTCTTCATACGGATCCTGCTCACCCTACCCTAACTGGTAATTCAGAGACTCGGGACATGCCCCGACCTCACCTTTACCAAGAGCATCCGATATGCAGACTGGTCCAACACCGAGGAAACCCTCGGCAGCGACCACTGCATTCTCCTTCACAATCCATACGAAACCGTGCACTCACCCGCCAACACCAGAAAACTACATTACCAGATTGCACAAGCTTCCCATCTGACTACAATAACTCTAAACCTATCGCTCAGCAGAGCTATGAAACATGGTACCAGAACATAGAGACGCAGCTTCGTAAGACTGAACAACAAGTTCAGCTCTCGAAGGCCACGTCATTGGTCGATAACCACCTCCTGCACCTCTGGGAGGCCCGGCACTGCCTCATCCGCCGGTAGCGCCAGCAGAAGCATGCGGCCCACCTCGCCGACTCAAACTGGGTAGACCGCTGCAATACCGCAGCCAAACAGATGTCAAATCGCAGTACATGGCGTCTCTTCCGCGCCCTGATCTATCCAGGCCAGACCCGGACAGAAATGCAGAAACATCTCCAAAGGGCAGTTCATGCTTTCGATGAAAACACAACCAAATTAGCTTCTGCGGTCAGGGCTAAATATCTCTGTAGCATCCAAGACCCTTACGGGTCAGCATACTCGTATGCAGGCCTCGAGAATGAGGAGCTGGATCGCCCTTTCCAGCTCCATGACCTGAAAGCGGCCTTGGCCAAAATGAAACGGGACACGGCACCCGGGCGGCATAGAGTGACGGTTAAGCTGTTAGCTAACCTCCTGGATCCGGCGCATGTGCACCTACTCGAATACTTCAACGCCATCTGGGACGGCGGCGCTCCCCTCCCTATGGATTGGAAAACGGCACTGGTAACATTTATGCCCAAACCAGGCAAGTTCACCAACATCGAAAATCTCAGACCAATCGCCCTGTCTTCGTGTGCGGGGAAGCTCATGGAGACGATGGTACGAGACCGACTCTCAACATACCTCGAAGCCCGGAACATTTTTGCTGACGCCATGCACGGCTTCCGACCGCACCAGTCCGCGTAGGATGCCCTCCTACAACTGAACAGGGACGTCATCGAGCCTGTCGAACACCCCAGTGACGACAAGGCAGTCCTCGCCTTAGACCTCAAGGGGCGTTCGATAACGTCACGCATGACATCATACTCACACACTTGTCGCAGACAAATTGTGGCTCCAATACTTTCAGGTACATTCGACAGTTCTTGACTGATCGACAAACCTTCCTCAAAATCCAAGACCAGGAGCATGGCCCGTACCCCCTGGGTACTCAAAAAACCCCACAAGGAGCCGTACTCTCTGCTCTCCTCTTCAACCTGGCCATGGCTCAGCTTCCCCCCCCCCCCTCTGTTCAATGATATCCCCGGCATCAGACATGCTCTGTATGCCGACGATATGACGCTCTGGGCAACCCAAGGATCACATGGGCAAATCGAGGCCGATCTGCAACAAGCGGCAGCGATCGTAGAAACCTACGCTCGTCGCTGTGGCCTCGAATGTTCACCAACGAAATCGGAATTCGTACACTTTCGGCCCAACACGAAGTCTACAACCAAAATTGCCCTATCCATTGCTAGCAGACCAAGACCAGAACATGACGAGATAAGAGTGTTGGGATTCTTCATCAACAGGCGCTGCAAGATAGACACAACCCTGCAGAAGCTTCACAAGGTAGGGGACCAGGTGGGCCGCATGGTCCGCCGGGTATCCAACAAACGGGTGGTCTCCGATGCAGAGATTCCTTGAGGCTGGCAAATGCATTTGTGACCAGCCGAATCCCATATTCGGCACCCTACCTGTGCTTGCGAAAATGCGACGAGAACGCCCTTGAGGTTGTTCTAATTAAAATTTACAAACGCGCTCTCTACCTTCCCATCGCAACATGGAATCAAAAGCTCATCGAGCTGGGGATGACCAACACGTTCGGCGAACTTCGAGAAGTACACCTGAACAACCAGTATGTACGGTTCAGTAATTCGCCTGCAGGAAAACGCCTCCTAGACTGCCTACACATAACATACACCGCACAGGCAGAGGACCGGACTCGAACCCTAGAGGACTGGCGCCATGCGCTACAAATCCACGCTCTGCCTCAAAACAAGGCTAAGGCAATCCACGATGGCCGCCATTCTGCCCGCGTGGCGGCCCTCAACGAACGCTATGGATCGCGCAATGGGGTCTTATATACGGCCGCTGCCGGCCCACACCACGGGGGGTGGTACACAGCGGCAGTGATCCATCGAAACGAACACGTTCAGGGCCTCACTTTTCGTTCCCCCAACATTACACATGCGGAGGAAGTCGCCCTAGCACTCGCCGCTGCAGATCCTGACTCCAGAGTCATCATCACCGACTCCCGGGGTGCCTGCCGAAGCTTTGAAAAAGGGCGCACAGCCAGACGCGCCGCCAAATTCTTACGAGAATGCGAGTACCGGGACCATCCCGGGACGCGTATCGTCATCTGTACTCCAGCACGTACGGGTGTAGAAGGAAATGAGGCCGCTGATGCCTCAGCCCGCGCACTCAACCACTGGACATTGCTTCAACACCCGCCGTCGGAGGATCTAGAACCAAACCTGGCCATTAACTTTCCGAGAAATCACTCAGCTCTACCAATCCGCTCACGGTCGCTTTAACCCCCCCCGCTAAAGGTTTGACCAAGGCAGAGGAGCGCTGGCTCCTCTGTCTCTATACTAACACGGTACTGTGCCCGGCAGTACTATAGTACTTTAATCCTGCTTTCTCTGGGGAGTACCCACTGTGTGGTCGCACGTTCTCGGACGTTTTCCACATGGTGTGGGCTTGCCCTTCTAACCCAGCTTCCCCTTCCCACCACCCACCCGAGATAGCTGGAAGGCTGCCCTGCTCGGCCGCTCTACCTTATAGAGCCAAATAGCTCTCGTGGCTAGGCCCCGAGCCGCCGCGGAGGCCACAGGGGTCCCGCACAAGGAACCCCTCCTAGATTTTGTAAGGGGCCGGCCCTTAAGGTCATCCTCAACTCTGTCTGTAAACAAGTGAAATAAATGTTTACCACTACCACTACCTCCGTCTCCGCGTCGCGTGACTGTACGGCCCTCAGCCGTGTCTCTCGCTTCCCCGTTTGTGGGGCGCGTTCTTCAGTGGCATTTGTCGCCTCTGGCAGTGCTCGCGCCTGGATGTCGTTCTGCCGCCTCCACTGTTGCCCTATACTTTCACCTGAAGCAGTGCCGTTGCGGTGAGTCGAATGACAGCTATAGCATTTCGTCCCCTTACTTCTACTTCCCACCCCGACCTTATGCGGCCACGTTGATGTCTGTCTGAGAGTGTATGAGTGTGTGACCTCTACTCAATGCACCTCTTCTCCACCCGTTTCCTCATCCCACCTCAGAAGAAACATTAAATAATAATTGCTCATCTCCCCCCCCCCCCCCTTCTTCGCGGCAGTGACCCACTATAAGATGGCGCGTCGCAGGAGCGCCGGCTCAATAACGGCGGATTGCGGTGTATGCTGCCCAATCCGAAACGCAGAACCGCCTCCGTTAGCCACTGCATACTCTGTATGCGGTTGTCTGTTCTTTAAATGGGGCAGCAGCTGCGCTCGAAGATAGCATTACCGATAAGCGTGATCGTCGACCAACTTTTTTGATGGCGGAGCTCCAAGAGGAGGTCACTGCAGGCCAACTTCATGGCCTTGTACACAGGGTCTATCTATACCTTCTGTCCTACATTTCCAAATTGGAAACAAGAAACGGTGAGATGGCTGTCACTGTCTTCTCTGGTCTCTCACTATTTACTACATGGTAGCGCGAAAAATTCTCTTTGGTGGTCAAGAAACTTGAAAACCTCGGTGCATCCCGTTTCTGGGGGTGATCTGGAAGTTGAGAGAAGAAACTGCGCCATGCAGGTATTCTTATTTTGGCAGTGCCGCCAGTCACCCACCATGAAGTCCAACAAGGGAACGCCGCAAGACGTGTAAAACAAGCCCTGCTCAGATGCCAGATGCACGTTACTGCTATAACTTACTATGATGTAACCTAGGTAGCTTACGCCACACAAGGTCAACCCTTGCTGCCTAGAAAATCGCAAGTAAAAGGAAGTGAAGACAGGAAAGATTGAGAGTGAGAGACCAAGAATGGATACGAAGACAGGAATAGGCAACTACCGATTTCCCCCGGATGAGTCAGTCCGGGGTGCAATCTACTTGAAGCCGAGACTGAAGGGGTGTGTTGCCTCCACCGAAGGACTTTTAAGTCTGAACATCAAGCTCAACGCCCAGGATCCTCTTTTCCCCGGACACGGCTAAGCCGTACACGACCAGGTGCAGAGGGTGCAACCCCCATGTGCTCGTGTCCGTGTTGTCGCGCGCCCCAAACGCCTGCTGACACAGACGCCCCTGAGGGTAGGGACGTTGGTTGTTTGGCCTAGTAATGCTTCGTTTCGAATAAATTCGTTTAAAATCATTCGAATAATAATAATTCGAATATTAATTCGTTTAATAGAACAAGAAGCTAAAAGGAGGAGAAGTTAAAAGTACAGAAAGGACAAGAGTCGGTCTAAGCGGCGAAAAACATCCTGGAATATCAGATGGATGGCAGAACTCCGAAGCTGCCCACTGCTGTGCTTGAACTAGCGATGTATGCGTCGTTTACACTGGACATGTTTGTCCATTTCTCAACAAATAATTCGATATATAGGTGCAGCGCTGGCGTAGAGGTAGAACACCCACCTCGCGTGCAAGAGGTCCGTGGTTCGAATCCCGGTGCCGCGCAATTTTCCACCGGATTAAAAAAAAATCCGCGTGTTGATAAAATTGCATAAACAGGCCTGGAGTGTGGCCTGATCCCGGTGAACAGAACCGGTAACGCACTCCCTCACCAGAGCAGGATTGGCCACCCTGGTGCAGTACTTGGCCACAACCTCCTATAGACCGTTTTTTCGTAGGCGCCGCCATATTGTGAGCGCAGTGGCGCCGCCTATGAGCAGCGCCATACTGGCTTGGGTGAAAGCGGTCTTTTGCATGGCAGGTATACGCTCGGCGGTAGGTTCTGGCGTTTGTTTTCGCGGTCGTGCGGTCTGTTTAGTATGACGTGCGTCTCCTACGTAGTAAACGGTTCTGTGAGACGTGCTGAAGTAGTTTAAGGCGTCATGGCCGGAATTTCTGCTGGCGTTGGGGTGGACGGAACACGCAGCGCGATGCGTGCGCGCATATTCGAGTCTACAATCGGCCTCAGAGATCAATTGGGCATTTCTGAATGTTCCAATCACTAATGTGACCTTATTGCAGTATTATCCTCTATTTATAAGCTGCGGTTTAGGAGCCATGAAACATACGCGACGATCGTAACAGCGTGAGCGTGGGTACCGTTCTGCTGCGATAGGAGCTGTGATGTTATACTTTGACAAGCGTTCAAACTGTTCGCTGCAGGTTACATTGCGTGACTACTTGGTTCGATGGATGGGGTTTCCACCCCTGAATAAAATAGTTTTGGCAAGTAATAACAGCACATACCTTACAGTCTGAATTAAGCTTGTCCAGCAAAGGGACTGTTTACGAACTAAGCAGTGGTAGGTGCTGGATTACATATATATTTGTTCTGTATACTGCAAGGTCCAAGCATACGGCATCAGCGGTTATATATTTATAAACGTTGTGCGGCGTGACTATGCGAGGCCTTATTGAGGCGTTAGCCCGTTTTCTCTTGCTTTTTCGAGAAAGAGGATGATTACCGAATTTTTTTTTTCGGTTGTGTTTGTTCCGTTCTCTACGACGCACTCACAAGTATTACGGAAACTTTGACCTCAAAAATAGGCATCGCATTCTTTTTATGCGATCTCTCATATATTATGGCTGTATGCAGGCCAAAAAGGCAATGCCGAAGCGCACAGCTTACATATGTACCTTGCTGGTTCACCAACCGCAGTTATCCCTGTGTTGAGCAGCGCCATCGGCCTCAGGCAGGAAGGATAGCGTAGACATATGGTAATTTGAAGCATACTAGACTTGAAATGCGCGAGAACGATGCCGGTGCATCACAAATATTTGATAGCGCCTGCCGCTTAGATGTTTAGGGGTTGCCCTATAGGCTAGCCGTGCACAAGCATTCGCTCTTATGCTTTATGTTTTACTCCCTACGCCAAGCGATCAGATATTGAGCAGATTTACCATTTCATGCTGCTAATACAGAGTTACGGGTTTTCTTTGTTGAATTTAAACCGATATAGGCAAAATAGTTCACAACATATACCGCGACTGATAATGTGCGTACACCGCGGCTGATAAAACGCGTCGCATTTTTGCGCCCCCAAGAGATATTTCCGCCTACTGTAGCTACCGATGTACCGAAAGGCTTCCCTGACGACCTTATATGAACGGACATGGCGTAAATTTCACAAAGTACCATCTAAAACATCTCGAAATCGTTCCGCAGCACGCGACGGCAATACTTTCAAGCAGCGCCGCGCCGGATCGCCCAAGCCAGAGAGGAGGAAAGGCTCTCCGCGCGCCCCATCCTCCTCGCCCGATGAAACGGTCTATATGAACACAACAATCAAACCCCGGCCCTGAGTCCCCAGCAGCTGCGAAGCAACCGACCACGGCGGCGGTCAGACCTGCGACACAGCAGAGGGTGCTAAGAATCCCTGGCTCCGTACAGGCCGCCATTGCAATATGAACCTGGCAACGTTTAACGCTAGAACGTTATCTAGTGAGGCGAGCCTAGCAGTGCTATTGGAAGAAATAGAGGGCAGTAAATGGGATATAATAGGGCTCAGTGAAGTTAGGAGGCCAAAAGAAGCATATACAGTGCTCAGAAGCGGGCACGTCCTGTGCTACCGGGGCTTAGCGGAGAGACGAGAACTAGGAGTCGGATTCCTGATTAATAAGAATATAGCTGGTAACATACAGGAATTCTATAGCATTAACGAGAGGGTGGCATGTCTTGTTCTGAAACTTAATAAGAGGTACAAAATGAAGGTTGTACAGGTCTACGCCCCTACAGCCAGTCATGATGACCAGGAAGTCGAAAGCTTCTATGAAGACGTGGAATCGGCGATGGGTAGAGTGAAAACAAAATACACTATACTGATGGGCGATTTCAATGCCAAGCTAGGCAAGAAGCAAGCTGGAGACAAGGCAGTGGGGAATATGGCATAGGCACTAGGAATAGCAGGGGAGAGTTATTAGTAGAGTCTGCGGAACAGAATATTATGCGGATAATGAATACCTTCTTCCGCAAGCGGGATAGCCGAAAGTGGACGTGGAGGAGCCCGAACAGCGAGACTAGAAATGAAATAGACCTCATACTCTGCGCTAACCCTGGCATCATACAAGATGTGGACGTGCTCGGTAAGGTGCGCTGCAGTGTCCACAGGATGGTAAGAACTCGAATTAGCCTAGAATTGAGGAGGGAACGGAAGAAACTGGTACATAAGAAGCCGATCAATGAGTTAGCGGTAAGAGGGAAAATAGAGGAATTCCAGATCAAGCTACAGAACAGGTATTCGGCTTTAACTCAGGAAGAGGACCTTAGTGTTGAAGCAATGAACGACAATCTCATGGGCATCATTAAGGAGTGCGCAATAGAAGTCGGCGGTAACTCTGTTAGACAGGATACCAGTAAGCTATCGCAGGAGACGAAAGATCTGATCAAGAAACGCCAATGTATGAAAGCCTCTAACCCTACAGCTAGAATAGAACTGGCAGAACTTTCGAAGTTAATCAACAAGCGTAAGACAGCTGACATAAGGAAGTATAATATGGATAGAATTGAACAAGCTCTCAGGAACGGAGGAAGCCTAAAAGCAGAGAAGAAGAAACTAGAAATTGGCAAGAATCAGATGTATGCGTTAAGAGACAAAGCCGGCAATATCATTACTAATATGGATAAGATAATTCATGTGGCTGAGGAGTTCTATAGAGATTTATACAGTACGAGTGGAACCCACGATGATAATGGAAGAGAGAATAGTCTAGAGGAATTCGAAATACCACAAGTAACGCCGGAAGAAGTAAGGAAGGCCTTGGGAGCTATGTAAAGGGGGAAGGCAGCTGGGGAGGATCAGTTAACAGCAGATTTGTTGACGGACGGTGGGCAGATTGTTCTAGAAAAACTGGCCACCCTGTATACACAATGCCTCATGACCTCGAGCGTACCGAAATCTTGGAATAACGCTAACATAATCCTAATCCATAAAAAAGGGGACGCCAAAGACTTGAAAAATTATAGACCGATCAGCTTACTGTCCGTTGCCTACAAAGTATTTACTAAGGTAATTGCAAATAGAATCAGGAACACCTTAGACTTCCGTCAACCAAAGGACCAGGCAGGATTCCGTAAACGCTACTCAACAATAGATCATATTCACACTATCAATCAGGTGATAGAGAAATGTGCGGAATATAACTAACCATTATATATAGCTTTCATTGATTATGAGAAAGCGTTTGATTCAGTCGAAACCTCAGCAGTCATGGAGGCAATGCGAAATCAGGGTGTTGTTGGGGACTCGGTGCTGGCGCCCGTTATTGCGAATGGGTCGCAAGCCCCAAGGGTAGCGTTGGCCTGGCGGCCTGGGGCACTGGAAGCATCCGAAGGTCCCGGCAAAGCAAGAGTAGACTGGTAACAGAACAACTTGTTTATTCTAACATAGCAAAAGAGCGGCCGGTCAGGTCGACCGAAGTGGAGAGACGGGAGAGCACGTAACTCAACAGTACAAATCGGAGCCTCTCTCCTGGCGTCCGGGGGCAGCCGCTCTTATACTCTCGGCGTCGCAGGCCAGAAGGAAGGTCACGGGATGAGCCCACGCGACGGCGGAGCATGAGCCCACGACGGCGCGCACGGTCGAGCCGAGAGACATGGTGAGCCGAGTGTAGTGACGCATCGCCAACCCGCCGACGGACAGACCTCCTGGCACCTCACTTGGGGAGCTGCGCTCCCCGGCTGCCGCGCTTTGACAAGCGTGGGCACACACACACACACGCACATACGAAGACACGTGGCACTGAAACACGCCTGGACACGCTTGGCGGGGAGGCGTTGCGGCGGCGTCGAACGGGCCAAAATGTCCGCCGCTTTGAACGAAGCCCCGGCGTCCGTTGCATCCGCGCCGGCATTACCGCGCGTTGTAGGCGAAACGTAACAGACCGCCCCGCCGGGGGAAGGAGATCCCGATGGTCAGGGGACTGCATCCGCTGTCCGGAGGGATGTCGCTCGATGATGCTCATAACCGAAGTCGGGCGTCCTTTGGCGTTTCTTGAGCGCAGCGCACAGAGAAGCCCTCGTTCTCACGTTCAGGTGCACACAGGACACTGCAAAGTGACTTCGGGAGAGTTGACATTTTTGTTCTCGTTTCCGGCAAGCGTTAGAACTACGCCGAAAGTCAACCGCTCAGTCAGCAAGCACGGCACAACCCTCACTAAGCCCTGCCAGGCTCTTTCCCCTTTTATACTGCTGCCTAGTTCCTTACAGTAGTTTAGCAGCACTCAGAACGCGTCCACAAATCGGAAAATTGCACTAGAAAGCACATCATCACTTTGAAACACTACACGAAAGCAATAGGTTAAAAATCCTGCCTCAGGAAGAAAAACATCAGTAACAAGCAATTTTGAGGCTGATTCCCACGTTAGGGGCTTCGACTTAAGCCATCGGCGTTACCGTTGAGACTCCCCTTTTTGTAACGTACCTCAAAGGAATATTGTTGCAAAGCGAGGCTCCAGCGCAGGAGGCGGCCATTTTTGGGAGAGATGGTCTGCAGCCATTGGAGAGGGCAGTGATCCGTCTCAATGATAAACCTCGAGCCAGCTAGGTAACATGACAATTTCTGAACGGCCCACACGATACACGCACACTCTTTCTCGGTGGCGCTATACGCCTGCTCACGACTCGTCAGCTTACGACTAGCATACAGGACGGGGTGTTCTACTTCTCCATTTTCCCGTTGGCACAGTACAACGCCCATGCCTCGCTCACTAGCATCACACTGAACAACGAACCCTTTTGTGTAGTCGGGCGATCGTAGCACAGGCTGGCTTGTTAGGGCGCTCTTTAGGGCGCTAAAAGCTCTTTCCTTTGTCTCATCCCAGACGACTGTTTGCGGCTCTGTCTTTCTTAGAGCATCCGTTAGGGGAGCCGCGATATCAGAGTACCTGGGGATGTACCTCTGATAGTAGCCGGCGACACCTAAGAACGACCGAATATCGGTCTTCGTGCGCGGTTGCGGGAAGTCTCGCACAGCGGCCACCTTTATTTCAGAGGGGCGGCGACGACCCCGACCAATCACGTGTCCGAGGTAGACAACCTCGGCCTGTGCTAACTGGCACTTGGGAGCCTTGACTGTCAAGCCCGCATCGCGCAGGCGGGTTAGCACTGCCCGCAAGTGCGCCATATGCTCAGGCCAGGATGCGGAGAATATCGCTACGTCGTCTAGATACGGTAAAGCGAATTCTTGCTGTCCCCGCAACACTTTATCCATGAGGCTTGAAAAGCAGTATGGCGCGTTCTTCAAACCAAAACTCAAAACTTTAGGACGGAATGTCCCCATTGGTGAAATGAATGCCGCATACCTACTAGCCTCTTCTGTAAGTGGAACCTGCCAATAACCCCTGACAAGATCTAGGGTGGAAATAAACTGAGCGCTACTCACTCTCTCAAGGCGCTCCTCGATGTTAGGGATCGGATAAATTTGATCCTTAGTGATGGAATTAAGCCTGCGGTAGTCGACGCAAGGACGAGGTTCCTTGCCCGGTACCTCAACTAAAATCAAAGGGGAGGTATAATCACTCTCACCCGCTTCAATAACACCGAGCTGTAGCATTTTCGTTACCTCAGCCTCCATAATATCGCTCTGGCGGGGTGACACCCGGTACGCCTTGGATCGTACTGGCTCTGGGGAGGTAAGTTCTATGTCATGAGTAAGGACAGAAGTCCTACCAGGCCTCTCAGAGAACAGACCTTGAAACTCTTGTAAGAGCTGGTGTAGTTCGGTTTTCTGCTCAGGCGACAGCGATGCTTTACTTATTAAGTCACTAATGACTTGATCGGTGTCTTTCCTGTTCGTCACTGAGCCTAGTCCCGGAAGCTCGACCGGAAGCTCTTCGGGAACGTTTACCATCATGCACACCACTGCTTCCCGTTGCTTATAGGGTTTGAGCAGATTACAGTGGTAAACTTGCTGTGCTTTCCGCTTTCCTGGCAGACTCACCACGTAGTTAACGTCCGACAGTTTTTGAACAATCCGTGCTGGGCCCTCCCACTGCACGTCGAGTTTGTTCTTTAGCGATGTGCGCAATATCATGACCTCATCGCCCACCTCAAAACGACGGGCCCTGGCTGTCCGATCATAATAAACCTTGGCCCTCTGCTGGGCCTCTGCCATTGCTTCACCTGACAACTCCTGTGCCCTTCTTAAGCGTTCGAGGAGCTTAAGCACGTACTCTACCACAACTGGGTCGTCGCCCCTGCCTTCCCATGATTCTCGAAGCATGCGAAGCGGAGATCGCAGCGAGCGACCGTACACCAGTTCAGCTGGCGAAAACCCCGTAGCCGCATGCGGCGCGGTCCTTAATGCAAACATCACTCCAGGCAGACACAGCTCCCAGTCAGTTTGATGTTCAAAACACAATGCTCTCAACACGCGCTTCATGACGGAGTGGAGCTTCTCAACGGAATTCGACTGGGGGTGGTGCACTGAGCTGTGTAACAGCTTTACCCCGCACCTTTCGAGAAAGGCTGTCGTCAAAGCGCTAGTAAACACTGTACCCTGATCTGACTGGATTTCTGCAGGAAAACCAACTCGCGCAAATATGGACAGTAGTGCATTGACTATCTCAACTGAGCTGAGTTCTTTAAGCGGCACTGCTTCAGGGAACTTTGTCGCTGGGCAGATCACAGTCAAAATGTGTCTGTACCCCGTGGCTGTTACCGGCAGAGGTCCCACTGTATCAATAACGAGCCGTCTAAAAGGCTCCGTAATGATAGGTACCAACTTCAACGGCGCCCTCGATTTGTCCCCTGGCTTGCCCACCCGCTGACAGGTGTCGCATGTCTTCACAAAGTGGTCTGCGTCCCGAAAACACCCTGGCCAATAGTACTCTAGCAAGAGACGGTCCTTAGTTTTCTTAACTCCTAGGTGTCCGGACCACGAACCCCCATGCGACAAGCGCAACAGATCCTGACGATAGCATTGAGGCACGATCAGCTGATCGAACTCCACTCCCCTGCGGCCTAGATACTTCCGGTACAGGACCCCACCTCTTTCCACAAAGCGAGCATTTTTCTTGGCGATACCTTCCTTGACAATGCAGCGTATGTTTTCTAGGCTGCCATCCTTCTTTTGCTCGGCTATCAAAGCCGACCGGCTGACTTTTAGCAACCTGTTTAGTCCGTCTGACGTAGGCGCGATGAGCAAATCTGGAGACAGCTCCTCTAACTTTCCCGTGTCGGGATTTTCCTCTCCAGTATCTGGTGCCTTTAACGCTACAGGCTCAATTTTATTCCGTTCGGGCGTGCTCTGAATACCAGCTTGCTGCGCCTCTGACCCTTTCTCATCGTTCAACAACGTCGGTCCCGCAACTACCGCCTTTGCAGCGAGCTCCCGAACCTTCGATCTGGTTAAGGCCTGAACGCTAGCCTCACCAAACAAAAGCCCCTTCTCGCGCAGGAGGTGATCGGACCTGTTCGAAAATAGGTACGGGTACTGGGGGGGCAGCATAGATGACACTGCGGCCTCCGTCTCAAGTGCTCCGAAAGGTCCTTCAATAAGCACTTTTGCTACCGGCAGACACACGCTATGAGCTTCCACTGCTTGCTTGATCCATGCGCACTCGCCCGTGAACATATCGGGTTCTACGTAAGAGGGGTGAACTACATCCATCGTAGCTGCGGAATCGCGAAGCACTCGGCACTCTTTCCCGTTCACGAGGAGGTCTCGCATGTAAGGCTCGAGAAGCTTCATGTTCTCGTCAGTGCTGCATAAAGACAAAAACACGACTTTTGTTTTTGTTTCTGGACACTGCGCCGAAAAGTGACCCGGCTTCTGGCACGTATAACAAACGCGCGCTTGCCTCGTCTCGAACCGCTTTCTGCGTTCGGCTTCGGTTGCCGCCGTCTCCTTACGTTCGGTCGGACTGCTTTCACTCGCATCCGCACTACGTGTATCCCCCTTTGCTCTCATGGGTGTGAACTTCGGCCTCTCAAACTTGGAGCCAAATTCACCCTTTTGACCGTCCTTAGCTCCGCGAGCCCGACGCGTCACAAACTCCTCGGCTAGCTCAGCGGCTCGAGCCACCGTACTAACGTCTGGCCTATCCAAGACCCAGTACCGCACGTTCTCAGGTAACCGACTATAAAACTGTTCTAGCCCGAAACACTGCAGAACTTTCTCGTGGTCACCAAACGCTTTCTCTTCTTTGAGCCACTCCTGCATGTTTGACATAAGCCTGTACGCAAACTCTGTATATGACTCACTTCTGCCTTTCTCATTTTCCCGAAACTTCCGACGGAACGCCTCCGCTGACAGCCGGTACTTTTTTAGCAGACTCGATTTCACTTTGTCGAAATCCTCTGCCTCCTCTCTCTCCAAGCGAGCGACTACGTCGGCCGCCTCGCCGGGTAGCAAAGTGAGCAAGCGCTGTGGCCACGTTTCCCGAGAGAACCCCTGCTTCTCGCACGTTCGCTCAAAGTTAACCAGGAACAAACCAATGTCCTCTCCAAGCTTAAACGGCCGCATCAGGTCAGTCATTTTGAACAATACTCGTTCTCCTGCACCGTGTGCCTGACTTCCATTACGAGCGCGTTCCATCTCTAACTCGAGACGCTTCATTTCCAAAGCGTGTCGACGGTCGCGCTCTTCTTTTTCTTTCTCTTTTTGCTCTTTAAGTTCGCGCTCCTGTCTTTTTGCCGTCTCCCTCTCCTCAATGGTCTCAAGGCATTCCGACAGCTCGTCATCCTCAGCTTCTAACTCAAGAATAGCCCTTAGCAGTTCTGGTTTTCTGAGTTTGTCTGAGACATCCAGACCCAACTCTCTTGCAAGCTCCAGCAATTTCGGTTTGCGCAACGACTTCAAATCCATGGCTGCTCTGAATGCTGCTTTCTCTACTGCCTACTATTGTCTTGCCGCAAACTAACCCGGCAGCAACGACAACCACAATTACCAGCTCTGTTTCTGACACTAACAAAAGCCTGGCAAAACTCAGAAGAAGAAAGTCCCGCACTCACCAAACCTCGCAGCCAAGAATTCAGCGCAGTCGTTCCGCTGCAGGCAACCAGTCATCACACAGGGCTCGTTGCACTGCTCCCGGATGGTCGTTGTGCTGCTCAGCATACATTCAACCGCATCTCTTCGCTGCTGGCCTCCGTTGTCGCGATCTCACCGCTAGCAACCAGTTGTTGGGGACTCGGTGCTGGCGCCCGTTATTGCGAATGGGTCGCAAGCCCCAAGGGTAGCGTTGGCCTGGCGGCCTGGGGCACTGGAAGCATCCGAAGGTCCCGGCAAAGCAAGAGTAGACTGGTAACAGAACAACTTGTTTATTCTAACATAGCAAAAGAGCGGCCGGTCAAGTCGACCGAAGTGGAGAGACGGGAGAGCACGTAACTCAACAGTACAAATCGGAGCCTCTCTCCTGGCGTCCGGGGGCAGCCGCTCTTATACTCTCGGCGTCGCGGGCCAGAAGGAAGGTCACGGGATGAGCCCACGCGACGGCGGAGCATGAGCCCACGACGGCGCGCACGGTCGAGCCGAGAGACATGGTGAGCCGAGTGTAGTGACGCATCGCCAACCCGCCGACGGACAGACCTCCTGGCACCTCACTTGGGGAGCTCCGCTCCCAGGCTGCCGCGCTTTGACAAGCGTGGGCACACACACACACACGCACATACGAAGACACGTGGCACTGAAACACGCCTGGACACGCTTGGCGGGGAGGCGTTGCGGCGGCGTCGAACGGGCCAAAATGTCCGCCGCTTTGAACGAAGCCCCGGCGTCCGTTGCATCCGCGCCGGCATTACCGCGCGTTGTAGGCGAAACGTAACAGTGTAGACGAGCCGTACGTAAAAATACTGAAAGATATCTATAGCGGCTCCACAGCCACTGTAGTCCTCCATGAAGAAAGCAACAAAATCCCTATAAAGAAAGGCGTCAGGCAGGGAGATACGATCTCTCCAATGCTATTCACAGCATGTTTACAGGAGGTATTTAGAGACCTGGATTGGGAAGAATTGGGGATAAGAGTAAATGGAGAATACCTTAGTAACCTGCGCTTCGCTGATGATATTGCCTTGCTTAGTAATCAGGGGACCAACTGCAATGCATGCTCACTGACCTGGAGAGGCAGAGCAGAAGGCTGGGACTAAAAATTATTCTGCAGAAAACTAAAGTAATGTTTAACAGTCTCGGAAGGGAACAGCAGTTTACAATAGGTAGTGAGGCACTGGAAGTGGTAAGGGAATACATCTACTTAGGACAGGTAGTGACCGCGGATCCGGATCATGAGACTGAAATAATCAGAAGAATAAGAATGGGCTGGGGTGCCCTTGGCAGGCATTCTCAGATCATGAACAGCAGGTTGCCATTATCCCTCAAGAGAAAAGTTTACAACAGCTGTGTCTTACCACCAGTACTCACGTACGGGGCAGAAACCTGGAGGCTTACGAAAAGGGTTCTACTCAAACTGAGGACGACGCAACGAGCTATGGAAAGAAGAATGATAGGTGTAACATTAAGGGATAAGAAAAGAGCAGATTGGGTGAGGGGACAAACGCGCGTTAATGACATCTTAGTTGAAATCAAGAAAAAGAAATGGGCATGGGCAGGACATGTAATGAGGAGGGAAGATAACCGATGGTCATTAAGGGTTACGGTCTGGATTCCAAGGGAAGGGAAGCGTAGCAGGGGGCGCCAGAAAGTTAGGTGGGCAGATGAGATTAGGAAGTTTGGAGGGTCAACATGGCCACAATTAGTACATGACCGGGGCAGTTGGAGAAGTATGGGAGAGGCCTTTGCCCTGCAGTGGGCGTAACCAGGCTGATGATGATGATGATGATGATGATGATGATGATGATGATGATGATGATGATGATGATGATGATGATGATGAATTCGATATATGTTAGGCTTTCTTGTACGACTTTATTTCTGTTTTTTTCCTCCTATTATTTCCCCAGTTCTTAGAATGCCTAAGCACTTTAACAGTTCATTGGCACATTAGGCAATGAATCAAATAAGGGAAAATGAGACATCCACCCTATCGTAGCAACCAACCATTTGGGTGCATGTCTCAATTCCCTTAATTGATTACTTCTTTCCACCTTGCGGGTTTCCGCGGAACTATTGCTTCAGTCAATCAATTATATCAAATTTAATTCTGGTGCTGTTTCTTTGAAATATTATTTGTGATTTTTTTTCCTTGTGTTCTAATTCCGCTCTGGTGCATTAACCGCAACAATCTTGTTTTGCTACATGCGTGCAGGTGCACAGGATTATACTGTACTACACTTCCTGCAAGAAATGTGGTGCCGACACAGCCAGTCATATTCACGCTACAGGATTTCCTTTTTGTTCAATAAGAAAGAACCGCAAGAAGAAGAATGCACGACTTCATACACACTGTATCTATAATCAAACTCTTTTGTCAAGTCTCGATGTCTAATGATGGATAAGAAATGCGATTTTAAGCGCATAGAAGTGCACCCTCTGAGGTATATAACTACGCATCTACGAAAAGTAACCATGCTATACCGCTGATTCTGCATCACACCTTGGTTTGCATACCCGTTTTTGCCTGGCGTATACACACTGAAATCGTGAACACAGAGAGGATACAGAACTAGATTCATTGGAGTCGGGGAAGGTTCACGACTGCACTACAAGGCAAAGATGCTCCCTAAGAGCTAGTGCGCCCTATGAACCCAAGCATTTTAGACCAGCAAATGTACCTTTACATACATACAGCAATATTATTTTCTTTGCCTGCTCTTGCACAGGAAAGCAAGTGTGAAATCCTTGCGCAGCCCTCCCTGCGCAGCCCTAGCTTGCGGCATCAGAGTTGGAGCAGAGAGCGCCTCCCTTCGACAAAGAAATGTTTAGGGGTGGGCCAACAGTAATGTTTGAGACCGAATCAAATGCGAAACAAATAGCGGTATAAGCTAATAGAATACCTTTCTAACAGGCTTCGAATGATAAACAGACGTTTTCACAATTGCAATGAAACGATGTTCGCATCCTAGCTTAGTATTCATAACGTTAGCAAGTTTCTGTCTCTCTATTTTAAGTGATGAGGCGTTCTTTAACAAACGTCCAAATGGAGCATTACGAACAAATAAGCAGTTTATTCGCGTAAAAAAGCTCTTCGGAAATTGCGAATTATCGCTGTACATCCGACAAAATCTGGCTCCCTGATCGACGCAGCCTGCGCCACTGTACCTAAGTTATCAAATCTTACGCCTATATTATGCCCGTGGGGATAAAACTTATGGCACTGTTGCTTCGGTTCTTATCTTTATTTGCACAGATTTGATATTTCGAAATATTCAATAATTGACCTAAAGGTATTCGTATTTACGAGTAATGAATGTTCGGTTTGAAGACCGAATTGAATAGTGTACGATTCTATTCGACATTGAAAAGTTTCTCACATCCCTAGAAGCGTTATAGCAGCATCGATGAAACAGGGAAGAAACAAGCGCGGTCATTCCTAAGACCAAATGGTCGGCAGCATTCAGAAGCACATTCAAAGGACATGGCTTAAGGGGCGTACCAAGAATTCTCTTGGTGACTTCATCTCGGACGAAATCGAGAACTGAATAATGCCCCATATCGTCAGGTACCGGGTACCGGCTAGGCCAGAGGCTGCACGCGTACTCGTAGAAGTTCTTGCACGGGTCCCGGTTAAGGTTTAGAGTGTCTTTCAGCTCGATCGCTGCGAAGAGGCATAGTGTGGACAGAGCAAGTGTGTACTTGAATTCAGAGCTTTATGCGGCGGGCAATCACCACGTTACGGCACGAAGAAGTGCAGCCCTCTCACCTGCATCCTTGCACACCTGTGTCTGGCAATCGTAGTACTCTATGCCGACCTGTTTCAGCCTTTCCGCTGCGTAGAAAGCATACACTTCGGGTCAGTGTGCGCAGGCCAATGGCGCTGTGGGTCACTAACCTTTCCCGTACTCACGCGCATAGTAGAAGGTGTACGTCAGGGTCATGCACGTCATCAGGACAACCGAGGCGCACAGCACCAGCAGCCACTGCTCGAGCGTGGACCGCCGCTCCCAGAAGCCACTGCACCAAGCGGAGGCAAGGGCCGATAGCCTTTTTAAAGACGCAAGAAGGGCCGTCACGTGTGGAAGCTTGATTTAAAAAAATCAAGCAGAAACTACTCTGCGAGTTGTGTCACACTCTTAAAACGGTTGCACCCTCCGGGGTGTATATTGACACGTGTACTTATTTGTCTTTATCGGGTGACATGTTTCACCGCCTAACAAATGTTATCGTACAGCGAAGAACGCGCCTGCGTGTATCACACCACAACAATAATCGTCCTCTGCCTTGCTTGCGCTCCCTTTCTTGAAAACTCGGCGCTCGCTACCCTCGTGTCGAGAATGCGGTGTGACGCTGATAACGCGCAAGCCGTTATGATTACCGGGCTCGCAGCGTTCAAGATAGGGGCAAGACAGGTGACCATTATTGTTGTGTAGCAAGATAAGTCCCAAAGGGGGTAAATTTTTAAAAGTGCACAATGAAAGGTTTTACACCAGAAAGCTGTAAAATGGGTGTATTCCGTTTTACATCCTTGCTCACAGCCTTTCACAAACTTTTGCAATTATTTTGTAATACTACAGCCTTTCATTAGGCGGCTTGCATCGCTAGCACACTCCGATTGGCACCAACGGTGTTTATACTTGCAAAGGGTGTAAGAGACATACACACATACATATGTATGTATGTATCAGGGGCGTAGCCAGGGGGGGGGGGGGGGGGCTTATGGGGCTTCAGCCCCCCCCCCGAAATTTTTTCGTGCTGTCCATGCACCGCCGACCAAAGCAACCCCCGGCGCCGGAAATAATTTTGGATTTTGTCTAGAGCGTCTTTTTCACGCTCGAAAAGCCATTTCACCGCGAAAATTGCGAACTCGGGCTGGATTTCGCGGCAAAGCCCATTCACCGGGAGTCACGTAACGCAAGCAGCCCCAGCCAAACACAAGACTTCAAGGATGTTTTGATGGCGAACGGGCTCGCCGCGGCATCTTGCGGAGGCCCGAGAATCTACATTCTATCATGGAATTTACGGAGCGCGTGGATGTCAACTCCGAAACTTTATGGGTATAAAGTTCTCATAAACTATTGATGTGAAAGGTGCATTGACATTTCCAAACGTGTGCTTTAGATTTTCAATTGCGGAACTTTGTAAGTTTAATGCTCCCATACATATTTGACGCCAAAGGTGCATTGACTTTTGCAAAGTCGTATATCGGGCCATACAACGAGACAAGCCAAATCAACATACTATCAGACAAGTTTGCAAACCCCGCAGCGAGGCCCGATGAGACGAAGCGTTGTGGTGGTTCATTCGTGCCGTCATGTCACATGAAAAACTATCAACATTTTTTTCACCTGCGCTAAAGCATCCTGTGAAGACACTAAAGCCAGTCAAGCTAACTACGTTCTTATTTATTTTTCTACTTTGACTTTTATACGCGAGGACACATTGAGCCTCTTCAATTTTTTTTGTTCTCGCTCCCCTACCCGCGGGCTGCCAGAGCCAGCTAGAGCGCATGCGTTTTTCTCGTGTTGCCCCGACCACCGCACGGCGCACTTCGGTGAGCGTTCGATTTTCTCTGGCCGAGTGCATTTTCGCCTGGCAGAGCTTTGGACGCTTTCTAGCTAGCAGACGAGGAAAAGAAACAATGGTCGCTAGCCGCCATCACTTTGGGGCCTCGACGGATTGCACCGCGTTCGCTTGAGCGCAACCTCTCCAGAAAGTCTTGTCTCGCCGGTCTAGGGCACCGAGCAGTATGCGCATGGTTCTTGTGGACCAAGCGTCTCGTGTTGTCTTCGATATTCCTTTAATAGCCACATTAGTTGCCCAAAGTAGGCATTCGATTGTGACCAACATACTTAGCGTTTCTTTTTTTTTTAAAACGGTACCCCCGCCCCACAAACGAAAAAAAAAGTGTTGTTGCGGTGCAGCGAATTGTCGCATGGCGAAAGTTCTATTTTGTTACTTCTCTTGCGGAATGTAATGGGCCATGGGACGCTTCAGTTGCCGGATACTCTTATTATATTATTGCGATAGCAATTATATGGAAACTCTAGGCGCATTCCTGCCATTGCCGTCGCCCTCATGTTCCGCATAAAGTCCAAGGGCGATAACATCGTGACCGCGCGACACATGCTGTATGTGCGAGTGAAAGCGTGTGTGTGGGGGGGGGGGGGGGGGGGGGTGAGCCGACGATGGTGGCTCAGTCTTGCGTGCGCAAGGGAGAAAAGTGAGGCGCAAGCGCGCCGCCTTCCGTCGCGCGCGATACATCGGGGGGAGTGGATGGAATGGGGGCAGGATCTCGGATTCGGTGAATCTGTGATTGCGCAACATGTTTATTTGCCTTGTTTGACGCATTATATACCGTGACTTTTTCGTAAATGCATAGGTTTATTGAAGACTTATACGTATGTTTAAATATCTTGTTGCGAGGTTGCACTTTCTTGCCCTTTATCAAGCTGTATTTTCGCCTTTGTATATTCCATTGTATCTTCGCATTTCTAATGTACGAGGGCGAGTCAAGTGAAAGTGAGCCTACCCACGCCGCGCAATTATGGTTCTGTTCATTATCTGCAAGGCCTGCGCTTACCAGAGAGGCATCTCTCATTTACAAAAGTGACACGCAGGTGTGAGGACAAATGTTTTTTAATGGTCTCATACACAGGGTTGAACATGGTTGCGTGCCGTAATGGACGCTCCAGAAGTTGAGCAGCGTGGTGCCGTGAGGTTTTTGACAGCTGTTTCCCAAAAAGAAATTGGTCACCGTATAGCTGCTGTGTACATTGAACATTGCATTTCATTGGCCCCTGTGAAGCGTTAGAACAAACGGTTCAAAGAAGGACGTGAAAGTTGCAAAAACGATCCCAGACCGCACCAAAGCCATCGTGCAATCACCCCTAACAAAATTGCAAAGGTTGATGAGCTGATGACACAAGAACGGAGGATAAGTATCGATGAACTGGCAGAGCGTATGACCATCAGTCACGGTTCGGTTCACCATCACCATTCACGGCATAATTCATGAACATCTCGGTTATCGGCTGTTGTGTGCGCAATGGATGCTCAAGATTTTGAACCACCACCAGAATACGGAGAAGTTCGGCGCTGCCTTTCCTCATCTGAACCGGTATCACAATAAGAGTGACGATTTCTTCTCTGCAGTTGTGATCGGAGACGAACCATCATGCCACTACTACAAGCCTGAAACACGACGGCAAAGCTTACATGGAAACATTCGAATTCACCTCCCCCAAAGAAAGCAAAGGCCGTCATTTCTGCCGGAAAGATGTTGTTGACTTTTATTTTTCGATCGTCAGGGGCCATTACTCACAGAATTTGCTAAACCTTGAGAGACTATCAATTATTTCCGATATTGTGAAACACTGGATTGGCTACGTGTTGCAATCAAGAACAAACTACGTGAAAAATTGACGAATGGGGTCATCTTGTTCCACGACAATGCCCGTCCCCACGTCGCTGATGTGGTTAATACAAAACTGGCAATGTTCAAGCGGGAAACGCTGCAACATCCGCCATAAAGCTCAGACCTGTCGCCTTGCGACTTCCACATTTTGGGGCAACCGAAAAAACAGCTCAAGGGAACCAGATTCGTCTCAGACGATGACGTGAAAGTCAGTTGCAGACGTTTTGAAGCAACAACCCAAGGAGCTTTACGAGACGGGAATTACGAGACTCGTTAGTCAACGGGACAAATTTCTAAATGCTCATGGAGGCTACTTTTAAATAAAGTACCCCGTTTGTCATATATTCGCATTGGCTCACTTTCATTTGACTCGCCCTCGTACATTATGCAGAACCGCTGCTTCTTATACGTGCTCTCTATTGCGGCTATAATTTCGGTGCAATTACTCACGATACACGACCGTTGACAGCTGCTCCTGCGTAATACATTGGAACAAATAACAGCGTCATTGATATTGTCACGTGGTGGTGACGTAGAACACAGTAGCAATACTGTGAACGAGAAAACTAACTTTTATTGGGCGAACTTGTGCCCACAAAACAGGCTACACTTATAGCACAACGAAAGCGGCGAACACAGTCGGCGATCGTCGGAAATCTCGTCAGCGGGTCAAGCGCGTCGGCTTTTATAGAGCAGTCATCGAATGTTCCAGACTAATCGTTGGGACCCGCGTGCCTTCCACATAGTTCTACATCATTCGCGTCAGGCGATGAAATCAGATAACACAAGGTTCGTCGACAACAGACCGCGGATAGAAGCATCGATAACTTTCCAGAAACTTCAGATACATGCAGGTGCGTCCCGCGCTGTGTGATAGCATTTGTTAGGCGGCGAAGCGTGGTCGCCCGATAAAGATAAGTACACGTGTCAATACCCCCCTCTTAAAAAAAGCATCGACCCGATGCTGCAAACAAACGAAAGTAATACACAAAAGCACTCGTAGCAAAGAAAACAACAAAAATAACGAAGTTCGTCAGCGTCCGTAAAAGGGTTTAAGGCGCACCACGTGGACCACTTCAGATCGTGCGCGGCGCCGCTGTGAATGCGAAATGCCGTCTGGCACGACCTCATAGTCCAGAGCGCCAATACGTCGGATGACCTTGTAGGGTCCGAAATAGCGTCGCAGTAGCTTCTCACTGAGTCCTCGTCGGCGTATCGGGGTCCATACCCAAACACAGTCGCCGGGCTGGTACTCGACGAAGCGTCGTCGGAGGTTGTAGTGTCGGCTGTCGGTCCTCTGTTGGTTCTTGATCCGGAGGCGGGCGAGCTGTCGAGCTTCTTCGGCGCGCTGGAGATAGCTAGCGAATGTCACAATTCTCTTCATCGGCGACGTGGGGCAGCATGGCGTCGAGCGTCGTCGTCGGGTTTCTGCCGTAAACCAGCTTAAACGGCGTGATCTGTGTTGTTTCTTGCACCGCCGTGTAGTAAGCGAAGGTTACATACGGCAGGACCGCGTCCCACGTCTTGTGCTCAACGTCGACGTACATCGCTAGCACGTCGGCGAGGGTCTTATTCAGGCGCTCCGTGAGACCATTAGTTTGCGGATGGTAGGCAGTTGTCCTCCTGTGGCTTGTCTGGCTATATTGCAGAATGGCTTGGGTGAGCTCTGCTGTAAAAGCCGTTCCTCTGTCGGTGATGAGGACTTCTGGGGCGCCATGTCGCAGCAGGATGTTCTCGACGAAAAATTTCGCCACCTCGGCTGCGCTGCCTTTCGGTAGAGCTTTTGTTTCAGCGAAGCGGGTGAGATAGTCCGTCGCCACGACGATCCACTTATTCCCGGATGTTGAGGTCGGAAACGGCCCCAACAAATCCATCCCAATCTGCTCGAATGGTCGACGAGGAGGTTCGATCGGCTGTAGTAACCCTGCTGGCCTTGTCGGTGGTGTCTTGCGTCGTTGACAGTCTCGGCATGTCTTGACGTAACGGGCGACGTCGGCGGTAAGACGCGGCCAGTAATACCTTTCATGTATCCTCGACAGCGTCCGGGAGAATCCGAGGTGCCCAGCAGTGGGATCGTCGTGTAAGGCGTGCAGTACTTCTGGACGCAGCGCCGACGGAACAACAAGAAGGTAGTTGGCGCGGACTGGTGAAAAGTTTTTCTTCACGAGTAGGTTGTTTTGAAGCGTGAACGAAGATAATCCACGCTTAAATGCCCTAGGGACAACGTCGGTGTGCCCTTCCAAATACTCGACAAGGGCTTTTAGCTCCGGGTCCCCTCGTTGTTGATCAGCGAAGTCTTCCGCGCTTATTATTCCAAGGAAGGGGTCGTCATCCTCGTTACCTTGCGGCGGCGGGTCAATGGGGGCGCGTGATAGGCAATCGGCATCTGAGTGTTTTCGACCGGACTTGTATGTTACAGTGATGTCGTATTCTTGTAGTCTGAGGCTCCACCGTGCCAGCCGTCCTGAAGGGTCCTTTAAGTTAGCTAGCCAACACAACGCGTGATGGTCGCTGACCACTCTGAATGGCCTGCCATATAGGTAGGGGCGAAATTTCGCTGTAGCCCAAACGATGGCGAGGCATTCCTTTTCCGTTGTGGAATAATTGCCTTCCGCTTTTGACAACGACCGGCTAGCGTAAGCTATCACGTGTTCATGTCCATCTTTTCTCTGGACTAGGACGGCACCGAGGCCTAGGCTACTGGCGTCAGTGTGGATTTCGGTATCGGCGAGCTCGTCGAAGTGCGCAAGTACGGGCGGCGACTGCATGCGTCGTTTGAGTTCTTCAAATGCGTCGGCCTGCGGCGTTTCCCACTTGAACTCGACGTCACATCTAGTTAGCTGCGTCAGCGGCTCTGCGATGCGTGAAAAGTTCTTGACAAATCGCCTGTAGTAGGCACACATGCCAAGAAATCTACGCACTGCCTTCTTGTCGATGGGCCGTGGGAACTTTGCTATGGCAGCTGTCTTCTACGGGTCGGGGCGGACTCCAGACTTGCTGATGACGTGGCCTAGCAACAGAAGCTCATCGTAGGCGAAGCGGCACTTTTCTGGCTTCAGAGTGAGCCCTGATGACTTGATGGCCTCGAGTACTGTTGCGAGCCGCCTAAGGTGATCGTCGAAATTTTCGGCGAAGACAACGACGTCATCCAAGTAAACGAGACAGGTCTGCCACTTCAATCCTGCTAAAACCGTGTCCATCACGCGCTGGAACGTTGCAGGCGCCGAGCACAGTCCAAATGGCACAACCTTGAACTCGTAGAGGCCGTCTGGGGTGATGAAGGCGGTCTTTTCGCGACCTCTTTCGTCGACTTCAATTTGCCAATAGCCAGACTTGAGGTCCATCGACGAGAAGTATTTAGCGTTGCAGAGCCGATCTAATGCGTCGTCTATCCGTGGGAGGGGGTATACATCCTTCTTCGTGATCTTGTTCAGTCGACGATAATCGACACAGAAACGTAGGGTTCCGTCCTTTTTCTTTACCAGGACAACAGGGGATGCCCACGGGCTTTTCGACGGCTGGATGATGTCGTCGCGCAGCATTTCGTCGACTTGTTCTCTTATAGGTTCACGTTCCCGCGTCGAAACTCGGTAAGGGCTCTGGCGTAGTGGTCGAGCGCATTCTTCGGTTATTATGCGATGCTTTGCGACTGGTGTTTGTCGAATCCTCGATGACGTCGAAAAGCAGCCTTTGTATCGTCGAAGCAGACTTCTGAGCTGTTGCTGCTTAATCACGGGGAGACTTGGACTTATGTCGAAGTCTGGCTCGGGAACTACGGTTGTCGGGGTAGATGCGATAGAATCCGAGAGGACAAAGGCATCGCTGGTTTCCACAATTTCCTCGATGTATGCGATCGTCGTGCCCTTGTTGATGTGCTTGAACTCCTTGCTGAAGTTTGTCGGCAACACTTTCGTGTTTCCTCCGTGCAGTCGAGCGATCCCTCTTGCGACGCAAATTTCACGGTCGAGCAGTAGACGTTGGTCGCCTTCGATGACGCCTTCTACGTCAGCGGGTGTTTCGGTGCCGACCAAAATAACAATGCTGGAGCGAGGCGGGATGCTCACTTGATCTTCAAGCACACTCAAGGCGTGGTGACTACGAGGGCTCTCCGGTGGTATCGCATGATCTTCCGACAGCGTTATTGACTTCGACTTCAGGTCGATGACTGCGCCGTGTTGGTTGAGGAAGTCCATGCCGAGAATGACGTTTCGTGAACACTGTTGGAGGATAACGAAGGTGACAGGGTAAGTCCGGTCGTGGATGGTAATTCTTGCCGTGCACATTCCTGTCGGCGTAATCAGGTGTCCTCCAGCGGTCCGAATTTGAGGGCCTTCCCATGCAGTCTTAACCTTCTTAAACTCGACAGTGATGTGTCCACTCATGACTGAGTAATCGGCGCCTGTGTCGACTAAGGCGGTGACTGCGTGGCCGTCTAGAAACACGTCGAGGTCGGTGGTTCTTTGCCTTGCGTTGCGGTTGGGTCTTGGCGTCGGATCACGGCTGCGTCGTGTTGAACTGAAGCTGGTACGTCGCGTCGTCAAGTTGTCTTTCGTCGGTGTAGTCTTGGCTTCCTGACTTCCTCGGGATGGCGGCGTGTCGTTATTATGTCGTCGAGATGGTTTCTTCGGCGTCTTCGTCGGCGGCGGAGGATCTTCGTCAGTTCGACGAACAGCAACCGCTCCTCCATCGGTTGCTGCTTTTAGTTTTCCGGATATGGGCTCGCTGACCGGCCCCGGGCTGGGCCAGTGTATGGTCGGCGCTGCGGCGAGAGGTAGCGGCCTGGTGATGGCGAACGCGACGGTCGTCGAGAGCTCCACTGAGTAGCGGCGAGGTAGTCGGCGATGTCACGAGGGCGTTCACCTTCCCGAGGGCGCGGTGCATCGACGGCGAACCCTTGCAATGCCAGGTTGCGGTATGGGCATCGGCGGCATACATGGCCGGCTTCGCCGCAGTGGTAGCAGACCGGGCGGTGGTCGGGGGCTCGCCAAATGTCCGTCTTCCTCGCGTAGCTGCGCTGGGCGACGGGTGGGCGTGCTGGCGGCGGCGGTGGTGGACGACGGAATTGCGGCGTTACAGGGCCCTGGCGCGGTCGTGGAGGAGGACCTTGACGGCGTACGACGGCGGCGTACGTCATCGCTTCGGGCTGGGGTTGCGGTAATTTAGGTTGCACCTCCGGAACTCCAAGCGACCGCTGAACCTCATCTTTGACGATGTCAGCGATCGAGGCCACTTGAGGCTGCGACGACGGGAAGATCTTCTGAAGCTCCTCTCGTACGACTGCTCTGATAGTCTCGCGTAGATCGTCGGTAGCCAGTGATTGAACCCCGGCGTAATTTGTAAAGTTCGTGCGGTGATCGAATTGCCGGTTTCGGATCTCGAGTGTCTTCTCAATGTTCGTCGCCTCACGAAGAAACTCTTCGACGGTCTTCGGTGGGCTTCTTACCATCCCGGCGAAAAGTTCCTCCTTTACACCACGCATCAGTAGGCGGACTTTCTTTTCCTCGGACATTTCCCGGTCGGCGTGGCGGAATAGGCGGCTCATTTCTTCCGTGTAGATCGCGGTCGTCTCATTAGGTAGCTGCACCCGCCGTGGTTGCTCAGTGGCTATGGTGTTGGGCTGCTGAGCACGAGGTCGCGGGATCGAATCCCGGCCACGGCGGCCGCATTTCGATGGGGGCGAAATGCGAAAACACCCGTGTGCTTAGATTTAGGTGCACGTTAAAGAACCCCAGGTGGTCGAAATTTCCGGAGTCCCCCACTACGGCGTGCCTCATAATCAGAAAGTGGTTTTGGCACGTAAAACCCCATAATTTAAAAAAAAAAAATTAGGTAGCTGCACCCGGGTTTCTAATAGCGCTTGGGCTCGTTCTCGGCGTACGACGCTTGCGAACGTCTGCAGGAAGCCGCTTCGGAAAAGTTCCCAGGTCGTTAAGGTGGCTTCTCGGTTCTCGAACCACGTCCTCGCCGCGTCTTCCAAAGCGAAGAAGACATATCGCAGTTTGTCGTCGCTGTTCCAGTTGTTAAAGGTAGCGAATCTCTCGTACGTCTCGAGCCAGTTTTCCGGGTCCTCAAAAGTTGAACCGCGGAACGTCGGAGGCTCCCTGGGCTGCTGCAGCACGACGGGTGACGCTGGGGCTGCCATTGGTGTGGACGTGGTGGCCATCTTCCTAGTCGTCTCAGGCAAAAGTCCGTGCTCCGGGGGCAGTCCTTGCAGCCTGCGGCTACCTCGCTGGTTCTTGGCGACGTTGGTGTCTTCCGAGTGAGGGCTTAATTTGGGTCACGGCTTTGTGGGGGCGACCGGTACATGAACGCAAAGCACCTCCACCAGATGTCACGTGGTGGTGACGTAGAAGAACACAGTAGCAACACTGTGAACGACTAAACTAAATATTATTGGGTGAACCTGTGCCCACAAAACAGGCTACACTTATAGCACAACGATAGCGGCGAACACAGTCGGCGATCGTGGAAAATCTGATCAGCGGGCCAAGCGCGTCGGCTTTTATACAGCAGTCATCGAATGTTCCAGACTAATCGTTGGGACCCGCGTGCCTTCCACATAGTTCTACATCATTCACGTCAGGCGATGAAATCAGATAACACAAGGTTCGTCGACAACAGACCGCGGATAGAAGCATCGATAACTTTCCAGAAACTTCGGATACATGCAGGTGCGTCCCGCGCTGTGTGATAGCATTTGTTAGGCGGCGAAGCGTGGTCGCCCGATAAAGATAAGTACACGTGTCAATATTTTTCACTGGCCGTTGCATATGTACAAGAATGTAAACAAGGATCTTGAATGACAAAGTTTCATTAACATATTTGTCCTCAACTTGTTCATTTCATGGCCCTTACATTTTTCATATCAGCGGCATGCACTGCTTTGCTGGTTTCGAAGTGATGTAGTTCTAAAGTTCGTGTGATATTTTCTTTACTTACCAAATAGACAAAAACATGGAAGCATTGACATCATTTAAGTTGGGCACAATTTTTGGCACATACGAGTATAATAGTTTATGAAAAAATAAATATTTTACTTGTATTGACAGTGCGTAGCGTTCAAGAATTCGTTTGCGGCAATTTTGGCAATGACAATGCAGTTATTATTCATGTATTTGTTCCCTAGGCAAATTGTTTAAGAGGAAGCTTTAGCTCGGGCCCAACTGCGACGCGGCCTATTCAGATATATGTAAAACGCAGAAACGCTTTTCTGAGATAACTGCTGAATCGCTTTTAATGAAATTTGTTGCATTTGAGAGAGTAAGTTAAATTCTAGTGTCTGTTGGAAGCGGAATTTCGATTTAGGGCCCGAACTTTGTTTAATATATTTTGAAGAATTCGAAACTTCGAAACAAATAGAAGCACGAATTTTACAAATGAATAGTTCTGCATCAAGAAAATATATCGCGGTTCTGTAAATGGCATCCATCACACCATTCATAGCGGACAAATTCTATATGTCTGTTTGTATCTTACGTGAATTGGTTATGTTATGTACAAGGGTTCTGCAAAAGCCGTATTTCCATAATACTTAACTTTTTAAGACTCATGTGTAACATCAATTTTGTCCGCTGTAGATGTACTATTATGTGCAATTCACATCAATATCAATTTTCATTGCTGATTTACAGAGTTGTAAACTTCATTCTGTCGTTTTCTGAAAATTTTCGATTTTTGCCACTTTTCAATAAAATATTGACGACCTAAATCGAAAATTCGAAAAACCAATCACTAGAATTTCAGTTTTTCTTTTAAATGCAACAAACCTCATCAAATTTGGTGCAGTGCTTGCCGAGAAAAATGAATTCTCCTTCTACATGTATTTAGATAGGAGCATCCGACCTAATGTTTCCTCTTAGGAGGAGGCCGAGCTGCATTGTGAGCCCCCCCACCCCCACCCCCCCCGAACGAGATTTCTGGCTACGCCACTGTCCAATGACAGCTATCACTACTCCATTTGGCCTACTTGAATTTGTCTGTATGCATTATGGTTTGAAGAACGCGGCGCAAACTTATCAAAGCTTCATGTACGAGGTTACGCACGGACTCCCGTTGATTTTGGGCTATTTTGACAACATGGTCATTGCAAGTCCTACAGACGAGGAGCACAAAGAGCGCCTTTGCTTTCTATTTCAGCGACTGGATGAACACTGTTGATCCTAAGGATCCAGAAATGCATTTTCCAAGTTGAAGCCCAGGATTTTCTCGGCCATCGCATTTCACTCCAAGCCATCAAGCCACTGGAATCACGGGTGCGGGAAATCCAGGCATTCCCCTCTCCAACCTCCTTCCGAATCTTGCGCGAGCTTCTGGGGCTCATAAACTTCCTTAGGCGCTTCATACCGTCCTGCGCACAGGTTCTCCAGCCGCTTAGCCACCTGCTGCGCCGTGACTCCAAAAATACGCCTGCCTTCCACTGGTCCTCGGAGCACGAGCACTCCTTCCAGGAAGCCAAAACGTGGTTGGTGACTGCAGTGTTGCTCATTCATCCATTGCTCAACGCGCAAAGCACATGCTCGCCTTATGGTAGGCGCATTGACCACGGCAGTGGATGCAGTATTGCAGCAGCACGATGGCACAGACTGGAGGCCGCTGGCATTCTTCTGAGAGAGCCTCAAATCTACAGAGGCTCGCTACAGCACCTTCGGGAGGGAGATGTTGGTCATCTATTGCACTGTCAACCATTTCCGTTCTTTTTCTTCAAGGCTGTAGCTTTTACATTCGGACCGACTACAAGCCGTTCACCTTCGCTTTCAAGAACGAAAGTTCCTCGTACTCAGAACGTGAGCTTCGGCAACTTTCCTTTGTCTCCTAATTTTCTACTAAAATCCGCAATATTTCTGGGACCAAAAATCAGTTAGCTGACGCACTGTCGCGGATCGGCGCTGGGGATTTCCAAGCTATTGCCTCTGCCAAGCAAGATGACCCCGAGTTGCGCTAATTGCGGGAAAAAGTCTGGTCACCCCAGCCCATATGAATGAATGAATGAATGAATGAATGAATGTTTATTTTAACAGAAAAAAGTACAAATAATCTCTGTCAAAGAGGCTGACAAAAAGGCACAAATGCCTGACTATGTGTCAGTCCCCTTCCGCGACCCGTTCCCAGTGCACAAAACGCTCAAGCACACAGGGTATGCATGGTACACAAAGTAGATACATGCAGAAAAAATGAAAATTGCATAAAATACGTAACATAAATAAAGAATACGAGTTGTGTACATAAGGATGAACAGTCATACCTGGAGCGACAACAAATAAATGTTTTTTTTAAGTGCTTAGGGACGGTGATTCATTTAATATAGTGAGTAAGCCAGGGTGATGATTCAGAAAATCTGCAACTATGAATGCCTGCTTTTTCATGCCGTAATTTGTACGGATCTTGTCCTTGTAAGTTCGTTGCCTTGTGTTGTATTTATGTTCATTCGGGAGGTATGCTTCAAAAAACGCGCTTTCATGGAGTCTTACCTCTTGAAATATTGCAATGGCTGTTCTTTTAATAAGGTTTTCTATTATTAAAATACAGATCTTGAAAAACGGAGCGGAGTGGACTGCACGGGCTAAGGCATTCTGGCATCGAAGCCACACAGAGGCTTATCGCAGACCGCTTCGCTTGTCCAAGGATCAATAAATATGTTCGACGCTGGGCAAGAAGCTGCCAAGCCTATCAAGCCGTGAAAGTGACCAGGCACATGCGTTCACCCATGCAGCCGTTTCGATCGGATGCATTTAAACTTGATGGGGCCTCTTTCGCCGTGCCAAGGTTTCAGGTACTCCTCACGAGTGTCGACTGGTACTCAAAGTGGCCTGAGGCGACGCCTCTCCAAGATACCACGGCCGAAACAGTGCTGGAAGCATTTGTTGCTACGTGGGTGTCGCGGTACGGTTGCCCTTTGCGTATAACTACTGTTGCGCCATACTACGAGCACCACGTGGCGACCACGAGGCGGCGGTAGCTGCCGTACTGCATGCACCACGTGGTTACCACGAAGCAACGAGAACTCCCACTTCTCCGCGACGAATCAAGAATTCGACACGGGAGGCGACTTCAAGAAGCGCCCAGCCATCTCAGCGGCGCCCAGGCATCTCCGCGACAAATCAAGGATTCGACGTGGGCGAGGTCATCACCCTGCCCCGCCTGGTTCCTGCCGACGAGAACTCGCCCAAACCGGTTCCTGCCACCGAGGTGTCGCCGAAGGGATTTAAGGGAGAACCGGCCCATTGTGAGAAGAGAGAGTCGCTTGCAGTCGCCCAGTTTGTCTGATGCACTCCTACTGCTATCTGTACGCTATCATCCACTATCTGTAAATATAGTATAAAGCTTTTCGTTTCTTCTTCGTCTACGGAACGAGTCCGTCTTTCGTCCTCCACCCCGAAGTCACAACAGTGGCGGCAGCGGTGGAATATGAAGCCAGATAACGCCCGCTACACCGCTCAACGAGGACCACGAGGACCACTGCTCAACGGTGGCCACGAGGACCACCGGCATCAGCTACTTTGGAGGGGCTGATGCCCGACGTTTGCCTTTCGCATCGCCAGACTTTGTCGCGCACGTAAATGCTAAGGACCATTGCTCAAGTATTCTGAAAGGGTTATAGTGGTTTTCTCTTATTTCGCTTCAGGCCATGCATAGATTTCCGGCTTCGGAAGCAAAGCTAATTTAGAGGCAGAACTGGAGACGAGCCGTCAGATCACGATGGACAAGCTCAGGATACAGGACCTTCTCGATGTTTGTCAAGAGATGGGCATTTCAGTTGCCGCGGCAAGGCGAAAGAAAGCCATTCTGTACGTTATGAGGGCACAAGAGGTAACTGAGGAGGAAGTCGAAGAGGTTATTCTTGAGAGGAGAAATGAGGAAAAAAATGCTCGACGAGGCAGAATAGAAAAGGCGCGAAGGGACAGAGGAGAGAAAAAGGCGCGAGGAGCGATATTATGGTCTTAAAATGAGAGAACTTGAAATAGAGCAAATTTGAATCAGCTCGGCGCGTTCAAGTCCCCTTTTCTGTGGAGACGATACGCCGTAACTGAGAATACAGGACCTGATGTTACCGTACAGGATAGTCGGTGATATCGCACTTTTTCTCGTGAATTTCAAACGAACGTGTGAAAAAATAGGGCTGGACGAAAGCCTTTGGTCTCAAAAACTTCTTTCGGTTGTCCCAGGAGAGACCGCGGAAGTTCTCGCACGCTTGTCTAAAGAAGACTGCGAGAACTATGCAGGGGCGTAGCCAGGGGGGGGGGCTTATGGGGCTTCAGCCCCCCCCCCCGAAATTTTTTCGTGCTGTCCATGCACCGCCGGCAAAAGCAACCCCCGGAACCGGAAATCATTCTGGATTTTGTCTAGAATGTCTTTTTGACGCTCGAAAAAACATTTAACCGCGACGATAGCGAATTCGGGCTAGATTTCGCGGCAACGCCCACGCACCGAGGGTCACATAGCGCCAAGCAGCCCCATCCGACCACAAAGTTTCAAGGTCGTTTTGATGGTGAGCGGGCTCACCGCGGCATCTCGCTGAGGCCGCGGAATCTATGGAGCGCATGGATGGCAATTCCGAAAATTTATGGGTATAAATCTGATAAACTCTTGATGTGAAAGATCCATTGACATTTCCAAAGTTGTGCTTTAGATATTCAATTGCGGAACCTTGTGGATTTAATGTCGTTATGAACATTTGACGCCAAAGGTCCATTGACTTTTCTAAAGTCTTACATCGGAACCCACAACGAGACAAGTCAAATCAACACACTATCAGACAAGTTGACAGAGCACGCAGCGAGGTTCAATGAGACGAAGCGTTGTGGTGGTTCATTTGTGCCGCCAGGTCACATAAAAAATATCAACATTTTTTTTTAACCCACGCGAAAACATCCATATCAAAACACGTAGTTAGCCAGCCAGGCTAACTACGTTCTTATTTATTTTTTCTACTTTGACTTTTATTCGCGAGGACACATTGAGCCCCTTCAATTTTTTTTTGTTCTCGCTACCATACCCGCGGGCTGCCAGAGCCAGCCAGAGCGCATACGTTTTTCTCGCGTGGCCCTGACCATCGCGCGGCGCACTTCGGTGCGCGTTCGGTTTTCTCTGGCCGACTGGATTTTCGCCTGGCAGAGTTTTGGACACTTTCTGGCTAGCAGACGATATAAAGAAAAAATGGTCGCTTGCAGTCATCACTGTGGGGACTCGACGAATTGCACCGCGTTCGCTTTTGCAGAACTTCTCCGGAAAGTCTTGTCTCGCCGGTGTAGGATACCGAGCAGTATGCGTGTGGTTGGTTCTCAGTGGACCAAGCGTCTCGTGTTTTCTTCGATATTCCTTCCGTAGCCAAATTAGGTGCCCAAAGTAGGCATTCGATTGTGGCCAACATACTTTCCTATGCGTTTTTTTCATTTCGGTGCCCCCGCGCCACAGAAGGAAAAAAAAAAATACATTGTTGCGGCGCAGCGAATTCTCGCATGGTGAAAGTTCGATTTTGTTACTTCTTTTGTGGAAAGTAATGAGCCACGGGACGCTTCAGTTGCCAGATACTCTTATTATATTATTGTGATAGCAATTATATGGACACTCCAGGCGCATTCCTACCGTCACCGTCGCCCTCATGTTTCGTATAAAGTCCAAGGGTGATAACAACGTGACCGCGTGCCGCATGCTGTATGTGCGAGTGAAAGCGAGCGTAGGGGGGGTGGGGGGTGGAATGGCTGAGCTAAGTCGCGTGTGCGCAAAGGAAAAAAGTGGGGAGCAAGCGCGCCGCCTTCCGTCGCTTGCGATACATCGGGGGGAGTGCATGGAATTGGGGCAAAATCTAGGATGCTGCGAATCTGTGATCGCGCAACATGTTTATTTGCCTTGTTTGACACATTAATACAGCGACTTTTTCTTAGATACGTAGATTTATTCGAGTCTTATACGTATATTTAAATATATTGTTGCGAGGTTTCGTGTTTACGTCCAATGAACTTTGTCTCCAGTCACACTTTTTGCCCTTTATCAAGCTGTATCTTCGCATTTCTAATGCACGAGTGCGAGTCGCAATAATTGTTCGGTTCATTATCTGCGAGGCATGCGCGTAGCAGAGTGGCATCTCTCATTTACAAAAGTGGTACGCATGTGTGAGGATAAATGTTCTTTAATGCTGTCATACACTGGGTTGAACATGGTTGCCTGACATAATGGATACCCAAAAAGCTGAACAGCGTGGTATCGCGAAGTTTTTGACAGCTAAAGGTGTTTCCCAAAAACAAATTAATAGCCGTATGGCTGCAATGTACGTTGAACATTGCATTTCATTGCCCACTGTATAGCGTGGGAGCAAACGGTTCAAAGAAGAATGGGAAAGTTGCAAAGACATTCCAAGACCGGGCCAATGCCATCATGCAACCACATCCCCCACAATTTCAAAGGTTGATGAGCTGATGAGACAAGAATGGAGGACAAGCATCGACGAACTGGCAGAGCGTGTGAAAATCAGTCACGGCTCGGTTCACGCCATAATTCATGAGCACCTCGGTTATCGGCTCTTGTGCGCGCAATTGATGCCCAAGATTTTAATCCACCGCCAGAAGACGCAGAAGTTTGGCGCTGCTTTGACTAATCTGATCCGGTATCACAATGAGGATGACGATTTCTTGTTTGCTATTGTGATCGGGGACGAACCATGGTGCCACTACCACGAGTCTGAAACACGACGGCAAAGCTTACAGTGGAAACATTCGAACTTACCACGGCCAAAGAACGCAAAGGCCGTCATTCTCGCCGGAAAGGTGTTGACTTTTTTTTCGAATGTAAGGGCCATTACTGATAGAATTTGCTCAATCTTGAGAGACTATCAATTGTTACCGATATTGTGAAACGCCGGAACCACTGCGTGTCGCAATCAAGAACAAACTACGTGGAAAATTGACGAATTGGGTCATCTTGTTCCACGACAATGCCCATCCCCACGTCGCGGATGTGGTTAATACAAAACTGGCAAAGTTCAAGTGGGAAACCCTGCAACATCCGTCATACAGCTCAGACCTGTCCCATTGCGACTTCCACATTTCGGGGCAACCAAAAAACAGCTCAACGGACCTAGATTCGTGCCGGACGATGACGTGAAAGAGTCAGTTACAGACTTTTTGAAGCAGCAACCTAAGGAGTTTCATGAGACGGGAATCACGCGACTCATTAGTCAATGGGGCAAATGTCTAAATTCTCATGAAGACTACTTTTTAATAAAGTACCCCGTCTGTCATATATTCGCATTGGCTCACATTCATTTGACTCGCCCTCGTATAGCTTGCAGAACTGCTTCTTATACGTGCTCTCTGTTGCGACTATAATTTCGGTGCGATTACTCACGATTCACGACCGGTGATAGCTGCTCCTGCGTAATGCATTGGAACAAATGACAGCGTCATGGAGATTTTTCACTGGCCATTGCATATATACAAGAATGTAAACACGGTTCTTGAATGACTAAGTTTTATTAACATATTTGTCCTCAACTTGTTCATGGCTTTTTCATTTTTCATATCAGCGGTATGCGCTGCTTTCCTGGTTCCGAACTGATATAGTTTTATAGTTCGTGTGATATTTACTTATTAAATACACAAAAACATGGAAGCATTGATATCAGTTACCTTGGGCACAATTTTTGGCGCATACGAGAATATTCTTTTATGAAAAAATACACATTTTACTTGTTTGGACAGTGCGTAGCGTTCAAGAATACGTTTATAGCATTTTTTACAATGGTAATGCAGTTATTATTCATGTATTTGATCCCTCGAGAAATTGTTTAGGAGGAAGCTTTAGCTGGGGCCCAATCCGACGCGGCCTATTCAAATACATGTAAAACGCAGAAACGCTTTTCTGAGATAGTCCTGCTAATCGCTTTTAATGAAATTTGTTGCATTTGAGAGAGAAGGTAAATTATAGTGTGTGTCGGAAACAGAATTTAGATTTACGACCTGAATTTTGTATAAAATATTTTGAAAAATTTGAAATTTCGAGAAAATAGAAGCACGACGTTTACAAAATAATAGCTATGTACCAAGAACAGATATCTCGGTTCTGTAAACGGCAACTATTAGGAAAGTCAATGCGGACAAACTTGCTGTGTCAATTTGTATCGTGCGTGATTTGGTTACGTTGTGTACAAGAGTTCTGCAAAAGTCGTATTTCCATAATACAATTTTTTTTTAGATTCATGTGTAATATATCTATTTTGTCCGCTGTAGATGTACTCTAAGGTGCAATTCACAGAATTGTGCTATCATTTCTCATTGGTGAGTTACTGAGTTTTAAACTTGATAGTTTCGCTTTCTGAAAATTTGCGATTTTGGCAAATGTTTAATATAGAATTGACCGCCTAAATAAACATTCGAAACCAACAGTCACTAGAATTTAAGTTTTTCTTTTATATTCAACAAACATCGTGGAATTCGGGGCAGTTGTTGCGAAGAAAAACGAATTACCCTTCTACATGTATTTAAGTAACAGCACCCGAGGTAACGCTTCCTCTTAAGGAGGAGGCCGAGCTGCAACATGAGCCCCCCCCCCCCCCCCCCCCCGAACGAAATTTCTGGCTACGCCACTGGAACTATGGAAAGGTAAATGCCGCGCTCCTTCGGAAATACCACCTCTCCGCCAAGGCATTTCCACAGCGGTTTAGAAAGGCAAAAAGGGGCAGCGAGTCGCACACTGAGTTCGCCTACGAGTTAAAGTCTAACCTAAAAGAGTGGCTCAAAAGTGCAGAAGTGTACGGCAACCACGACAAGGTGCTTTAATACATAGCACTGGAGCTGTTTTACCGAGTTTCTCCAGAAGAAGTTAGACTTTGGCTGCAGGACAGTCTCCCAGAGGTAGACCTAGAGAAGGCATAGCAGCCCGCGGAGGAATATTACACGCGCCAAAACTTCCAAAGAAAACCAATTCAGGAAGATAGGCTAGAAAAAAAGGCCTATTCTGTAAAGTGAGTTTCCCCTCGCAACCCAGTTTCGCCGAATAAGAAATTATCCACGAGCGACGAGTTTAACAAGGGAGTGTCGACTAAGGCTGAGGTGGCGCGGGAAGGGCTAGCAGAGACAGCCCAGTAGACTGGGGCTGCTAAAGCTAAGGCAGACGTAGAGCGCGTGTTCGAGGCCCGGGGACCAATTATCTGCTTCCGTTGCAGAAAGGAAGGCCATATTTCCTCAAATTGCAAGGAGCAAATCGCGTTTGCCAGCATTGGCCAGTCGGACGAAAATCTGAGGCTGCTCGAGCCATATATGCAGGATATTGTGGTAAACGGAAAAAGGGGCAGGGCACTTCGCAATTCAGCCGCCACCATGGATGTTACTCATCCGTCCTGTTTCTGCCGGAGACTATATTGGGGAATGCGCCTGGATCAGACAAGTTGAAGAAGAGCGCGTGCTTGCCGGTTGCCAGGGTAACCCTCCAGGGCGCGTTTGGAAGGTTGCAAACGGAGGCCGCCGTGAGTCCAAGTTTACCCGCACACTTTTCATATCTTTTTTTCAAACAAATCGGAGCAGCTTTTAGAAAACGAGGTCCGGTAATTCTCTGCCAGTGTCGCTTGCGTGGCATTAACGCGATTGCTGTCACGCGCCCTCTCAAAGAAACGTGAAAGCACATCTTCAAACGAGGAAACTGGCAATGTAACGTCCTCACAGCGGCAGTCTAGGCCGGGAGATACGGCTGATGAAAAGCAGATGACCCAGACTTGTGATGGATCAATTACCGGATCAGTGACAGTGGGTCAGGAGCCTTTCGAGACACGGGAAAATGGGGCCCCTAGGGCTGAAGTGGAGGGTTCACTGCTTAGTCCAGCCTGCTTTTTCTGGGAGCAGCTTAGTAGGGTTGAACGAAAGGCGCTTTTCGTGGCACAGAAAATTGACCCTTTGCTAACTGTGCTGCAGGCTAATGTAAATGAAGAAGTCGCCCGAAAGAATATCTCCTTCTACACTAGGTCAGGTCTCAACTACCGGAAATATCAGGATTTCAAGGATCGGACACAAAACCTACCGACCACAGCTTTTAGAGTTAGCGCATGGGAATGTTTGGGCGGGTCACTTCGGTATCAAGAAGACAAAGGCTAGGTTAGCACAAGATTTCTATTGGCCAGAATGCTGGAAAGAGGTTGAAACATTTCTTCGGTCATGCGACGCATGTCAGCAAGTTGGTAAACCCAATGACAAGTGACGGGGTTTTACTCGGAGTAAGACAGGGCAAAATATACATTTTCTTAGATCGCCTCAGCTGTGTCTTGCCTGCCCGAATGACTGTTAAGAATCGCTTTGCAATATATTCTTTAGCTGTTTATTCTATTTGAATGAGTCTTTGAGAGCACTATTTGTGGAGGTCTGTATCCCCGTCTCTCTATCGGGAGCGTGTTTAGTGTTTAATACAAGAACCGTAATGGTGCTGTTGTAAGCACAGAGGGGGTTAGAGCGTTTGTTTTCATAGAGTTTGGTCTGGCGTTGTGGAGAGCATTGCAAGGGTCCTCACTTTCACCGAAGTGAATGGCGTTGATTTTCGGCTACTCCGTGAGCTTTCTCAGATCCAAGCAAAGGAAAGACCAACGGAGGAAAGGGCGGCGAAGCCATTTCCTTGGCCCCATCAAGGACGTCACCCAATCAGCACATCGCATACGTCGAGCCGCGTCGAACCGCTCGACTTCTGGATGTATTATCTGGCGGCGGGGGTGCTGTTGTGCTATACTACGAGCACCACGCGCCTACCACGAGGCGACGAGAGCTCCCACTTCTCCGTGCCGAATCAAGAATTTGACACGGGAGGTGACTTCAAGAAGCGCTCAGCCATCTCCTCGGCGCCCAGGCATGTCCGCGACGAAGCAAGAATTCGACGCAGGCGAGGTCATCACCCTGCCCCGCCTGGTTCCTGCCGACGCAAACTCGCTCAAACCGGTTCCTGCCGACGAAGTGTCGCTGAAGAGATTTAAGGGAGAACCGGCCCATTGTGAGAAGAGAGAGTCGCTTGCAGCCGCCCAGTCGGTCTTATGCGCTCCTACTGCTACCTGTACGCTATCATCCACTATCTGTAAATATTGTATAAAGTTTTTCGTTTCTTCTTCGTCTACGGAACGAGTACGTCTTTCGCGCTCCACCCCGAAGTCACAACACTACTGACCGAGGCCGAAAATTCCAAAGTTCGCTTTTTCTGCTCTGGCGAGACTGCTCGGCACGCGCCTTCCTAACACCTCGTCTTACAAACCACACAGCAACGGTATGTTCGAGCGTCTCCACCGACAACTGAAGGCGTCATTGACCACTACAGTTGACAGACAGCACTGAGTGGAAAGGCTACCCCTAGTACTACTGGGGCTGCGAACAACAATCAAGGATGACTTCGGTGTCAGCGCAACCTAGATGCTCTATGGGTCAGCAAACCGCGTTCCAGGACAGTTTTACGGTCGTAAACTGGGTTACATAGCGCAAGAGCACGGGATGAGCGCTAACTTTCAACAATTCATTTACTGAAGCATATATATATATATATATATATATATATATATATATATATATATATATATATATATATATATATATATATATATACACTCACTGAGAAGCCCCTGCAACAGACACACTGAAGGAAACGAAGAAAAGGAAAAGCAGTCATGTGACTCATCATCATCATCCTCAGCCTGGTTACACCCACTGCAGGGCAAAGGACTCTCCCATACTTCCCCAACTACCCCGGTCATGTGCTAATTGTGGCCATGTTGTCCCTGCAAACTTCTTAATCTCATCCGCCCACCTAACTTTCTGCCGCCCTCTGCTACGCTTCCCTTCCCTTGGAATCCATTCCGTAACTCTTAATGACCATCGGTTATCCCTCCTCATTACGTGTCCTGCCCATGCCCATTTCTTTTTCTTGATTTCAACTAAGATGTCATTTACCCGCGTTTGTTCCCTCACCCAATCTGCTCTTTTCTTATCCCTTAACGTTACACCTATCATTCTTCTTTTCATAGCTCGCTGCGTCGTCCTCAATTTAAGTAGAACCCTTTTCGTAAGCCTCCAGGTTTTTGCCCCGTACGTGAGTACTGGTAAGACACAGCTGTTATAATCTTTTCTCTTGAGGGATAATGGCAACCTGCTGTTCATGATCTGAGAATGCCTGCCAAACGCACCCCAGCCCATTCTTATTCTTCTGATTATTTCAGTCTCATGACCCGGATCCGCAGTCACCACCTGTCCTAAGTAGATGTATTCCCTTACCACTTCCAGGGCCTCACTACCTATCGTAAACTGCTGTTCTCTTCCGAGACTGTTAAACATTACTTTAGTTTTCTGGAGATTCATTTTTAGACCCACCCTTCGGCTTTGCCTCTCGAGGTCAGTGAGCATGCATTGCAGTTGGTCCCCTGAGTTACTAAGCAAGGCAATATCATCAGCGAATCTCAAGTTACTAAGGTATTCTCCATTAACTCTTATCCCCAATTCTTCCCAATCCAGGTGTCTGAATATCTCCTGTAAACACGCTGTGAATAGCATTGGAGAGATCGTATCACCCTGCCTGACGCCCTTCTTTATTGGGATTTTGTTGCTTTCTTTATGGAGGACTACGGTGGCTGTGGAGCCGCTATATATATCTTTCAGTATTTTTACATACGGTTCGTCTACACCCTGATTCCGCAATGCCTCCATGACTGCTGAGGTTTCGACTGCATCAAACGCTTTCTCGTAATCAATTGAATTTTTGGCCATGTGACTACTATGCCCAAAAATTCAAGCTCTTTCTGAGATAAAAGGATATACGGCGTGCTAACAAAATTGTCACCTACTCTAGTTATTTCAGCTGCTTCGACAATTTCCCTCGTTATCTTATTCCTGTGGCGATAGACAACAACAGTTTGTTTTAATAGAGGTTACATGGTGCCTTCACGTCACATATTATACAACGAGGAGCCAGATGCCCATCTATTGCGATGCTCTCCACTTTATTACTGTCCTCCGCCAGACGCACGTTTAGACATCTGCCCGTCTGGCTCACGTAGTACTTCCCACACGAAAGTGGAGTCTTGTACACCACGTTACGAGTGCATGTAACAAAAGGATACTTGTTTGCGGTAGCGCAACTTGGCTTTCGTTTCCTCGTGGGACAGCTCAACACACTCAACCTCAAGAGTATGTTAGGTGCTGTAAAAACAACGTTTATATCAGACCGTTGCCCTACCTTTTTTAGGTTGTGGGAAACCTTATGAAAGTAGGGAATTACAGCCACCTTTCTTTTGTCACTTTGTTCTTTCTTCTTTCTTTCGTCATCCGCTCTCTGCTTATCGCTCATGTGTGGAGTTAGCTTCCTTCGACGATGCAGGCTTTCATTAACCGAGATAGTATGTCTCGGATAGTTCGCTGCTTCCAGACGAGCCACCTGCTCACGGTTTTTCGGCACTCAGCAAGGCACTCCGCCAGCGACAATTAGAGAGGCTACATTCCTTGCTCGACCAGCTTCGACCTACACCCCCACGTATCGCCTGCCCGCAGTGTCTGTTTACTTTCCTGACATTGGACACAACCACGCACGCTTTTCTACGGCGTGACTATCAAGCCACCATTGACTCCTTCCTATGAAAGCCCCTTTCGTGTGGCTTCGCGTTCAGGGAAAACCTTGTATATTTAACTTCGCATCAAAGAGGAGACAGTGTCGTGCCACCACGTGAAACCAGCCTATCTTGAACGTTAACTCTTGATTCCTTCCACCATTCACACCTATACCTCCGGCATTCTGGCGGGTGAGCCCTTGTAGAGACCGCCCGACACTTCATTGTCCCCGCCGTGGAGGACATTGCCCCTTGCTCCGAAAATTTAGTTTACCTCGCCGTTGGGGTGGTTGCCCGACTTGGGCACCGCCACTGCCAGTCAGCAAAGCGGCTTTTACTTTTGAATAAAGCCAGTCGACCTTCCGTTCTTAAGCTGTTAAAGCTTGTATTCCTTGGCTCTGGTAAACTGAGCTCCGAACAACTTCGTCCGTTGGCACTAGTCCACCGACTCAAATAGGCACCTTTCTTTCATATCCCATTTTGATCATGAGTGCCGAGTTCGTTGCCGTGCGCTCACTGCAAACAAAATATTGTTAACATACACGCGATCACGCTGATGGTGTCAAGTGCTTTCAGTTTATTTTGGCTGTCCAAAGCCGACACTTTATCTGCAACCGCAGCGGCAGAGTCCACGGAATCGCGGCGGCTGATGATTCACTGCCCATTCGCTTCCGATCACTTCCGTCAACTGGACACTGACCTTTGAGAGGAAGAAAGGTACTCTCTCTGTCCAAGTGCAAGTGCGTGTACCTGAATTATGATGGTCCGGGTTACCCTTATTGGTGAGATCCTGGCCACCGCGTCGAGAAAGGCAAAAAGGGTATGGACTCCAACCTGGCTAGTTAAGCCGGCGCACGGATGTGGCGAAAAGCCTTCATTCCACAATAAAGAGTTGCGGACCCCCTAGTGGGGACCCACATACTAGGTGGTGTCCCTAGTCCGAGACCCCATTGGTCGAAGTCACATTGGTCCACACTGGTCGCGCCTTCTGTTGGCTGAGATCCTTGAAAGATGTAAATACCTGTATAAAGTTTTTCTTCCTTCCCTCAACTTGTCCTGATGACTGCCCCTACACGACACCAACTCGAGATCACACCGACCACGCAACCCCACTCCAAACAGTCTGCGCTGCATTTCAAAGAATACCTTTCTGACCAGTGCTTTAGCGAGCTGCGCCATGAATGCAAAAGTTATCTGCCGCTCTTCATTGAAGCTCTCGCCAAAAACTTGAGTCACTGAGTATGTTCCGCTGACCGTACGGCAAACGAGAGAGCAATTCTCAGCGTTCTTAGGCACCACCACGCGTTTTCTCTCGGAGGGCACGCGCGAACTTCTCGCTAGTGCCAGTGGATGACGAAGCGTATCCAGAAAGAAACACGACAGAGGAGTCTGGTTGCCGCATGACACTTTCTTTAGCGTTCCAACGCACCGGTGCACCAAGAATTTCGGAGGCTTCGTGGTGGCGGCTCTAGAGGCGCAGAGTGTTCTTGGGGAAGGCACGAAACAAAAAGAATGTATCCTGCAATCGCTTGAATATAAAGAAGTGGCCCTTGGAATATACGTGGATTTTACGAAAGCTTTCGATTATTTAAACCACTCTATCCTGCTAAAGAAACTTGAAATGTACGGATTCCGCGGAACGGTCCTATCACTACTGACTGACGTTCTACCTTAGTGAGCGCAAGCAGTACGTGTATTTAAATGACTGCTCTTCTAATATATTACCAATTTCTGCCGTCGTACCTCAAGGGAGTATTCTGGGCCCATTCTTGTTTAACTTATATTTGAATGACATTGTTAACGTCGATCCTATGGTGAAATTTGTCATTTATGCTGATGATGTGACACTGTTATTCTCTGCAGAAAGTACGGATGAGCTGATTCTGAGAGCGAACAGAACGCTTGTGGAATTAGATACATGGGCGCAACTTAACAAATTGAAAATAAACGTTAGTAAAACGAAGGCTGTCATATACCGTGCGAAAAACAAGAAAATTAACGTTACCTCAGACATTCAGCTGCAAAACTCAAAGGTAGAACTAGTAAGTGCATTTAAAATACTTGGAGTGTATTTCAGTGAAAATATGACCTGGGGCATTCATATCGACCACGTTGTGTCAAAACTGTCTCGTATCGTTGGACTGACCTACGCCAACAGATACATTCTACCGTCAAAGGTTAAGCTTCTATTGTACAATGCGCTATTCTACTCACATATGAAATATTGCCAATTAGTTTGGGGGAACACAACAAAAGGTAATTTGCAAAGGATCATGATATTGCAGAAAAAAATGTTACGTAATATTGAAAACGTCCCCGTGAGTCACCCTTCCCACCCTTTGTTCTTGAAGTACTGTGTAATGAAAATAGACGAGCTATATCCGCATTGCCTGTGTTCAGGTTATAAGCTTCAAGTAAAAAATAACAGCTATTCCCTACTACGGTTGGCATCGCTTTCTAATGGGACCACACCTTATGAGAATCAAAACACACAGCCATGGCTAATCAAAACGTGCAGAACCGGATACGGACAACAAATGGTAAATAGAACGCTACCGCATTTGCTAAATTTCTGCCATTAAAATGGTTTCACTCCCGAAACAGCATCGAACCAGAAACTGAAATTGTTCTTTTGTGGCAAAGCTCCTTTCCTATGACAGAATTTCATGTGATTTTTTCATCTCTGTGCATGTACGCTATACGCATTGCAATATGCCAATGTACTGTTTCATACTACACAAATGTGTGTCGTTTTATTTTTCGTCCTTTCCTTCAATATGTAGCCCTTTTCACTTGTAGTTTTTTTTTTTTCATGTTTGTACGTTTCCTTTAACATTGGTCTATCACGCAGTTAACAAACTCTTTATTTCTATAGTTACTTATTCTCACTGTTATCGACAAGTTATTGCTGTATTACTATTTGTTTGTGGTTTTTATGTTGCCATGTAAAAAGTGTTCTGTTTCTCCTATTTTGTACTCCGGGGAGCTGGGAACTAGTCAAGCTGACTTGTCAGCTTCTTTTCCCGCACTCCCTCATTTCATGAGTGAAATAAAGATTATTATTATTATTATTATTATTATTATTATTATTATTATTATTATTATTATTATTATTATTATTATTATTATTATTATTTTATATTAGGTAGACAGACGTTTTGAGGAAGAGAAAGAGGTGTATAGAAAAATGCTAGAATAACATGCATGTATAGCATACCTAATTAACTCAAGCAGAATATACGCCATCTCACATGGTGGTTGCAGCACTGCCGAAGGTACGAGGCGTGCACAGGAAATAAATACCCTCGGTATTATTGCTGGGCGTAGCTGGCTGATTATTGGCTACACTACAGAGTTTTATATTTTCTCGCTACGTGACACGGTACAGCACTACGTGGCTTGTTAGGACCTTTGCGCATGTACGTCGTCTACCGAGAATTACTGTGGCAGGTAGCGCCGGTAATTGTAACAGCCACCTTAACCGTGGCAACATAGCAGCGCTCATACCCGCTTCCATCCGAATTCGCGCTTGTTACTGTATCTCCTCCCTGTCAGCAAGAAACGAGCGACAAAACCAGTCAGCGCTAAGTCTCATCTCAAGCTGAGGTCAGATCATTAGGTACGTTTTGTCGTAAATATTGAAATCGTCTATTTTTGCCACGCTGCTAGGAATGCAGACACCGCGCCGAGCCGTAAAACTGATTTGATTTCAAGCCGCGAAGATCTCGTTTCTAGAGCCCAATAAATGTTTTCCGATCCGATCCGAAGTTAGCAGATTGTGCCGCCGCATTGGCAATGCGTTGATGATGCGCAATGCTGTGAAAGCCTAATTGTTCAATGCATCATTAATTAACTACCCCGCTCTAGCATGGTACATGATGACGGTAGCGAGCAAACGCCAAGTAGACGCCGAGCAGACGCTGTGACGCAGCTGAACATTTGTAGGGGCATTCAGCCGTAAAACTTGCTAAGGAGGCTGCAAGGTAACCGTAGGGAAAGCGCACAGGTAAAGCAAAGTCCTGCTGTCGCATGCACGTGAACGCAGATTATGGTTACGGCATGAAAACATTTTTTGCGTGAATCCACCAGCCATGGAGCATGTAACACGATGACAAGCAGACGCTGAACGGACGACGCGGCGCGGAGGAGCTTATCTCGAGGGGCATTCGGCCTTCCTATTTGACAAGAATTCATGTAGCTTTCACACTGCTGCAACCAGCTTGTGAGATGGAGTATAGATGACCATTCTCCACCGCCCCGTTTCAAAGGGGATGCCTAGTAAATCACCATTATCATAGAAGCGCGAAAGAGGTGTCCTGCTGCAGCACACCCCTCATACATAACACGTTTCGACGAAGGCAAGACGTTGGGTCGCTATATTCATTCAACGCTAACGCATTACCCTCTACAGCCATCGTGAAATGGGCTCTGCCGCAATTTTCTTTAAATCGCCCGTTGCACATAACAATTCTAGTACGAGAGCTGGAGTATTTAGGGAGGGGGTCGTTTCGAGAAATCGAAACACTTAGTCAACTAATTAACAAAATTCATAAGTTACCTTTTATTTAGTGGCATTACGGCACACATAGCAATTTACGAAATGTAGCCCATGAGTTTCCAAGGCGTATCCACACAGACGGAATCTCTAGAATTACATCCGCTCGGAGACATGTTCCATCGAATTCAGCGTAAAAATGCACGGATGTTCCACTTACTTCTTTATCAAAACGCTATTTTATGAATTGAAGCATGGAAGTAACTGAAATGCCCATGTATTTCTTACAACACTTTAGGAAATATGTCGAAATTGGTGTCATCCTGTAAATTCATTTCAAGTGGATAAATCTTGCAAACCCACCGCTTATAATTCGTAAATTGCAATATGAGCCGAAAAGTAACTTGTCAGAAGTTAATTAGTACTGAATGTCCGTTAATTAGTTGCATATGGGATTCGCCCACCCCTGTCATTAAGACATGATCTTAAACGAGAAGAACGTGGGTTAACCGAGGGGCCCGATTTTTATTAGTCATATCAAAAGAAGCCAAGAAATGTTTGCGTCGCGAACAGACGCAAAGAAGTGTGCGTCTTTCACCTTCGACAAGCAACAACCAAAGAACCTTTATTATCAGAAAGCTTTTACCGACCGCATCACGAGTGCCCCAGCGGCGCTGTAACTGCTGACGCTGCCCGAGCTGGCGAGCTATCTTATCACACATCTTCCTCTCTCACCTTTTTTTTTGAAGCCACTTTTGTTACGAAGCTTGAAATCGTTCTGGAGGAACCACACACGTTCCGCTTCGTGTGTGATTGTGACAGGGATCGTTACACTGTCGCGCGCTATTTCTTTCATCATCGGCTATTTCTGGTGATTCTGCTGTCAGTTGCGTTGTTCGTCGGCTGTCTCCTGAGCTAGTCGGAGGCAGCGGGACGAGACTAGTGCGATTTCTGCGTAGAGAAGTTTCCCCGGAGTCGATCCAGTAGGATCTGGGCTCATCGGTGCTTCCTCGAACAACTCCTTCTCTTTGGAGGTCTACAATCCATACGTCTGTTCCTTCGGGCAGATCGCGCACTCCGTGGCGTGGGTCGTAGTCTCTCTTCTGGCGCTGACGCTGCGACCTCTCGAAAGCTGCCAGCTCTTGGAAGTCTGGTGTCCGAGGCTGGAGGGTTTCGCTGGCCGCGGGCAGCGCCATGCGCAGTTGTCTCCCCATGAGCAGCTCGGCGGGGCTGTGTCCGTTTTTCAGTGGGCTTGCTCTGTAGGCCAGAAGAGTTTCATATGCGTCAGCAGTTTTCTTTAAGGAGCCCTTGATAATTTTCACGGCGGACTCTGCCATTCCGTTGCTCTGATGATAATGAGGGCTAGATGTCACGTGTTGAAAGTTGTACTCTGATACAAACTTTGAAAATTCAGCGCCGAAGGCTCTTGAGAATTGTGGCCCATTATCAGAAACAATTACTTCCGGACTCCCGTGTCTGGCGAAAATGGATTTGCAGTGGTTTATTACTGCTAATGAAGTCAAGTTATTCAGCGCTACGAGCTCCGGGTATCGTAAAAAATAATCCGTGATGATCAGCCACCATTTTCCCTCAAGAAAGAATAAATCCATCGCAATGCGCTGTCATGGCCTATCTGGAAACTTAGTCTGTCGCAGAGGCATCTTTCGGTTGGTGCTCTGCTTGAGGCAGCTGTGGCAGCTCTTAACAAGTCGTTCAATGTCCGCGTCGATACTTGGCCACCAAACTGAGCTCTTGGAACGTGCCCGGCACTTCTCAATGCCGAAGTGTCCCTGATCGTGAATTATTTTAAGGACGGGCTGCCGTAGTGTCGATGGGAACACTATCCGAGAGCCGTACATGAGCAGGTTTTCAACAAGGGCAATGTTTTGCCTCACGTTCCAGTAAGGGTTCAGGTCAAACCCAACGTCTCGACGGCTTGGCCAGCCTTTTGTACACAGGTTGATAAGAGCTTGACATACCGGGTCTTGCTCTTGCTCCTGGGCGATAAGCTGTAAACTCGGCGCTGTTACCGGGACTGACGAAGTCACCAATCGCAGATAGCCCTGGATCTCGTCTTCCAGTTCCAGGGATTCCGTTTGTGGAAGAGGTGACCGAGAAAGCGCGTCCGCCACCGTCAAGTCCCGGCCTGGAACATACACAATGTCATACGTGTAGCGCATAAGACGCATGCGCATTCTTTGTAACCTCGGTGTTAGTTCGTCAATTCCTTTTGACCCAAACAAAGATACGAGTGGTTTGTGATCTGTCTTGAGGCTAAAGTGATTTCCTACGAGATAATCACGGAACTTTTCACTAGCCCACACGAGGGCAAGTCCTTTTTCAATTTGGGCGTATCGCCGCTCGGTGGTTGTAAGAGTTCTGGAAGCATAAGAAATCACTTTGAATTGACCGTCTTTTTGCCTTTGGCGCAGGACAGCTCCAAGACCGTATGATGAGGCGTCTGCTGTGACCACTGTTTCCATGTTTGAATGAGATTCCCAGAACAGGGTCCGATGAAAGAAGAGTCTTCCACTTCTTGAAGGCGGCTTCCTGCGCGGGACCCCACACAAAATCCTGTCTTGAGCTCATCATGGACGAAAGAGGCTGAAGGACTTCCGCCATGCGGGGCACAAAGCGGGCCAGATAATTTGCCATGCGCATCACGCGCCGTAACTCTGTCTTGGACGTCGGGTGTGTATTTCTGTCACCGCGTCAAGCTTTTGCTTATCGGGACGCACTGCGTTGTTCCCGATTGTATGTCCCAAAAATGAAATCTGCGTGACACTTAATTCGCACTTATCTCTGTTAAAGGTAATGCCCGCTGTGCGGAGGCGGTCCATCACTGCGCAAAGCCGCTCGTCATGCTGCGCCTGCGTGGCACCCCAAATAAGCGCATCGTCCATGTGGCAGACGACTCCCTCCTGTCCTGAAAGAACCTGTCCCATTCGTCTTTGAAAATGTTCGGGGGCCGACGAAATTCCGAACGGAAGTCGGTTGAAATAAAATCGTCCGAACGGCGTGATAAAAGTTGTGTATTCTTTGCTCCCTTCACTCAGCGGTATCTGCCAGAAACCCGAGTTCGCGTCGAGTTTCGAAAACGTGCTGGCTCCCCGCAGCATTCCGATGGTGTACTCGATGGCCGGGATGGGATGCCATTCTCGTTGAACGTATCTGTTGAGTTCAGTGAAGTCAACACAGATTCGAACAGCACCCGAGGGTTTAAGAACGACAACCATAGGTGCGCACCATGTAGTAGGCTCGGTGACAGGAGAAATGACGCCTAGTGCTTGCATCCGCTCGAGCTCTTGTCTTGTTTTTTTGAACAAAAGCAGGGGGACTCTACGTGAGGACGACAGCGCGAAAGGCTTTGCTTCCGGATTCAACTTGAGGTCGTACTCTTCTTTGAAGGTCCCCAGTCCCTGGAACACTTGTGGAAAACCAGATTCGGGGTCCAGTTTCTTCACTACGTTGATTTGTGGTATTACGCAGAGCCTTTCTACTGCTGGTTACCCAAGAAGAGGGATTCGGAGGCCTTGAAGTACGTACACGTCCTCGCGGCTGCTCGTTCCTGCAAACGTCATATTCATGGCAGCCATACCAGATATGGCAAGGGATTTACCATCAGGCCCCTGAAGCCGGCGCTTTGCTGGTTGAAGTTCTATCGCGGGAAAGATGCGAGTGAAGAGCTCCACCGGAATGACCATTTCGTCCGCTCCAGTGTCTAGTTTAAATACCACATTCGAGGATTCAACAAGAATGGGAACTTCCCACCTGTAAGCGGATGAATGGGATGCGACTCCGAGGAAGCCTAGTTCCTCGGTCCGGTTTTCGACGTTCCTGACAGCTCTGGTTGATTGGCAAACCGCCTCGAAGTGTCCTCTTTTGTCGCACTTTCTGCAGACTGCATCTTTCGCTGGACAGGACGCTCGACTGTGCCTGTTTCTTCCGCACCAGTCGCATGGTTTGGGAACGTTGTTCCCACTTTCAGGCGGAGGCGCGTTCTTCCCAACTTGTCGCGTACTCCTCTGGGACTGTATTCGGTGAACTTCCTGTTCTCGCACGCGGTAAATATCTGCCTGCTGTTCGTTGACGGTCTCGTGCTGTTGTGCCACCAACAATGCTTTCTGTAGTTTTAGGTCCGGATCGAGTTGCAGAGCTCTCGAGATCTTGCGGTCTTGGAGACCCGACCACGAGACGCTCTCGAATTAAATCCTCCCACAGCTACCCGTAGTCACACGTGGAAGCAAGCGCGTGCAGTGCAGTAACAAAATCCTCGACGGATTCGTCGTCTTGTTGCGTTCGGGTGTTAAACTTGACCCTTTCATAAATGATGTTCCGTCGAGGAACAAAGTAGGCCTCGTACTCTTGCAGTACGACCTCAAACTTCTGGTCACCGGGCTCAAGCTTGAACGTTTTGAAGATATCCTCGGCTTGAGGTCCCATTAGATACACCAATGCATCTACTTGACTCTTTTCTGGCTTCCCGTCTAGTCCAGACGCAGTTCGGAAGCGAAGAAATCGCTGTTTCCAGGGAGGCCAGTCGTTGGGCGTTGGGAAGCTGAAGGGCTCGGGTGGAGCAATTTGAAACAAAGCCACCTTACTTGGTCTTTCCTTGTAAGGCACTCGTTGGCGTGTCCGGCGTCTGGCACTGTTTAGTGGGCCCGCGGCGTCATCGTTTCAGGGCTAGTCTGACGTCCGAGAGCTGTGGTGCCTCAGGTCGGCGGGCACCACTTCTGACACCATGTTTGCGTCGCGAACAGACGCAAAGAAGTGTGCGACTTTCACCTTCGACAAGCAACAACCAAAGAACCGTTATTATCAGAAAGCTTTTACAGACCGCATCACGAGTGCCCCAGCGGCGCTGTAACTGCTGACGCTGCCCGAGCTGGCGAGCTATCTTATCACACAAGAAACACTGACACCAAGGACAACATAGGGGAAATTACCTGTGCCTAATAAATGAAATAAAGAAATGATAAATTAATGGAAATGAATGTGAATGAAAAACAACTCGCTGCAGGTGCAGAACCATCCCCAGAATGAAGAACGATGCGAAGCTTGTGGGATCGTTCCCCCCCTGCGGCAAGTTGTTTTTTTATCCACTTTCATTTCCATTAATTTATCGTTTCTTTATTTCTTTTATTAAGCACAAGTAATTCCCTCTATGTTGTCCTTGGTGTCAGTGTTTGCTCGCTTATGATAAGACATGATCTTGAAATTTTCGCAAAATCGTAATTTTCCTGATTTCTACAATGCTCCAACCTAGCTTTACATGGGGTCTTAGAGATGACTTTTTTTCCACCACCACCAAATCTTTCAAGAAAGCCTTTATAGAAACTGTTCCCCTTTGTCATTTGTGCGTCCTGTACAACACATTCATATCGTTCAGATATATTCACGTTCACCAAGCCTGGTTGTTTAGAGGTATAGGACACTCGACTTCTGAGCGTGGGGTCGTAGGTTCCAAACTCACCAGCGCCCTTTCTGTATGCACGTGTCTGTCTGGCGGAATAGCGGTTCCGATTTCCCCTCGTCCCCGTTGGCGATGTTCCAGAATAGTACGCTGCAGCGTGCTCAAGAAATACCCACAGGAAATGGCGCTGCAGACATTATGCGGTGCACCTAGTATAGGATACACACAACGGGAGATACGCGCCACAGCGCAGCTCCAACTTGGTTGTTCGAAACAGAGCCTCTGTCCTATAGCGAACTGAGGCAGCTACACTTCGCCCTTTCGTGTTGTTATCCCACGTACCACACAGTGGTGTTATTTCGTGCAGTAAGGTTACTGCTAGGCAGCGCATAGCACTTCCCTCTCCGGATCGACCGTTGGCGAGCGGAAAATAAATTAGGGCTAACGATCATTGTGCTTCCCATTCGCCATAAATGCCTGTTTAAAAAAATGCGCTTAATTAGGCTCGGCGGCTCGCACTGAAATGCTCGAGCGCGGTACGTTACTTACTCCGTCGATAAGGAGAACGAAGAGTCCGTGTCAGAGTCTGGAGTATGAGGAAAAGCAAAAGTAAAAAATAAGCAATTATTCAACTATATTCGTACGAAACTATAGACAGTCACCGCGTATCAACACAAAGGAAATCGTAGGTCACAAAAAACGGGCCGCGCTGAGTCAGTGACCACGCGGGTTCGATTCCTGCCACCACTAGCGTTTACACTGGGACGAAGACGGCGCTCCCTTCCAACTGTTCTTTTATTTCCCGCGAGTGACGTATGTATGCACGAATGGAATATTTCATCATGAAAGAATGATGCAGCATATTAGTAGTAGCCGGTGTGTGCCGACTGTGAAACACCCGAAGTGGGCGCACCGCTTTTCGCGCATCCTAATTAGGGCAATTCTTGCGAAAGCGCGATAGAAGGCTTGGTGGCAGCATCTTCCTTAGCAGTTGCCGCGGCTTCGGTAATTATTCTGGTTTGGTCACTGATGTTCTTTCCGATTACTGCGGTGTTTTCAAACCCAGTGGCGCATCCGCGATCCGAGCAATGTGTGCGAAGAAACTATTCCTGCCTTTCAGCACCTTTTGCTTGTGTTCTTGGAGACGCACGTTAGGGCTTCTGCGGGCTTGACCAATGTACTTTTGCCACTTGACAAGGGAATTTCATGTGCTACTTCCTAGCAAAGATCTTTGGCAAATCTTTTATTCGTTGTTCTGCATTCCTTTTCTGTGTATGTACCCCTCCTTTCTGTAGCGCCTACGGGCCTAGAAGGCATGTAAAATAAATAAATAAATAAATAAATCTAGTGACCAATTTCTGTGCTGAATATTGCAGTTTTTGTTGGAACATTGCAATTTCACCTGGCATGTCATCTTACAGAGCTGCATTAACTTGTCTCGAGCAGAAAAAAAAACAGCTGCTATTATTCCAATATTCGTCAAATGATATGACACATTGTGCAAATAAGGAATAACAACAAACATACGGTGCGGAGTAACTGCATGTGGCGCTAATTGCTTAAACTGTGTGGATTTCCTGCTGCTGAAATGAGCAACGACTTTGGATACGCGCCATCACCTAACCTAGAAAGATGTGAAGAAAACCTCGCTGGACACAGTGTTTGCAAGACTTCATTATCGCGTTCCAGAAACAAGTGTTAAAATGGCGCTTTTACTTATATACTGGGTGATGACTCATAGGGCACAAGTGGCTTCTTAGCACCTGGCGCATATTGCCAGCATACGTGACTCAACGAAGGCGTCAACATAAAATTCAAAAGTAGGATCGAATTGTCTACCGGAAGTTCATGTGTTAGTAAGAGTGGACTTCGGCATTCAATAAATACTGTCATTGTCTGCCGCACATCTGCAAGAAAGGACGAAGCATTAGTACCAAATATAGGTAAAAATCATCAACATATCTGAAGACTTTCCACACACGAGAATCAAAGTAGTTTTGACGCTGCAGTGTTATCCAGGTGAGCCGAAAAGAAATTGCAATAGCGGGAGAATGCCAGAGCCTATACAAACTCCACTTTTCTTCTAAAGATACGTCGCCATTCCACTAAATAAAGTCCAAATAAGACATAACCAGCGCTTTCTCCCGTCTTTTGCCGTCCTTGTCACGGGGTGTGCGTTGTAATACACAGTATCATGGAACATCATATATCCCGCTCTCAAACTTTGTTGCAGTAGCACTTAAACAGTGCCAGAATGCAAAAACACTCTTCCTATACATATATGTTTACGTGCTGGTTAAAAAACCCTAGGATATAGTAAAAATTGATCCGGAGCTTTCCGTTACAACCTTTCAGAGATTAATTTCAGGCTCCGGGAAGCCAGAGAACACTAATGATTTCGAGGATACAGCAAGACGATCTCAATCAGGCGCACCAATAACTGAAAGGCTATTTCTTGATAGCGCGCAGTGAGTGTTGGCATGTACATGTAATAAGGGAAACATAATTCAGCAGAATGCGACATTGTATTAGTTGGTCCATACTCGAAATGTGATGCTGGCGCAAGGAAAACTATGCGGAAAGAAGGAGTGACAGAAAGAGCACCGACTTGCAACTTCAGTTGGCGCTTTCTGTCCGTTCTTCTTTCTGCTTAGTTTTCCTTGCGCCACCATCACATTTGGGGAATTCACCAACACCAAGAGCACACAAACATATTTCCCGCAGAAACTCCTCTGGGAATTGTAAGCGCAAGCATTGTGCCACTTGCTCATCTCCACGCAGCCCGGTGTCATGTCATGAAACTAGACACGACCAGTGTAAACGACAGCACTGTGGCAACACCAACTGCTGCAGGCGGGTGCGCCAGGTGCGCTGATGACGTTACAATCATTATAAGCCGGTATACCGCTCTTTAGCGCCTTATCCATCTGCGTCGAACCATTATGCACCGCGCTGACCATATCTTGAACGCGATCTGCGAAGCAGACAGAGTTTGCTGCATAGCTTCGCGCACTGAGTTCTCGCCGCTTCGCGTTGAAGAGATACGCGTGGGCCTTGAAAGTGGTCTGCGAAATGGGCAGGGTGCGGCCTGTGCTGAGAGATTTGTGAAGTGTTTTCTCACCGCTTCGTTTGTGTGGAAGCGACAGGCACAAAGGTAGAGGCGCTCGCTGCTGCGGGCTCTATTTATCTCAGTGCTTTTCACCTCCGCCACGGGTCGGCCGAGTATTGCACTATCTCCGGGATGGGCCTACATTTTTGTCTTACGTGACGGACGGCTTTCTCGTCAGGTAAGCATAGAAACGCTTAAGCATTTAAGAAAGACAAAATCTAAACCAGCACTTTGATAACAGCTTTCCAATAAGAATCACATAACTTTCGTCAATAATGAGGGCATGCTAACACAAAATATCCTCCCAATCTTTTAATCTCTAGAGATTTCATAATTCCAGCAAAAGTGTTATTATCTCAGGCGCCGTTGCAGGTTATGACAAACTAACTAGCCAAAATTCTGACCAGTTTTCTTTTATATCTGTGGGCCCGTATTGTCAGTGTACCTTGCGGTCAGCTTTATGAACGGAAACACGTGAGCACGTATCAAACAGGTTGGTCGGCCACAGGTTGCGCGGTGCCGTGGCAAGCGGTGAAATCGAGAGATGGCCGGCCATTTCTCCTTGGCCTCACAACTCAGCACGGCTTTCTTTTTACAGCGAAGCTGTTCACCTGACGGACCTGTATGAATCAGCCGCATGCATGGTCTCGTAGCGGGGATATCTGGGCTGGCTAACGTCCGTAAAGCGAAAAAAAAAAAGAGGACGGTGCGAGCGCTGTATAGGGGAGAACGAATGATAGTACGGCGGATAAGAAATAAACGACACGTGCTTTACCGCGCGCTGCACTTGTGCTGCATTTGCCCCCACGCTGGCCGCCGTTGCTACCGGCTGAGTCTGCTGTCGTCTGTCCTCAATACAACGGCGAGGCAGTTGTGGCGGGAAAACGGGGATGTCCGCCGCGGTAGCCGCCGCGGTGTGTATGAAACGGATTGTGCATCAAGTGGGACGACCACGCATTGTGCGTACGGCCAATGAACAAGCTGAGTACGATGAGAGGCGTTCTTATGACTGCAGTAGACAACATTCTGTTTGTCACGCGCTGAGGGTAGAATGCTAAGATGCGACAACTACGCTGGCCAAATAGTCGGAGGACAGTTCCTACGCGATGCTGAGCGCTACTAATTTCCGTAACGACCTACCCTCGTCAGACAAGAAGCTCCATCAAAGGAAGAAAGAATTGCCACTCCGAGGGAGTAGGGACAAAGCGAGGGGCTCACGGACGTTTCCCAGAAGAAAGCTGCCACGAACTGGCGCCTCCCCCATACTGAGAAGCAGCGAAAAATATTTCGGTGCCCTTCCACTCTGTGAAGAAGGATGCCCAGTGAAACTGTGTATGTGGATCCAGAATGGCGAACTGCATCTTCGCTGCGGGTCGGTCGGCATCGCACTAATTCGGGATGGGCTCACGTATGCAGAGTGCTTAACGCCTGCTTCACCTCCGCCGCGGGTCGGCCCGGCATTGCACTATCTTTGGCATTGTCCCGCGTATGGCGATTGCTTCACGCCTGCTTCACCTCCGTCGCAGGTCGGCTCGGCATTGCACTATCTCCGGCATAGGCCCAAGTATTCAAAGTACTTAACGCCTGTTTCACCTCTGCCGTGAAGTCAGTTTTATTTACATCATTATGATGTGGGCAGGCTCAGGCAAAAAGCGAACAATTTTCGCTTGAGGGAGCCCGAGCCCCCCTACATGGTGTACACCAAGGTCAAAAGCTTTAAAAAAGTACAAAATCCACACACACTACATAATAGAATATAATACAAGAAATTCAGAACAACCGATATAAACTCTTGGTACATGCTCATTAATACACAATTCATAGGTGTTTACAGAGATGCAAATGTCATTCGTGTCACACTTTACGCAAAGGGAATACAGCGGCTTACAAAAAATGATTTCTTAGAGTTTGTGTATTAGATGTTTCAAGAAAAAAACGTTCAAAAACGTTCAAGAGAAAAAGTCCTTGTATAACGCCTGTTTCACTTACGCCGCGGGTCGGTCCGGCACTGCGCTATCTTCGGCATCGGCCCACACATGGGGATTGCCTAACGCCTGCTTCATCTCCGCCACGGGTCGGCTCGGCATTGCACTATCTTCAGGATCTACCCACGTAATGGGATTGCTTAACGCCTGCTTCACCTCCGCCACTGGTCGCGCCGGTATCGCACTATCTTCGGCATAGGCCCACGTATTGGGAGTGCTGAACGCCTGTTTCACCTACGCCGCTGGTCGGCCCGGTATGCACTATCTTAGGTATCAGCCCACGTATGGGGTTTGCTTAACGGCTGCTTCATCACCGCCACGGGTCGAGCCTGTATGGCACAACCTAAGGCAGCGGCCCACGTATTGGAAGTGCTTAAAGCCTGTTTCACCTACGCCGCGGATCCGTTCGGCATTGCACTATCTTCAGGGTCAGCCCACGTATGGGGAATGCTTAGCGACTGCTTCACCTCAGCCGTGGGTCGGCCCGGCATTGCACTTCTTCGGGATCGGCCCACGTATAGGGAGTGCTTAACGCCTGCTTCACGTCTGCCGCGCGTCGGAACGGGATTGCACTATCTTCTGGATTGGCCCATGTATGAGGAGTGCTTAACGCCTGCTTTAACTCCGCTGCGGGTCGGCCCGCCACTGCACTGTCTCCGGAATCGGCCCGCGTATGGGGAGTTTTTACTTACAACGACACGAAAATTTCCTTGGACGGTAGAGAGAGAGAGAGAGAGAGAGTAAAACATCTTTATTAATAATATTTCAACCGGGAGAGCAGCGTGGGAAGAACCCTCAGTCCAGGATCGCTAAGATGATTCCGGTGACGTTTCGAGCCCGTTATATCACAGCTCGGAGGACCTCGGGACGGAGGGCATCATCCTACAGCTCTTTGTTGCATAGGGGGTAAAAGAGAGTTGACAAGGAAGGGAAGAGGTTTGCAGTGCACTCAATCGCGACGCGGAAGATTGTGGGATAGCTGCCACAGCCAGGGCAATGATCTGCATAACAGTGTGGGTAGGATTAATTGAGAGAGACAAGATTTGGAAAAGTTGCGGTTTGCAACTGGCGTAGTGCCACTGCTTTCTGTCGCAAGAAGGACGGTGGTGGTGCGGCGTGGGTACTACGAATGCGTTTATAATGACGTAGGATGTCTTTGTAACGGAACAAGGTATCCCCCCACACTGAACTATTTCCCTCACCATGCCGAGCCGAAATTTCTCGGGCAACCGCATGTGCGCATTCGTTACCCTGCAGCGAGGTATGACCAGGGTTCCAGAGTAAATGGATACGGGGAGGTGTGGTTCTTGCATTTTGCGGGATCTGTTCGAGAATTTGGTGTGCCGCTCTCGCGATGTCATGTCCTTATAGGAACGCCCGGCATGCCTGTTGCGAGTCCCGTCAATGTATTCAGTTCCTCAGGAACACTGATGGCGTATCGAATCGCAAGAGCAACACCGAGAATTTTTACGTAAGTGGCATTGGTTCCATGCATTGCAGCAGAGTCTATCAGGAATTCGGTGCCATCCAAAACTACCGAGGTATAGCCATCTTGAATGCGTGATGTGTCCGTGTATAAAGTATGTGTTTCCGGGATGTCTGCAAGCATGCGGCCAAGGTTTCGTACACGGGCTTTGCGCCGTCCTTTGTCATGCTCAGGGTGCATATTACATGGCAATGGATGAATACTTAGTGCTCGGCGTATCGCGGACGACAAGATCGTTGAACGGGTTTCAGGCTCAAGGGATGGGACAGAGTATCCTAGCCATGTGAGAAGATAGCGGCCAGTAGGAGTGTGTAAAAGGCGCTGGCGATGGCTGACTCAATGTGCCTCTAGCAGCTCGCCTAGTGTGTTATGTGTCCCTGAGTTAAGGAGACGGCGTGTGGCAGTATAGTTCGGGAGGCCATGGGCCAGCTCCGTTGCTTTGCGAATCACTGCATCTATGCAAAGTTGTCGCGTTGCATCAACCGTTGAAATGGGCGATGTTATGTAAGCCGGCTGAACACGCATGCCTCAACCAAGCGCAGCAGGTCCTCTTTTCGAAGGCCCGAGCGCCTGTTGGAGACCTTCCGGATCATGGCCAGAATTTGCTTAATCTGTCTGGATAGAAGGGCAACAGTATAGTTAGACCTGCCATCCGCTTGGACGTGTAGGCCGAGGATGCGGGCATGATTAACCCTGTGGTATAGGTTGTGGGGATGCGCGACTCTCACGCGTCCCCTGATATCTTGTTTTCCCGCATAGCGCCTGCAGTGCGGCTTCACCGCGTGGCCTGGCGCCTGCGGCGGTCGGAGTGGTACAAGCGCAGTGCGAGAGATGGCGAGAGTGTTGCGCTGATGCGGGGTTACTTGGGTGCGGGTAAGACAAAGGCTCCCTCTTTGGTTCGGGACAGCAAGCAGTGCGGACGTGCCGTGCCGCGCGTGCGCCGATCCATGCTTCTGCGAGACCGTCTCGCGTGGCCGCCTTCGAGCGCGCCACCGTTCGCGTGACCGTACACGCGAACGACCAGGCGCTGGGATCCAGCATGGGGCGAACATATTCGCTCGCTATCCGGTCGCGGTGAGTCGGACTTCTAGATTTGTCGCGCGCCCATAGGCATGTTTTGTGGATAGCAACTCGGCTAGCCGGCATTGATCTATGAAAGGTGCAATAAATGCCCTTGTGATTGTTTGCCCTACTGTGTTGTCGTTCCTTTGTCCCAAGAGCATGGGTGGGAGAACCCCACATCTGGCTGCCCAACGTGGACCTCTTGGGGCATCGGACGGTAGATTTAACAGTTTGCTTCGTTCGAGACCTTTGTTTGAACCGAAGCGTAGGGCTTGCGCGGATTTTGATCGCTAGCGTTGGCGGCGTGCTTTCTTGAGCGAGGTGGCTGTAGTGCGTTTGAACATGTCAACATGCTAAGCCTTTTCGCAAGTGCTTTTTTTAATGACATTCGTCGGTACGAAAGCCACGCGGACTGCATCCCGGGAGAGCGAGGCTTAGCACCCGCGGAGAATTGGCCAGCCTGAAGCGAGTGAGTACGGAAGCCTCGTGGGTGGTCCGAATTTCTTATGTATATAGCTTCTTCTATCTCTTTGATGCTGATGAAGTCGCGGCTCTGGGAGCCGGGTGGCCGCGGGCCACGTGTGCCGCTACGGGCTGACTGGTATTGCGGCCTGGCACCGGGCGCTCCGACACCGTCTGGGACGGTGGGCGCCGTCAACTCGGATGCTGTGTGCACCGAGCGGGGTAGGACCACCTAACAGAGCTAACGTCTCCTCGCGGCTGCCTGTTTTGCGCTCATTTCGGGTGTTGTTTTTGGATGCCGGTTGTTGTCAGGGTAGCGACGCTTTAGGCCTAAGGCTTTACGAAGCTGCCTGTCGCACGTGGAGGGACACAACCTGGTGGGCCGTGGCGTTGAGGTGTTGCAAGTTGCTTCCCTCATTCTATTTAGCCTCGCGCGAATTTAAATTACTCATTCGACTCAAGGAAGCGAGCTTCGTTCACGTGAACTTAGCATCTGAGTAGCTGCCCGATCTTTTGCTAGCCGAGTCGAACATCGTACCACGTGGGCGATGCGCATGCAGAATTCCTCTCCCTTGCACTACTTTAGTGTTTGCCGAGTGTGTTGAATGTACACAGCGTGATTGGAGTCACCCCTGATTTGCCGTCACCTGCACATCGTCTGCGCTGCTGCCCCGGACTACGATCGAGCCACCGGGAAATGGTGATGCTGTGGCGAGTTCGGCGCAGCGACTTTGGCGGCGGCCGCCTGTATCCAGCTTGCAACCCTCGGCGGCGGAGAAAAGAGCCGGCGGTCACCAACAGCTACTGCGGCTCTCGCCAGCAGGGCGCGTCGGCGCGAGCGACGCTTGCTCGTTCCGACTACTGCGTCGCCGTTTCCGGAGTCCTGGCCTGGAATCGTGCCGTCGAGTCTGCAAAGCTGCTGCTGTGACCGGCGGACGCCAGCGGTGTACCCAAGGACAATGTCCGCTCGCATGCTATGGACAGCGTGGGGAAATTTGCTCAGCGCGGCCACTGTTGCATGTACTATCTTGTTCGCGAAGCACGGGTTAATGTTAGACCGTGTCTCATGTTTCGCCGGAATAAGAAGTGATTTAAGGTTGGGGGGATGTGGGGATGCGCGACTCTCATGCGTCCCCTGATATCTTGTTTTCCCGCATAGCTCCTGCACTGCGGCTTCGTCGCGTAGCCTGGCGCCCGCGGCGGTCGGAGTGGTACAAGTGCAGTGCGAGAGATGGCGCGAGTGTCGCGCTGCTGCGGGGTTACTTGGGACCGGGTAAGACAAGGCGCTCCCTCTTTGGGTCGGGACAGCAAGCAGTGCGGACGTGCCGTGCCGCGCGTGCGCCGATCCATGCTTCTGCGAGACCGTCTCGCGTGGCCGCCTTCGAGCGCGCCACCGTTCGCGTGACCGTATGCGCGAACGACCAGGCGTTGGGATGCAGCATGGGGCGAACATATTCGCTCGTTATCCGGTGGCGGTGAGTCGGACTTGTAGATTTGTCGCGCGCCCATCGGCTTGTTTTGTGGATAGCAACTCGGCTAGCAGGCATTGATCTACGAAAGGTGCAATAAATGGCCTTGTGATTGTTTGCACTACTGTGCTGTCGTTCCTTTGTCCCAAGAGTACAGATGAGAATCCCACAAGGTATGCCATCCACGTGCACAGTGATAGGAGGAGTGGACGAAGGGCTGCGGGGGCGAATGATTATGAGCCCTGACTTTTGCGGAGCACATCTTAAGCCGCATTTTCTCGCGTACTCGGAGATTGTGTCGACTGCTTGCTGCAGTCAGTCCTGCATGGCTCCGTGGGAACCACGTGTCGACCAGATAGTTATGTCGTCCGCATAAATAGCGTGGGCGACGTCAGGGATATGGTCAAGTATCCGTGGGAGCCCTGCGATCGCGATATTGAATAGAGTAGGAAAAGAACTGAGGCCTGGGATGTCCCACATCCTACAAGGCAAATCGGACTGGATTGATGAGGTCCCATTCCTACGGTGGCTGTGCGATCTCGAAGAAATGCGCGGATATAGTTGTACATACGACTTCCACAGTGCGAATGTGCAACATTGCGAAGGATGAGGTCATGTTCTACATTATCGGATGCCCCTTTTAGGTCTAAGGCAATGAGTGCTCTCGTTTTGGCGCACGACGGACGTCCTATGACTTCCTCCCGCAATTGTGAAAGCACATCTTTGGCAGACAGATGAGATCGATATCCGAATTGAGAGCGAGAACAGAATTATTTTTCTTCGAGGAAGGGCTGCAGACGCCGCAAGAGTACATGCTCCATGAGCTTGCCAATGCAGGCTGTTAGGGAGATGGGCCGTAAGTTTTCAACCTTTACAGGTTTTCTTGGTTCGGGGATCAGTGTAATATCGGCGTGCCGCCATGCTTGGGGAAATGTGCCTTTGCGCCAGCAATCATTGAAGATATGGGTGAGGAAGTTAATATCCGCGTCACTGAGGTTACGAAGGGTGGCGAATTGGATGCGGTCGGCTACCGGTGCCGTGTTGCGGCGTAGGTCCTGTAAGACCACCCGCACCTCGTCAAATGTGATGTCTGCATCGAGCAATTGATCGGCCTCGCCTACATAAGGATAGTCAGGGTACTGCGGCGGCGGGCCTGTGGGTATGAAATCCTTGTCTAGCTCCCTTAGGAGTGTCGAGACATCGTCCGTGTACTCATGCATTAGGATGTGCAGCTGTTGAAATTTTTTTCACTTTGTTGTGGTGGGGTGGCGGGCCTGTGGGTATGAAATGCTTGTCTAGCTCCCTTAGGAGTGTCGAGACATTGTCCGTGTACTCGTGCATTAGGATGTGCAGCTGTTGAAATTTTTTTTGTGGTGGGGTCTGTGAGTGCGCGATGAATAGTCCACGTTTTTGCTGTGCTCAATGTGCCTGAGAGGCGATCGCAAAATCCTCGCCAGTTATTCCTCGTAAGGGTCTCTGAATACTCCTGGGATTTCCGCGTAATTTGATCTATGCGTTTCCTAAGTTTGCGGTTGGGGCGTTGTCGTTTCCATCGTCGTGTCAACCTTCTGCGGGCGTTCCAAAGATGAAATAAATGCGGGTCGATGTCTGGTGTCTCGGTTGTGGTACTCAGTGTGCACGTGGTGGCCCCTGGATCTTGTGTGAGAGAGTCAAGCCAGCTTTCGTACCCCTGGCCCTCAGGTGGGTCCTGGCGGCGTTCCCTCAATTTCGCCCAATCCGGCATACGCACATTTCACTCGGTCCTGCGCGCACCTCGTATTGGCAAGGTGGTCGCCACAATTTAGGGGTCACTACCAAGGTGCTCCTCCAAAGGTCCGTGTGAAACGACTGGGCCAGTATTGCACACAAAGGTAAGGTCAGGGCAGGAGTCACGAGATACGCTGTTGCCTATGTATACGAGTGGGGTGCTTTGGGTCGGTAAGCAGCGTGTTCATGTTACAGATGGCATTCCATAAGCGTGTGCCTTTGCCTCCGGTTTAACGTAACCCCCTGCAGCATGCGGAGCGTTAAAGTCGCGGCCCACCACACAAACCCGTTCAAAACTACAAAATTCTGTTAGTAGGTGCTGAAAATCGTGCGCACGCGAACGGGGGGAACTGCATACCTTGAGTATAAACGGACTCTCGCTGCGTTTACCTTGCGCAATTCTTTCCAATATTTGGTGAGAGATGTCAATGCTATTTGCATGCATGCGACATGTAACTTGTTTCGAAACTAAGGCTCCCACAAGAGTAGAGACACCCGAGAGCGTGCTGTAGCCGGATAAAGAAGGGGTGCAATTGAGTTCCTGTAAGAGGATGACACCGGGAGGGTTCGTGGATGTGGCGATATGCTGCTGCAGGGAACCTCATTTTTGACGGAATCGTCTACGATTCCACTGCCACACCGCTAGTTTCTCCGCGTTACGCGGCGCCATAATCATCGCGAGAGAAAGCAGGAGGTCGTGCATAGGGATGCGGGCGCCGGGTGCCCACGTTTGAAGGTTGCGGCCGAGAGCCTTGGTCGGAAAGCCATGGACGGTAGAGGTATACAGCTTCGCTTTAGAAGAACAGTTGGGAGTAAAAGATCTCCTCTCCCCTTCCCACGTGCAGACCCTCTCTCCGACTTTGCGCCCGCTGTTACTTGGTGGGGTCGCCGGACCGATATTCCGTCTGCGACACTGTTATTTGTGCTTCGTGATTGGCTCTCGTCCTGGTGGGTTGTGACCTGTGTCTGATTCGCTACCACCAGGAGGGAGGGCTTGAATGGAGGTTCTATAATGACGATGCAGAGAAAAAGAAGCTGTTCTGGGCTATGGAAACTAGGCTCATCTAGACGCTCTTTGCTAAATTCTTGACCTTTTCTGTTTCACCTAGTTAACGATGTAAATTGGTTTTGTTCAAGTGCCAGTAAACCTGTTGGTTTACTGGTGATCACCGGCGGGACCTGAAGCTACAAGCGGCAACAACGGTCGGCCAGCCAGAGAGCAGCTGTCTCGAGACAACGGTCACGTGTGGGTGAGTGCTTGGCTTTTCCTTTGATATGAACCAGGTACTAAAGGAGGCTTAGATTTTATCATTGATAGATAAGTGTGCTGAAAGCCCAGAGTTTAAGGACTTTCGGATTATTTCTTTCAATGTAGCCGGCACTTGAAAGGATCGTGGACTTCCAGAGGCTACAGAATCAGGATCTGTTGCTGTTGTGTGAGGAATTGGGAATTGATAGAAAGGTTTTGGGACGAAAACCCATGATCAGACCGGTGTTGCGGCTCGTGGTGGCGTATGGGCCAGGAATCTACCAAGCCCATTGACGAATACGTCCGGTATGAGCAATGAAGGAAAATGTGTTTAATTGACATTAGTTACACTAAAGCCCCTTGATAACTTGAAAGTAGCGACACTGTCCTCCCCGCGGCGCTTTCCTCCTCGATTTTCCTCGTACGCCGGCTGCGCGCGTTGCGCACGGCACGCTTTTTCTCCTGGGCTCCCGCGGACGGGCCGCAGCATTCTATGGAGGCGCGTTATTTTGGGCCAGTTGCGCGCCCCAGTGGTATTAAAAAATGTTGAGAAAGGCTGATAACATGATCGATAATGCTGAAGGCAACGTTGATGACTAGGTCGGTTTTTTCTTAAAGCAGTATGAACGGGGTATACTGATGTAAAAGGGGCTTTGAGGCGAGTTCTATACTTCAGACAATTTTTCAGCCACACGATGAAATGCTTTACTTTGTGTGTCTGATCTAGCATTTCCTATGGCATATCCCTATGCGTGTCGTTTATTAAGCCACATTAAGCCTTATTAAGCCTTAGATCTCTGTTTCAAGGTCCCGTTGTGCGGTATAGAAAATATCACACGACCCAAGGAAGGCCGGAAGTGAACCAAAGCATGTCCAGCCATGCATAAGAGATGATTACTGATTAGCAAAGTTATTTAATGATTCAGTAGTTATCGTATTAGGATAGATTAAGGTGTATTAAGTTGCATTAAGGTCCACGAAAGTGGATTAGGGCACCAGAAGGTGGATTAAGGTGCATTAAGAGGATTATGGTGGATTAAGATGGAGGAAGGAGGATTATGATGAATTAATACCCCTGTCACATTAGGAGTTTTGATGTCATTCGAACCGAATGGTATTAGCATCGAATGACATTATTCGGCTGCTACACAACGATATTTAATGCCATTAGCACCGAATGACTTCCACAATCGAATGAGTTCAAGAAACACATTCGGCTTCGCACTCGGAGCAAATCTGTACTCGCAACCCCAGAAACAAAGCAAAACAGGACAGAGCGTTTGAAAATTGAAAGCCGTACTCGTAAAGAAATAACTTTGCGTGTTTTAATTCACCTGTTGTTTTAAAGATACAAAATCTGTGCGGCAGGCTGTCGCAAAATGTTGTTACTCTCCAGCTCAGCAGCGTCTGGCCGCCGCCCATGCCGCCGCCACTCTGCTCGTCGGCCATAGAACGTCTAATCGTTTCCTCTGATTATTACGCCTTGCTCGTAATGCAAAGTACGCAGCAACTCATCGCTTCACCTGCTGCAACTTAGCGTCGCCAACCAGCGTCGCCATGTCAGCCACTTTGTTTTCAATTTATCGGCTACTCAGGTGGTTAAGCCTTGTTTTGGCTTAGTGGCCACATAGTGTGAAATATAACTTTTTTTTATGTACGCATTACTAAAATAATTTTTTTCAGTGAAGCGACGTCCCAAAAGTCTTTTAAATATCCGGATTGCTTATGCAAGCACTTCATACCTATCTTGTTCTATTTTAGTCGCCACATTTTGGGGGGATGATCGCCATTGATATCGCCACCAAATGAGATTAATTTTTCCAGTATAGCACCTCCGCGGGCGAATGACATTGGTTGCACCGAATGCCATTCTATTCGAATGACATTAAAACTCCCAGTGTGACAGGAGTATTAGGAGGATTAGCATCGATGAAGGAGGATGAAGGTGGATTAGGGTGAAATACGTTACAGTGCTAAACATCATTGCCTGCAGAATATTCTTTGCATGACTACATCATGGCCACAATCAGTATTGATTGCTCAACCTTCGTAATCAAAGTGCATTGATGCAATGATTTCGGCTCGTGTTAAATCAATGAAAATGTTCCAAGCTGAACAAAACCACAGAAAGGTGGTCTCAAAACATTCGCTATTAAGGTGAAGGTTCCCAGCCTCCGCCTACATGTCAATATCAACAGCAAGTGTGCGCCATCATGTTAACACTCCCTACACATTTCCTGTATCCGCGAGAAAATTAAATAACAATTGTCACCCACTCGTGAGTGTGTGGATGTGCAGTTCAAAGCAAATTCCAAAAATGCAAGATTTCCTTAGATATCGCTTATGAGACGCGAATGCGAAAGCCTTCTAAAGCCTACTGTGATTCACCTTTACCTACCTGCATCAACCCTAATCCACCTTAATCCTCCTTAATCCACCTTAACCAGTCTTAATCCTCCTTCATCAACCCTAATTTCCCTTAATCCACGTTAATTTACCTTCATTCTCCTTCATCCACCTTAATCGTCCTTAATACGTCCTGAACGTTGTTCACGCACCTTAATCAACCTTTATACACCAACATTAATCGACCCCAATCGGTCTTAATACTCATTCAGTAACCCTAATTCACCTTAATCCACCCTAATCTACCTTAATCCTCCTCTATTCACCTTAATCCATCTTAATCATCCTTAATACACCTTAGTACTTGTCCATGCACCTTAATCCACTTTAATCCTCCTTAATACACCCTAATGAACTTTAATCATCCCTAATGCCTCTTAATTAAATCACTAATGAAGCATTAATTAACTTGGATAATTATTATTCTCTTATACACGGCTGGACATGCTTTGGGTCACTTCTTGCATACCTCAGTCACGTGATATTTTCTCTTCACAGCACGACCTTAAAACAGATCTAAAGGCTTGCGCCTTAAAACTTTAAAACGAAATGTGGATTAGCTAGCGCTCATCACCTGCAGTACCACGGGTATACTTGCCACTAATTTTCCCAGGCCCTGCATTCATTGTATGACTGATGCACGCATCGACGTAAGCTGAAAATAATAGTTCCTCTACAAGCCCCTATTTCAATATTCAGTAAAACAGGCAATGGATCCTAAGAATCGCGAAAAGTGCGATCGAGAGGCTGTAATTCGCACATAAATGTTAACACCGGAAAGCAGAGTCTATAGTGCTGCATTTCCGACTGAATGACAACAGTTGGCAACGTGCGAGGTGATGGAGTCCCAGCAGAATGTTAAGCATACTAAGGACAATCACATTTTTATGCAACGTACAAATTTCCGCAGCAAAAGCGCTGGTATGTAGGCTGTAATTTAAAGAATGAAGTACTAGGGGATGCTTTGATACAAGCAATAAGAAAGACGCCTCACCCCGCAAACACTGTTCTTTGTCGGAACAAAGTTCTTCGGTCAGTGTTATGCAGCCACTGCTTCCTGCGCAAGCTGTCACGCTTTCCTTGTGGTTTCATAAAAAACTGCATAACCATCTTCAGGATTCTTGCTGCAGTTATAGGTGCAATAGCACAGCACAGCGCTAGCACAGACAGCAGGAAACACAGCGTGCAACGTTCGCTACGCCGACCTAAAGCGCCGAGCTAAGGAGAAAAATGGCGCGGACGAAAAACACAAGCAAAACGCAAGACCCGCGTGTTTCGAAGGGCAATGGCAGGGAGACCAATCGTCGTGCAGAGAAACGGGCGCAAGACCGCTTCCATTAGGAGGGGGGGGGGAGCAAGAAGTATGCGAGGAGGTCACGCGAAGGCGGCAGAGTTCAAAGAGTGGCGGTACTTTCAAATTATCAAGGGAGATTAAGTTACACGGCGGCTCCAATTACGGAAGCCCACTCCAAGCAGGGGCACTTTAAATGCCCGAGTTCGCATCCGGACACGTCAGTCCCACTGCGCGAAAGGTCTCCGCTTTTAATACCGTCATCTTCCCTAGGCGACTCGACTAGGGAATCTGACGACTGTATCGCGGCCAATCACAATCGTCGAATCGGTCGCAATACCCCGCCCATGATAGCACATCGTTCCGCAGCACACCCACCTCCAACAGTATGGAATAGGTGACCCTATAGCAAACTGTAAATATAAGGTCGAGACCGCTCTCGCGGTAGCATTCGACGTTGGCCCTTTTTATCATTAGTACAAGCTGTCAGGTAGTGGTACGGGGGACCTTTTGTTGACCCGTCAGTAGTCGGTGTCAACCATGGGTTGACTTCTGGGTAGGCGTTGATGAATGGGTTGCCTCGTGGCAAACGTCTAATTAAAGCCATTGGCCGTGCTGAGACATAACACCGGCAATCATTGACTTGGGGGACGATGATGAGGAGTTCAGCGAAGCATGGTGTATCGTTCTGAGCTTTATGAATTGAAGCGTCAACACAGCCGGTCAACAGTGAACGAATCTCTTTATTGATCAATGGTATTTATAGCGCACTCGGTAGGTAAGAGGGGGAGTGCGTCATCGTATATCCGACAGCGGCATGCTGATGGCATGCGCATACTGATGGTGCGCATGCCGATACGATACATTCTCCCTTTTCACAGAAGTCTGGGTTGCTTTAGCGCCTCTAGCCGACTTGCTTAAAATTGGCATCATAGGACAGACGTTCTGGTGGCCTGGATTGCCTCTGCTATCTCCTTCCTGGGTGGCGTTGGAGGTGGGCTCCGTGGTTTCGCTGTTCCCATGCACACCAATGGAAACACAGCTGAAGAAGTATGTACGCTGTCAGACGGCGGGGTGCCTTGTTCGTCGTTTGACTCACTTGCTGACACATCTGGGGTAAAGCTTTCTTTCGTGGCAGATACGATACACATGGAGCCTCATTTAACAAAAAACGAAGAACAGCTCAGACAGCAGCAAAAGCATGAAAGGCGAAAATAACGACAGCATCAAGAGTGGGAAAGGGAGAAAGAAAGACAACAGCAAGAGCGACAAAGAGATAGGAGGATGAGGCAAAAAGGCTGGAGCGCGAGATTGATCTTCGCAAGTTGGAACTTGAGTAATAGGCGGGGCAATTGTCCCCAGCAAGTGGTGCCTCTCCTCAACAAGTAGGCAGAGTTCAAATTGACATACAGCCATATATGGTATTAGGGGATATCGGTCTGTATCTTGCAAATTTTGAACGAACCTGCGAGAAACTGTCGTTTGAGCGAGACACATGGTCTCAGAGGCTACTGACTGTTCTGTCCTGCTAGGCAGCAGACATTGTTGCGCAGCTCAGAAAGAAGTACGCGGACAACTACGAGAAGGTCAAGGTTTGCCTTTTGAGAAAATGCAGCGCAAAAGCGTTTAGACAAAGATTTCGGGCCACCTAGAAGGCGATGGACGAGAAGTATCCCGAGTTTATGTACAATTTAAGAACAAACTTAACAGAATGGTTAAAGAGCACTCAGTCCTACAGTGACAGGGACGCAGTAGTGGAGAGGATTCTGTCAGAGCAGTTTTACAACTGTCTCCCAGAGCTGGATAGGAATCGGTTACAGCACCGGGGTGGCGTGCCTTCTGCGACGAAGCGGCCGAACTCGTCGAGGAGCACACATCGCACCGACAGCTTAGCAACAGCCTAGGAGTTGACAGGCCTTACAATTCCAAAACAAGTGCTACTAACCGTTGTGTGAAGCATTTCTGAGCCCTCGAGTTGAGAGAAAGGAAAAAACGGTCCCATCAGGTAAAAATGAAAGAAAGGACTACAGTGACCGAGTGAAAAGTGACCAACGCACAAATGCAAAGAGCGCTTTAGAAACTAGGAAGCCGCTCATTTGCTACAAATGCAATGAGCCGGGTCACAGCGGCAAACTGCACAAAGGAAGGGGTTGCGTTTTCGTATGTCAATGACTGCGAAGAAAACAAGGTTGTCGGATCCTTAAATGCATGACTTGGTAGTAAACGGGAAACCGGGCACCGCACTGCGCGACTCCGCGGCAACAATTGTTGTCCATTCATCGTGTCACCGTCCAACTACTCGGGCCAATGTGCATGGATCCGTCAGGGGGTGGGAGAACAGGGCGTGCGCTTGCCAGTCACGGCAGTGGTCACTGGGGGTAAGCTAATAACCAAAGCTGCCGTTTCAGGAAAGCTTGCAGCTCGGCCTCCTCCTTGTGTAATTTGTCGAGGGTTCAAATACGTGAATAATAACTGCATTGCTATGGCGAAAGATGCTGCAAACGAATTCTTGAACGCTACGCACTGTCAAGACAAGTAAAATACGTATTTTTTCACAAAAGAATACACTCGTATGTCCCAAAGGTTGTGTCCCAAATAACTAATACCAATGCGTCCATGTTTTTGTCTACTTAATAAGAAAATAAAATATCACAAGAACTTTAGAACTATATCAGTTCGAAACGAGCAACACAGTACATGCCGATGATATGAAAAATGTAAAGGACATGAAATTAGAAATTTGAGGACAGATAGTTTAATGAAACTTTGTGAGGCAAGAACCTTAGACCCTATAGCGTAAAACTACTCCAATATGTTTTTATTCCAATCTCCTGACGTCAAATTTGCGTAACCGCCGACGCAAGCATAGGGTGGTCACCCGCAGGGTTGTATGAACAAACCAATCAAATGCTCCCATCGTTCATATCAGGTCGCTTTTGTTTGCTTGAAAAACGAATAACATTGCCTGCACTGAGCGGCTTGTCTTATCTAATCGGCTCACAAGAGGCGAGGAGCATGCTCAAGTGGAGAGGGATTCGATGGGGCCGAGTCACTGCACTGAATATCGATAACCGGATGAAGAGGGTGGTGCCGGCACCTACGATTGGTCCGCTTTCTCTTACTTAGCTTGCGGTGGTTCGTCGACAATCGTGGCGGCATGCAACGGAAGCTTAAGAATGACGCTAAAACGGATCATCAGCAAAGGAGAGTTGGCAAAACGAGGTCGTAAACGTGCCGAAACTTCTCAAAAACGTTACACGACCGCGCAAACAGGTACTTAAATGATACTGCGTGACAAAAAACGACACGGACGTGACAGAAGACGACACAGCGCGACAAAAAACGACACGGATGGGAGAGAAGACGACACACCAAGCGGTGTGTCGTCTTCTCTCACGTCCGTGTCGTTTTTTGTCGCGCAATATCATTTAAGTAATGGATTACCAACTTGCCCGGAATGCTGCTCTCACGCAAAAAGTTTTATTACACGCAAATAAACCCATGCTGTACGGCAAGGGCGAGTAGCCACTGCCGGAGCGATCGGCGGCAGCCATCTTTTATTCCTTTCGGAACGGGGCAGCCTGCGGCTATTTAGAAGAAAATTCAGTTTTGTTCGGCATATTAATGCATCTTTAACGCGTACACGTCACTGTGACGCGGTGAGATTTTGCGGTTTTGTGACGCCGCGTGAGAGGCAGGTGAAGTGGGTGCAGTTCGAAAACTTTTGACCGATAGCCGAGAAATAATGGCAGAAGGCGTCGAATCAAAAATAACTATTTTTTTTTTCTCGGCCAAATTACACATAATGAGTCTGTACACCTCATATCAGATGGGCAGGTATCGCGGTTTTCGTGACGTCGCGTGACATACAGGTGAAGTGGGAGTGTTCCAAAAGTTTTTGACAAATCGCAGTTGGCTGATTGCAGAATTGGAAAAGTTTGGAATAGTTTTACGTTATAGCGTCCCTTGCTTACATTTTTGTGCATATACCACGGCCAGGGCAAAATCTCGATGGCGCTGTCACTGACGTTTGTGGTATGTTTGTTCACTTTTCGGAGTGCTTTAGAAGTCCTGAGGGCAACGTTTTAGTGGCTCATTTTCAGACATATTAGTATGGCATGGTTCTCGTGTCGGGAATATTTCTCATTTGCAATGCTTCATTCAAAGTATCCGGCAGTTTTATCTGTATGGCGCTTTCGTGGTGTGACAAGCTGCCTGAGCACGTTGCCTATCAAAATAAATATTCCACCTCGGTATTCTGCTTGTGGCGATTTTCTGTTAGTACATGTTTTTAAAGATAGCTAGAAAGTACTGGATTTCTATTTGGAATCTAGTGGCCCCGGAAGCTGGTGCTTGCATGTAGGCCATGCGCTTTTGGTCATTCATTAGTATGTGATATTGTTACCTCCTACTAATCAGTTTCAGTGTTTTTAAATATAATTGTGGAATTGTGACTGTTACTCACGTTCCAAGTGTTAACACCCTTTTCTCGTTACTTTTGTTTGCAAAACACCCGTGTGCTTATATTTAGGTGCACGTTAAAGAACCCCAGATGGTCGAAATTTCCGGAGTCCTCCACTACGGCGTGCCTCATAATCAGAAAGTGGTTTTGACACGTAAAACCCTATAATTTAATTTGTTTACTTTTGTTTCAGTGAAATTGAAGTTTAAAGAGATTGTTTTTATTGCAGTTCTTTGGGTTTTTTTTTACATACACGTTTATCCTGTTCGTTTATAATTAGAACTTGCAATGAATATTTCATACGTGTGCCTGGCTGGATGTCAATCCTTTTTGTAATAAAGCTTTATCAATTGTATAAGTAAAAAGTAATCTTGATATGACATCGGGAGTCTCACCTGTGTGCTTTACCAAGCGCTTACTGAACTCATTTTTTTCATGTAACCATTGCAGGGCTTGTAACATTTCATAATTATTTTTCATAATTTTCCATAATTCTGTGAGCCCAGTTTTCCCATTTGGATGAGCTAGGACTATATATAATAAGATACCTGATGAGTGTTTCGATTTATATTTTGACATTTACATGTTTGCACGTTAAAAAAACATTTCAAACAAGCTCACCAACTACTTGCCGACAACAGTGATAAACGTGCCTCATCAGATCGAGAACAAATGAAATGCGAACAGCGGACAGTGTGGCCAAAGCATAACTAAAGGTACAATGCATGCCAGTGACCAGTCAATGTGCTAATGGGCGGGCGTTTCATTCTCGCGCAGAGCGTAGCGCTGCTCAGCCTACTGCGATAAACGACACCTGTATTTTGACCAAAAGTCGTTTCCTCATCCCGCCACAGCAGTGCCATTCCCGCCTGCCAGTGCACTGCCAGTGCAATAGGATAAGCAGCCCTGCACTCCGGGTCGAAATCGCATGCGCGTACTTGAGTACAATGATGGCTGGCCGACGCCGCACACTGAGTTTTAAGTTATGCTTCGGCCACACGCTCTGCTGTTCACATTTCATCATCATCATCATCATCATCATCATCATCATCAGTCTGGTTACGCCCACTGCAAGGCAAAGGCCTCTCCCATACTTCTCCAACTACCCCGATCATGTACTAATTGTGACCATGTCGTCCCTGCAAACTTCTTAATCTCATCCGCCCACCTAACTTTCTGCCGCCCCCTGCTACGCTTCCCTTTCCTTGGAATCCAGTCCGTAAACCTTAATGACCATCGGTTACCTTTCCTCCTCATTACATCTCCTGCCCATGCCCATTTCCTTTTCTTGATTTCAAATAAGATGTCATTAACTCGCGTTTGTTCCCTCACCCAATCTGCTCTTTTCTTATCCCTTAACGTTACACCCATCATTCTTCTTTCCATAGCTCGGTGCGTCGTCCTCAATTTAAGTAGAACCCGTTTCGTCTCCAGGTTTCTGCCTAGTGCTTGAGTACTGGTAAGACACAGCTGTTATACACTTTTCTTTTGAGGGATAATGGCAACTTGCTGTCCATGATCTGAGAATGTCTGCCAAACGCACCCCAGCCCATTCTTATTCTTCTGATTATTTCATCCGTATCCGCGGTCACTACCTGCCCTAAGTAGATGTATTCCCTTACCGCTTCCAGTGCCTAGCTACCTATCGTAAACTGCTGTTCTCTTCCGAGAATGTTAAACATTACTTCCGTTTTCTGCACATTATTTTTAGACCCACCCTTCTGCTTTGCCTCTCCCGATCAGTGAGCATGCATTGCAATTGGTCCCCTGATTACTAAGCAAGGCAGTATCATCAGCGAATCGCACGTTACTAAGGTATTGTCCATTAACTCTTATCCACAATTCTTCCCAATCCAGGTCTCTGAATAGCTCTTGTAAACACGCTATGAATAGCATCGGAGAGATCGTATTTCCGTGCCTGACTCCTTTCTTTATTGGGATTTTGTTGCTTTCTTTATGGAGGACTATGGTGGCTGTGGAGCCGCTATAGACATCTTTCAGTATTTTTACATACGGCTCGTCACATCCTCCCTGATTCCGTAATGCCTCCATGACTGCTGAGGTCAGTGGCGTAGCAACGGGGGGTGCAAGGGGCCCGGTGGGGGGTGGGGGGGGGGCTGTCATACACGTCTGAAGACACCCCGAAATTGTCTATATCCTCGCCTGCCTCGACTGCACCCAGGGGGGGGGGGGGGGGGGGGGTGCAGACCTATGGGCCCCGGGTGCAAGACGACCTAGCTACGCCACTGGCTGAGGTTTCGACTGAATCAAGCGCTTTCTCGTAATCAATGAAAGCTATATATAACGGTTGGTTATATTCCACAGATTTCTCTATCACCTGATTGGTAGTGTGAATATAGTCTATCGTTGAATAGCCTTTACGGAATGCTGCCTGGTCCTTTGGTTGACAGAATTCTAAGGTGTTCCTGGTTCTATTTGCGATTACCTTAGCAAATACTTTGTAGGCAACGGACAGTAAGCTGTTCGGTCTATAACTTTTCGTCTTTGGCGTCCCGTTTCTTATGGATTAGGATTATGCTAGCGTTCTTCCAAGATTCGGTTACGCTCGAGGTAATGAGGCATTGCGTTTACAGAGTAGCCAGTTTTTCTAGAACAATCTGCCCACCATCCTTCAACAAATCTGCTGTTACCTGATCCTCCCCAGCTGCCTTCCCCCTTTGCATAGCTCCCAAGGCTTTCTTTACCTCTTCCGGCGCTACTTGTGGGATTTCAAGTTCCTCTAGACTATTCTCTCTTCCATTATAGTTGTGGGTGTTACTGGGACTGTATAAATCTCTATAGAACTCCTCAGTCACTTAAACTATCTCATCCATATTAGTAATGATATTGCCGGCTTTGTCTCTTAACGCATACATCTGATTCTTGCCAATTCCTAGTTTTTTCTTTACTGCTTTTAGGCTTCCTTCGTTCCTGTGAACATGTTTAATTCCATCCATATTATACTTCCTTGTGTGAGCTGTCTTACGCTTGTTGAATAACTTTGAAAATTCTGCCATTTCTATTCTAACTGTAGGATTAGAGGCTTTATTACATTGGCGTTTCTTGATGAGATCTTTCGTCTCCTGCGATAGCTTACTGGTATCCTGTCTAACGGTGTTACCACCAACTTTTATTGCACACTCTTTAATGATGCCCGTAAGATTGTCGTTCATTGTTTCAACACTAAAGTCCTCTTCCTGAGTTAAAGCCGAATACCTGTTCTGTAGCTTGATCCGGAATTCCTATATTTTTCCTCTTACCGCCAATTCATTGATTGGTTTCTTATGTGCCAGTTTCTTCCGTTCCCTCTTCAAGTGTAGGCTAATTCGAGTTCTTACCATCCTATGGTCACTGCAGCGCACCTTGCCGAGTACGTCCACATCTTGTATGATGCCAGGGTTAGCGCAGAGTATAAAGTCTATTTCCTTTCTAGTTTCGTCATTCGGGTTCCTCCACATTCACTTTCGGCTAACCCGCTTGCGGAAGAAGGTGTTCATTATCCGCATATTATTCCATTCTGGAAAGTATACTAATAACTCACCCCTGCTATTCCTAGAGCCTATGCCATATTCCCCCACTGACTTGTCTCCAGCCTGCTTCTTGCCTACCTTGGCATTGAAGTCGCCCATCAGTATAGTGCATTTTGTTTTGACTTTACCCATCGCCGATTTCACGTCTTCATGGAAGCTTTCGACTTCCTGGTCATCATGACTGGATGTAGGGGCGTAGACCTGTATGACTTTTAATTTCGCATTTCATTTATATATTATAGTGCATCTGCAGTGGCACTTGTATCTATGCAGCTCATTATAATGTGAACAGGAAAGATCCATTAGATGTCCTATGGACCTCCTGCATTCCCAAAATGTACATGTATTAGAGGTCACTTCGTATGTCCAGCTGCATATCATTTCAACAATGCAGCAAAGCGATGTGGATGGGACTTAGATTATCCGTGGTACATATTTCTAATGTTTTTTTCATTTCATTTTATTTCATTTTATTACCTTAAAGGCTCCAATAAATGGAGCGCTACATAAGGGGTGGCAAGAATAAAAATACATAGTTACAATAACAGGAAGTTTTTTACATTTTCGATGAACTTCGATGGGCACATAATGACAGCAATGTCGTTAGGAAGGCCGTTCCAGTCTCCAGCTGTGCGAGGAAAAAAAGAATTTGAAAACGTGACAGTGCGTGAGCGTGGATGGGCAACCTGTAGCTGATGGCTGGTGCGGTGAGATATGCGTGTAGGAGGAAGGATATAAGGTGCGATGCGCATAGGGCCATGAAAGAATTTGTGAAATAAAGATAGGCTGGCAATGCGACGACGGAGCGATAAGGGGAATAATGCGGATGCAGTTTTTAAGGAGGAAACGCTGATGTCAAAGGAATATGACGAGTGGATGAAACGAGTGGCGCGATCTTGTACTGATTCAAGATTATTAATTAGGTATGCCTGATGAGGATGCCAAATAGGCGATGCAAATTCTAGTTTTGACCTGACAAATGATTTGTAGGCTAAAAATTTTACATGTGGAGGAGCATGATGTAGATGGCGTTTTAGAAATCCTAACGTCCTGTTCGCGGATGATATTAGGTTAGTAACATGAGGATTCCAGGAAAGATCGCTCGAAAGTGTCACTCCTAAATACTTGTACGAATGAACTAGTCCTACCGGAACTTCAGGGATTACGTAAGGAAATACGAGAGAATTACGGCGACAGTGAATTGACAAATATTTACATTTACGCGGGTTAACCTCCATTAGCCACTCCTCACACCAGTCCTGGACAGCATTAAGATCACTTTGAAGAGAATATTGGTCAGCGGTGGAAGTAATAGCCCGATATATCACACAGTCGTCCGCGAACATACCTATGCTAGATGTTACGTTTAATTGTGAATCATTTATGTATATTAGGAAAAGTAGCGGGCTGAGCACGGATCCCTGCGGGACGCCTGATGTTACAGAGACTGAATTAGAATTCCTATTATTAATGGTGCCAAATTGTGAACGATTAGTCAAGAATTCTTCAATTCATTTCAGCATATTAGGGTCAAAATTTAAGCGGGAAAGCTTTATAAGAAGGCGTTTATGGGGCACTTTATCAAAGACTAGCAAAATCTAAAAATATTACGTCAGACTGAAGATTACAGTCAAGGTTAGAGTGTAGATCGTGTAAGAAAGCGGAAAGCTGAGTCTCGCAGGAATAACCACGGCGAAACCCGTGCTGGGCAGGATTGAAAAACTTATTCGAGTCGAGAAATGCCATGATGTGAGTATAGATGACGTGTTCCATGATTTTGCAGGGAATACTAGTTAGAGAAATAGGACAGTAATTTAGAGGCGAGTTCTTGTTACCTCATTTGTGGACTGGAACGACCTTCCCTTGTTTCCAATCTTTGGGCAGTTGGCCTGTGAGGAGTGACTGAGTGAACAACAAGCACAACAGTGATGAACATATATCTTTGGTGTTCTGCAGTATCTTAGCGTTGATGTTGTCAATGCCAGCAGAGGATGAAAGCTTTAAACTTTCTATTAGGGACAAAATCCCTTCTGAAGAAAATACAAGTGAAGGCATTGTCTCCTGAATAATTTCGGGGTTTGGAGAAACAGTCGGATCGGTTTCATTAGTAAACACGGATGAAATAGCTGCGTTTGGTGAAATATAGAAATCTATAGAATGTGTGCAATGTCTGAAATATGATATTCTCTGGACATCTATGGGGCACAAATGGTTATCTGGGCCGTGGTTGGTGCGAACACCGAAGGAAAGAAGACGAGAGAGTGGCACGGTATGGTGCATGCCAAATGTTTCAAAGAGCTGAATGGCCTTGGTAAGACAAGAGAGGTATGCGTGCAATCGTGACCTAATGGTTTGAACCCTGAGCTACTGTGCTCGGCAGCAGAGTTTGGATAGCATTATCGGTCACACATCAAATTTCTTTTTATTGAAATCAGGTGCTTTCAACGCACATGTGTGTACAAATTGTGTTCAGGCAAATTTGTCTGCTTAACTTGCAGCACGCCATGTTTGAAGTAAGAGAAGGCTCACCTCAGAAGAAAATTTTGCACGCTTGGCCGTGTTCTTTGTAAGCCATCTGCGAAGTGACGCTAGCCATTTTCAAAGGGATATTTCCAATGTCCAACTATATGTAATATAAAGTAAGGAAACTGGTCTTCTAGAACTTATAGTTGCTTCTTCATATCTCCTCCTATATTGCATAAAGGAATAGAACTCCTTGGTATAAAGTTTAATCACTTCCCTCTCGGAGAACACGTGCCCCCATTCCTATACGTTATTCCAACAGTTTTACCTTGCTCAGTCTGTGTAAAAAAAATTCGCTGTCGTCAGCTAGACTTGCTGATCAAGACATCGCTGTCATGCACTTTGTTTGAAATCGTGAATTAGCAAAGCGAGGTACAATACTAGCACAGCACACATTTCTTAAAACCCGCCTTTTGTTGTTAAGATGCAGCTTAAATTCTCAAAGGCAATGGTAATACATTATGGAGGACAAGATGATTGTTTACCATTAATTAGGAATTATGCCGTATTACGCTAGCGCATGGGTGCCTTCCGACTCATTTTGCTTCAGCTATTTTCTATTCACGTAGAGAAAAAGAAATAGTGAATGATTAATTAATTATTAATTAATGAAATTCATTAAATTCATTATATAATCAATAATATATGTTATCTCATGTCAACTTTGCATGCACTAACTCATAAGCCCCATTTTAAAACAGAAAAACATCTTGAAGGTGTTTTAATTTCCCTTTTTATCATGTTTGCTGTTCCGCTCATGTGAATAGAAGTATATTTGGTAAGAAGGTTGAGACAGCAAATGCCTTTTAACACCTTCGACTCCACAGTAGTAGATGCTTAAGTTGTATTAAACTGGAGCTAAGTACCAACTTCGGTGTAATAGATATTTTTTCTGCAGGTCCCTTGCCTTCTACTAAAACTGCAGCCTCTAGTAGTAGTCTTCATGCACTTTGTGGTCATGACATGACACCTTGTGACATAGGGCCCCGACTACCGGAGAACGTTTCGATCAACCTTGGAGTCGCAGCTGATGAACTTTACCTTTTATTCCCTGATTATGCCACAGTCCTAGAGTATAATATCTGGCCATTAGTAAGCAGGCAAAACGACACTACATTGCTTGCTTTATTCCTGTCGTGACTACTTAGTCAATCACACTAGAGGAAAGGAATCAAGATCCAAGCTAACTGACAAATTAGAGTGTTTTAGCTGAGTGTCTTTACGGTTCGCTCCGTTCTTAGTTGCCCGGCTAAGCCACAGCGGAGCGGCGGGCGAGTGTCACGTTTTGGTTAAGCGTTTAGCGTAGCGGAGCGGACGGATGGATGGATGGATGGATGGATGGATGGATGGATGTTATGAGCGCCCCCTTTGAACGGGGCGGTGGGTTGCGCCACCAAGCTCTTGCTACTATGCTGCCTAATATCCTACCTAAGTTAACCAATGAAAAAAGAAAAAAAAAACACTATGAACTACCGCGTCCAACCTTTCTGATCCCCTATTGCGAATTGTGCTTTTGTACGTCTCCGTCTTTTGTCGTTTCCCTACTTTTCTTCCACCAATCCTCCAATCGCCTCTTACTAATGTCTATTGCGGACCTGTTTGCTTTACCACTGCTCCCGCTGAACCCAAGGGCTTCAAGGAGGCCAGTGGTGCCTAAATCGACCGCTGGGTAGACGTCTTCACATTCTAATAAAATATGCTCCGTCGTTTCCCTAGCTTTACCGCAGCAAGCACATGCTTCTTCTTCCTTCTTATATCTCGCTTTATAGGTGCGTGTTCTAAGGCATCCCGATCTCGCTTCGAAAAGTAATGAGCTTCCCTTTGAGTTATCATAAATGGTTTCTTTCCTGATTTCGTTTTTTTCCTCTTAAGTAGTTACTCATAGCAGGTTTCTTTTCCATTGCCGCCACCCATGAGATTAATTCAGCCTCTCTGACTTTCCGCTTGACCTTCCTTGTTGCTGTGTTGCCCACCCCACAGGCCGCATACTTGCTGGTAAGCTTCCTAGTTCTTTTCCTCCACTATGAATCAATGTTTTGCCTGTACAGATACCTGAACACTCTCCCAGCCCATTTACTTTCTTCCATATTCCTCAGCCGTTCTTCATACTCAATTTTACTGCGAGCTTCCCTCACTTCAAAACTAGTCCAGCCCATATCCCCCTGCACAGCTTCATTTGTAGTCTTCCCGTGAGCGCCCAATGCGAGGCGACCCACTGACCTTTGGTTCCCGTCGAGTCCTGATTGTACCCCTGATTTAAAGCAAACAACCGCATTTCCAAAAGTAAGTCCTGGAACCATTACCTCTTTCCACAGACCTCGGAGGACCTCGTACCTGTCGTATCCCCATAGCGCTCTGTGCTTCATTATGGCTGCATTTCTCTTCCCCTTGACTGTTATGGTTTTTTCCTGTGTTTCCATATATCCATTGCCTTCGTTTATCCATATACCAAGGTATTTATATTAGTTACCCGAGGTATTTCATGGCCCTGTATCTCGACTGTCTGTTCACTGTTTTCATTGAATACCATAACACCTGATTTTCTAACACTAAATTTCAAACCTAAGTTGTTGCCTTCCTGTCCACAGATATTAGCCAGACGTTGCAAGTCACTTTGCTTGTTTGCGAGCAACACAATGTCGTCCGCATGAAATAAACCTGGGAGTTGCTGCTCTATTACTGTACCTTCCTGTTTGTATGAGAGATTAAACCCGATATTACTTCCTTCTAGCGCCCTCTCCATCCTCACCATGTACATCATAAACAGCAGTGGGGATAAAGGGCACTCCTGCCTCAGTCCCTTGTTGATATGAACTTTCTCCGCGCTCCTCATCCCTTCCCATTCAATGCAAATAGTATTTTCTAGGTAAATCTCTCTCAAAAGCTGTATACAATCGTTACCTAAGCCTTCCCCTTCCAGAATATCCCACAAAATGCTGCGGTCTACGTTGTCGTGTGCTCCTGTAATGTCCAAAAAGGCCACATACAACGGTCTGCTTTCTGCTTTTCTGACAACCAACGTTCACTTTCACCTTTTAATTTTGCTTGCACCAGTATTTGAACCATAGACTTTTTCTCCCGGTATATTTCCCATTTACTAGTTACTTCATCCTGTGACAACTGCGCCTTCTTTGCCTGCCTGTGCTCTCGAGATGCTTTCTGTCGTTCGGCGATCCCTTCTCGTATCTCCTTGTTCCACCAGCTTTTTGGTTTCTTTTTTCCTTTCCAACGAACATGTTGTTTCTCTTTCCGTATTTCTGTCGTTATTACACTTAGAAGCTCACCATATTCCCACTCTTTACTTGGCCATTTGCCAAGTTCTTCCTCAACTCTAGTAATTGTATTTGCTAATTGTTCAGCGTTCAAATTTGGACTGGTCATTTTGCTCTCCTTGCTCTCTTTCCCAACTACATATCCCATTTTCAATATGATGCGTTTATGGTCACTCCCTATGCTGTTAAACCCTTCCTCATCGATGACCATTTCTCTCAACTTATCATGAATTCCTTCTGTCATCAGACAGTAATCAATGGCTGATTGCCGGTTTCCCACTGCCCACGTGACCTGTCCTTCACACTTAGGCCCTGTATTCACGATCACGAGGTTATGTTGCTCACAAAGGTCCAGCATTGACTTCCCGTTATTGTCGGTATAGCCATCTAAATCCTGTATGTGGGCATTCATGTCACCTAATAGGACAATTTCAGCACCACTCCCGAAACCCTTAATATCAGCGCTTATGCATTCCACTAACTCTTTATTCTTCTCTGTGCAATTTTTTCCGGTCCACAAATACGTAACACCCAGCCAAGTTTCTTTCCCACTCATTGTACCTGATAACCAAAGAAGCTCTTGACATTGTGAATTTACTCTTTGCCATTTGGCTCCCTGATGGATGAGCGTTCCGACTCCCCCTCCCTTTCTTTCCGACTTAGTTCTGTTGCACCCTTCCCAAACATAATTCTGAATAACTGGCGGCTCTTCTGAGTCTCTAAGGTGCGTTTCTGTAACCGCATACACCCCTATTTGTTCTCTGTGTAACTGCTCCTCAATCTCTGCCCACTTTTCCTTTCTTCTGCCGCCCTGCATGTTCATGTAGCCTATTGCATGGCGAGCTCTTTTTCTTGTTTTCCTCCTTTTTCTATTATCGACGGCGATGCTCTTCTGATGTTCCCCTAAGGGACCTTCTTCACTACTATCTACTCTGACCTCCTCAGCGCCTGCAGGCCCCCTAAAAAAGCAACAGCGCGACCACCAAGTCGCCAACCCACTTCTCGTGCTAACCTGTAATTGAAGTGGATCCCGTCTCGTTTAAAACCACCACAACTTCTCACTTCCCTGTTTACTTCGACAACCTCGAAGCCTTTCTCTCGGGTAATTTTCCAGATAGCCTCATTAGCAGCCACTACGGCTCTTTGTACGTGACTGTCACGCACAGGCACCTCCGGTACCGTGCACACCACGGTCTGCACCTGAGGGGATAGCTCACGCAAGTCGTCCACCCCCTTCGCCAAGCGCTGGGCTAGTCCTGGCCCTTTCCTGTTTAGGACGTCATTTAGCCCACCTGCTACTATGACGAGGTTGCGCACGTGGGCATTTTCCGCGAGCTTTTCTTTTGCTCGCTCCATGATAGAACCAAGTGTGCGCCCTGGAAATGTCCCTACCGCCACTCTTCTGTCGTCTTTCACCCTCTCCACAATTGCTTTTGAGCACCCAGCCAGGTTTGAATCGCCAGCGATAATGACCATTTCACTTTCTCCTACCTCTCCCTGCTTCCCTTTGTCATTTTCCGCGTGATTCGGACTCGACAAGGGGGATTGTCCCCTGGGCCCCTGCTTTTTCCGCGTAGCGGCCTCAAGGTAGGTGCTGCTCTTTCCAGCTAACCCTTCATCACCCTGCCTGCGTTCGGCGTATTTCTTTGACCCTGCCTCGCGTGTCGCGTCGGGGGTCTGCGTTCCAATGTCACGCACGTTGTCGTTCACAATGGCGGCCCTGTTCAGCTTTTTCTCGGCTGCTTCAAGCCTTTTTTCAACTACCTTCCGTGCCTGACGCTCACTGTTTAGCTCATTTTTGAGCTCTTGCACCTGTTTGAGAAGCTCTTCCTGGAAAGCCTCCATTCTCTGCAGCCTAGTATCGACATCACATTGTGTGCCGGTTGTTTCGACGCCCTCTCCATTCTCACCCGTTTCCTCACCTGCCTTGAGGGACCCCCCCGTACTGCCTGCTTTACCGGCTTTTGCAAATACTATAATACTATTTCAATGCAGAGCACGTGCATTTTAGAAAAAAACGATACGCACAGGATCCAAATCCTCAAAATGCCGCAAAGCAACTGTCACCACTGTTTCAAAAATAAACAATGCCGCGGAGACCGAAGGTATGACACGCTCTCGCACGCGCTCAACCACGCGGCCACGCTCTCACTTTTCTACCAAACACGCACAGTAAAACCGCTAATAGCTATTTGTCTTGCCACTTCCAAGCTACTAGTTAAAGACTACAAACACTTAACGTCCCACCCGGCTGCACGTGTTGGAACACGTGGCACGAAAGGACGCTCTAATCATCCTGCAAAACAAATTTACACGAAGCACACCCGCGCACCCGAAATACGAGAGACAAAAAAAGGGGAAGAAAAGGAAAACCCCCCAATTACTATTTAAATGCAAAAAACCAGCAAATAAAAAACAAGCAAGCTCAAAGCATGCACAAAAACATGATTTCGTCGTCGCCGCGGATCCCCGAAAAGCACGTCCATCCGCCACAAAAACCGCCACGAAAAGTCTTTCGTAGTTGCAGCGCCCTCTGGCAGAATTCAAAGTACTGAAATCATCAAAGCGCCCATTGATCACTTTTATAAAGTAAAACGAATATATATATATATATATATATATATATATATATATATATATATATATATATATATATATGTGCGTGTGTGTGTGTGTGTGTGTGTGTGTGTGTGTGTGTGTGTGTGTGTGTGTGTGTGTGTGTGTGTGTGTGTGTGTGTGTGTGTGTGTGTGTGTGTTGTCCATGAAGTATCTAGACATGTGCTTGTAGTGCGTTACCGGTCCATATTATCCAGTGGAATATAAAGCGCCGTCTTGGGCAACACCACATGATAGCCAGCGAACTCGCATTCCGCATGCAATCCAATCCTATTTGGCACCAACGCGCTGCACAGTGCGCACCACATCCTGTTACGCTACAGGGTTTTCAAATGGGTCAGCACTTGCCACTTCCTAGCAAACATAAATCTTGGTCTATACTAAATCGCTTTTGTGGCTTGCGCTGCGCAGACGTGTGGTCGAAGTGCACGGCCTGGTCGTGTCACCGGAGGCACACACCTTGGAAAGAGCAAGGCCAGCGAGGCGCGCACAAGAGAGGAGGCGCGCGCATCGACCACCCTCGCTAGCGAAAGACGGCAGCGACGCTCCGCTTGCGCAGCTCGTAAGCGGGCCGTGTTGTGGAGGGCGCATTTTCCGCTCAGCAGCTGAGCGGAGCGTAAGAACGCCAAACTAAAACACTCTATTGTGTTTAGCCACGCTTAAACACCGTAAACTCAGTGCTTTAAATGTCTCTCTGCTGGCTGCCTTACCATCCACGAAGCCAAGGATTTTGAATAATGGAATAAGCATCTGGCTAGCAGTTCCCATAGTTGCAAGGAACAGCTCAAATGCCAGTGAGCGTAGTCGCATGATTACAATGCATCCTTCTGAGCCACGGTTGTTCCCACAGTATGTTCAAGTGCCACACCAGTGATATATAATAATGATGCCAGCGAGATCCATTGTGGCTGTTCTTCGTTATTCTATAAAAAGTTATTTTCCTTTGTTTTAGGTTACATTTTGTGCAGTATCTGAAATATTATGCGCAGAGCAGTTGAACTTACAGCCATTTCTTGATACAGTCCTTCAGCTTCCATCTAACGTGAGCAAAGCATTGCAACTCCCAAGTAACACATTTAATATTTGTACTCAGATTGAACTGTTGCAGTTCTATGGGTATATTTCAGATACACTCATTCTTCAGTTTAAGAGAACTGGACTAAACGTGAAGAAAGAAATGCAATTTAGATACCTATTGATACTCTACATTTAGGCTCTGCAAAACACATTTATCTGCAGCATCCACCTTATGCTGTTTTTTCCAGCACCATGATACTTATGAAGAAGCACGAGTGATGTGCAGAGCAGTTCGCAAGAGGTTATGAGCCTCTTCCACATAATTCATAAATAAGCAGAAGCCAGCTCCTAACAAAGTGTTCATGCTCTGCACTGTAATATTGAGAAATCCTTTCCTAACTTATTGTGAAAAAGGGAGCTGGTTTCAAGAATATGTTTCAACATTTCTAACACCGTATTTGCACATTAGCACAGCACAACTGCGGCCCACGGGCATAAATAGGACTGTGCTGTTCAGTATGTGTGTTCGGCTCATTGTACAGATCAATAGGCGATGTTGCCTCTCCGAGACAGCTGAGCATCACGCTGTCGCAAAGCTACCACTTAATGGTGTGCCATCATGGCACTGCTGAGTTGATGTCATATGACACTATGCCAAGTACGCCCAGGTAGACATGTTCGAAAGAGCAATGAAGAATAAGCCATTTTACTGAAGATACGAACTGAATGCATGCATGCACCACAAAGTTTCATATCCTAAGGCCAACTAACTGTCAATGAAAACTGTTATTGTGACCGCCTGCACCGTTTAATGATTGTGTATTTATCTTTAAAATGCAAGTGTCTCGAAATTTCCCTTAAATGATACATTGCAGCAAGGAGAACGTATTCAGGGGTTCATCCATCAGGACCCCGTGCTTTTTCTATTCAGCTGTAATGGTTGAAAACGGTTTCATAACTTGAGGGGAACCTCAGACAAAATGCCTATATTTTCTCGGCACCCTTATTGTACACACGTTATAAGAACAAACTATTGGTATGTAAACAATTATTTTTTGCATTTATCATGCCTATAAGTGCCTCTTTTGATGTTCGTACCTATATTACCTTTTCGGCACCTAAAAATTCCCTCTTTCCTTGTTTTCTATGGCTCCATTTTGTTTATGCTGTTGATATGGAAGCAAACGAACTACTTCATCTGAACAGTAATGACGAAATCATCACGTGGAAACCTGCAAGTGGGAGTGAAGTAAACAGGAAAGGTGAAATGAATCATTCACCCGATTGTAGCAAACTTCTGCAAAGAAAACCCATATAGGTTCCCTGTAACATCTTGACAGACTCAACACATGCTTCCCCCATAATTAACATAAGTCTGGGATAACATGCAGAAATAGGTTGTCACGTCGCAGTCTATTCTTTACTTCATGAAGCCTTGATTCTAGAGAGCCATGTCATGCCGCAACACTACAAGACTTGATAAAGGCTGCGATTATTGACTGGAGCCACCTTCCTGCCACCATCGCTCTTATTCCAGGCTCTGCCAAATTCAAATTTGCTGTTTACATTGCCTTTTATTGAACAAATTATAAATGTATCTTTTTCTCTCCCACTTTGCTCTGTAAAGCCATCTGGCCTTGAGAGTATTTGAAATAAATAAATTTTAATTCGTCCAATTATTTAGTTTTCTCTTCAAGAATATCTAGCTTTTACTGTAGGTCACCAATGGTTGCTTCGTTTTTCACCACACTGCTGACCAATACGCAAGTGTCATCCACGCGCTAGACAGTGTGGTCAGCAGGCTTTCCTTTTCTATGTCCACCAATCTCTCTCTGTCTCTCCACTTTCTCCAGTTTTCTTGTTTGGACAGGTATATTGTCACCCAGTACTTTCACCAAAGATGTTTGAACACTTCATCGCCGGAGTACAAATGCCATCGTCGTTTTAACATTCACCACATGACAGAAACATACGCACGACGACGGTTGTGCACACTGATCGTTACACAATCGCGTGCTTCTCTAGTTAACTTCCGTCCAGCACCCGTTTAAAACCCAACAATCGGGTCGCAGGGCCGCAGTAGAAAAGTATTGTCTTTAACGTGGTCGTCGTCCTGCTGTTTGGGCTCAACAATGCGTCACACACACAAGTCGATTGACACAAACACGTTGTTCCACCTTGTATTGCTTCGTTTGATCCCAAACAATGCTAGGCGTCAAAGACGCGTCACACACACACAAGTCGATTTACATAAACACGTTATTCCACCTATTATCGCTTAGTTCGTCGCCGTGCTGTTTGCGCTCACCAAACACGTCGCACACACGACTCTATTTAGATAAACAAGTTGTTTCAGCGCGCATCGCCTCGTTTGATTCCGAAACACTGCCTAGGCGTTGCCTGGGCCATGAGGCGACGTCTACTATGTTTCTCTGGGGATGGGGACTAGGGAGCTCAACGAAGCTAGGTACGTTCCGCGCGACCTAGGCACCTCTAGGACGAAATGTACCTATATGAGCACTTCCCGTAGGCGACGCGCAGGGGCGCTGCAGTCAAGCGGCTGTACGTGCGTGCGAATGTAAATGCGCTTCCGGGGAACTCGTTGGTTGTAAAGCGACGCATTCTTTGCCGACCCTCTCGGACCGTGTATGCTATTTTATCGAATAGCTCAAAATTGAAATACACGCCCGAAGCTGGGATCGAATTTCGAACCCTCAGCCCACAAGGCGATTTTCTATTAGGCCTCAATCGCACGCATACATCTATTGTGCCAACGCAAACGGGCTCTTCGAGATGATCGCAGCCTATTGATTATGATGGTTATTTCCATGCTATTGCACATACTTACAAGGGTAGATTGGCCAAGAAAATGGAAGCACTTTTAAAATAAATAAGAACAAAGGAAGAAATACAAGCCAATGTAAGAGTTGTCCCACTGCGTAGCACAGGTGCATGAGCCCATGCGCGCGCGACAGTTGCCTTATTCCAGAGACGCGGGAATGAAATATGAAAATTTATAGCACTTGATGAAAGCAAAAATTTGATTTCACAACTGCAATTTCATTATCTGCTTCGCGAAAGCTTCGTTCACTTCACGTAGATTCCAAGATGCAATGTTTTTATATTATGGTTAAAGATGCATCTAAAAGATAGAGATGTCTCGAAAAAATTTTAAGTCTACAGCTTATAAATTTCTTTTTCTCAGGAATTTGATCACAGCCCCAATATTTATTAAGGCGAAAGCCTTATATGCCCTATGAAGCGGGAAATCCGGCAAGCTTGCGGCGTTAACATCGGATGGCAAGAAAACGCGCGAGACCAAGTAATGATATCACGTTCCGGGCGCTGGACCTACTGCGGCTCGCACTACGACATTCCTCGCTGAACAGCCGCTGCATCGGACGGAGGCCGTGGCCCACTGCCAAAATTGGATTAAGGTGGGTTAAAGTGGAATAAGGTCGGTACAGATTAGAACAAGGTGGATTAAATTGGATTATGGTCGACTAAGATTGGTACAAATTCGAGCAAGGTGGATAAGGAGGAGCTTTAATTTAAGGTGATTACTTAGACAAGTCCTAATGCTTTCGCATTCAAATCGCGTAAGGGTATTTAATTGACTGATACTTTTTTATTCCGGAGGAAACCCAGGGTATGTAAAACAAGAACAATTTCAGCTGCTTACTAGACAGTACATTTCTCAAAAACGTTTCTTAATCAATGGAAAGAATGCTTTATATATTACAGATATGCTAATAGAGAGTTATACCTCAGCACGTTTACGGGCCAGCGGGCGAGCGGAGACGCGACAGCGCACGCGCGGTACTGTGGGGCGGGCAGCGTGTTTACGGGGCCTCGTCTCGCCAACGGAGCAGCGGACCGGCGTTTTCCCGAAGTTCGGCATGTCGTCGCTGCCGTCTTATACGCGGCGCTGGCTCGCCTGCAGGCTAAGCAGCATTGGAGGTGTTTCACCACCGAAGGGGACACCTGTATTCTTGCGAGAGGTTTCAGCAACGAGGCCGCTTGGCATCGATTTGAAGTTCACGATCGAGAACCTGAAGCCAGCGTACCGAGTAACGCCAACACTGTTCGACAGGTGGCGCAGCAAAGGACTCTGCCACTAGGTAGTCTTGGCTGTGCTCTAAGATTAGGGGTTCATAAGTTTGGTTATAAGAATTCATCATGAGTTTCTTTTCTTCCTCTTCTTTTCTTTTTAACGTAGGTACGACAATAGGCAATTAAATAACAAAAGCTTGGTGGCGCAACCCACCACCCCGTTCCAAAAGGGACGCTCATAACAACCATCCATACATTCATCCATCCATTCCAGTGCCAGGACAACCAGGAGTCATCAGACAGAAAGTGAGAGAAACATAGGAAGTTAATTGGATGCAAAGAATGGATACAAAAAGGACCATGGAGATTTACAGTGAAAAGAAATTAGAAGAGAAAATCCGTACAGTAACACAATTTGAGGCTCAAGCCGGTTGTCTAAGGACAAAAACATACCAGAGCAAATATTCGAAAATACCTTAGGCATGTGTATGCTACAGCAAACATCCGGAGATCAATCAGCACGTCCTAATGAATGCGAAGCGATTCACCCATGGAGAGGGAACCGCAGGTGACGCACACCTGCAAGAAGCGCTTGGACGTCGTGTAGACGGAAGCATCAACCGATCAGCAGTCAAGATGAGCAAGAGACGGTTAGAGTATCGGTGAAGAAAAAAAAAGCAGGGAAGAGATTGATAGGACCGGATCTATTAGAGCTAGCGGTACAAGGTAGACATTGAAGGGGGAGAAAGATTAAGAAGATATGTACACAAATATGCTAGATAAAAAACATCTATGGCATATCTGAACAAATCAAGCAGGCTAGATGACTATCTTCCACCACCCTGTTTCAAACGGGATGCCATTAAATCACCCCCATCATCATCAGGTGCCTGAATGGCACCTCCCTCGCCGCCGCTGCGTGCAGGGTGCGGACCATGGAGGAAGGAAAAAAAAGAATAGCAGGGCGCTTCACGTGATTCTACTAGCCTCGGCAAGCCAACCTCCTGTAAAGCCGCCCCTCCCACTCGCCGGGGCCTTGTGCGCAGTGTCTTTTGGGTAGGAATAGGGCAGCATTATTGCCGCACTATTCGTGTTTGGTACGTGCTAACGATTAGTGGCTGAGTGGCGCCTGCCTTCAAAGACAGGGAGGCACGTGCGAAGTATAACGCGTTGGGTTCTGCTGCCACAGGCCTCGTTCTTTGCTTCAAATGCGTTGCCTTGAAACGTGGAGAAAGACTGGGGAGCCAGACCCATGGCGACATAATTTTCAAAGTATCACTTGCGCACCGCGGTTAGTCGGCGCTCTCACATCGAAAACGCGCCTAGAGAGCATGGGTTTATTTTGGTGTATTAAAGCTTTTTGCGTTGCCGTGTAACGTTTTCGAGCCCTTTCGGCACGTTTGCAACCTCGTTCTGCCAACTCTTCTTTGCTGAAGATCCGTTATAGCGTCATTCTTAAGCTTCCGTTGCATGCCGCCGCGGTTTTCCACCGACCACCGCAAGCTAAGTAAGGGATAGCGGACCAATCGCGGACGCCGGCACCTTCCTCTTCATACGGTTATCGATTTTCAGTGCAGTGGCTCGGCCCCATCGAATCCCTCCCTCTCCACCTGAGCGTGCTCCTCGCCTCTTGTCAACCAATTAGATAAGACAAGCTGCTCAGTGTAGGCAATGTTATTCGTTTTTCAAGCAAACAAAAATGACCTCCTAAGAACGACGAGAGCGTTTGATTGGTCTGTTCAGACAACCCTGCAGGCGACCGCCCGATGCTTACGTTGGCAGTTACGCAAATTTGACGTCGGGAGAATGGAATAAAGACAAATTGCAATAGTTTTACGTTATAGGGCCCTAGTCCAGTTTCTTTCCGTCACTGGACGTCCCCGGCACATGTTTCGATTCCATGTTCGTTTACGCCATTCGCACCAACGTGGCGCCAAGGTATGAGAAGCCTCAGCCTTGGGCAACTCGAGATCATGAGCTTCCCTGCAGACTCGCTGTACTCGTGGAAGGCTTTCATGCAAGGGCACACCATTTTCCTCAAATACTCCGTCACAGCCTCACTGCCTCCAAACGGACTTCAAGTGAAGCAAGCTCTCAGTCCTACTTATGACCGCGAACTATTCTTCGCATGATTTCAGCGTCAGCAAAACATTTCCACTTCAATATGTAAGGTTGCCGCCTTCATGTCCCTATTCTGTAAGAAGAGTCAGATCCACGTCTCGCTCTCACCTGAGCCTAACAAGGCAGTGTTGCACGCTCACATCCTGCAACAGCTGGAAGCATCCCTTTTAAAAGAAACCCGCCGATGTAGAATAGGAGGTTGCGTTTACTTCTGTCAAGTTCTTCGACGAATAACATTTCAGAGTCATCATAAACATCGGCCTCCACTTCACGCTCTTATTTACGCTTTGACAGTATGTTGGCAAGGCCTAACTTTCACTATCTACTGCAGCTTTCTCTTGGGCTCTGTCAGAAAACGGTTTCCAAGCATTTCTGGAATTTTTCGTGCACATGGGCACAGCAGTAGCCACTCATTTCCCTGAAAAAGGGAGCGATGCTGCAGCTCCTTTCTCGCACCACCTTGCGAAGTGAGATCCTCAATGGCGGCGGGTAAAAGCAATCGAGCCGGCGAGTACCCCTGCAAAGAACCCTGCCCGGAGTGGCGGCGAGGGAAAGACCCATTCCGGCACCTTACTCTGCTCTGTGCTCGACCGAGCGAGATATCGCTTAGCTATAGCGCATACTCTGAAGCTCTACCTTTCGTGCTGCGCTCCGCTGCTGTCTCCGCGTGCCCGCTGAGCTATATACACTCTCCGAAGTCTGTACCCGTCGTGGTGGCTTAGCGGCTATGCGCTGACAGGAGCACGACGTCGCGGAATCAAATCCCTGCAGCATTTGATGGGGGAGAAATGTAAGAACGCCCGTGTCCCACGCATTGGGGGCACTTTAAAGATCCCCTGGTGATAAAAATTAATCCGCAGTCCCCCACTACAGCGTGCCTCATAATTAAATCGTGATTTTGGCACGTCCCCCGATTTCATTCATTCCTGCTAATATCTGAAACAGATTCCAATGTTTGGGGCACTAGTCGGCATGTTACTATAGTAAGGTCATTAAAAACAGCCTGGGAAATTCGGGCATATTTCACCGAGGCAAGTCGCACCGACTTGTTGCCGGAAAAGGCCCACGTCGACTGTCCGCAGGTCGTAGGCGGCGAAGCTGCTGCACGCCGTGGCTCCGTCGTCCTCGGCGAACCGCGCTCGCCGGGACCGCACTGCGTTCGGCTTCGGCGCTGCTGCATTGCACATCAGCCAAACTGTTAATGACACTTGGAATAATGTACGCACCTATGAAAACAAAGGTTCCGGTGTACGAGTGACGAAACGCACTTTTTTGTTGTTCGTTTTAAAGCGAAGCCTTGTTTGCCTATTCCCTCCACTCAAAGAGCTCTAAACCACTTTTTTTCCAAGTAATGCATTTCAACTTGAAATAGGCTATTTCAGTGGCACATTGGCGCAAAAAGTAATTCAGTAAAGATCACGTTCGTGGTTATTGCGCTCCTCCTTTAATGACATGCACTACGAAGGCTGTGGCGGAGCGGGGCGTGGCCGCAACGCTCCGCCCACTGAACGTCACCGTAGCGCGCAATTCAAAGGCAATTTTGGGCGTTCCCGTAGGTGCCACTAAAACCACTCAATGGTTAAGGGAAAACGTGGCGAAGGCGGGAGATGGAAATTCATGACGATGAGCAAAACGATAACAAGGCAAAAGCGGGAGCCAACGATTCGGTTCCCAATGATTAAATGTAGCGCCATTCCCGTCACCCTCGGCCACTTCGCGCTAGTTTTTCCTCGTGCGCTCCTGCCCCTTGATGGTGGCGCCCCCTTTACCGTCGCAGCGTAGCAGACGATGCCACGCGTTAATATGAGCGGGCTAACAAAATTTCGGTATAGCGCATTTGTTTTGGCTCCTATTTATTTTCTGTCGCACTGAAATTACATCCTAGAGCCTTATTTCAAGCCTGGAAAGAAGAAAAAGCGGTGCGAACAAAATTTTATGCAGGGGTGGCGGGGGGGGGGGGGGGGGGTGAAAGCAAAGAAAGCATGCTTTCGAGTCGCGACCAGCGCAGCGAGGGCGCACTCGTGTCCTTGCAAGGGTTTCCGCACGCGTAGTGCTGTTTGCGAATCGTCGCGAATAGTTGTGAAGCCTGGCCCCAAAGTGTTCATCAGAAATAGGCGCCACAAATATGATTTGACCACTGGCGACTGTAACTGCTTAGTTATACAGCTACGTCGTAATGGAGAACGGGAAGGGTGACTGAGGCCACATCAGCCGTTCGGGCATAATGGCTTCGCCTAGAGCCTTACAATAAACACTCAAATTTATTAAATGGAAGCTGAAGCGTCTATCGAATTCAATAAGACGCTCATATACGGATGTGCAAACCTTATAAACCATGCACGTAAAATTTTGAGCGGGATTTTTCAGTCAGGAACGACGTAATCGGCGGTTAAAATTGCGCTGTCGCTCCGCCCCTCGTCAAGCGCCGCGCGCTGCTGCTGACGCTGACGATGCGAGCGGAGACCGGAAACCGTGGCGCAGTGACGTCAGCACTGGTGTTCCGCTCCTTCGCGACCGTGCCTGACCGCGCTTGTTTCTACATGCGTGTCGTCATAATCTGCCTCGCTCGAGCCTGCCTTCCTTTGTTTGTGTGTATGTAGAGTGGTAATTGACGTGCGCAGCATCAATTGAAGTGGTGGGCCGATCATGCCGGCGTTCTGTGCAGCCTACGGTTGCACGAACACCAACGGCCGCGACGATGACCCATTACTTCCCGCAAGACAAGAAGCTTGCAGCTAAGTGGGAGGCTGCTGGGAATCGAAAGAATTTCAAGCGCTCAAGAAGAACAGTGCTGTGCTCTAACCACTTCCGTGACGACGATTACTACCAGAGTTTATCAATAATGCGTGAATGAGTGAGAGTACGACATTCTGTTAGCAGGCTTTCTACACATAGCGCGAAAAGGTCGGGGCAACGAACGCACAAAGGCGGGATGGGTGCGGGCGGACGGATGGTAACTGGTCTTGGAAGACCTTATGAATACATGAACTTGTCCAAACCAGTATTTTGATTTATTGCTAGCTCCTTCATGTTAGCACGCTGAACGGAAGGTACATGTTCATCTCCCACCCTAGACGCAGGTTTCGTCGCAAACCGCCCTTAATTTTCTATTCGCACGTGTGTTGTGAAACATCCAACATGCAGCTACCATAATGCAGTGCATGTGTAAAGTTTTCATGTGTTTGAAAGCCGGCGCACGCCAGGACACTGTGCTCCCCCTCGTGCACAGAGAGAAACCGGCTGTCTCACGTAGCCTACGGAATTCGCCGCCTTTACGGCTCCGGTTACGAGTAGCGTGCGGATGGCACGCTGATGAAGGCCACTACACGTGCTACAAGAGCCGGAAAACTTTTCCCGCATGTAAACCGTCTGTGTAGATTGCCGACCGCTTTGGGGCAGCGCACATATGCCGACGATCGCACCCCTGCTTACGTTCCACGAGGAGTCATGCAGGAACATAACGATACAGATGTTTGCCCGGAAACGAACTCACTGGATCGCTGAATACAGCTTTGCAAAAAACACACTCACCAAAGAACATTTCTAACACGAGGAGATGCTAACACTTTGCTTCCGTTCGCGTCGAAAGTACTGCTTGCCACCAGCGCATTTTGCTTCTTGGGGAGGCCGGCTACGTATACATGTAGGGAGCAACGCGGAACCCCTCAGAGAAACGCAACCTCTCGATATTTGCCATTACCGTCTCACTAGTGTTCCTGTATATGCTCCCGCAGGGAGCAGAGTTGCGCATACCTTTTCCGGCGCCGCTCGCACAGCTATTGGCCGAGCGCGAAAAATGACGTCAAATGATCCGCCCCGCTGCGAAGCCAACTTTACGGGCGCATCGCCGACTCATGCGAACTCGTCGTTTCCGTCAGTGCCATCGCCACTGCAATCAGCGGACCGTCGATCGCGCGTTGAGAGGAGCAGCTGCGGGTTTCAGGTACGGTATTCGACGATGTGAAGTCAAGGACCTTGGTGAAGTGATACGAAACACATCGTACTGGCACTTGTATTGTGCCAGTACGGTGCCAAAAATGTGTTGTCAGATTACAGACTGCACTGTGTGAATAATTACTCTGCAAGTTTGCCATCTTGATGTGATTAGTGCAATAAAAATAACCTGTTGTTACTCTTAATAGCTTGTTGCCTTTCCATTTTCTTTGAATTCTGCCCCCAAGGTTCCAAGAACCAGCACACTTGGCCTGCTGCCAGCAGCCGTTCATGCATTCCCTTGTATGAAATAAATTTGATCTAGAAACCCTTGCATCTTGAATATTTTTCTACTTGCAGATTTGCTGCTACTATATAGCTGATTAGTCTGCGGTATGAATGAATCCTAAAAGTAAGCTTTGCTTAAAATGTGCGCATGTGAACATTTTAAATGCGCTTAAATCTGTGTCTGCACCGCATGTATCGAAAACGTGCAGCTGTTGTGAACGATGATTAGTGATAAATGACGTTCTGTTAACGGTCACTGACATAACTGCAGGCACGATAGCTCTCTTGGCGACGGTCATTAATCGGCTGGTTTCGGCAGCCAAAATGCGCTAAGTGTCCACTTACGTGTGTGAAGTTTTAAACACTCTTTAAAACATGTCTTGCTTTCTGACAATGATAAGACAACTTCATATGCATGCTGAAAATCATTGCACCACCTTTTGTGGCAACGTACTGCGCGTTTGCGAGCGAACTTTAGAGCTGTTCGAGCCACGGGAGTATATTAATTTGGGGAATCGAAGGCGGTCCTACCCCCTATTTGTACGTTCATGTGTGTGTTGTATATGCGTGTTTACATAGGTACATACAAAGTTTCGGTTGGTTGGAAGCCCACCCCCTCCAAATGCACGAATGACTCATTCGAGCGTAGCCTGTATTAAGAAGTGCCCTTTGCTAAGCGCCTGCGAACAATTGGCGCTTGTAGCTCGCGACCACTAGAGAAAAAGGCGGAACACCGCGCGGCATTTGGCTCCTGCGCGCGCGAGGAGGGGCTTCGCTGCAGATCTGGATCACGACGGCGGACCTATGCGCAACTCTGCTCCCTGCGGGAGCATATACAGGTACACTACGTCTCACCAAACCACAGCGCCAAACCACCTTGCACCGTGCTTCATGTGTGGCGGCAGCGGTCGGTCCGGACGAACACCAATGTTGACGTCACGAGGCGCCCGACCAATCACAGGCGGAGACGAGGCGCGCGATCTGCCCGAGTCTGATGCTGCACTTTTCGTCTAAATAAAATCTGTTAGCGCTTTCTCTCGCTCAATTTCTATGCGATGTTCGAATTCGGAGGGTTGAGAACCATTACGTACAGCTCTTCACAAATTTTTCTGGAAAACTCTTCAGCTTTCCTTTAAGTTGGCACTTACTGCGCTCTGGCAGATAACCCTGGGGCATTCGGCGATGTTCGCGTACGCTAGCGCGGAGATGCTACATTATTTATTTATTTATTTATTTACTTATTTATTTATTTATTTATTTATTTATTTATTTGTTTGTTTATTTTATTTCTTCATTTTATTTACCCCGAGAATAAAATGGGTTTCCCACTTTGTTTAGCCAGATTACGAATAGGGCTCACGTGTAAGGGCCGGTGTGTGATTTACACAAATGTTTTCTGAACAACTCGTACACTTATTCGTACCGTCCGATTATTCTCTCGGAATGCAAGTGTTGTTCTAAAGACCTTAGCGCTGAGTACGGATGGTGAAACTATCTTCACTCAGTCGTGAAATGAAGACCACTCCATTACCGAAGTGATGCGGTCTGATATCTCGCGTTGCAATGAAAGGCTCCAATTGGCCGCCCGAAAAATAATCCTAAATATTCAACGAAAGGCCGAAAACGCCCTACATAAATTAAACACTATATGCCCCAAAAAGGGTTAATCACGGACAAAAAAATAATGACAGAGCTCAGTAAGGACATTTAAATTTTGATTGAATAAGCAGCGTTTCCCACAGAATTTTTAAAGGTGAAACACCATTTATTTTTCGCTAAGGTATCATCGCGTGTAAGTCTTGTTTCTTGAGTATTCCAACAGATTAAGTGACACTGTACATTTTCCCAAGAGTAAACACACAAGCTTAAAAAGGCAATTTTTAGTCCGTAAATAGCACTCAATTTTACAGTGGGACTGTATGCACAGCGGAACTGTACTGAGCCGCTTCAAGGTCGCGCCGTTGGGAACTACTTGCGGTACTTTTCGGAAGGGTCGTTCGTACTACTTCGCGCGCTGCTATTTGCGTTCAGACCGTTCAAACGGTGTTTATAATCGCATATGACATGTATGTATGCCTTAGTAATAGATTCCTTTTTTTTTCTTTATTTCATTTTTCTTTATTTCCACTCGGTGACTGCGCCTGCATTGAATCGGCCGTAGTGCCGGCTTTCATTCTACTATGTTATTGTGCGGTTCCCTTTGGAGAACAAATACTTTTCTTCTTCTTGAAGCAGAATGTATCTCTCGTGTTTTGTATTTCTGCGTATATAGTTTTCCATCAGTAGGTCTTGCGAAATGCAGACGGAAAGACATATGTAAATTTCCTGCTTGCCGGTTCAAACAAATAAAACATATCTGCCCCGTCCGGCGCCCTGTACTCAGATTTACGGCAAGTATTCTGTAGAAAAAGTAAAAATAAAAAACTGAAGTCGAACATTCCATTCACGTTTCCGTCTTCTTAGCACGGCTTCTTTTATTTGCGGTAGGATCTCGGGCGCCGAAAACAGTTTAAGGTGGGCATTATACAGGGTGTTCCACGTAACTTGCGCCATGGATTTTAAAAAAAGTGCTTACCCGCTGAAACCAACGGCATATGGTTCGCCGCCATGTGGCGCTCTTTAGCGTATATTTATATACCCCTTAATTAGTTAATTAAGACGAATTATGCAACATTCTTAATATTCACTTTAGGACCAAGTGCCTCTCGTTGTGCTGTAGAGGGGGTTCAGAAATGACCGATCCAAATTTTTGTGGCAACGTACGTACGTGTGGCGATTTCTTTGGGCGTTTAAAGAGCGCCCGCGAAGCATGAAATAAAAGCGCGTGACTGCGCTCGCGCTCCATCGTATTGCAGCGCTCTCAGCCATGCGTCGAGCCTCGCATCCTCTCGCGCCGACGCACTGTGAAGCCGAGGCCTCGAGCCGCTCACTGCGCCACGCTCCGCGCGCACGGTTTTGTCGCGCGAGCCGCGATGGAGAGCGCTGCACTAGGATGAGCTAAAGCCCCTGAAACTTCGTAAAGTAGTGCCACTCTTCTCCTCCGCCTTCACTCCTCCTCGTTTCTCCTCTCTTTCGCGCTCCCTCCTCAACCGTGGCGCCACCTACATTGCTCGAGCGCAGCAGACGACCTTTCGCAGAGTGAATGCACGCATAGCAAGGCAATGCTCTTTAGGCGTTCACGTTGGCTTTCCAGCTCCGCGTAACTTCGTGTACAGCATAGAATTTCTAGTCGGATGCTTATACGAATTCGGTAACGACAGCTTTTGTTTCATTTTTTGATTACCATTTCTTAAAAAAGTATCGGAAGGAGTGTTAACGCTGTGCGTTGACGACTGCGAATGTATCGCGTGCCCTACAATTAGGTACGCAACATTTGTCAAGGGAGTGTCGCAAGATCTTGTTGCGAATGGTTGTAAATAACACGTTTACCATCGAATGACAACCTCTTGGCTTCCAGCAAGCCCTCAGCCTAAAGAATCCGCGCCGCCCTTACCATGTGAATTCGCGGCGCGTATCAGCTATGACGTACAAAGGCTGACGGAGATCACTGCTCTGGAGGTTCGAAAGTGTATTACAAGCTGCAGTGCCGCCAACGTGCGTGCTTGCCAATCTAAGCGCGCGCAAAGCCTCAGAGGTGGGCGCTGGTGCTATTATGCTTCTCGTGTATCAACGCCGACAGAAATACCGCTGCCGATCATCGAGTCGGGACTGTGCATACACAAGAAAATAAAATGAGTTTTTAGCATTCGTGCGCGAAGCGGGAGCGCGATAACAATGCTTGACTCAATCTCAAACAAGACCACTGTGGCCTTCAGTAATTTTTTCAAGTTAATGACTTATCACGAATAACAGTTCATCGTGCGTTGGTTCGTCCGTTTACTAAGTGACATACTTGTCGCGAACCGAGTTGCACTGAGGTGCATGCATTGAGGACGTTTGCACTCCCTTCGAAGTAACATTTGCGAGACATGACTTTATTAGTGAAGTCATGATCGCGCAAAGAATCCCCCCGCCATGACGCGGCCGAAATTGCGGCAAGTGAAATGTTTTATCCATAGGTTAAAATGACATGAAACGGCATTCGAGTTGCAAGTTAACAGTTTATTTTCACATAGATGCATGACAGATTTGCCTTTGCAGTCACAAGTGCGTGTGCACCATTTATTGTCTCATAGCGTAAATAAACGCACCAGCAAGAGTCCTACAGCAAGCGCGTCTCAATTAGGCATAGTGACTGTAGAAACTATAATAGTGGCATAGACGAGCAAGCGAACGACTATATGAGCGCGCGAACTAAACGAGCGAGCAAACGACTAAACAAGCGTGCGAACGAACGAGCAAACGACTAAGCACGAACGACGACTAAACCAGCCAGGGAACGGGCGGGCGACCGCACGTTTTCTTTGCGAGTGCTCCACCGCCGCATCTTAAGCTTCGCACACTTTAAAGCTCACGCGAATTAGCACATACGTCTCAATTAGCGATGATGCGGTCGCTCGACGACGAACGCACCGCGTAACACGGTTTCGGGAGAGCACGCACGCTTTTCATCGGTGCCTCTGTATCGCAAATCCACCGGGCGACCGCCAACGAGGAACACGAAAAAATGTGGCAAACAAAGCTAGCCTATCTAAAGAAGGCTAGTAATTAAGTAACCACAAAAGGCAGAGAGTTGCTCTCCTGAGGCGCTTTCATGATCGAGACTGAAATTTTATCAAAAGGACTGCGCTGAATCTTAAAAATTTCGTAATCACGTTATCGCACGCAACCTCGCGTGCCCGCGAACTCCAGCCGGTTGGCGTTCAAAACGATTAAGCGCACCAAATATGACTAACACGACCACGTAGTGCGCATATAAGCAAAGCAGACGTTGCGTAAAAATCATGTTAAAGCGTGCGTACAAAAGACAACATGCACAGTGAACTGTGCAATATCTACTACGTTATTGCCCGCAGCACAATACGCAAGCCTGGCACATACAATACTCTGAGAGAGCCACAACTTACATCACATAGTCGCGCGGAGGAAGTTGGTCGGAAGTTCTCCCTCCCGATTCGGTGAAGCCATGTCTTTCTTCTTAACCCGTTGCGCTTACCGGACGGTATCGCGAACATATTCTTGCCTTTGCTAAAGCTATATTGGCATCCAAACGCGCAGCAGGTCATGGTAACAGAAAATGACGTGAAGCGACGTCGCACTTGCCACAAAACGTCCTTCAAGGTGTTCACAAGATCAAAACAACACAGAATAGGAACGGAAGGAATGCCGCCAACAAGCGCCGCTTCTCGAGCAAAGATGGCACTGAAGCGCGACTGTAAACAAACGAAGCCGGCGCAAGGGGCCACGTGATGCCATTAGGCCAATAGCGACGCGGTGTCGGCTTCGGCCAGAGCGCTGGAGGAGGAAGCGGCATTCTTCAAAGCGTGGCACTACTTTACGAAGTTTAAGGGGCTTTAGGATGAGCGCAGTCGCGTGGCTTCATACTTCGCCGGCTTTGTTTAAACGCTCAAAGAGATCAGCGCGCGGCATTTACGCTTCCATAAAAAATTGCATCGGTAGTTGCTAAATCCCCCTCTACAACGTAAGGAAACGTGCTTGGCCCTAAAGTGAATTTTAAAAATTCTGCATAATTCGCCTTAATTAATTAAGTGGAATATAAAAAAAATTCTCTAAGGAGCGCCACACAGCGGCGAACGATATCCGCTGGTTTCATTCAGCTGCGGCGAACCACTCTCTTTAGATCCTTGGCACAAGTTGCGTGAAGCACCATGTCTTTGGCCCGTACTGTAATGTTTTGTTCAGTCCATACTTAACTACAACAAAAATGAAAAAGGCGGCGCAGTAGCCTAATTAGTGGCTACATTCTGGATATGGTGTAGCGCTGCTAAACTCGAGCTCACGGGTTCAAACACCGTCGCGGAATTTGGTGGTCACGATATGAAAAAACGCTCCCGTACTTCTGTTTAGGTGCACGTTAAAGAGCCCCAGGTGCTGAGCAGGGTGCTTCATAACCTTATCGCCAGACGTAAAACACCAGAACTTGTTTAAAAAGAGAGAAAAAAAAAGAACGTAGTTGCATCCACCGGCTTTTTCTAGACTGCTATATTTCATACCTAAATGTAATGCCGCTCCCAACTGTACGTCCGCTCAACTAAGCAGATGCTGTATCACAAATGGCTGCTTCCAGTTATCCGGTGCACTATCATGAGGACAATAATGGATCAATTAAAGGAACGGTATGCCTCACTTACACCTGCAGATATATGTAGATATCCTGTGTTCGTTGAACAAGTGTGTTACCATATTGGGCAGCCAGTTTTAATGGGTTGCAGACATGACTGTCAAAAAAAAATTTTTCCCTTGCCCGAATCAACTTTGCAGATTTACAGGCTGCCCAAAACGGGGCGTTTATGTTGAATGACAGCCAGGAACTTGTTCACCAGAACCGATTAGCAGCCGTGCGTTAATTCTCTCGGGAACTGGTGCACCTCTGCGCAACAGCCACGATTCTCCACCAGCACAATCATTCGGAATAGAGTCCTCACTTGCATCGGCCCTTCACCTTCAAGGCCTCAAAAGTGCTGTTATTCGTTATATTCGAACGCAAACGGCTATTCAGTAATTTTTAATAGTGAATTCTCAAGTCGAATACGACCTGAATAGTAAATACCATTCGATTAGACTATATGTTTCCACTTCATTTCGTTTGCTAGCACGTTGAAGGAAATCGCCAGAGAAGACATGGATATTGCTTTGGTAAAGATTTCCCGGTCTCCCCGATTCAGTCTGAGTACATAGGCAATATCTTGTCCCCAACACTATTATTAATATTAACGTCCAATAATTGCCTTGATTCCTTTTCTATGAAAGTCGATTGATTCACATGGGCCTGATGCAGATGTCCCATAGTCAAAGACTGTATCGGGACCTCCTGTTGAAGACACTTATGATGTTATACAGTGTTTAAAGCAACAGTAGTACAGATGACAGCTAAGAGTAATATCAAAGCATGTTTATAGCATATGAGCAATAAGAACATTTGTTAACAGCATGACAATATAAAAAAAGCAAAATAAAATTATAAAGAATGGACAATTTCAGTAAGTGTTTATTATGAATGAGTTTAGTTCTCTTTTAAATTGGTATAAATTTTTTGCATTTTTGATTATAGGTGGTAGACTATTTCAAAGCGATATCGAGGAAAATTCCGCAGTCTGTTTACCATAGTTAGCTCGCAGTTTAGGTAGACGGAAATTATTATTGAGTGCAAATCTATTGCGACTATGAGCTATCAGGTCACAAGGTTAGAAGCAGATTAATAGTAGTTCCTTAGTCATATATTTGTAGAATAAAACCACTAGATTATATTTGGTTAGTTCTGAAATGGTTAGGATGGTTAACCTGGTTTATTTAACTAATATTTTATCTTTGATCATTGTCCGTGATCAATAATTGACCAACAAGAAGCGCGCGTAAAATGACACGGTATTAATAAAAATTTTCTTACGTAGCTTCATGTTGCAGGTAGGCGGCTTTTGTGGCAAAAAATTACGTGTTACTTTTAGAAAACAGTGTTAAAAATAGCAGCCCACCTGGCTAAAACTACAACTGATACCGGCCGACAAGAGTCGCACCAAAGCGAGCAAAAGCATAAAAACATTTCGTGCGCAGACGCAAGAAAAAGTGGGCGTCCACCCGCGTTCGCGCAACGAACGCGCGCTCGCAGACGACGCACTTGGCAGCCAAGACGTCATGTTGTGCAACCCATGCCTCAAACACGCACAAAAAGGTGTGAGTATAAGTTTGCAGTTGAAATAAAGCACCATTATAAGCGCGTACGCGCGCAATCGATATCAGCACCCGCAGTGAAGTTAAACGGACCCTGAAACGATTTTGACGATTTTGTACAAACGTAATGAATCGTTAAGAACCCTCTGATCGTTAATTGGCGCATATAAGTGCTTCGCGTAAAGCGTGCAATTTATTATGAGGTTTTAAAATGTACATCGCTACCGGTCGCAGCACACTGCTCGGCGGAATTTTCAGCCGCCCCTACCCATATAACGTAAATCCCGCAATCGACGTTTGTAGGACTAGCTATCCGATTGGCTGCCCAGGGCGCGTCGTCGATAATTTTTCCACCTTGATGGTGAAAAATGATATTCGTAATAGTTGGAGTGTTAGTTAATTTGTTTCTACAAAAAGAAAGTAACAGAAAGAGAATGCACAAGAACAATTTCTCACTGCGCTTATGCACTTCCGGCACACAGCAAGCGTCGTCTGCTTGTGTTACAGCGTGCTCCATGTTGATGAGAGCTCCGCGTTCTGAGTTGGTTTCAGTCTTTTTGCAAGCACTATGATTTGATTTTGTTGCGTTGTGGACTGCAAGCGTAGTAAATGGCAATACGTCAAGCTGCGACATCGTGTCCCTCTGCAAGGCAGCAGTCGAGCGGAGTGGCTGCAGCGCATCTGACTCTCGCTATCCGATCGGCGCAAGTATTTGCGCGTTCGCCGGAGGTTTACTACCACAGTAGCGTTTCGCGAGTCTGGCATTCGGGTAAACGAAAGCGAGGGGACAGGACCTGCGAGCTTGACTTTGCCGTTTCACGGGATGAGCAGAAGCGCAAACGTAAATGATCTGCACAGTGCAGCCACCTGTAGCACAGAGCTCAACCAAACACAATAGCAGTAACGAAGTGTATTCTTTGCTGCTGGTGTAAATTTTTCGCAGGAGTGTAAGGGTTCTTGTAAATGTTTAAAATGTTTTACACTTGTTCAGAGGAATATTAGCGCTTTGTTTAGCTGGTTAAGCTCTGCGCCAACAGGTGGCTGGACCGTGCAGACCGATCAGGACCCTCACGCACGTCTACGCTAAAGTTGCTTCATCAGCTTGAGTTTATGCCTCCAACTATCTGTCGAAAGGCCCAGCCCGCCTATGGTTATCAGAATACCAGACACGTTCGGCGTTGCGACAGAGTGCTCGCAACGCACGCTGCTTCGATAGCTCTCGCCTGTGGTCGACTGCCAAGCAAGCTGGCGGAGAGTTTGGAGAGGCTTCGCGCGCTCGCTCCTAGAGAACCGGAAGTAGACGATACGACGTGCCATCATGACGCAAAGCGAGTAAAGGCGGAGCTTAGACCCGATCACTGGGCGAACGAGTTGAGCAGAAAATGTATGGCTATGGAGGAGGGTAACTTGTAATCGTCCATAGCTTTCTTAATACGAGACGCTTCACACAAATTGTGGTGCTAATGATTAACTTTAGCTGTATCCTACGCGTCTGCAAAATTTGTCCGAACCGTTGAAGGGGCCCTTTAAGTCGAATATGCCGCCAAGCGCGTCTCCACCCCAATCCAGTTCGCTCGCAGCGCCCTCACACTATTTTTCCACATGCGGCTCGTCATCGGGAGAGCGTCGTTCGGCCCACTCAACCAATGTCTAGTACACTCGATTGCGGCCCACTCCACTTAAAGGGACACCAGGCCCCGCACACTCTCAAGTCCAACAAATGGCCACAGAGGGCAAAAAAATCGACCACGCGCTGCTGCTAACAAAACCAGCATAGTAATATCACTTCAGGATGCTTACGTTAGTTTGAACATTTTCCGCTGGAGGCGCCGTAATCAGCGCAATTTTTTTTTTGCAAGCTTTCTCCTACAATTACCGAAGCACGTTTATTACATGAAAAAGAGGGCGAAATTATCATTGCTAATTTGATATTGTATTCTTTGTAAGTAAGTTTATTGTTTCTTTGTCATTATAAACGCAAATAGCGTTCAGCATCATCGATCTTTCACGTGACCTCTGGCCTGGATTTAAAATTTTTACCGGTATTTTCGAGTGCATGGCGGCACGGATTCATTCGTTCGTGCGATCAGACTGGTTGCTTCTTTTTCGCTAAAACTAGTTTATTGTGCTTCGATGTCACGCGTTCTTTAACTTGGGGTGAAGTGACGTGTTTGCAAACGGACATGTAAGCCCGAAAGTTGGGTATCGGTCGTGAGCCATTCGGAACACGTCTGCATCGAAACGGGAGCTGGATTCTGGTGCGGCTGACAACGGCAATAACGGTGAGTCGTTTAACACCGCTGCTTGAATCGTTATATAATATTCGTCTCATTAACTTACAGGCGAAGACAAGTTAACGAACTAGATCCTGCGCAGCATATGGCAGTCGGGATCCTCCGTTGCTGTTTCCTAAATAAACCGTTACTTGCGAGGTTGTAGTTATACACACACAATCGGGAAAGAAAGAGCGATATCGGAACGCGCGCCTCATTTTTTATCTTATTGTAGCCGTGGCCATAGGTGACTGGGTAGCCTTAACAATATACATATAAAACTTATTTTCGAGTCCGCCGGCAACTTTTTTCGTCCACAAGATCGAATAATCCTTTGGTAAAATGATGTGAAAGTACAGAATTTAATGTAATAAACAGTTGCAAGCGTGATAATTCACTCATATTTCGTACTTGTTGGTTCCAAATGTTCTTGCTGTTCAGTTTGGTTTACCGTAGGGCATTTATTTTTGCAGTAGTGCAGCAGTGAATCACGTGCGTGCAGAAAAATAATGCATCAGTTCTAATAGCTTCATGACTTTCATGTATTTGCTTGTGGAACCAGCAGTGCGATCTCTTCCAGTGTATAAATAAACGCACAAATGTTCTCATTTGTGATCTTAATAATACTTAAACTGTTTACATGCATTGTATAGTTAGGCAGGCATAAATTTATGGACAACAGCAATATTTATTTAACGTGCTGCTTAAGCGCCCTAGAACAGACAGTGTACATTTGCATGTGTTCTGTAGTCGCAAACCATTACAATATATATGTCACACCTTTTTGCATTTCATATTGCAAAATTGTGGTTTTTTCAATTTCTGATTCAGTCAAAATTTCTGTTCCAGACATGCAGTAATGAGGATGGCACCAGTATAAAGCAACACACTCCACACACTAAACAGAAGTTGCTGCCTGCTACAACAAGGCCATTGTGTGGACATTGGCTGCTACTACAAGGTAAACAACATGTGGTTCAGAAATAAATATGCCTGATATAAGCTGTATTGTCTTGCTAGTCTTGAGATACATGTCATTTGTTTGCAGCAGAAATGAATGTTTGCTCATGTTTATGGTTCAGTATAATTGGTTCGAGCATAAAAGAAAACACACAAGAGTTTGGCTAATCTGTGCTGTATCTCATGTGTCACCGTTCTGCCCCAACAGAGTCCATGCCAAGCATACCTTGGTCATCACAGGAGCTCCTATCCACACCAACAGAAAGGGGCTGGAGCTGAATTTGCAAGGCTTTTACACCACGAACAAAGAAGCGCATGCAGAAGAATTTACATGAGATATCAAGTCTGCAGAGCACTGTGTCAAGACTGAAAAGAGCTTCAGCCACCATTCCACCAGCGCGGACAAATTGGCTGAGTCATCCCGGTAACTCAAAAAGGAGTTTATGGAAATTCTTCGTCTTCAGATGCACCTGCAACATCCGACCAAGCACGGACGACGCTGGCCAAAAGATAGAGTGCCGTCAGTTTGCCCTTAATCAGCTTCCTTGCCATGTCAATTCCATTTGTGCCAAGTGTAATTTTTCTTCTATAAATGCAAGTTTTTTCATTGCCCATTCTCGTTAGAGATCATTCATCCTCATCCAAACATAAAGGTCAACCGATTCTTCGCTGATACTTAATACCAGTCACTGTCTAGGAGCATAACATATCTGTAGCAGTACCTTTTAGTGCATGTTGTCATGCACAAATAGCTGGTGCAACATCGACATGTTTCTTGCATTAACCTACGCACTGTTTGCTATGCACCATTTTACTTTTCTTGATGTTTTTGGCCTTCAATGCTTGCAGAGCAGGGTGGCTTCTCTCTTGAATGCAAGCTTTCTCATTTTCCATATTCCTAGTCTCGTTGATGGTTGCTATTCTTCCTCGATAGCCTGGGTCTTTGCGCAAGCTACACTGAATGATAGATTGCAGAATCTGGTTTTGCTGCCCCACTTGGTTGTGGTCGACGTGTTACATTTCTCGGATGTGGTGGCCTGCTCAGTTACATTGGTAAGCAGTCTCTCGAGGTAAGCATTTGCTCCTGCAGTCCGCACAGCGACATAGACTCCCAGTGTACACACACCATAACTGGTGCTCCCCGTTCATTTTTTGCTGCTGCAGCCATGGGCAAATTGTGCTTGTGGTCTACCTCGGGCATGATTTGCTCAAAACTGAGACCAGCATATGTGCTTACATGGTTAGAATTGTATGAAGTTGATAGCCGTACGGGGGGAAATGCCTGGAAAAATGGCTGCCAAAGGTGATGCCCATGAAAGCGACTTGTCCATATTGAGACAAAGTGGGACACCAAATGTGAGCCACACATTAGTGGCCCTCGACAGAAAAGAAACATGCAGGTTGGAAAGGAGTTAATGCTAAAATGCCGGATAGTCCATTTCGCTGTGTTGCTTGCGGCAGCAGATGCCTGCGTCACCTGAGTGCTTCGAAATGGAAGTTGCTCATCTTCAACGGCTACTATCGTTTCAAACAGGTGCGACGCTCTGTCCAATCTGTTTGTACTGCTGTTTGTCGCTCGTTACCAGACCACCACATGCGACGAAGGCAAGCATTATGCCTGTAAGTAGGCGACTGAATGTATCCTAAGAGACCCGTGTATGTGAATGCTCACTGTTGCCATATGGTTTGTAGCCAATGTATAATGTATTCTCTGAACACTATGTGGTGAATGATTGCCGTTTATTTTTGCTGATATCTCACTTGGTTACGGTCGCCGTGTTATGCTTACCGGATGTGGCGGCCTGGTCAGTTGCACTGGAAAGCAGTTTCTCGAAGTAAACATTTGCTCCTGCAATCTGCACAGCGACATAGACTCCCAATTTACACACCGTGATTGGTGCTCCCCGTTCAGCCTTTCCTGCTGCAGCCATGTGCAAATTGTGCCTGCGGCCTTTCTCAGTCGCAATTAAGCACGAACGGAGACAAGCATACGTGCTTACATGGTCCGACGTGTGTGAAGTTGGGTGCAAAGGCCCGCAAAAGTGGCTGATGAAGGTGATGCCCACGAAAGCGACTTGTCCATATTGAGATAATGTGGGACACCAAGTGCGAGCCACACATTAGCGGCCCCCGAAAGAAAAGTAACCTGCAGGTTGGAAAGGAGTTAAGGCTAAAATGCCGGGTAGTCCATGTCGCTGTGTTGGCTGCGGCAGCAGATGCCTGGTTCACCCGATTGTTTCGCAGTGCAAGTTGCTCATCTTTAACGGCGACTGCCGCTGCAAACAGGCGGGACACTGACCAATCTGCATGAGCCGCTGGTTGTCGCTCGTTACTAGACCGCCATGTGTGACGACGACGGTGAGCCGTTTACGAGCTCGCGTCAAGGATTCCAGTGTATCTCGACGTACAAGTTTTATTTCTGCTATTGCACGAGAATGTACATACACTGCTTGTCTTCTTCCAATAAAGTCGCACGTTCTGTTCACTCACTTGTGGCTTGTTTGTATGGGCGTCAGTAGAGGCTCTTTGGTCTCCTGGCAATTAGAACACACCGGCTACGCGGCAGCCGAGGTGAGTACGGCGCGTACGAGCGGATACAAGCGTACACGACCGGCAAAAAACGGCCATATTGAATAATGCTCTAAAAAAATGCGCATTTCCGCTTCCTGTTTTAGCAGCGTCATCTGGCGTCCACCTAGGTAAGTTCCATGCGCTGCCGCTGCTTATTTTCGAACCACTGCGGAAGGTACAGTTTCCCTTCCCTAAAGTTGTTCTTTATTCTATGGGGACACTAAAGGTTACCAGAAAGTCAAGTTAAAGTGATAAAGCAATGCTCTAGAACGTCTAAGGCGTCAATATTATCGCGAACAGAGCTTTAGTAACCGAGAAATTGAGGTAAATGCATGACACGATTTGAGACCCCCCAGCGACATTCCGGTAGTAGCCCGATGACGACAGCACTCCTCATAATTTATGTCGCTAGGACTCAAAACCTCGTATTAAAAAGATCATTTCATTAGATTATAAGACGGAAGAAAATGCTACTTGCCTACTTCTATTCGATTCTAAGAAAAAATAATATTTTCACGTTACCCTTGAGTAGTACGGGTTATCGAAAGGTTTCGTTTTCGCTCGACTCTGCGCGCGCTTTGGAGTTTCAGTTGTTTCTTTATCGCGTCGTGCTGCGGTGGTCCTGCTGGCTCGCGAAACTTGCATTTGGAACAAGCAGCGAGAATGCCACGTCCATGTGATGTCGTGGGATGCGCGAACGGTCCGCGGAACTTGGCCAAGGGCAGTTGCAGCGGCGAATCCAACGTTACTTATCACTGTGTGCCAACGAGTGAACCTTTCCGTTCGAAATGGTTAAGTGCCGTACCTCTGCCACAGCGCGCTGGCAAAGAGCCGAAAAATCACATAGTGTGCTCGCTGCACTTTCGTCAAGAGGATTACGAGTTCAACGCCGACTAAGTGAAGTCGCGTGGAGTACCTTTCAAAGCAGGCCGCCGGCGTATAGTAGTACGCAACGACGCCGGCAGCGCGAGCCCTCAGCAGCAGGTCACGTTCATCAATGCTTAAATCACGAGCCAATGTGTCGTTGTCAGGGTCGTCCATTGCAACGAGCGTCGAAGTTGGCGTCATAAAATAAAGAACAAGCTTATCGTCGCGCGCTTTCCCTTCCGCTAGTCACCATAGTGCCGCTTTCGCGCTGCTGTCGGCTCTGTCTTGGCTCTGTTTCCGGCCGCGCGTTTTCGTTTTGCGCAGAAAAGCGGTAGCGCCGTCTGCGGGAACCGTTTTACTCACCGACGGCGCAACGCCACTATGAGACCATGACGTCAATACTCCTCGATAAGGGGGCGGGTGATTTGAACTGCGCTAGAGCTACGCGGACGCTTCAAAACGCATTTTCTCTTAAAATAAGTCTCTTCTTCGCACGAAACAAGCGTTTCGAGGTTTCTGGGATGGTATTTCAAGAGTCCACGTTGACTTAATATTAACCTTTAGTGTCCCTTTAAGGCTGCTCTATCGCAGCGCCGCCAGTATTTTTCGTCGTCACGCGCCTCACTGCGAAGCATGCGCCGATCAACCGTATTCTAGTACACTCTAGTTTAAACGGATGGCGCTACTTTTCGATTGAGGCGCTTTATACGCTACTACGTATAGGCGCCGACTAAGGGGGCACTCCGGGGCCCGAGCTCCCTCCGGAATTATCCGGGGTTGGGGGGGGGGCTGAGCCCTCTCCCACCTAACGTGTAATTGCCAGAGTTTTGTCAACGACATCATTTGAGGTTTCTTTTGGCTTGCCTCGACCTTCTCACTTAACATTTTATTGTGGTTAATAGCTTACTGCATCATTGTTGGCGCGGACGTGCAGGTATTTTAAAGGGGCCCTGAACTACCTCTCAAGCTTTGCGAAAAAACACATTCAGCGGACGGTGCATGTGAACATCTCAGCCAAATTTTGCACTCGTGCGCGGCGCGTGGGGCTTCACAAGCGGAGCGCGAAGTCACCTTTTTTCTCAAACGCTCCCGTTTCGAAAGAAGCCAAACACTCTCTTTTTTGTGTGCTTTATTGCGTCATAAAGCACATTCCCTTAGGCGGCTGCTATTGGCCAATCGCTGACGTCAATCAAGAAAGGTGTTTGGGTCAGTTCACATGTTCCTACTGTTACCGTGGATATTAATTGACGCAGTTAACTAAATAGGCTGAAGTATGGCTGAAGCCAGCGCGCCCGCGTACGTCCCAACTATGTTTGACCACACTGCTGTTCTTCATCGCCGTCATGTGTGTGTGTGTGTGTGTGTGTGTGTGTGTGTGTGTGTGTGATCATGTAACTGATTTCAGTAAACCCGAATCCGCAACAATACTAAACGGCACATACCCACTTGAGCATACTGAAGGGGCAGCGCAATACGATAAAACAGAAGGCAGGTTGCGCTGCCCCTTCACTGCTTTATAACTGCTTATAACTGATATAACTGCTTATAACTGCTAAAACTGCTTTATAACTCTCTCTTCCTGTCCAATCTGAATTACTGTCATTTAGTCTGGGGAAACACCACGATGTCGAACATCACGAAACTTCTTCTATTGCAAAAGAAAGCAGTGCGCGCTATCGCCAATTCTTCATATGACGCTCATACGCAGCCTCTTTTCAGCGCCCTTAATTTACAACCGGTCACCTCCATATATCGTAGTATTTTACTCAAGCGTTTCACTACTGCGAAAAAACAGAACACGAAATTTTTCGAGCATTTATCTCTATTGACAATGAATTCTAACATTTACAACACACGTCACAGAGAAACATGGTACGTTCCTAAAGCGCGCACAAACTACGGTCAACAAATGTTACGCCATGCACTTCCATCCTTCTTAACCTCATTAGATTCTCAATAGACACCTATCTCTCCTTTTAATGGGCTCATTGTGGATTCCTTTTTTTTTCTTTTGCTGTGGTATACACTGACGCCATGAATGCTTAACCAATTTTCTCTGCTTGTGAATAACTTATTATTTATAGATGGGAATTTCAAGGCTGCATTATTTGGATCATTTTATGCTATTCGCTTTCTGTAATGTAATTTCTTGCAGCATTCTATTGTTGATTTTTTAACCCGTATGCATTTATGTTATACAATGTTCACTAATGTTCACTTTTTGTTCTCGTTTATCCATTATTGTTTGTTTGTGTTCTCTTTATTGTGCACAGTGCCATTTATGTAGGGGGTACAGACCCCGTCAAGCCGAATTCATTCGGCTTTTTGTCTGTACTCCTGTCATCTATATATATATAGATGCAAATAAACTTGAATTGAAAAAATTGAATCAAGATGTTCAACCAGTACCAACTTGCCCAAATGTCGATTCTTCTACTTATACCCCATTGAACATTGCTATCCGTTGTCCAGTCGGCCTGGAAGAGATTCATTGAACAGCGGCTCATACCCAGCAACACCAGTTATTCCGACGGTTGGTTTCGAACCCTGTTCCCTCAGCCATTGACTATACAGTGTCTGATGTTGGCCGGGAAATGATTAGAGACAGACAGACAGCTCTCGGAAGGTGAGCCAAGTACAATAACCCGTTTTGTATTTAGAGATGCGCCACTGCTTGAAGCCCATGCTTGACTTCATCTGGATAACGCCTGGCGTGAACGTGCCCAAGACACTGATTGCATTTCCTTCGGCGCGTTAACGTCAGGGGCGCTATAACGTAAAGATATTCCAAACTTTTCTATTCCAATTCTGCAATCAGCCCTCCGCGATTCGTCAAAAACTTTTTGGACCATCCCCACTTCGCCTGTCTGTCACGCGACGTCACGAAAACCGCAATAGCTCCCCATCTGATATGACGGGTACACACTGATTATTAATGATTGAACCGAAGAAATGAAAAATTTTTATTTTTGATTCGACGCCTTTTCGCCATTAGACCTCGGCTATTCGTCAAAGGTTTCTTAGCTGCACCCACTTCACTTGCCTGTCACGCGGCGTCACAAAACCGCGAAAACTCACCGCGTCAAAATGATGTGTACGCGTTAAGGATGCATTAATATGCCGAACAAAACTCGACTTTTTTTCTGAAATGACGCATGCTGCCTCGTCCCGAAAGGAATAAAAGATGGTTGCCGCCGATCACTCGGGCACTGGCTACGCGCACCTGCCGGAGAGCACGGGTTTATTTTGGTGTAATAAAACTTTTTGCGTGGCCGTGTAACGTTTTCGAGCACTTTTGGCACGTTTACGACCTCGATTTGCCAACTCTTCTTTGCTGAGGATCCGTTTTTGCAGGATTCTTAAACTGCCGTTGCATGCAGCTGCGATTTTCGACCAGCCAACGCAAGCTAAGTAAGGGAAAGCGGACCAATCGCAGACGATGGCACCACCCTCTTCATCCGGTTATCAATTTTCAGTACACTGGCTCGGCCCGATCGAATCCCTCTCCACTTGAGCGAGCTCCTCGCCTCTTATCAGCCGATTAAATAAGACAAGCAGCTCAGTCCAGGCAACTTTGTTCGTTTTTAAAGTAAACAAAAGTGACCTCCTATAAATGAGGAGAGCGTTTGATTGGTCTCTTCAGACAAGTCTGCGGGTCACCACCCGATGCTTGCGTCGGCGGTTACGCAAATTTGACGTCAGGAGGTTGGAATAAAAACATATTGAAATTATTTTACGTTATAGGGCCCCATACAGGTGTTAGTTTGACCAAGTTAAGGCAAATCCCACCAAAAATATCATGGTGAGCATGATTTGATGACCGTCCCCTTCTCAACCAGGGACGCACACAGAAACAGCGCCGTGAAGATAGCCATCGATTAATAATTGGGTCTATGAATCACTTTCGCATCATATGTTGAAGAGAGCGCGAGGCCTACGTACCTTGAGCGCTGGATGTTAAACCCGGCCTCATTGAGCAAGCCTGGCGCCCTTCCAGCATGACAGAATAGCGATGGCCTCAAATTCAATGTCGCATACCCACTACACCATCGGTTGAATCGGGTGGCAGAATTTAAAATAATTTAGCAATAGTAATCATGCATCTGTATGAATAAATAAGAATTACAAAGAAGAAAATGTAGTACTAAAATATCAAATTCAAGAGATGATAAAAAAAACACAATACTGACGTGAATGTAATGCACTGTTGAATAAGTTAGCATGTGAGTCTTTTCTCATATCATGAACATATAATGGGACGTCACATACATTCCTGTGGCTAAAACCCAGTTACGTTGTGGGGTTCAACAACCCCAAAATGCACCGTGCGTTATGAAAAACCTGCAGTGAATCATTAAGTTTCACTTCCAAATGACGTGCAGCACGACACACGAGCGGTTTTGCATTCCGTGCTCAGCTACGCAGTGTCATAGCCCCCCGAGTCACTGCAGCGGGCTAAAACCTGCTCAAGAGGCTTAATTCACAAGTAAAGACTGCTAAAAGCGCGCTCCAAGCTGGCGAAGGCGGTCCTGCTCAAGGTGCTTTCCTTGCATTGAAAATCATCAGCCTGACAGACATGGGGCAAACAGCCTCATAAATAAAACGTTCGTGCAGTACTGAAAGTGCCGAAAATGGGTACGATTAGTCAATTCGGCAGGTTGACATACAAATATGCATATTATAGTTAAAGAGTAGGTGAACAAATGCAACACGTAGCTTAAAAATAGCAAGACTCACAAGACACATTGGGTACTAGGCGCGAACACACAGAAACAAGAAAGGAGACGGGACACAGCGCTACTTACAACGAATTGCCAGCAAGGCCGAATCAGAGGAGCAAGAAGAGATGTGCCTTCTTGAAGGCGTTAAGTGCCTTCTCAAGTCGTGTGACCGGGGGCGTTCACGTCACAAGGAAACTTCAACCGGAGCCATTGTGACGTACTTCAGAAATAACCACCTAAGGCTCTCACAAGCCGATAAGGAGGGCGGGTTTGTCGTGTTGTCTGAAGGAAATTTTTCCGAAAGAGCTGCGTAGGCACTAGAAAAGAATTTCGCGCCTATCAAAGTTAAAGCAACTAGAGTTAAGAGTAGACCTGTTGCACTATATGAGCAGATTGATTTAGACCGTCTTGGCAAGCAGAGAGCAAAAAGCAAAAATAATGCCTTGAAAGCATTCTTTTAAGCAAAAACGTGTAAGCAAGGTATGCCGTTTAGAATAATAGTCACGGAAAAATGGTCGTGGCAGAAGAAGCTAAGCCAGTTCTTGTTGAAACATTTGAGTACACTTTAAGTGGACGACCCATTTCTTACAATGAAATCTGACGAAGTGTGTGACTTCCTAAAATCGCAATGTGATGTTGGGCGCGCCTTTTCAATGTATGTGGTGGATTTATTTTACTCTGTTCCTCACAAGGCCCTGTTTGAGGCAGTCCGAGAGTGCATAGAAAAAAAACGAACCCATTTCCTTTCAGAACAATGCGGTAGTTTCCAGTGACAATTTTTTAACCCTTTTAAAGTTTTACTTGCAATCGACTTTTATAAAATTTGACCAGCAGTATTTTCTGCAGAAATCCGGCATATGTATAGGATCATGTGTGGCGCCAGTGTTGTGTAATATTTTTCGTTCACAAATGGATGAAGTTGTAAATCTGGTTTTACCAGCTAGGCACGTTTTTAAAGTCTTTAGATACGTGGATGAGTTTTGATATGTTTTAATAAGGACGGAAGTTTGATCAATCACACAGTCACAACAGTCACCAACAAACCTCTGTCTGTGCTGCTTTTTACAACTTTTTTGTTTGTTCTCGGTAACCCGATTGACTTGATGGCACAGGCTGCCCAACATATTTTTGGCAGTGAACAGCAACCTAACGCCTGCCCTGCTGACAACCTTTCTGTGATTATGCGCAACCGGGTGCACATATGGGATGACGCAACCATTTACTGTGAGCGATTCTCAGATTGAGTATCTGCCGATTGCTTTCTTTAAGGCTTGTTGCGAGGCTTTCAGCGATGCTTTCAGTGATGCTGGTTAAAAGCGGTACCGGGAAACCTGCGAGCTTCAGCATGGCTACTTGCTTTTCGAAGCTTGCATCCACTTGGGGGTCACAAGACCTGATGATGGTGGCCTTCATGCAAGATCTTGCAATACCGCGCTTGACTATCTTTGAGTGCGCGGAGGAAAAGGGAAGAAGGCTCTTATGAGACCGAGGAGCGTAACCCCAACATATATGATTGCTTGAGAACGATAGCTCCAAGTCTAAGAAACGCAGCTTGTTGTCTGACGGATGCTCCGTGGTCAATTTAAAATAATCTAAAACTATACGGAACAGGTCAAATATTATAGTCAAAATACCGCGATGACCGCGCACGTCTTTTTTCCGAAGCTTTCCACATTCATGTTAGCGGCGAAGCAAGTGTAAGCCTTCCCTGTATTTCTCTCCTTCCGAAGGAGGTTTCCTTCCGATCGCATTAATTGCATTTTTCTCCCCTGCGCATGCTGAATTCTGTTGATTCGGTGCTTTGAGATAGCGGCGCAGTATATATATGATGACTGAAAGAATAAAGACACTTGGTTGTTAGTCAACGCTGTTGTCTGTGTCCGCACTCCTCGTCCTGTTGTTTAGCGCTGTTTTACTGCTCGTAATCATGAACCTATTAGCCCAAACGCGTACTCTTCTGCAGTTTATTTCTACTACATCGAGCTCTTTTCCTTCGTGTGTGCCTTTCTCGTGTTTCCGTTCTTCAGTCGTTTGCATCAATTTGCTCGCCACGGCGACTTGTAGAGCTCGCCTGTACGCTTACTAGATCAAGCATTTTTACCTACCGCCGGAAGTCGCCGTGTTGTTCGGGGGGCTGATGCCTTCGGAGGGCCACATAAAGAGAACGTGCCGAATTTTGCGCTCGGAAGCATTTCGACAGATACGCTTCTACCCCGCCTGCTTGCAGGTTGTGAACCAGAACGAGCTGCATTTCCACAGTGCTCAGAAGAAGTTTCTTCAAGATTTGCGATTGGCGTCTCAGACATCCGACTTCCTGTGGGGCAACTTGGTGGTTCCACTGCCTAGGAGAGGACGTAGGAATCCGGGGCAAGGCCAAGAGGTAACGACATTCGGAAAAGCCTCAATCCCGAAGAATGTTGCTGATCTACTCAAGCTTGGTCCTAAATTTTGTGAGCAGCCTGCTCTGGACAAGACGGAACCGCTCAACCTCGACTGGACAGCTGCTGGTAGAATAAGAACAGCTGAAGCTGACAGATGCATCAGAGAAGGTGTTGACTGCCTGCCCCAGCACGTTCAAAAAGGCAACACAGTTCGGCTCCGCACAGCAGTGACCGTCTTTCGGGATGCGGGGCTCAAGCTGCTCCTATCCGACAAAGAAGGAGCTTTTTTCGCGGTGCCTGGCGGCTTGTACAAGAGCAAAGGAGATTCGGCCATTCTAGGCAACTTCAAGGAAATGCATGGAGTGGCTGCTGCGAAGGTGAAAACAAGGGCTGTTCAGCGTTGCGAAAAGGCCGGGCTCTCCAAGCTGGCCTCCTCCTTAAAGGCCTGCAAAGGAACCAGTCCTTCTGTGTTTTTCAGAGCCAGGACACGCAAGGAACTGTGCCCTTTTCGGGCCATTGTTTCTGAGCGCGGAACCTGGCAACGACAAGTGGGAGTGTTCCTGCAAAGGTTATTGTGCCTCCTCGACATCGATGACCACTTCCTCATAAAGACGCCAAGAACTGTCTCCACCTTTCTCCATGAGGAATGTCCAAAGGCTGTCCTAACTTTTGCCGTAAATATCAAGGGCATTTATCACTCTTTGCCTCAAGAAGTCTTCAAGTAGTCCGTAGTCCTCCATAAAGAAAGCAACAAAATCCCAATAAAGAAAGACGTCAGGCAGGGAGATACGATCTCTCCAATGCTATTCCCAGCGTGTTTACAGGAGGTATTCAGAGACCTGGATTGGGAAGAATTTGGGATAAGAGGTAATGGAGATAATGATATTGCCTTGCTTAGTAACTCATGGGACCAATTGCAATGCATGCTCACTGATCTGGAGAAGCAAAGCAGAAGGGTGGGTCTAAAAATTTTTTTGCAGAAAACTAAAGTAATGTTTAACAGTCTCGGAAGAGAACAACAGTTTACGATAGGTAGCGAGGCACTGGAAGTGGTAAGGGAATACATCTACTTAAGGCAGGTAGTGACCGCGGGTCCGGATCATGAGACTGAAATAATCAGAAGAATAAGAATGGGCTGGGGTGCGTTTGGCAGGCATTCTCAGATCATGAACAGCGGGTTGCCATTATCCCTCAAGAGAAAAGTGTATAACAGCTGTGTCTTACCAGTACTTACGTACGGGACAGAAACCTGGAGGCTTACGAAAAGTGTTCTACTTAAATTGAGGACGACACAACGAGCTATGGAAAGAATGATAGGTGTAACGTTAAGGGATAAGAAAAGAGCAGATTGGGTGAGGGAACAAACGCGAGTTAATGACATCTTAGTTGAAATCAAGAAAAAGAAATGGGCGTGGGCAGGACATGTAATGAGGAGGAAAGATAACCGATGATCATTAAGGGTCACGGAGTGGATTCCAAGGGAAGGGAAGTGTAGCAGGGGACGGCAGCAAGTTAGATGGGCGGATGAGATTAAGGAGTTTGCAGGGACAACATGGTCACAATTAGTACATGACCGGGGTAGTTGGAGAAGTATGGGAGAGACCTTTGCCCTGCAGTGGGCGTATCCAGGCTGATGATGATGATGATGTCTCAAGAAGATTTATATTGAAATCGGCCATTGCATTGACAAATATGGTGGTCTTAGGTTTCAGAATGCATGTGGTATCAATGTTGACAAGTTCTTAGAGCTCTTAAGGTTTCACATTCTTTCCACTTTCGCTTTTATGCAGGATAAGCTTTCTATACAGAAGAAAGGTGTGTGCATCGGTTGATGTATAGCCCCTGTTCTTAGCGACATTTTATTAGCCAGCTATGACCGCAATCTTGGAACTAAGCTCAGCCAGGCGAGCACTGTAAAAGTGATGCGAACGTTGATGACTTCTAAATTTTTTACAATACTAATACTACTGACACACAGCCTGCTGCTGCCATAATATTTGACCTGTTCCGCATTGTTTTATATTGCTTTGAATTGGCCACGGAGCACCCGTCAGACAACAAGCTGCGTTTCTTAGACTTGGAGCTATCGTTCTCAATCAATCATGCATGCTCGGGTTAAGCCTTGGTCTCATAACAGCATTCTTCCCTTTTCCTCCGCGCACTCAAATGTAGTCAAACGCGGTATTGCAAGATCTTGCATGAAGGCGGCCATCATCAGGTCTTGTAACCACCAAGTGGATTCAAGCTTAGAAAAGGAAGTAGGCAGGCTGAAGCTCGCAGGTTTCCCAGTACCACTTTTAACCAGCATCACTGAAAGCATCGCTGAAAGCCTCGCAACAAGCCTTAAAAGAAAGCAATCGGCAGATACTCAATCTGAGAATCGCTCACAGTAAATGGTTGCGGTCATCCCATATGTGCACCAGGTTGCGCATAATCACAGAAAGGTTGTCAGCAGGGCAGGCGTTAGGTTGCTGTTCACTGCCAGAAATAAGTTGAGTAGCCTGTGCCATCAAGTCAATCGGGTTACCTAGAACAAACAAAAAAGTTGTAAAAAGCAGCACAGACAGAGGTTTGTTGGTGACTGTTGTGACTGTGTGGTTTATAAGATTCCTCTTTTATGCAAGAGTTTTTATATCGGTCAAACGGGGCGGTGCATCAATGACCGCATGCGCGAACACTCAAACCAATTAAGTTCAAAAACGAGCTAGAGATAGTCAGTTATCACAGCGTTGCAATGAATGCGGCTGCAAGCCGTCTTTTAAAGATGTGACCTACATGTCAAAATTCCACGATGACCACGCACGTCTCATTCCCGAAGCTTTCCACATTCATGCTAGCGGCGAAGCATGTGTAAGCCTTCCCTCTATTTCTCTCCTTACGAATTAGATTGCATTCCTATCGCATTAATTGCATTTTTCTCCCCTGCGCATGCTGAGTTCTGTTGATTCTGTGCTTTGAGTTAGCGGCGGAGTATATATATGCTGACTGAAAGAATAAAGGCACTTGGTTGTTAGTCAGCGCTGTTGTCTGTGTCCCTCTCCTCGTCCTGTTGTTTAGCGCTGTTTTACTGCTCGTATGTTACCGGAGTTGAGAACAACCCAGTCCGCATATGGACAAGGTGCGCCCCGCAGACAAGCACAACGAAGTCCAGTTATACGAAGTGGAGCTGCTGTTAAGTAGTCACTTCATTTTGTTGACTAAATGCGATGCGTCGACCGTTTTTTTCGAATGGTACCTTTGCCGTAATTCTGTTTTTGTGCCTTAAAGGGACCCTGAACCACTCTTTATCGAAGTGGAGAAAGGTATTGTAAAAGAAATCGGCTATTTCAGAAATACGTTGCTGCATAAAGTACTTTAATAAGTTCAGCAGAAGCGGAGTAATCATTGGCAATCAAACACGGCGTCCGCTGTGCTCCCGTTCCTTCTTCAATGCGTTGTACTGCGAAGGCTACGGCGCAGTGGGGCGTGCTCACAACACTCCGCCTTCTAAACGTCACCTTGCCACACAGTTCAAATTTCACTTAGGATATTGACGTAGACGCCACTTACGATTTTGGTGTTTACGACGCGCTAAACATAAGCCAAACGCGGTTGTCCTCAGCGAGCCGCAGTGCGCTTAGCCACTGGACTCGCGGCGGCACACCGCGGCGGCCGCGGTATCTAAACTATGCAGCCGACAGCCACCAATAGTAGTCGCGTATGAGAATCCGCTTTATTGCGAAATAAAGCGTAAGCCTGCCTCCTTAAGAGAGCAAGAAGGCAGGCTTCAGTTGAAAAAAAGGTCGTTTGAGAGGATGGCGACTCCGCAATCCGCTTGTGTGCTCCACGCACCGTGTACGCCAGCAAAACTTGGCCGAGATGTTCACAGCGGCATATGCGACCCACGGACTACCTTATTTCACCAAGCCCGAGGAGTGGTTCAGGGCCCCTTTAATAATAGGTATTCGTCGCTGGAGCAGACTTATACTTCAAATTACTCTGCACAGCGAGATGCCTGCACACATTGTAGTGATCTTGCGACCAGTGAATACACGTGACATCGCCAAATAAGCGCCATCGAAGGCGCCTCAAGAAGACTAATTGTGAATTCGTTAATGGAAATGTGTACACCAGTAAATAAAGTCAACAAACGCACGGTTGCATAAAAGCGCGAATTATCATTGCGCTGCATAGAAAAAGAGCCTTAAAAACACTGGCAGAAGGAAGAACACAAGACGAGCGCTGGTCCTTCCTTCTGTCCGTGTTTTCAGCGATGTTTTTCTATCATGGATGCATACCAACGAGCTCGCCTTCACACCCTACCTAGCACTGTATACTGCAATACCGAAGCGCCAAGGTAGCAGACAAAGTCTTGAAAACGTCGTATTAAGGGATTCAACGTCTGAAACGGATTTTTGACCAAAATCGACGCATTAAAGACGTTCCAAACAAGATAGCTTAACAACGAGGGGTGAATACGTTTTGAAAACGACTTCACATCGCTCTATCTGTTTAGTTATCAAGCGTACCGGGTAAGCTTTCGACAGCGCCTTTCGCGGGAAAATCCCTCGCTTGTCAAACAGCACTTGTAGTGTCACTTGCTCCTCTATTCGACCTACATAAGAATGAGTGCGGCAAGAAAAAGAAAGCCTTTTGGGGTGTTAACCTCACGTCAGAAGAGACGAAGGATTACAAATGAAGTTGGCATCCCAACGGGAAGTGTTTTGCGCCATGAGGAAATGGAGCGCGAGCGCAGAAACATCGAAACCCCCATTTTTAACACAGACAACGGCTCCGGACCGACCTCGGAGGAGCGCTGCCAGTCAGCACATGTTGCTGGTGTTAACGCTGATTCTGACAGCGCATCCGTTACATATGTAGCCGAGGAACTGTCAATATCCAGCAGCTACGGAAACAATCTTGGACTGCCAGGAGCAAGCGACCGCGACGGCTATCCAGGGTCCCATCTAGAAGCCGGCGTCGAGGTTGGGTACAGGTTTTCAAGGCCGCCTATAGAGTTACAAGCGTGGTTAGCTTCTTGGACAACTCGGCACGCCATCCCACTGAGTGCGGTATCAGAACTTCTTGTGCAGTTGAGGAATGTGTGCAACGTGGTTGTTCCGTCAGACGCAAGAACACTGCTAAGTACGCCGAGGCGTACTCCGACACATAGTGTGCCGCCTGGCATATATACTCAATTTTCCCTTGCAAAAACACTTGAATGCTCGACAGCTGCAAAAAACTTTACTGGTGGGACAATGCTCGAGCTGTTTTTTTACATCGACGGCATTCGTGTTGGCAGCAGCACCACCGAACAATTCTGGCCCATCCTTGGAAGCTGTGATCAGCTGGACCCACGTTCTGTGTTTATGATTGGCTGCTACGAAGGAAAGGGAAAACCTAATTCTGCACGAACCTTCCTTTCAGAGTTTGTGGTGGACCTGGCCAGATTCATTAACACTGGAATCACATCTAACAGTCCCCACTTTGATGTGCACGTGAAAGGATTTATGTGCGACGCACCAGCAAGAGCATTTGTGCTTGGTATTAAATATCACGGTGGATACCATGGCTGCAGCTAGTGCCAGCAGAAAGGCCTGTATTGCATGGGCAAAGTGGTTTTCCCTAATACCGAAGCACGACAGCGGATAGGTGAGGACTTTATGACAAGAGCTTGCCCTGAGCATCACGCGAGCCAAACGCCACTCTCGGAACCTCCGATTGGGTTAGTGAGCCAGGTCCCATAAGAGTACATGTATATGGTGTGCTTGGGCGTGCAGAAAAACTCTTACAGTTGTGGAAAGGAGAAAGCAGGTCTTCTTTCAATCTATGGCCCGATGAAATTTCCAGTTTGTCAAGAAAGTTGGTAAACATTGGCAGCATATGCGTCTGCCAAGAATTCGCCCGCAAACCGCAACCTCTACATGACCTGAGCGCGTGGAAGGCTACCGAGTACCGGCAATTGCTTTTGTACACAGGTCCGGTATTAATGCAACGCTACTTAGATTACCAAAGGTATGGCAACTTCTTGGTGCTTCATACTGTCATAACAGTTTTGGCTCGCCAGCACTTGTGCCACAGCATGAACCAGTACGCCCACAAGCTGCTGGTATTCTTTGTTCGTACGTTTAGCCAACTGTACGGCCAGCAACATGTAACGTACATTGTTCATGGCCTCGTGCACCTCGCTCAGGATGTCCAGCAGTCTGGCCCGCTGGACGGTTTCAGCGCCTTTAGGGCAGAAAACTACATGAGTCAAATAACACGACTCATTCGACCTGGGAAACATCAGCTGCAGCAGCTCTACAGGCGCGTGCACGAGAAGCATCAAGCCAACTGCGCTACACTTCCATCCAATGTCACGCCAGAATTGCAGTTGAAACAGCCGCACGAAGGAGTTTTGCTGCCGCAGGATTGTGCTGGTACGCAGTACTCGGTAGCACACATTCAAAGCAGTGTTTTGAAGAGAAGTGAGGCTGACAATTGTTGTGTTTTTTAGGATGGAACGGTCATAATAGCCGATAGTTTTCTTTTTGGTTTGGATGCCCGAACGCCAATGGTAGTCGGCCGAGCCTTCAGCAGGAAGAAAGGTCTGTATGACTACCCGGTTCCTTCCAGTGTGTTTGGCATATCAAATGTGTCATCACTAAATGTCACAATGAGCTCCTAGAAAATGAGCAGTGTCGCATGCAAATGATTCAAAATTCCCCCTGGACAAGGCAGATTTGCCGTGTTTCCTCTTATTCACAGTGCAGTGATGTGAATACCTTACCGCTGAACGACTCAATTTTTTTTTTTTACTGCTGAACCACGAGTGCAGTACAGTTTTCGTGCTTATAAAGCTAACATTTTGTGTCCAATCGTCTGAATAATGAAGACTGTGGTTTTATTATAAACAGCAGCTTCATTTTATTTCTTCCTTGTGTAATATAAAGAAGAGAACGCAGTAAACGTTTTCACTATTCTAGCATGTACAAGTTCACAATGCTTTGCATAAGTACGTATAAACTTAACCATTATATATATATATATATATATATATATATATATATATATATATATATATATATATATACATATATTGTATGTGTGTGCACATGTTTAACTCGATATAAGATTGTAGGTGATATATTATGCATATGCACTACAGTAAGTGTACATTATTAATCAGACAACGCTGAGACCAATGAACAACTTGCAGCTTGGCTCCAGAGCGCTAAATCATGCAAGTAACATGCAGCATAAATAAAAGTATTGAGTTAATAAGCGAACATCGCTTTTGGTACCACCGAAGGAACACATCGGTACAGTTGTTTCTGGGAACGGTGCTTCGTAGGAAGTGTGGCAACAAATTCTATACTGTGAGCACAACCATCGTCGATGATTGTGCATGCAAGCGATTAGTCCGAACGAGCGAGCGAACAAAAGAACGCAAGAGAAAGCGAGCGACGGAGAGAGCGAAATATAGTTGGCGTGATAGCGAACGAACGAACGCGCGAACGTTTTCCTTGCAGATCAACAGTCCGACGACCGACCACCGACGACTGAACAACTACGAAAACATTCGACGGAGAGGAAGCAGAAAGCTATTCGCTTTAATATTTCTGAAACTCGTCGTTATAGGCTCGCCACGCTATGTCGTAGAGCGTGGTGTGATCGCACCTATATAGAAGCGCCGATTGTTTTTTAACGTGCTGTAACCATAATGACGCGGCACTGAAAGCGTCCGAAATGAGAGGGGAAACTGAGAGGCATGCGGGACGCACAGTGGCAACTTCCAGCTCGCCACTCTTGCTGCAGGTGCAGTGGCGAAAGAACAACGGAAGAGCGCGCGGCGTCTGGCTCTGTGCAACATGATTCACGGGTCCAGAACTTCGGGTCGCACGGGTCGCACGGGTCGCGACGTTCAGGCAAGCCCGGGCAAGCTGCTTCAACACCTCCTTGTTGGCTGTGCGCGTTGAGATCGACGTTCTTCATGGCAGGTGCGGAAAGCTTCAGCCGTGACGGATGCATTAACAATGAAACTTTGATCGCCGAAGTTCAACGTCGGCAACCATTATGGATGGCCTCGCATAAACAACACAAGGACTGCAACCTCAAAGCGGCACTGTGGAACGAAATGACGGCCTCCGTCCTGCCTGATGTCAACATCCAAGGTAAGCACGAGATTTTGCAGCTTCCACGTGTATAATCGTTTACTAAGCAGTCTTGCATTTCTCTGTGCAGTGGGACTGGAGTTGGTCCAAAAGCGGTGGAAATCGCTGCGTGACAAGTTTCGCCGCATTTTCAACGGCCGCATGAAGGCACAAAAGAGCGGCGCCGGCGCCGACGATGTCGAGTCTGTCGACACTGCATGGCCCTTTTTTGAGCTGTTGCTGTTTTTAAAAGACACCATGGTGACGAGACCGTAAGCTTGACATTATTGTTGTTGCGACTATTTTGCTGGCAAAAGGAAACCCACCTTGATTACGCCTATGTCAGTGAGATGAGGTGCTTGTTTCTTCCGAAAGGGCAATTAACCTCATCGTAGAGCGACATAGTAAGCCTCTTACCGGTTAATAATTTCGAGATATACTTGGCTAAGCCTACTGCTATGAACGATAGTAATGGGCATTTAAATGTAACAAATTTCAGTCTGCAATAAGTGGTTTTTGCGCTGGAGGCGCGTACAAAGTAAGGGGGGTCATCCTGTGCTTGGTAATGCACCAGTGGTGCAGCCAGGAATTACGAGGGGAACAGGGTCCGGCAATTAATCAGGGTAGGGGAGTGGTGGGGAGGGGCTTGTGCTCGGCGTTGCTACATCCCTCTTTTTGTCTATGCTGATACTCATGCCTGCTCACCGAAGTAAACAAAATGAGGGGGAAAGTTGGCACTTCAGCGTTTATGCAAGCAAGCTGCAATATACAGGTGGCTTTCATTGTAAATACCACATGCCTAGGCTGTTAACTATATAGTTTTCGGAGTTATCACAGTGCAATTCCACTTGTGAACAACTAATGGCAAGGTTTTTCACATCTCCATGTTATAGCATGTGGTGCCGCTTCAATCGTAGTCATTACCTTAAATTATGCTTGCCATTCATGTATGCTTGCCAAATTGCTGACTTATATAAGTTACTTCTAGTATGGCATTTTTACTGCGATTAGACACTTTACAAGGAATATATATATTTTCTTTTACAGATACACTCATATCCCAACCCGGCTTTATTTCACAAAATTTATCCCGACACCTATGCCACTAGTTCTTGCAGGCACTGCAATGACATCGCTAGCCTAGACCATATGCTCTGGCGTTGCCCCTCGTTACGAGGCACAGAACGAATCAATGAAGACAAGTGGCTCTCCGCTATCAAGAGCCCCGATGCCGGGGCGCAACTATGGGCTGTCCAGAGGGCCCACGATGCGGCGGTCGGGCAAGGCCTGACTGTCCCAACGTGGGAGCGGCCCGCAGCGCGCTGAGTCGCGTACCTCAGGACCTTATTAAAGTTCTGCATCCATCCATCCATTTACAGATACACTGACATGAGCGAAAATATTTTGATGCACCTTTACTTATATTTTTCTTTTGCATTTCTCACTTTTGCACAATGCATGGCAATACGGATCACAGAAGTGAATGACAACTTTAACATTATGAAAGTGCTAGTATTGTTCATAACAGCTTTACAGTGTGCGAGGCTATAACAATAATGAAGAGCAAGAAAAACACTGAAATGGTTTCACTTTGTTTTATTGCAATGTTACAAAACGTCACAACATAGAAAACATGCACTTTTTCTTATGTGCAGCACTTCAGGCAATTATGTAGTGCCTGCAAGCCCAAGAGAGGTGAGCCAGCAGCTGGACACAAGTGAGCCACTCAATGCGAGCCAGCAGCACAGTAGTGCAGAAAAATTTTTAATGGGCATTGCCCAGTTCGAAGACCAAGACTTGGATGCACAATGAGATATTTCTGATCTGTCAGGCTTGGTGTCAGTGTCACAGGTCTCGCCAGCCTCGACGTCATCTCTGACATCAGCTTCGACGTTGTATACGGCACCAGTCTTGATGTCAGCAGCACCAGGAGCGGCTACCCCAAGTCAGCAGCGAACTGCTAGCCAAAGACTCAAAAAAAAAGAAGAGAAAGCCAAGTGAAGACGCTCTTGTGAATGAAATGGGCGAACTGTCCAAAACCCTACAGGCTTGCCCTTTAGAGGACGAGTATTATCACATGGCCCTCAATATAGCAAAATTCTTGAGGAAAGTGCCGGAAGAACGGCAACTCGACTTCCAGATTGAGTTGCTGCAGTTAATAAAGAAATACTCAGAGTGATGAAGGGTCTGTTGCACTTTTCTTGACATGAAAAATGTTTTACTGGGCTTCACCAAGAATTCTAGCATGTACGAGCATCACGGAAATGTCTTGAAAAGACAAGGCTCGTTTTCTAGCACCCCAGGATATAGCACTATTTTGATATTCTCTCAGCGTTGTGCTCATACTGTCTGCGGTAACAACGCAGTTTCGTCGCATGGATTCCCTTTAACGTTCGATTGCCGCCTACTGCTTCACCTTGAATAGCGCCAATTAACAATGCTGTTAAGTGCAGCAGAAAGGCAGTGAAGTTGATGGGCAAATGTCGTAAGACATGTTTCACTTTCATGTTATGAGTGATTCCTACGAAAGAAGGATTAACCAATGTTTCTCCAACGCTAGAATTACATTTAAGCATTGACAGCCATGCTAAGAGCAAGTAGAATTTTAACAGAAGTTTTCAATGCATTTTCTGGCGTGCGCACATCTCGTTCCCCCTTAACAGATAGCAGGCTAGCGGACTGTTGCTTCAGGCTACCTTCGCTGATTTTCCTCAGTTAAATATTCCTCTCACTGTGAAGCGGATATGTTGTACAGACACAGCCCAAAGTGTGGGATATTTATATAAGCATTCTTAAAAGTGAAGAACCGTGGGAGGCGATTGTGTTGAAGGACAATAAGCAATGTTTCTGCATGTATATACTGGCTTTCCTGCATATAAGTAACAAAACAAATAATTCACCATAATTGATCACAGGTTCTAAAATAAGTATACCTTGTCCAGCCATTTAGAGTCAATGCAAAATGAAAGGCCACTGAAAGCAGGAGCTTTGATGTCAGGTGCGACCGCTTATTGAATTTAAGCATAGCTCTCTCAAAACGAATTGCCTATGCTATGCCTAGGCTCCAGGTTAATTCTGAGCACCTGGGGTTCCTTATTGGCCACCCAGTGCATAGTGCACCGGTTTTGCATTTTGCAGCCGAGAGGCAATCTCACGCACTTGGGCTTAGCAGAGCAACGCAAAAGCCACTCCACCACCATGACAGGTAGTTCCTTTAACTATAGAAACAGAATAAGAAGTCATTTCCATTTCATGATTGGCAGTGAGCTTCTAGAATGTTTGCAAGAATATGTTTATATATGCCATTACTCACAAGGGAACCTGATCATGGAAAGTTACAGAAGAATATAAAATGCCGTAAGGCCCATATGGCAGGCATTACGAAATCATGACTGTCAGGTTACTGCTACCAATGAAACAAAAGTGTGAAAACATTGAATACTAGTGGTACTAATACATGGGATACAAACTTGGAGGTTAATAAGCAAGCGTGAGTTGATGTGAAGGACCGTACAACGAGTGATGGAACGAAAAGTTAGGTCTAATGTTAAGAGGAAGGCAGGCGGTGGGGTCGCTATACGAGTTGACATTAAAGGAAGAAATGGAGCTGGGCAGGCTATGCAATGTGCAGGACATACAGCCAGCAGTCTATGAAAGTTACAGAGTGGGTGCCAGGGGAACACAGTCAAGGATGACGGAAAATTAGGGGTGTGATGATGTTAGGAAATGTGAATACAAAGCCTGAAATCAGCTAGCACATGACCGGAGTAATTAAGGATGCCGAGAGAGGGGTTCGTCCTGTAGTGGACATAAAAAATGGCTGATGATGATGATGATTCTCATTTAGCGATGATGCACTGTGGCAGCGATTTTCAGAACAAAGGCAAGAGTGACGTGAGGATACTGTAGTAGGAAAATGATTGGACATCAGTTATACATTCTTAGCAGTGTACTGGAGATATGCATACACCTGCTCATGTTTATCACCATACCATTTGCTTAGAGGATAAAACATGCTTTTCAGGATTACATCAACATCGCCATGTCTAAGTGGATCCATACAAATGTTTAATTTCTGTTCTAATCTTTGTAATAGATTCCCGAGTTATTTCTGTCACTCTAAAGATATGTACAACCTTTGGGGCAAATATTATCCCCAGACAATCAGTCTATCCTGCTTGCATACTCCCATCAAGATTGCAACGTTACATTGATAATGCACATGTTGTTCATGACCTGGAAGTACTAGATGCCCAGCGTTAAAGGAAGTGTACGCAACACACAGAAGCATTGTTGTTACGTGACAAGACAAGTGAAGGGGCACTAGCTTTTTTTTAAAGCTTAAGACAACAGAGCCTGCAGGTGTGATGTAACTGGAACGAATAGATTTCTTTACTGTGAACCCATAAACTGTGACATGAAGCTTTGGCCTTGTAACTTTCATAGCTCACCATCACTAATTGTTTGATGTGGCTGCTCCCGTAGCCGCTTGACAGCTACTTCTTTGGACACCCCAGGGAGATTCCATTGCCAAGGAACCTCCCCAGCACTGCTACAAAAGTATGCTGCGAAAAGGTTCCTGGCAGCTGCCGCATTACCTAGGTAGTTCCTGCAATGTGTTGCCTTTATCGGGAAGAAGTGGGGTTCTGATGCTTGTTGGACACCTTGTCGCCACTGTCCTGCGACGAGGTTACCAAAGCTGTCCTCTGTATCGGTGAACTTGTGTGACTGTGGGTTGTGGACGGTGAGAAAATTGTGCAGAATACAAACAGCCTTGATAACGAAGTCCACATTCTTCGGTTTCGAGTGGATGGTACGTAGCAGAATTCTCCATCTGGCCGCCTTTATCCCAAATGCGTTCTCTGCACAGCGCCTGGGGGAAAAGTGAAACACCTTGAATGCCAATTTTAAAGAATACAAATACAGTTGAATCCCGCCACAACGAATACCGCTACAACGAATCATTCTTAATTCCCCGTCCGTATCTCATAGAAACTAATGCCCTAAGTTTCTCTGCACAATGAGTGATTTTTGAGGAGCGTTTTCGCTTCAACGAAATTTTTGTGGTCAGAATCGAAACCGAAACAATTGTTATTGGCAAAAGAGAACTGATTCACGTGAAGAAATCCCGTGATTGTAGTTTCACCATTCTGGTATCAGTTATCAGTTCAGCTCATGCCTATGACGTAGGACTGTCAATGCTATAGAAGCAGAGGTGCTCTCGAATAAAGCACATTCGTTCCTGCCATGGCTTGCTGCGTCGTAGTCTTTCTTTGGCCACGACAGAACTGGCGACATAGATGGGATGATGCTATGATTCTGAACCAAGCACTGGCGCAGCTGTTGCGGCGCAACGGACGGCTGGGCCACCATCAGAAGGCAAGCGTTTAAAAATGGCAATCCCTGTAGCTTCGCAACGTTTCGGAAGCATGCCAGAGTTTAGCCCAAGAAGCGACGATATGAAGTCGTATTTCGAGAGGTTTGAAAATTTTGTGGCACTTAACGAGGTTCAGGAGACAAAGAAGTAGAGGTTGTTCTAGAACGTAGTAGGCAGCACAGTGTACAGAGAGCTGAAGAAAAATTTAGTTCCTGACAGTCCTACTGACAAGACCTTCTCGGAAATAGTGTACTAGAACAACACTTCAGCCCCGAGTATTCAGTAATAGCGGAGCGTTGCAAGTTCAACAAGCACACGCAGCAGGAAGGAGAATGCTTCAAAGACTTCATGACGGAGCTTAAACGTCTGGAGCGTAATTGAGAGTTCAAGGCATTTCTGAATGATGCCTTGAGGTATCGACTAGTGGTAGGATTACACGACCAAGAGACTCAAAGGATATTGTTCGCAACAGAAGACTTGACCTTTGAAAAGGCACGAAATATTGCGCTCGAAAAAGAACTTGCTGCAAGGCAAACAAAGGAGCTGCATTGCCAGGCTGAACGCTCGACTGACGTAAATGTGGTAAACGAGGGAAAGCAGAAACGAAAGCCGCCTGGCTTTCGTTTCTGCTTTCCCTCGTTTCCCTCGTTGGGGCGTAAAAGAAAGGGGGGCACAAGCAGACCGTCTGTTATCGCTGCGGGAAAGGGCACAATTCAGACAGTTGCTGGTACCGCAACGCGAAGTGCCGTTCATGTGCAAAGACTGGGCACCTGCAAACGATCTGCCGAGAGCGAAAAGGTCGTCCAGTGAACTATGCTGAAGCAATGGACGAAGAAGCGGATGATTCCGAGACATTTCACGTGTTACTATGCGCAAGAGATGGAAAGCGAGGCTACAAAGTTTCCGTGCAGATTGAAGGGAAGCCAGTTTCTATGCTTTTGGATACGGGTGCAGCTGTCACTTTGATGCCTGAAAGTGTTTTCAAACAATGGTTTCCGCGGACTGAATGCAAGCCAGCAAGGTCAGTTTTGAAAACGTATACAGGTGAGCCTGTAAAGCTGCGAGGCGACCGTAACCGTTGAGCATAATGGCTGCATAACTGAGCTTCCATTGCATATAGTAGAGAACCAAGGTAAGGCTATGCCTACACTTCTAGGCCAGGATTGGCAGAAAAGTTGCAACTTGACTGGAAAACCGTCAGTGGTGTCACAGAAAACGCTGGTGTCAATTCCCTGCGCGAAATATTTCCGGAAGTTTTCCGCACTACATCGGGAGTAGTTTCGAATTTCGAAGACAAAATATCTATAGAACCAAATTGTACGCCTGTGTTTTGCAAAGCCAGGTCTATGCCTTCGGCTACTAAAGAAGTAGTCAGCGAAGAACTTCGGAAGCTAGAAAGTCAAGGCGTCTTAAGAAAAGTTACCACCAGCAAGTGGGTGACTCCCATTTTGCCGGTTTCGAAGCGTGGTGGCGGAATCAGAATTTGCAGTGACTACAAAGTAACAATCAGTCAAGTGCTAAAGACCGATTGTTACTCGCTCCCGCTTCCTGAGGAGTTAAACTTGATGCTAGCCGGTGGTAAGGCAGGTTGTGTGCTGGATTTGTCCTCTGCGTACCAGCAAGTGCCTCTTAGTCAAGATTCTACACTCTTAGGCAAAGTTACACCCTTTGGCTTGCCCCTTCTGCCACACAACAATAATCGTTATCTGCCTTGATGCGTTTCCTTTCTTTAACGCTGCGAGCCCGGTACTTTCCAGTAACGAACGACACGCGCGTTATCAGCACAGAACAGTTTACACCGTTTGGAGTGCCCCTTCTGATAACGCGCGTGCCGTTCGTTACTGGAAAGTTCCGGGCTCGCAGCGTTAAAGAAAGGAAACGCATCAAGGCAGATAACGATTATTGTTGTGTGGCAGAAGGGGCAAGCCAAAGGGTGTAACTTTGCCTAAGAGTGTAAGCCACTGCTCACGATAAATATACATCAAGGTTTGTACAAAATTCAAAAGCTTCCATTTGGAATAGCGCGCGCACCAGCTATATTTCAGGCCATGATGGATCAAATTCTACAAGGAATTCCCAACGTTGGGTGCTATATAGACGACGTCATCATCATGGGTAACAGCGCAGAAGATTGCTACACAACTACCACAAGAGTTCTCAAGAGACTTCGCGAGCACAACATAACGCTGAAAGAGGGAAAATACTTAAAAGGAAGAGGTCTGGACACCGACCAAAAATGGTTTAAAAGAGTTATTTACGTTTCGGCTCCCCCACGGGAGCCTTGTTCACAATGAAAGAAGCGGCAGAGCTGGCGCCCCTTTTTATGTGCGTCTCAAAACATGATTAAGGCACCTGGCATACATGGGCGGCAGATTGCCTTCGTTGCGATTAAGAGTGTGCGCCGTGGTTTGGATGATTAGGGACTCAAGATAAAGACGCGAAGAATGATTTCGCTCCTTGGCAATCACACGAGATTTCTCCCAGTTAATCTTATGTGATGTGGCTGCGCAGTGTTCGGCCAAGGCATTTGATGCAACGTGTCGTTTCTGGACGTCATTCATGTGTTGCTTAAGTCTTGTTTTGAAGTTGCCGGTTTCACCTACGTAGACGTACCGACAATCCGCACACGGAATGACATACACCACGCCTGGGAACTTGTCCTTTTCCAAAGGGTCTTTCACATGCACGAGCTCGTGTCTAAGTTTCCGGGAGGGCACGTGCGCAGCCTGCACGTCATATGACCGCAGGACGCGTGCAAGAGTCTCGCTTATGCCGGGGACATACGGAATCGAAGCCCGTCTTTTAGGGGGTCCAGACTGCGTGGGTGCTGTGCGAGCCAGCTGGCGCCCTACTGAGTCAATGACGTACTCAGGGTATCCACAAGCCATTAATTCCCTCCGCACAAGTGCATTGTCCGCCATGTGGTCTTCGGCTGTTGTGCACACGTTTTTTGCCCGACGAAGAAGAGAGCCGACAACAGACCTCTTTTGCGAAGCAGGGTGCACCGATCTGTAGTTTAGGTAGCGGCCCGTGTGAGTGTGCTTCCTAAACACCTTGAATAACAGGTTTGGCCCATCTCGCTGCACAAGGGTGTCCAGAAACGGCAGTTGCCCTTCAGATTCCACTTCAACGGTGAACTTGATTGCTGCTTGTATATTGTTTAGGTGAGCCGTGAAAGGGTCAAGGTTCTTCCTTTGCAAAATGCTGAAACAGTCGTCGACATATCTGAGGAAGACTTTAGGTGCCGGTGTAAACGACGACAACGCTTGAGCTTCGATAGCCTCCATTGTTAGGTTGGCTACTGTGACCGAAATCGACGCACCCATTGCTGCTCCGTGTACTTGGCGATAAAATTTCTTCTGGAACGTGAAATACGTATTTGATAGGCAAAATTTTAGTAGCCTACCTAGGTCAGGCACATCGATGGGGGATCTGTCAGGCAACGTCGGGTCTTCGTCAAGGGCGGCGACGCAAACTTCCACGGCCATGTCTATTGGTACGCTTGTAAACAGTGAGACCACGTCAAAAGAAACTAAGACTTCATCGGGGTGGACGCTTGTCCCTTTAACCTTTTCAATGAAGTCGTACGTGTTGCGTATGTGCGTGGCACGTTTTCCAACGAGTGGCGAAATGATTCTGTGAAGAAAATTTGACAGCTTGTGGAGCGGCGAACGTGTGAAGTCCACAATGGGGCGCAGGGGAACATCGGGCTTGTGCACTTTCGGTAGGCCGTATATTGCTGGGGCAGATCCATTGTGGCAAATCAGTCTGTAGTACAAATGCTTGTGCTGAGGCGGCACCATACGGAAGACGTCGGCGAGCAGTTTCTGCAGATCCCTCTGAAGCTTGGGTGTCGGGTCTCTTGCGACGCTGGCGTACGTGTGAACGTCACTCAATAGCAAGCACATTTTTTCGATGTATTTGCTCTTGTCTAGAAGGACAGTAGCGTTCCCCTTGTCGGCGGGAAGTACGACAATATCCCGGTTCTCCTGCAACCTCTTGACGGCATCACGTTCTTGCTTGCACAAGGTGTCCACGGTGGGTTGGGCGTGCAACTTCGACAATACGTTTACAACGCGTGTGCGAGCCTCGTCACGGCGGGATTGGTCGACCAAGTTGACAGCGCGCTCAGCGGCGCATATTACTTTCTTCGTGTCCGTTGCAGGTCCCGTGTTGAAGTTGAGACCAAGACTTAGAACTGCCATTTCGTAGCCGTCAGGCTGGTATGAGGACAAGTTGTACACAGAGTTTTTGAGGGCACTTGGTGGACGTGCTGTGCGGCACTGCTTCAGCCTTTCGAATTTCCTGTCGTGGCATTGCTCATCTTTCCGAGCGCGAAGATTGGCTTGAAAATTTGCATGCAATTGTATGCGCGCCATCTCTTCTGGGCAGTGATCCTCGAGACGCCGCCGAGAAAAGAAAGCATCATTCCTAAGTCTTCGTACTTGGTCCCTGCAGTCCATGATCCTCGCTTGCAACAGATGCCGTTCTGCCTTGGAAACCACGCTTAGTCCAAATCTCGTCGACACGGGTCTGTGAAGACGTAGCGAGCGCGGGATCAAACCCTGGGACTTGCAGGCAAGGTTGAACGTCAGATGCCCGTTGAATGCCAGAATGCGCGTAGTCAGTGAGACGAACCGGCGAATTTCAGTGATCACTTGCTGACCGTACGCCTGTCGCAAATGGATGAAGTTGAGAGTATGACGGAAGCCCGTCTGGTCGGGATGATGCATACTTAAAAGGAAGAGGTCTGGACACCGACCAAAAATGGTTTAAAAGAGTTATTTACGTTTCGGCTCCCCCACGGGAGCCTTGTTCACACTCGCACAGCACCCACGCAGTCTGGACCCCCTAAAAGACGGGCTTCGATTCCGTATGTCCCCGGCATAAGCGAGACTCTTGCACGCGTCCTGCGGTCATATGACGTGCAGGCTGCGCACGTGCCCTCCCGGAAACTTAGACACGAGCTCGTGCATGTGAAAGACCCTTTGGAAAAGGACAAGTTCCCAGGCGTGGTGTATGTCATTCCGTGTGCGGATTGTCGGTACGTCTACGTCGGTGAAACCGGCAACTTCAAAACAAGACTTAAGCAACACATGAATGACGTCCAGAAACGACACGTTGCATCAAATGCCTTGGCCGAACACTGCGCAGCCACATCACATAAGATTAACTGGGAGAAATCTCGTGTGATTGCCAAGGAGCGAAATCATTCTTCGCGTCTTTATCTTGAGTCCCTAATCATCCAAACCACGGCGCACACTCTTAATCGCAACGAAGGCAATCTGCCGCCCATGTATGCCAGGTGCCTTAATCATGTTTTGAGACGCACATAAAAAGGGGCGCCAGCTCTGCCGCTTCTTTCATTGTGAACAAGGCTCCCGTGGGGGAGCCGAAACGTAAATAACTCTTTTAAACCATTTTTGGTCGGTGTCCAGACCTCTTCCTTTTAAGTATGCATCATCCCGACCAGACGGGCTTCCGTCATACTCTCAACTTCATCCAAAGAGGGAAAATGCAAGTTTTTTGTGATTCAGTAGTCTACCTAGGCCACAAGGTTTTGAAAGAGGGCATCGATCCCACCGCTGAAAAGATAAAAGCAGTACGAGATGCCCCAGAGCCCAGCAACATCACAGAGTTGAGGGCTTACTTGGGTCTTCTAAACTTCTACGGCAAGTTTTTGCGGAATTTGGCAATTGTGGTAGCCCCTCTTTATCAGCTTCTTCAAAAAGATCACAAGTTTGAATGGACGCAACAGTGCAAAAAGGCCTTCGAAACAACTAAGTAAATGATTCTCAACAGAGAAGTATTAGCCTTCTAAGACGTCACAAAGCCACTCGGACTTAGTTGCGATTCTTCCGCTTACGGCTTGGGAGCAACTGCTTGGAAGGTGAGCAACGTGGCCGGCATTTTAAGCAACTTCGCGCCGGCAGACATCTACAACGCCGATGAGACCGGGCTATTCTACGAGATGTTGCCGGCCAGGACGCTCGACTTCAAGGGGCAGCGCTGTCACTGCAGCAAACACAGCAAAAAACGTGTGACGGTGCTGCTTTGCACAAACATGGATGGCTCTGACAAGCGTCCGCCATTAGTCCTTGGAAAAAGTGCCAAGCCGCGCTGTTTCAATGGATCCCATAGCCTACCTGTGCAGTACAAGGCGAACAACAAGTCATGGATGACCCGAGCTATTTTCACAGAGTGGATGGTGGCATTCGACCGCGACATGAAGCGGCAGGACCGTAAAGTTTGCTTGCTTCTGGACAATTGTGGATGATAAAATTGTGCCAACTAGCGCAAGTTTCAGTTATCTTTCTACTGTCTCTCAAATCCTGCAAAATTATAATGAATACAGTGGAATGCAAAAAAACCTTGCATAATTTTTAGAATTTATTACTGCAATAACTGCAAGGGTGGTCTCCCCAAACTAAGATAATCGGTCTTGTATGTTGCTTACTTTGCCTGCTACATGTAATAGTGACATGAGGGACTGAATGCCACATACCTTGCTCGGCTTAGCCTATATTTGAAGACCCGTCTTTCGTCATCAAGCTGCCTGGCTGGATAAGGACGAAGAAAATCCTCTCTCAGCTGAAAAGCCTCGTCGCCTACGAAGGTATATGGTGCATTTGTTGCAGAGCCAGGAAGCCAGCTCAGTGATGGGATATCCAAGTCTCCTTGAGTGAGGGCACGTCCAAACTCTGAATTTTTGAATGTGCCACCATCACTGAGGCGACCCTCGGCTCCCACATCGATGAGGGTGTACTTGCAGTCACTGTCGACCACAGTCATTAGGATGCCCTGCAATTATGAGCACAAAGCACACAATCAATACAAGTGCAATAATTGTGACAGCTGCACCAGTCTGAATAAGCACAATATCGGTATATCTCATTGAAGTGCAAAAGCAGCTGCCCATATTGTGAAGCCTAGAATCCCAGTAGAACAGTTTGTGTAAAATTTCATCTTAATGGATGACCGAGGAAGTAAAAACAGCTCACACCAAGTGCATCCATTCTCCTGTCTTTGTGATTGTTGTCTGCATGTCAGTAAACGGTTATGACATGTGCAAAGTAATGGCAAGTTTGTTGAGTGGCTTGAAAGTAATCACAGTTGATAAATGGTCTCTGACAGTAGCACTAATACAAGCACTTGAAATGTTAAACGTCCTTAGTCACCTGATGCCAAGAATCAATTATAGAGAAGTAACTTGTTAAGCTCTCACAGCTAACATCTTTTCGCACTTTTTTAAAATCTTTTTTGCACTTGTCAAATAATTCTGAGGCATCGAGCAGTCGTGCTGCTCCCCGTGATCCCTACTGTATATATGAGATTATATCTTGTGATTTCTTTGTGTTTATAGCCATTGGTATATAGCAAGCTTTTGTACATTTACTGCTGTATACATATTTAATAAAGCACTAGAATATGTTCACCTTTCTTGATTGATTGTGTAGATGTTCTTTGCCACTGTTATATGCATATGATTCGTTTTTTTTTGTTCTTGCTGTTCGTGCTTGCTACCACCCTGTATGCTTTGTAATGTTTGTTCTCTTCCCCCCCCCCCCCCCCCGCTATAATGCCATGAGGCGCTATGGGTATGATGTAAATATAATAAAATTTGGGGAATAAAATAGAAAATAAGGCCAAAAGCTTAACATTACCTCAGGATTCTGATGAACCATTACTTTTTAATAAATGAAATTTATGAGTCATTTGTTCTGCTTTGACACTGAGTATTTCAACATGCCTCTCCACCCGTGCAAATACCAATATTACCAGGTGATCTGAGTAATGTGCTCGTCTGCTCAAATGCAAGTAAACAAAGGTAATGCTACCTTGTAGTTGAAGTAGACGCTGCCAGAGTCAGGAGGGCTAACAATGGCAACGTGTTTGCCGTCCACAGCACCTAGGCAGTTCGGGAACTGCCACCGCATCGAAAAGCCCTGGGCTATCTTCTCCCACTCAGCTCTGCTGTGTACCTAAAAGAGTTGCACAGAGTCATCAGTGCTCCACTACACCACACAGTAGCTGATTTGATGTCTGCAAATATGGGATGCTGTTTTGAAATATGATCTTAAAAGTTCGAATGATACATGGGAATGATTTGAGGGGAATACGGCAAAGTTGCTTACAAGTCGTATTCAGAAGAAACAGTTTCGAGAACTTTTTTGTGCAGGGGCTAAAGCAAAAAAATTAATGTGAGCACTTTTCTAAGTTACCATTCATGAAAAAGCATGGTGGTGACAGTCGTACTCACTCTTACAAGCCACTCAGTGGATGCAAGGGCAGTGAATTCGCAATTCGCAGTTTTTTTATCAACAAAGCTAAAGTAACAAATTGTGCCAGTGAGCACTATGAAGAGAGGAAAGGCAATGAAGATAAATACTGACATAATAAAGATATATGGTTCCGCACTGGATAGTCGCCAATTAAAAGTTTTACGGGGCAGAGAATGAGGCTGCAGGAGCCAATGTCGTCTAGAAAAAGGTTCACTGTCATACTTGCACCCCTCGAACAACATCTGCATCATTTCTCGACAGAACAGTCACCCGCAATAGTTTACGGGGCAGGGGTTTCACGACAAAGGGGAGTTTATGCTCTGGTAAGGCGCAATGCTTCCAATTCAATGGATCACAGTGTAGCCAGCAAAATCTACTACGAATCGAAGCTTTTAATTAGAGGCTATGTGCACGGTATTAGATTCGTCGGACGATCCCATCGTTGTTACCAGTTGTAGGAATTGTCGGACGATCTCGCCGCTGCCACCATTTGTAAGATTTGAAGTCGGGCTTGTAGGACGATCGGAGGAACTTGGGACGACAGGACTTAGGCGAGCAGGGTTGATTTACATATTAACATTTGAACATGGGATACATTTACATAGTCTAGCGTGACTCCCAAATGGAGCCCGCAAGAAGAAGCATACAGCAAACGAGCACACAGCTCACGAGCACATTTCGAGCACGACAACGAGCACACTCTAGCAGCCGACAATCGCTGCTTATAAGCACTCCGTTCGACGTCATCGTTCGACGTCACCGTAGACCAGCCGCCTCTCCGCGGGACGGTTTACACACAAGTTTCAGTGCCCCCTCCGAAGGCAGATGACCTTTGCAGCGCGGCCGTCGTGTTATCCATTGTCCTGCGTCCCCGTAGTCAGGTGGTCACGCCCAAACCCATCCGGCGCCTCTACATTCCAGAGCTGTCTTTCTCCTGTTCTCCGAACGAGGCGCTTGGAGGATGAACGCCGCCGTAGTCAAGTTCTTCAAAGGAAGTTCACGGTTGGTTAGCGCTGTCCTCGCTGGTTCTCTGAAGGGCGCCACCACCCCGGATTGGTCGACGCACCTGCAGCAGTACCCCTGCCGGCCGATCCTAACAACGGGCTTCGCGGAAATGTAGTCATGTGTAGCGACGCACATTGCGGTGCATAGCTGAGTATGTGTACGGGGTGATCATTTTAAGTGTTCCGGAATTTTTGAAAATTGTCTGTGGAAGATAGCAGAATTCTTGTCCTTGAGCTGGATTATTCGAAGAGGCAGACTTTACTAGCATGAAAACACATATTCAACTTATTAAGAAAAACTTATAAGTTAACTTCCTAACTTTACGGCACATATTGCAATTTATGAAATGTGCTGGTGATTTTAAGACATATCGTTTTTAAGTTAATCACTCTGATGACACCAGTTTCGAGAAATTATTTCCCAAGTGTGGGACGAAATACATAGGAGTTTCAGTTACTTTTGCGCGGAAGAGTGCAATCTTACGGCGAGTTTGATGGGACATATCTCTCGACTGGTCTCATTCTGAAAATTAATTTCAAGTGGACACACCTTCCGAACTCACCAGAGACAATTCGTAATTTGCAATATGTGGTGTAAATTAATTAACTAAGAAGTTGAATAGCCAATTTGGACTTCTCATGCAAATAACGTCCGCCTCTCATCCAGCTCAAGCACTAGAATTATGTTATCTACACCAGGCGACATTTAAAAATCCCGGGAAACATAAAAATATTCTGCCCATGTTTTGGTGAAGCACACAACAAACAGCTCATCTCAGACGCATTATGAAAGCGTTCGCTTACCTTCATATAGTTATCCTTCAGTCGTGCCCAGAGAGATCGACATGTGACGTGCATGCACATTCGTGCAGTTTCAATGCCAACACGATATGCAAGTGCGACACTACAGATATCTTGGCCTGATGCCAGGTAACTGTAACACAGAGAAACAACATCATAAAACATGTTTTTTTGAATATTTAGTTCTATTTATTACCACAATACTTAAGAATGTTTCTTTTTTGAAGTGCTGCTACCATTACAATCTTTAGGTGCCACTTTCTTTCGTGAACATAGAATAAAGGTGCTCTCGTAAAAGTGCATAGTATAGACTAATATGGTACGGCTAGTTGAGTAATATTTTCTTGAAAAGTTGATACCACATTTTAATGTCTTTTTACACATGTATCTTAATCTTCCACATTCTATGCCGTTCTGGTGGGTCCTTTTTTTTACTTGTAATGCCAAGGCAAGCAAGTTCGAGCAATAATTCCCAAGTTAGACCGGCCTCATCTAGCACTGCTTGTCATAATAGCTTGAAGGTGTTATAAGCTCAGTACAGGAAAAGTTGCGAGAACTAAATTAGGTGCTATGCAACGCGTAACTGAAAAAGGAAAACGAAAAGACAACACAGAAAGACTTATACCCAAGTTTCATTGCCTCATATGCCCAGTTTTGCGCAGCAAACAGCTCATTAGTAAGTAGGAAACTAGTCCCACAAGGTCTCCATTTGTAGAACGCTAATTGATAGCACAACACAGGCACTGCCCGCTAGTGAAAGCACTACACACGAAGAACTGAATACATACGTACCTTAATGCTATTTCCAGCCGTTCAGCCGGCTCCAAGGGTTCTCTTATGAAGTTCTGACAAGTTAGGTCTGTTACAGCAAATGTCAGCAATGTATCAAACATCTGAGGCGTCATACGGTAAAACTTGAAGAAGAAGGCGTGGTCGCCTTCACGCATACGGCGCATCTGTCAAAGGAAAAAAAATTTGCTCTGAACAGGTTTTCCAGGCTGGTACCCAAAACTTATCTGAGTGTAGAAGGTCAACATGTTTTATGTAAAAGATAATAATGAGGTTTAACGTCTCTGTACAGCCAGTATGTCATTAAGTACGCCATACAAGTATGTCCCACAATGTTTTGGTGACATATTTCTAAAGTCTCAACTCCTTCACTCTCGTGCGGCACTTAAAAGTCACTACACAAGACCTTTCACGATGTCTGGGGCGTGCCGGAATCGGCGAGAGAGGACAGTTGATAGCCCCAGCACCCCTAGGGCTCGGCGAGTCCGCAACCTACGGACCAGTCCGGGTTCCGTCCTCGATGCCCCGTTAGCCCCTTCGGATTACCGGAAGTGCCAGCAAAGATTACTGAACAATGTTACGTTGTTTACACTTAGCACTCGTCCAAATTTCCTCTAAAAAACAAGATTACACAATTGTATCGCGCTGAGCCTATCACGGACCGATTTTCCATCATTCCGACCGACATTGTAGCAACGACTTCGGTGTCAAGCAGCTAATTGCCTGGCTTGTTTGTTTCACAGGGAAAAAGAACAAAGTCACTTACTGCTGTGTAGTAAAGCCCTTCTTGCTTGCGTGCTGCAAGCACGGGCCGAACCCACCATCGTTGCGGTTGCCGCTGGTACCGACGCCGCCTTCTTTTCAGCATTAGCAGCAACGTCATCATTTTCATGACAAGCAACACTTTCTTTTTTCTGGACAACGGTCTCATGATTCAACAGTTAGCACAAAGGTCGAAAGCTTGCAGCGCAGTTCGGGGTCTGACACACCGTACAACCACAGAACACCGATACAAACTTAGAGAAGGGAAACTGTACCTTCCACAGTGCTACGGAAATAAGCGTAGCGGTGGCGTCGTGAACTAAAGTATGCGACCACAGGTGGCGCTGTACAACAGGAAACGAAATAAGAAATGAAATAAGAAAGCTAAGCCAGGAGAAAGGATTTGAAGTGGCAGACATAAACAGAGAAGTACATAGAGCAGGCTTTGGCGGAGGCTTTACACGAGATGGCATCCACTTTAATGGAAGGCTAGGAGCCGAGATCGGCTGGCGCCTGGCAGGTCGGGCAGTAGCTTTTTTAAGGGGTCCGCTGCGCCTCAGGGCGTAGGGGTAGGTAGAAATAGTGTAGAAAGTGCAATAGAGGCTGACGCCAATAAAATGGCCACTAGGAGGTCCAGGAAGAAAACTACAAATAAATTTAACACCAGGATCAGGTACATAAACATGCAAGGCGGTAGAAAGAGAGCGAGGTGGTTAGAAATAGAACAGCAGTTAAAGGACGAAGAAGTAGGTGTATACGCGCTATGCGAAACACACCTCAGGGATCTAGAAGACCTGCCGCTTATTGAAGGCTACGTCTGGGAAGGGAGCAATAGGACAACAACGGAGAGGAAGGGAGGAGGAGTAGGTATGCTCATACACCAAGGAACAAATTGGCAAAGAATAAAGTTAACTTGCAAAGAACATGTCTGGGTATCAGGTACAATTGCCGGTAAAAAGGCATGGCTAGGAGTAGTTTATTTAGGGACAGTGGACAAATACAGGCAAGAGAACAAAGATCTAGTGAAGTGTCTCGATGGCGATATAAAGCAGTTTGGAGAAGGTGCCGATATTTGTCTGCTGGGTGACATGAATGGCCACATCGAGGATCTGGATGGATACACAGATTGTAATGGGAAGTTGATGCTAGACTTCTGTGAACGACACAACCTAGTTATAGTAAATAGAGAAACTAAGTGTGAGGGACAAATCACGTGGGAGTCCCGTAACAGACAAACGACCATTGACTACTGCTTAAAGTCGCAGGGATTGTATAGCAAGCTAGCAATAATGGAAATAGACGAAGAGGGGAAGTACAGCCTCGGAAGTGATCATAAGCGTATTAGTCTACAGTTGGGAGCCCTACTCAAAAGAGAAATACAGGGAAGCCAAAAAGAGTACGCAAAATTAAATGACACGCAAATAGCGCAAATAGCGGCGGGCATAGAGGAAGCAATAATGAAACATCCCATGGAAAGGTGGGATTATAATCAGTTATAACTACTCATTAGTACAAAAATAAAAGAGGTAAAAGGAGTAAACCGCTGGAGAGGAAAGGGGAAGCCACGAAGTTGGTGGAATAAGGAAATTAGAGAGGCCATCGAACAACGACGGTGGGCATCTCGGGAACACAGAGAAGCAAAGAGGGCGCAGTTATCTGAAGAGGAAATAGGCCAAAAATGGGAAGATTATCGACAAAAGAAACAACAAGTGCAGGTCCTCGTCCAGGCTAAAATAAAGCAGTCCTCTGATCGCTGGCTGGCTGAAGCTCGCGATGCAACTAAAGGGGGGTCAAGAAAATTCTGGAACCATATAAGCTGGCTGGGTAAAGCTAATCACAGAAAAGAGGAACAGATTCACGATGCCGAAGGAAATTGTTTAGAGGGAGATGACGCTGTGAACTACATTGGTTCAGTTATAGCAGAGTCATTTAGGAAAGACGATAGGGTAATCGCCCCAAGTGAGGGAGCAACACAGAATAGCATAATAGAAAACAGCTTAGAATTGACCAATCTTAACTGGAAAAAGGCGGAGGCAAATGTTCCAAAATGCACGTCCGCGGGAATAGACGAAATTCCAATCAAGTTAATTAATGAACTTGGCCCAAGAAGCAAGGAAACGCTGATAAAAGCATTGGAGGCAGTCATAACAAATAAGCAAATTCCGCACAGCTGGAAACAGAGTAAAATGAATTTGATTTATAAAGGAAAAGGTGATAAGAAGAACATAAAATCTTTCCGACCAATTACGATAACATCAGTTATATATAGGCTGGCGATGCAGGCGGTGAAATTAAAAATGCAGTCATGGGTAGAAAGTAATAGAATACTTGGAGAACTTCAGAACGGGTTCAGAAGTGGTAGGCGCTTAGATGATAGCCTGTTCGTGCTTACCCAGTGCATAGAAATAGCTAAGGCGGAAAATAGACCTCTGTATTTAGCCTTCCTGGACATAAGTGGTGCATACGACAATGTGAACAGGGAACTCCTGTGGAACATATTAAAAGCTGAAGGTATCGGTAATGAGGTAATTGATTTTCTACAGGAACTATACCGAGAAAATAATGTTGAAATAACATGGGAAGGAATCAAGAGTACGACAACTGTCGAGGTTCACAAAGGATTAAGGCAAGGTTGTCCTCTATCACCGCTGCTGTTCATGCTTTATATGATAAGCATGGAAAGAAGGTTACAACGAAGCAATCTAGGGTATAATCTGTCGTACAGATTAGGCGAAAATGTTGTTGAGCAACGACTACCGGGTTTAATGTATGCGGACGATATTGTACTGTTCGCAGATAGCCAGGAAGATTTGCAAACTCTGGTTAATTACTGTGGGGACGAAGGAGACAGTTTAGGTTTCAGTTTTAGTGCAGCTAAGTCCGGTGGGATGTTTTTCAACGATACAACTGATCAGGAGCTTACAATACAAGGCCACGAAATACCCCGACTGGCCGAATACAAGTATCTCGGGGTATGGATAAACAAAGGGCAGATGTACACGGAAAAGCACGAACAGTCTCTAATAGCAAAAGGGCGAAGAGATGCCGGGATAATGAAACATAAGGCATTGTGGGGTTACAACAGGTATGAGGTACTGAGAGGCATTTGGAAGGGAGTAATGGTGCCGGGGCTTACTTTCGGGAATGCGGTCCTGTGTTTAAGGGCAGAGGTTCAGTCGAGACTAGAGGTAAATCAGAGAGCTGTGGGAAGGTTAGCACTAGGTGCCCACGGGAAAACCACAAACGAAGCAGTACAGGGAGATATGGGCTGGGCGTCATTCGAAGCACGGGAAGCTCAGAGTAAAATCCTATACGAAAAACGTCTGAGGAAATTGGATGATAACAGGTGGGCAGCTAAGGTGTTTATATACCTATACAGAAAGAGCGTTGACTCACAATGACGGAAAAGAACTAGAAAGCTAACCAGTAAGTATGCCAGACACGGGGACGAAAAAGGACAGAGCATTAAACGACAGGTTAAAAATGCGGAAGGTAAAAATTGGATAAATTCAATGGGAAAGAAGCATAGTGTAGAACTATATCGATACTGGAAACAGCAGATCAGGAAGGAAGCGTTTTATGATAACTCAAGCGGCAGTGCCCTACTCTTTGAAGCTAGATCAGGATGTCTTAGAACGCGGAGCTATAAAAAGAAATTTAACGAAGAAGAAGACACATGTACTGTGTGTGGTAAATATGTAGAAACAATGGAACACCTCATACTAAAATGTGATGGTATCAACCCCGATGTCGATGCGGCCACAGTCACCCTTCCTGAGGCCCTAGGGTTCAGAGATAATGATAGTCATGTAAATAAAGGTGCGGTGGAAATTAGCAAAAGGCGATTGGAGGATTGGTGGCTCAAAAGCAGAGAGGTGACATAAGGTTAAAAGGGTAGGAAGACGTATTTAAAGAAAATCGAGAAATTCAATAACACAACACAGATAAAAATAAAAATTAAAGGCAAAATAAAAATCTGAGCATGGTGGCAACTGCCATCGCCCCGTTTCAAAGGGGACGCTCCTACCTTCCATCCATCCATCCATCCGGAAACGGGGTTTTGCGCACGCTTTACCAGGTGTTCTGTGGCTTTACTGGGTTTCTGGCTGCTGCGCCTCGATCGTGCTCCCGCCAGTTTAGTTGCTGTGTAGAAAACCTAGCGCCTACATACTTATGTAGGCGCTACGTTTGCCACACAGCAACCAAACTGGCGGGAGCACGATCGAGGCGCAGCAGAATACATGTAGCGCTGAGTCATATCGAGTTAAGGCACACTCTGAACTGACATTTAAGGGCATCCCGAGCGGTTTCTCGTTTATTACGCCGCCGTTACCCTGAGTTAAATAGTGCCGCCGCGCTCCAACTGTTGCATTTCGTGTAGGGCTACTGACAGAATGCGGTTTCCAGGTGGCACGATGGCCTCGACTGGAATAAACGCACACGACACCAAAGATTGAGTAAGTCTGAAAATATTTTATTTGCATTTTACAAGTACAACAAAAAGCACACGTCTACGCATCCACACAAACGCGGTTACATAGTCAAGAACATAGTCAAGAAATGGCTCATTAATAAGGGTATCACAAACGCACAAGAAAGAAGACCTAAGCTACAAAACGTACGGTCGGCTGCTAAGTATAATACTTTCCCTGTCACCGCGTGTCACTTTTATACATCATCTTTACAGCACTACCAGGCCGGGTAGTTTGGCGGAAAGAACGCAACAGCTTACGGCCGTCAGCTGCCTCTTCCTTACGGGTGTCATAATTATACTAATCTCCGCATCAACGTCGTGCAAGTCCGCATACAGGTATCTGTATCTGAACCATATGTGCCAGCTTATTACATGTGTAGTGAAATTATCATAACCACTGCGTCTTATCAAACGTATTGGTTTTGCAAATGCGCATTACAGCTGACGGAACGACATACTGTAAGTGAAGCACAAGAGAACAAGGACAAAAGGAGGATACAACACTTGAAGAAGAAATGAAGAATTAGTAGGCGTTTATAGTAGTTTATGCGGATACTATAACTCGGCGTTTGGCCATTGGGTGCCGCAAGGAAATAGGGGAATAGAAGAAGAACCGAGCTAGAGCGTTCAAGGCACAGAAACCAAATGTGCGCTTATGGTACCACGAAACTGGGCGTTTGGCGATTGGTTGCCGCAAGGAAATACGGGAACAGAAGAAGAACCGAGCTAGAGCGTTCAAGGCACAGAAACCGGTTGTGTGCTTTTGCTGTCGCGAAACTGGGCGTTTGGCGATTGGTTGCCGCAAACAAATAGGGGAACAGAAGAAGAATCGAGCTAGAGCGTTCAAGGCACAGAAACCAAATGTGCGCTTTTGGTGCCACGAAACTGGGCGTTTGGCGATTGGTTGCCGCAAGGAAATACGGGAACAGAAGAAGAACCGAGCTAGGGCGTTCAAGGCACAGAAACCAAATGTGCGCTTTCGGTGCCACGAAACTCGGCGTTTGGCGATTGGTTGCCGCAAGGAAACAGGGGAACAGAAGAAGAACCGAGCGAGAGCGTTCAAGGCACAGAAACCAAATGTGCGCTTTCGGTGCTACGAAACCGGCCGTTTGGCGATTGGTTGCCGCATGGCAATAGGGGAGCAGAAGAACTGAGCTGGAGCATTCAAGGCACAGAAACCAATGGTGTGCTTTCGGTGCTACGAAACAGGGCATTTGGCGATTGGTTGCAGCAGGGAAAAAGTAGCATTTTCGTTGCTAACGAACAACGACAACGCGCGGCTGCTAGAGCCTTACTTACGAGACATGACCATAAATGGCCAAAACTGCCGCGTTCTCCATGACTCAGCGGCTACCCTGGACATAATGCACCCCTCGTGCCTGCCCGTGGACAGGTTTATGGGGGAATGTGCATGGACAAAGCAGGTAGCACAAGAGGATAGCGTATGTCTGCCCATGGCAAGGGTACTCATTAAGGGTGCGTTCGGAGAGCTAGAAAAAGGAGCCGCCGTGTCACAAAGTTTGCCAAAGCTGTAGGGTTACCTTTTTTCTAATCATATTCAGAGCAAATGTTGAAAAAAAGAGGTTTGAGCTTTGGAGAATACACAGTACAGGCTCTAACGCGTTCCAAGGCTAGAGAGAGATCGAAATGCAGCTCCATGTTTCAGAAAACAAAGAGGCACAGACACTCGAACAAATAGAGACCGCAACAAATTTAGGAGGCGTTTCGGGCGAGGACGAGAACAGTTCCAGTCCCCCCAAAGAAGTTAGCGAGGAACAGGAACCCAAATTTCTGGTGCTTTGCGGTTGGACAGCTTGCCGGAACTGTCGAAAGTGGGCCCAGAGGCCATCGCGTCAGAACAAACTGAGGACGAAACCCTTCGGGAATCAAACAGTGAGGTAGGGGAGGGCCATGCACAGAAAAACGTGGTTTTTCGCCGTCGCGCAGGCATCTTGTACCGTCAGTACAAAGACTCGAAGGGAGTGTACTATGACCAACTTGTAGTCCCACAAAGGTATCGGGCCAAAATACTGGACCTTTGTCACGGGAGTGGTTGGGCGGGCCATCTTGGCAATAAGAAAACGAAGACTCACCTACTGAGGAAATTTTATTGGCCGAAATTTATCAAGGATGTCGGGAGATTTGTGCATTCTGGTGACGTCTGCCACGAGAACCCAAGAATTCGGCCATCTAAACGAGACTCGTTCTTGTGGGTTAGTAAATAGGGGAAGGTGGACGGGTTCGATTCCCGCTGCCGGTATGCGCTGTAGTCCATGTTGGCCCGCAGGTAGAGTGAGCCTCATGCGGCCCAGGTTACTTGCGTTCCTGCCCGCGGTGGACGCCGCACAAGAAGCAGCCTGGGAAAGTCAGGACCAGTGTCCTTAAGGAGGGTGATAGATCTTCCCCGATATAGCCAACTCTGTTTCGTGGATGTGACGTCTGCTAAAGAATTGTTAAAACACAGCAACAGCAGAAGGCACCCTTAACGTTGGTGCCACTCATTACCGAGCCCTTCCACCGTCTGATCGTGGACGCAGTGGGTCCACTGCCTATAGCGAAATTGGGTGCCGTTATATATTGACCATGATATGCCCCGCCACGAAGCTCCCCAAGGCGGTCCCTTTGAAGGAGCTCACCTCGACTAACATTGTTGATGGGCTCCTATCAGTGTTCTCGCGAGTGGGCTTTCTGGCGGAGTTCCAAAGTGATCAGGGTAGTGTATTTACCAGCGCACTCACCACAACGTTCTTGGAAAGATATGGCATCCGAATAATACACAGCTCCGTCCGGAATCCCCAGAGTAATTCCGTCAAAGCGTGGCATTCCGTCCTAAAAATAGTCCTACGAGCACTATACTATGAGAAAAAAAGAGATTGGGAGGCATGTTTGCTAGCCACAATGTTCGCTCTTAGGTCGGTACCACACGAGGCCATGGGATTTAGTCCCGCCGAACTCGTCTACGGGAGGTCCGTTGAGGTCACCCCTTCGCATATTGCGAGAATCCTGACAGGGAACGGGGGATGATCCCACAGTGGTCGAGTACGTGCTGGGCTTACTCGAGAGGCTCCAGGCCTGTAAGGAGCTCGTGGAGGCGAACATGACCTCGGCGCAGTTGAAGGCGAAACGTCTGTACGACAAAAACGCGCGGCAACGTTTGTTTTTTGAAGGAGACCAAGTAATGCTCTTAGCACCATCTAAAGTTAACAAGCTCGTGGTTCAGTGGGAGGGCCCTGCGATGATATTAGAGAAGAGTTCAGATACCAACTATGTGATCAAAATTTACCATTCAAATTTTATGAAGCCTTACCGCCAGCGAGCAGCAGTGGTCCAACTCCCGTTGAATATCCCCGAAGAACTAGAGACAGACGCCGTTATGCCCGGAAACGCGTCGGAACCACAGTCACTCTCCGTCCTGCTTGACAAGGTCACCCATAGTTCCGATCTGAATAAAGAACAATGGCTGGACTGACTCGTGTTCCAAGCTCAGACCATTGGTTGATTTTTTGTTTCTTTTCTTCCAGTGTTATGTTAATGAGTAGTTGATTGTGCGAGTTGAAGACACCTACGTAGGTGCAGGAAGTGTTTTTTTTTTTCTTGTTTTGATTATTGTTTCATGTATCTTCTGAACGATCTACCTTTGTTCGTCGTTTGCCTCAGGGCTGCGTGAGTTGCGCCTTCTCTGAGACACCGTTGAAACCAAACTGATCAAAGCATTAGTCGCGCTACCATTTGAACTTTGTCTAGGGTCGTTTACGCGGCGCTCCGCTATGGCTGCCTTTCTGGCGCTCGCTGGTTCTAACCTCGAAATCAGTTGTAGGAGAGCATATGATTACCTGGCATATCTCGGAGGGGGTTTGTGTGCTTACCTTGTCGCTGCTCCGGGCGCTGTGCGGTTTTGATCGCTAAATGGCAGTTCCCAGCCTACGACCTGCAGCCGACCCTCCCTCCAAGATGACCGTTGGACGTGATCCTCACGGCGAGCCCGGGTCTTCGAGCCGGGCCATTGTGATTGGCCATTCACCCCGCGACATCCTCCGGTCACGACTCTCGGGATTATGAGGAACGGGCCGACGGCCTCGTCAAAATGGTTCTTAAAACGAACGATTTATGCCAGCGCGGGAGTGCCTCGATCAGGAGAGGTTCGGGCAATTAGCAAGGGTACGGTCCTTTACGTGTCAGCCTCCCAAATTGGCATGTCCACGCCGGGGACGGAGTCAGTGTACGATCGGAGTCAGCGTACGCTCGCCCTTTTCCTGTTTGTGCCCAGTGACGTGCGTGCATTTCCGACAAAGCTTCCTTCGGAGGGAAACGGCAATGGACCTCCAGATTGGTGGTACCTGATGTCATCGGTCTCCTGATGCCGGATTTGGGGAATTGACTGAACAATGACCGCGCAGGGCATAAAAGGAGCAACGGACGGCGGGAATGATCGGCTGCTACAACTTCATCATGAACTTTTCTGTAAAACGTTTAATTTTCTTGTAAATATGTAAATATAAACGTGCTTGTAAAACGTCCTGAATATCGGGCCCAGCCTGACGTTCCCTTACTCCTCCACAGTGAAAGTAGATTCCATGTCTTCGGACCCCCAGTCGCAACAAGGAGGAAAGTAAATATGTCCGCAATAGAGATTAGCAAGAGGCAATTGAAAGATTGGTAGAAGCAGGGAAACGAAAAAAAAACAGAGACGTACAAAAACACACTTCACAATAGGGAGTCAGAAAATTTGGTTATGGGAATTCATCGCGGGTTCTTTTTTTAATCTGGGTAGCACATTAAGCAGTATAATAGCAAGAACTTGGTGGCGCAACGCCCCCTTGCAAAGAGGGCTCTCATAACGTCCATCCATTTTGCTAAAACAGCCAATTAGCGCGCGGCGTTGGCGGAGGTGTGGCCACTGCGATGGTATTGTGGAAGGCGATCGCTTCAGAATACGGTCCCAGGTCACTCGGGTCTGGCTGAAAACGAAGCCTCCCACGATAACACCCGAGCTCTCGCAAACTGGGCGCATCATCCTTCTCCTGCATTTTAAAAAACTGTCTGCAGTACTTAGGAAAAAACGTCAGACCCCCATAGTGTCCCTATTGCAAACCATTGAAGCTGTCTTTTCCAGGTGAAAATATTCAACTGTAATCCAACTGATTCCAACTGGCACTGACTGGGACCAACTGGGTCTAGTAGGAAACGAACTGGTCCCAGTTACAGGCCAACCGGTCCCAGTTAGAAACCAACTGGGATGCAACTGGTTCCACTTACAAGCCAACTGGCCAGCAACTGATTCCAGTTGGGATCTAACTGGAACCTGAACCAGCTGTACTGGAAGCAAATGGTTCCATTTGGATTCAACTGGAACTTTGACCAGTTGTATAGTAGCAACTGGCAGTAGTTGGGATCCAAGTGATACCTTGACAAGTACTATAAATAGCAACACCAACATCTAGTTAAATATTGCTACAATAAAATTAGTTGATGTGGAATATCGTCCTGAAATGGTCATGGCACAGTTAAGTATGGTATACAGTGTGCAGAAGTTTGCTTCTGTACTGACAACATTCTCGGAAATATGAATTTCATTTCTACACTTAAAACTGCAACAAAGACTTGCCGTGTTGTCATTAATGTTGTGGGCTCAACACATAGCTCCATCCTCCTGTCATGTTCTGCTTTTTCACCGTAGTCATGTAGGCTTTCCGCATAAATGCTTTTCGATTAATTGAAAACGAAGCGACGCGAGTATCGGCAGCGAAGTTAAGCATTGCAAAGGCATTCGTACAGTGTTTCTTGAAGCATTCTAAGCTGCTTCACGTGCCTCGGATCTCCCGCATGTGCAAGCGATGCGTATTCCTATCACCAAATGGCCCCAGTGCCCACTGCTTCAACGCAACCGTCGAAGCGCGAAGAAATGTGCGCTAGCGTATGGCCAGCCCACGCAATTTTGGAGGCCGCCGAGAGCCGCCGTGCTCGCAGAAGTGGCTCACATCAAGAACCAATAGGTGTGCAGCTCTGGACGCCAGGCCACAGTGTATTATGGGTGCATGCAGGGGATATGTTTACACGCAGCTGTCGCTTGGGCGTACATTTGAACATCGCCTATTATTCTAAAAATTCCACACTTCAGAAAACATGAACAGCAGGAACGTCAGCCTGATCAACGAAATATTTCTTTCATACAGCTAGTGACACCTTTCTGGCTTCCCAACAGTGCCCGCATATCATCGCTATAATCTTTCTTGAGCACGACTACATCCTCGGTGCAGACTGGCAAATTTTGATGATCCACGGCATTTTCCACGCTATCCCTATTGAGTGGACACTCAGATCGTAAAGCTTTCCAATGCACCAAAAAAACACAGCATCATAAAAATTGGTTGTCAGTCCCTTTATTGTACACTGTCTAGCCACGCACCAAGTATTGCTTGCTTGCTTCGCTGCAACTATTTACTGTCAAGTTTCACTTCAGTTGGTATTAAGTTTCACGAGTAAAACGGACTCGGCAGTGAAATGAACTGTAGCATGAACTGTAGTGAAATGCGAAGACTCCATACATTTTGTCCATGTCTGTTGCACACCTCATCGCTTCCGCCGATGAAAAGACTCTTGAAGAACACCAGACGCTCCGGAGGTATCAAGTACGATGTCATTTTGAAAACGTCACATGACGACGACTTCGTTTGCTCTGTGATTGGTTAGCGGAGTAACACAAACCCGCGCGGTCTGTGTGCCTTGGTTGCCAACTGCTTTTTTTAAAGTTGTATCCTACTATATATAGTTATATAGTTATAGTTTTACAGTTATATATATTAGATTCAAGATTTTGTGGCGAATGGACGTGTTTTTCCAGGGCTCCGTGGCGGTGACGAAATCATTTTTTGTGCATGCTTTGAGCTTGCTTCTGTTTTGATTTGCTGATTTTTGAAATATATTAAATTATAATTGGGTAGCTTTTTTTCTGTCTCTTTTTTCGTGTGCGCGGGTGTGTTTCGTATATACTTGGTTTTCGAGCATAGTTGGAGCGTCCTTTCGCGCCACGTGCTTCACAACACGTGCAACCAGGTGGGACCTTATGTATTTTGTCTTTAAATAGTAGCTTGGAAGTGGCAAGACTAATAGCTCTTAGTGGCTTTAATGTGTGCGCTTTGGTATTGCTTTGGTAGGAAAGTGAGCGCGTGGTCGCATGGTTGAACACGTGCGAAACGTGTCATAGCTTAAATCTGTGCAGCATTGATTGCTTTTAAAACATTGGTGAGAATTACTTTGCGGCATATTAAGGATTAGGATTCTGTGAGTATCGGTTTTTGCTAGAAGCCACGTGCTCTGCATTATTATAGCATAGGATTTGCATTAGAAAAGGCGTGCAATACATAGTAAGCAGGGAAAGCGTGCAGTGTGCGGGGGGGTCCTTCAAGGCAGACGAGGGGACGGGTGAGAATGGAGAGGGCATCGAGTCAATCAGCACACACTGCAATGTCAATGCTAGGCTGAAGAAAATGGAGGCTTTCCAGGATAGGCTTGTCAAACAGGTCGAATAGCTCAAAAATGAGCTAAATATGGAGCGCGATGCAGGGAAGGTAGTGGGAAAAAAGATTTCAAGCATCCGAGGAAAAGCTGAGAAGGGCCGCCATTGTAAACAAGAATGGTCCTGACAATGGAATGTAGTCTCCCGACGTGACAGGAGAGGGAGTGTCAGCAAAGCACGTGGAATGCGTGCAACGTGGGGAGGGGGAAGCAGGAGCGCCGGAGTCAATGCCCCTTGTCAAATCCGAATTACGCGGAAAAATACAAAGGGAAGCAGGGAGGAAGGAGAAGGTGAAATTGTGATTATCGCCGGCGACTCAAACCTGGCTAGGTGCTTCAGAAGCAATTGTGGAGAGTGTGAAAAGCGATAAAATAGTGGTCGTAGGGACATTTCCTGGGCGGACCTTGGATTCTGGCATGGAGCGAGCAAAAGCAAAGCTCGTGGAAAATGCCCACATGCGCAACCTTGTCGTAGTAGCAAGTGGGCTAAATGATGTCCTAAACAAGAAAAGTACAGGAGTAGCCCAGCGCTTGGTGAAGGGGGCAAACTACTTGCGCGAGCTATCCCCTCATGTGCAGATAGTGGTGTACGCGGTGCCGGAGGTGCCTGTGCATAAGCAACGTACAAAGAGTCGCAGTGGCTGCTAATGAGGCGATATGGAAAATGAGCCGAGAGCGGTTGCGAGGTTGTCGAAGTAAACAGGGAAATCAGAAGGCGTGATGGTTTTGAACGAGACGGGATCCACTTCAATTACAGGCTTGGACGGGAAATGAGCTGGCGATTTGCTGGTCGTGCTGTTGCTTTTTTAGGGGGCCCACGGGCGCTCAGGAGGCCACAGTACATATCAATGAAGAAGGTACCCTAGGGGAACCTCCGGATAGCATCGCCGTCAATAACAGAAAAAGGGGGAGAACAAGAAAGAGAGCTCGCCCTGCAATAGGCTACATCAACATGCAGGGCGGCACAAGAAAGGAAAAGTGGGCAGAGATTTAGTAGCAGTTAAATAGAGAACAAATAGGGGTATATGCGGTTATAGAAACGTACCTTAGAGACTTTCAAGAGCCGCCAGCGATTGAGAATTATGTTTGGGAAGGGTGCAATAGAACTAAGTTGGAAAGAAAGGCAGCGGGAGTCAGAATGCTCATCCATCAGGAAGTCAAATGAAAAAGAGTAAATTCAAAATGTCAACAGCATATTTGATTATCACGTGCAATGAGTGGAAAAACTTGGCTGGATGTAACGTATTTGTGGACCAAGAATAATTGCACAGAGAAGAATCAAGAGTTAGTGGAATGCGTAAGTGCCGATATTAAGGGTTTCAGGAACCATGCCAAAATTATCCTATTAGGTGACATGAATGCCCCCATGCAGGATCTAGATGGTTATACGGACAACAGGAAGACAGCGCTAGATATTTGTGAGCAACATAACCTCGTTATCGCGAATACAGAGCCTAAGTGTGAAGGGCAGATCACGTGGGAAGTGGGAAACCGGCAATCGACCATTGATTACTGTCTGATGACAGAAGGAATTCATGACAAGTTGAGAAAAATGGTCATTGACGAGGAAGGGTATAGCAGCATATATGGAGTGACCATAAATGCATCATTTTGAAAATGGGATACGTAGTTGGGAAAGAGAGCTAGGAGTGCAAAATGACCAGTCCAAATTTGAACGCTGAACAGATAACAAAGATAGTCACAAGAGTCGAGGAAGAACTTGGCAAATGGCAAAGAGTGAGGTTCTAAGTGTAATAACGACAGAAACACAGAAAGAGAAAGATGTTCGTTGGAAAGGAAAAAAGAAACCGAAAATCTGGGGGAACAGGGAGATACGAGGAAGCGATCGCCGAACGACAGAAAGCATCCCCAGCACCGGCAAACCAAAAAGGTGCAGTTGCCGGAGGATCAAGTAGCCGCTACATGGGAAATATACCGGGAGAAAAAGTCTATGGCTCAAATACTGGTGCAAGCAAACGTAAAAGGTAAAAGTGAACGTTGGTTGTCGGAAATACGCGAGAAAAAGAAGGCCGCACCTAGAATACTTTGGAACCACATAAAATTATATCCGAAAGTATATCCGAAAAATAACAGCCGAACCATTCCAAGGCAATGACGAGATTGCATTTAAAGAAAAAAAGATCATGAAAGAGAACCAGATGGAAAAGGAGCTGGTGCTGACAAATTTCAACTGGAAGAAAGCCGAAGAGAAGATTGTTGAGCGCACAGCAACAGAGCAAGACGAGGTTCCCGTTAGGCTGATTAGTGAACTAGGACCAAAAAGTAAGGAAGCTCTGGTGAAAACAGAACATAAGTACCTTGGTATATGGATAAATAAAGGCAATGGATATATGGAAACACAGGGAAAAACAATGACAGTGAAGAGGAGAGAAATGCAGCCATAATAAAGCACCGAGCACAATGGGGATACAATAGGTACGAGGTGCTCCGAGGTATGTGGAAAGGTGTAATGGTTCCAGGACTTACTTTTGGAAATGCGGTTGTTTGATTTGAATCAGGGGTACAATCAGGATTCGATGGGAACCAAAGGTCTGTGGGACGCCTCGCATTGGGCGCTCACGGGAAGACTACAAATGAAGCTGTGCAGGGTGATATGGGCCGGACTAGTTTTGACGCGAGGGAAGCTCACAGTAAAATTGATTATGAAGAACGACTGAGGAATATGGAAGAAAGTGAATGGGCTGGGAGAGTGTTCAGGTATCTGTACAGGAAAAACGTTGATTCACAGTGGAGGAAAAGAACTAGGAAGCTTACCAGCAAGTATGCGGCCTGTAAGGTGAGCAACACAGTAACAAAGAATGTCAAGCGGAAAGTCAGAAAGGCTGAAATAATCTCGTGGGTGGCGGCAATGGAAAAGATACCTGCCATGAGTTACCACTTAAGAGGAAAAAAACGAAATCAGGAAAGAAACAATTTATGATAACTCAATGGGAAGCTCATTACTTTTTGAAGCAAGATCCGGATACCTTAGAACACGCACCTAAGGAAGATATAAGAAGGAAGAAGCATGTGCTTGCTGCGGTAAAGCTAGGGAAACGATGCAGCAAGTTTTATTAGAATGTGAAGATATCTGCCCAGCGGTCGATTTAGGCACCAAGTGGCCTCCTTGAAGCCCTTGGGTTCAGTGAGTGCATGGGGAAGTAAACATGTCCACAATAGAGATTAGTAAGAGGCGATTGGATGGTGGAAGTAGGGAAACGACAAAAAACAGACGTACAATAACGAAGTTTACAATAGCGAATCAGAAACTTTGGTTATGGGAATTCATTGTGTGTTTTTTTTTTTTTTACCTAGGTAGGACATTAGGCAGTATAATAGAAAGAGCTTGGTGGCGCAACCTACCGCCCCGTTCTGAATGGGACGCTCGTAACAACCATTCATCCACCCAATATACCTCGCGATTGTAAGGGGTTAATTAGTAAGCGTGCATTTTTCTGCAATTTATACAGCCGATAAAACTACAAACCTTACTTCATGTAGTTGCCTAATATGCTTTCTTTATTGTTTGATACTTCAAGGGTCCCAATAGGAAATTACATGAGAGTTGGGCACGTAAAAGGCGGGAATGGTGAAGATGACATTAGAAAGATGAGTCGGGGCACTCGATGGCAGATCTAAAGTGCACTAAAGTGATCTAAAGTTTGTCTCGAAAGAGGCCATTCTAGGCTCGGGCAGTTCGGACAAGGAATGACTGCACGAACGAAGTGGTGCGCGCTCGTGACAGGATTACCAAGTTCGCATGGCCTGTTCGACGAACACTATGAGCCAGCTGGATCAGCTGGCCGTCACGAGGTATGCACTCTTAAGAAAAAGTACACCCCTTTAGGTCGTATCTTGCCAACACAACAATAATCGTCATATGTCCTGTCCGCATTTCCTTTCCTTAACGCTGCGAGCCCAGTACTTCTAAGTCACGAACGGCATGCGCATTATCAGCGTGACATAGCATTCTCGACAGGAAAGTAGCGAGCACAGAGTTTTCAAGAAAGGAAACGCAAGCATGACAGATGACGATTATTGTTGTGTGGCATATATAAACCCCAAAGGGTTACATTTGCTTAAGAGTGTGAAATAAAAAGACCTGTGAGAGGCATAGGTGAGAGATGCTACGATGAAGCAAGAGGTGATAGGTCTATTTTAGACTTAAGTGATGAAACGCTAGTGGTGATAAGAGTAATCTGAAAGAATAAATCTGGCAGCACGGTTCTGAACAGACTCAAGGGCTTTATTGAGATTAGTTTGGTAAGGCTCAAAGAGAGCACATGCATATTCAAGTTTCGGTCGCACGAGCGTATTATGGGCAACTGATTTGACGGATGGTTTTGCCATGAAGAGATTGCGGCGAAGATAACCAAGAATTTTGTTAGCTGTATAATGTTGGTTACATGATTTGTTAAAGACAGATCTTTGGACAGGTGAATTCGTAAGTACTTGTACGAGTCGGTGGTAGATATAGCACAGTTATTAACCTTGTAGGCAGGGGGCATGTAGTTCGGACGACGATGGAATGAAATGTGTACAGTCTTACTAATGTTCAGGAACATGAGCCATGTAGCACACCAGTTTTGAATATGAAAGAAATCCTCCTCAAGGGAAGACATCAGCGACATTATTGACAGGACGCAATCATCAGCAAAAAGACGTATTACAGATGTTGCAGTGAATGGCAGGTCATTAATATAGAATAAAAATAGTAGCGGCCCAGCTCACGAAACACAGAACCTCTTAAAAACTTCTTGAAACGGCTACAAACGACTATAGACGTCTTGGTCTATGATAAGACTGAAAATAGAATTTATTCTAAACATAACCTCAGCACTTGGAATATGCTAGTATATATATTCTATCTGCGGCAAAGCCCACTACTGGTGTCACTAGAGTCTGTTTTGGTAAACACATTCAGAATGTCTAACTCAAGAACTTTTCTAGATCTTTTTGTCTAAAAGTGCATAAAATGCCAAACGACGTGTTAAAAGTGCGGTTACCGTCGGCCGTCGGCGTTAGCGAATAAAAGACGCCACAGACAAATCAAACTCGTTGGAAGCAACATAAGTTAATTGGCTTTAATATTCGATAATTTCACACCAGAACTTCAACAATCAAGGGCGTGTTATTGTTTTCCATACGGGGCGCGCACACGACGCGAAACCATTCCATGCTCGCGCAGCAGGTTTACTGACAGCAGCAGGAGCGAAACGCCGGCGTTGCACAGCGGTGTCACAGAGCCACCGCGCTGCGATCACTTCGGCGGCACGATACAAATTTGTCGGACATCTCATTCTGTGCTGGAAACACTGGGAGGCAGAAAGTTTGAAAAAACGGCCACTGCCGCCCGCAATGTCTCGATCGTGGGTTCGTTATCCAGTTGTGCGTCATTCTAAGCCGTTCTGTACATTTATACTGGATATTAACTGGAGTCATTTAGCTGTGCTGATGCTGTTTGCCGTGTGTTTTGCATCAGTGCTTCGTGACATCGGCTGTATTGCGCGTTTTCGCCGACGGCTTACTACCACAATGGCGGGATCTGCGTTCACCACCTTCGTGTCTCGGTGCCTCTTTGTACGTCGCACGTTCGGATAACACTTTTTCCGGTAAGTGAAATACATTGCACTTCGTTTTTCGTCAACAATGTGAATATTTTTAGGTTACCCGCGACAATTCTTGATATATGTGCTCTTCTGCCCTGTGAGTTTTCGTCATTACTCTTATACGAGGGTTCTGCTTGTGTTCAGTCGTTCAGCACTACCGCGCTCCACGACTTCCGCAACACCAGTCAGAACTTTGCCCTGCTTGTTAGTCTTTGTGGTTAACGTAGCACGAACCAACCGAAAGGAGTGCATTCGAAGACGACGCGCTGGCTGTAATGCTGAACCAGACTGAACTCGCCCTATTTTGTGTCCTTTTGTTCTTGCGTGTGCGCGCGTGTCAGTGACTATGCAGTTTGTAGCGTTTCCACTTTATAGCAAAACAAAAATATAACTGCAATGTTTACTTCATCTATACAATTCCAAATTAAATCGTCTGCTGATGTACAAATTTCACTTGTGTATTGTTCTAAATAAGCAGCAAAACCTTTAACCTAGTTAGTGCTTCATCTTGGAGTGAAGTCACGACAGCTTGGCATTTATTAATGAATGACTGTGACTGGGTCACCTTATTTGTAATTGCAAATCTGCCTTTCAACTGACTTGATATCTTATTTTGTTCCTTTCACTCTATAGGCGGCTGGACATCCTTCTTGTACCTTGGACATCCTTCTTGTACCTTGGCGCTAGCTGGATGACGGGACCTCATCATGATCAGTGTAAGCCAATGTACTGTACCCTCTCTGGTCCTCCCAGTGCCTTTTATATGAGTTAAGGCCAGGGAGCGCTTCGTGGTAAAATAGCTAGTTGGTGTCTCACAAACGGGCATTTTTTTGCACTGGTCCATTATAAGCTGCCACTATTATAACCAATTTCTCAGTGCCAGTGTACATACACAGTTCTACTAATAATTAGTTTCCCTAAGCTTTACACAATGTACCTGTAGGTAGTCATTGCTATGTAAGAACTCAAAAATTAACTCTGCTGTGTCATACAAGTATTCTATACCATGAGTAAAAATTTGCTACAACAGTGTACACTACACCTTGCTTCCCTAATGCACAAGTGTATTCAAGCCAGTATTTGATTAGTTTCGTATTCTAAATGTTTTCTGTGTGATTTAGTTTCTTTACAGGAATTTACTGTACAGCATCAGCAAGCAGTCTAATTTAAGATTTATGTGTGCTGTAAAAGGTGTGCTTTGCCGCTAGAATCGATAAAACATGGGCCGAGGCTTCCATACAAGGACAAACTTCAATTTCGCTCATCATCAGCACTTGGCTGGCGCTTCCAAAATGAATCACATCAGGTAGCTTGTGCCAGACTGTTTTTTAACCTTATTGTGAGGCGATCACAAAGTGATGTGTGGAGGTGCCTGCGTCTGAGATATAGATTGCGCTGCAACATATGTTCATCTCCGTCTAAGTTTTGGCGATACCTTAATTCGAAGTCACGTCAGACCAGTAATCCATCACCAACTGAAGCTATGGCAAAGGCTACAGAGTTCAATGAATACTTTATTTCAGTATTTACACAAGACAACAGTAAGCAACCCAACCTTCAATCCCTTCCTAGCTACTCAGCAAAACTAGACGACTTTATCTTAACCGAATCGGGAATTTTTTTCCTCTTACTTGAAATAGACCCCAAAAAATCCTGTGGTCCTGATAACATACCAAATGCATTTTTGAAGCGCTACGCGGAATGGATGCCCAAGTTCTTGCTGATTATTTTTTTTAAATCATTGCAAATGGGCGAGGTTCCGGTGAAATGGAAAACTGCTAAGGTTATCCCTATACATAAATCCGGTGACCCTACCAGCACAGCAAATTACCGACCAATCTCGCTTACTTGTACGGCCGGCAAAATCCTTGAACATATAATCCTAAAACACATTGTGTTATTTGTAGAAAAAAAATAATTTCGTTGTCCCTAATCAGCATGGTTTTAGAAAAGGATTGTCTACGACTACTCAACTGATTGAGACAATCCACGACTTAGCGATTACATTGGACAAATGCAGTCAAACCGATATGATATTCCTAGATCTATCTAAAGCATTCGATCGAGTTTCCCATCCAAAGTTGCTTCAAAAGCTTATCCACTACCTCGGTGATAACATCACCACCAAGTGGATAAAAAGTTATCTTACAGGTCGACGTCAATATGTATGTTTCAAAGACTACTCTTCGGATTGCGGCGATGTGCTATCTGGCGTCCCACAAGGAGCCGTTTTAGCTCCTATCCTCCTCTTTTTATCAATGATTTGCACATTAATACTAACGCCACAGTAAGAATGTTTGCAGATGACTGTGTTATCTACAAGGAAATAACCTGTCGTGATGATCAGATAACCTTAAACAGTGCACTTGAAAATATAACACAATGGTGCCAAACGTGGCAGATGGTGATTAACACAGAGAAAACAGTTTGTATGACAGTGACGAATAAAAGAGCGCCCATGAACTACCCGTATTATTTACAAGGACAGATGTTAAAGAAAGTAGAAGAGTATAAATATTTAGGCGTCATAATTTCATCAGATCTTAAATGGGACAAGCAGGTAACATATGTTGTTAATAAATCACTGACAGTTCTATACTCGTTAAAACGCTCTCTTAGATCCGCATCAATAGATACTAAACGCTTAGCATACCTGTCCCTAGTTCACCCTATACTGGAATATGGAATAGTATGTTGGTTTCCCTTCCGTAAGCAGTACATAGCAAAATTGGAAAGCGTACAAAGGAAAGCGATTAGATTTATTTTTAATAAGTATCGCCGTCTTGACTCCCCCACAGAATTATTAAGGCGAGCTAAACTTCCCACTATACAAAATCGAGCTCGACTACTTCGTCTTAAGTTTCTTTTCCTTCTCCTTAATGGCAGTACGAAAATCAATGCGAGTGACTACTTGCTACAGACAGACACACGTAGTTCTCGAACAAAACATACCAAGCACTTAAGAGAATACAGATTTCAGAACGACATATTCAGGTACTCCTTTTTCCCACATGCAATCCGTGAATGGAACATGTTGCCTGATGACGTTGTCACCTGTACATCACTCGAAACATTTATCGCCAAGTTATCGAACAATGCTCTGTAGCTACAATCTGCACATAGGTGAGCTGCGTCGTACAATGGCATTCTAATTCACTTAGCAGTGTCTTGTATCCTGCCGTGACATAAACACCTGCTGAATCTTCTCTTGCGCATTGCACATCCAAAAAAATTTACATTTTCTTTCTTTGTTCTTCTTCTGTGTGCTTAACCTTCCAACATGGCGTTTACTACCATTTTTCCCCGCTCCTGTTATAGAAATTGTGTAATGGTTATAGAGTGCATATGCACTCCCTTGTTCACCCAAACTTATCTATGTCCGCGCCTACTTGAACTGTGTTCTCTTGAATATGTATCCTGCCCCTTTCCTGCAACAGCCTCATATGTGAGGCTAGCAGTATGTTCAAATAAATAAATAAATAAATATGTGCGTGTAGAACAGGCATGATGCTGAGGGTTCCAGCAGTTTGCAGAGATGCTTTTAAAATTTTGTCATAACTGCAATTTTACCTGTGCTGTTTTTTATCACCTATTTCAATAATATCATTGGAGGTGTTATCAGAATTTAGCAATCTATTTGCCCTGGCCCATTAGCCTGCCACATTTGCCTTTTCACTAGGTAATTATTTAGCATGGACCATTACTTGAATACACCTTTTTGTGTGCAGTGGCTTCTCAATTGCAAGTCAACATAGATGCTCAGAATTACCTGAGGCTATAGATGCACTGATAAATTTGCCACCTATACGAATCACTTTGCACTTTCTCACGCAAACAGCATGTTAACACTTCCAAGACAGTGGGCAATGTTATCATTTGATCACATCATGAGATACTTTCAATTTTGTATGACGCATCATCCAAGGTGTTGCATCATTTGTGTGAGGTATTGCCCTAAGCCAATTAGGGTCACATGAAAATATATCAACAAAAATGATTGATCCAGCTAGGAGTGTTGCTTTGGAACACTACTTTGTCACCAGTCCTCCTTTGCATGCTACCTGCTTACTCTGTACTGGGTCATGTTTAAGTTTGAAAGAAAGGCAACAGCTAGGCAGCGCAAAATGCCCAAACTTGCTTTTAGTTCAACAATATAAAACGCTACTTAACTTTTTAATTAAGTTAGTGCATCATTTACCTGCAGAGTGAATTACTGTTTTAAACTGATTATATTTTGCAGGAAGCTCCTCAGACTTGTTTGACAGGTTGGTAAGCGGCTTTTTAGCCACAAAACACCATATATTAATTTAAAGGCCGACTTTGACTCTGCTATGCAACTTAATGACTATATGCCAGGAACAAGGTCTCTATGAGTTGTGGCGCTGGCTAACACCCCCCAGGGTTCTACTAGGACACATAAATACCCAAGAAACTGGATGGGAAAACGACGCCACTGTAGCTCAGTTGGTAGAGCATAGCACGCAATATGCGAAGGTTGTGGGTTCGGTTCTCACCTGCGGCAAGGTGTTTTTTCATCCACTTTAATTTCCATTAATTTATTGTTTTGTTTATTTCATTTATTAAGCACAATTAATTTCCCCTATGTTGTCCTTGGTGTCAGTGTTTGTTGGCTTCTCATGATAGGAAATATACTAGTCATTTTCAACATCATCGCATACATACCTTAAGATACCTGTAATTTAAGAGAAAGGAGTGCTTAAATTTACTTTTTATGTGAGCCAAACTTCTTACTTAGCACATATTGCTAATTGAAGTTCTAATTTCAACATTACCATTTCCTCCCTTGCCTTTTTTTTTTCCTCTTCTGTGCAGGTATTGCTTACCTATGTCTACAAGAACCGTCACGCGTCGCCTGTGACAGCAAGCGCTCTCCTACGAAGGCTGGCCTACTCTGGTAGCGGCGGCAATCATCTTCAAGATTTATCCATGATCACCTTTGCTGCTATTTGTCACTCTTGTTAATTACTTTCTGCATCTTTTCTAATTTATTAGGTAATAAAGTATGAGTATGTGACATCGTGTGAAGTTGATGTCTTGCTGCATTTTCGCTTGCAGTCATCTTTTATGCATGAAAAGCTCATCGTACAGTTTATGAAAAAAATAACAGCATATTATGATTTATCTTTCAGTTCTGGTAACATGCAACGTACAAGGAATTCGCTAATGGATGGCATGCTGAAGAACTGGCCATTATTTCTGCGTGATGCTGTGCAAGCATGTGGCGTTACCTTACAAGAGGCACCCACAAAGCAAGTTACAACTTACTTTTAAATGAAGCATGGGGATCAGAAAAAATATATTTATATTGCTAGTTAGAGTGCTTCGCAGAGTGTTTTTCCAGATGTGTTCTATCCTTTATTTCTTAACAATTCATTGCAGCACAGTGTTCTGTTTCGTATACTGGTGTAAGGCTATTGTGCCCCCTGTAGCTGAAATGAGGATGTAATTTTTGCCTGAACTGCAGCATCACTGACAAAATTTTTCTTTGCTAGAAACTATTTCAGTTTGGTGGAGACCCAGCAGGGCGAAGTATTGTCAATAATGACGTGTTTCCCGTAGAGATGTTCTTGTTTAGGTCAATGGGTGAACATTGGAATTATATCAGCATACAATACAGGTCTTGTTTTATTTGCAAAATAATTCTGACAGGCGGCATTCAATTGATTGGTCTAATTAAAATGCACTGATTGACCATTGAGGCTGTACTACACTATTCCCATGGTTCACATCTGGAAAAACTACCTGTGCATCGCTCTATCCGACAATATTATTACGATATCATCGAGTGATGCTGAAGGTACGAGCCGCCGCGAGAACGACGACGAAGTGGGTCTGTGCCTTTTGCCGCGAGCGAGTGTCGGCCTGGCGATCTGACTCCAGTGTAAATAACCTGTATATAGCTTCTTTATTCTGTGTCTTTCCACACGTAACATTCTGGTGGAGGTCGGCGATCCCCGTCCTCACCACGGAACTCCGGAGTGGTCGGTACATCGAGCTTGTCACCATGCCTACCGGTGACGAGACCGCCTTTGCAACGGCTTCGGCTTGTCCGACTGCTCCAATTATCACGGTTGCCCAACATCGCGGCCCAGGTGTGTTTTCTGGCCTGGAGGGAGAGGACGTTGACGAATGGATCAAGCTCTACGAACACGCCAGTGCTAATAACAGGTGGGGCCCAACGATCATGCTCGCCAATGTCATCTTTTATCTCGGCGGCACCCCACGCGTGTGGCACCAAACGCATGACGACGAGATAAACAGCTGGGACAGTTTCAAAGAAAAGCTCAGGGAACTGTTCGGCGATCCCATTGGGCGCAAGGCTGCCGCGAGAAAGGCTCTTGCGTCTCGTGTTCAGACATCTACAGAGCCGTACGTTTCATACATCCTCGACGTCTTGGCTCTCTGCCACAAAGCTGACGATACTATGTCTGAGGCAGATAAAGTGTCGCATGTGCTCAAGGGCATCGCCGACGATGCTTTCAATTCGCTTGTTTTCGGCCACGTCTCGACTATCGACGCCATCATCAAAGAATGCCGTCGCCTTGAACAAGCTAAGCGCCGCCGTATCACACATCACATCACGCGGCTCCCCAACACTGCCGCTACGTCGACATGTGAGGGTCGACCGCGTCAAACCACCCCCTGTGATGATGTCACTCGTATTGTTCGCCGCGAGCTCGAGGCCGCCTGTTTGCCAGCTTTCTCCGCCACGCCTCCCGATCCACCAGCAACCACGATTGCGCTGATTCAGGCAGTCGTCAGAAAGGAATTTGAGAACATGGGTCTCAACTCCGTGTGTCCATCGTCTACACCAACGGTTCCCCAGTTCTCTAGCAGCCCTCCTCGTCCCCAGCAGCCTTTCTCCCCCACACCGCGCCGCAACCCGTCCGAATGGCGTACCCCTGATGACAGGCCGATCTGCTTTCACTGCTGTTGCATCGGCCACGTCGCTCGTCACTGCCGCAACCGATGGCCACCACCTCCTCGGACATACACCGCCGCTCATTCCCGCCCCTTTGGACCTTCTGTTCCCTATGCCACCCGCCATGACCCCATTGCCGCTAATGCTCCTGCCCCGAACCTTCGCTACAGCCGCTCGCCCTCACCTCGACGCCATCAGTCTCGTTCGCCCCAACCCCGTCGCTTCTCTCCGTCGCCTATCGCCTCCCGGATCCAGCCGGAAAACTAGGCACTGCAGCTTCTGAAGGTGAAGCTGCCTTGTCCACTCTGCCCTCAAATCCTCTGCTGACGTTACACACGAACCAAAACCTTCTTGACGTTGACGTTGACGGCTATCCTGTCACGGCACTCATCGATACAGGTGCACATCTTTCTATCATGAGTGCTGCCTTCCGACGACGACTGAACAAGCTCCTCACCCCAGCGTCGGCACGCGTCGTCCGCGTTGCGGATGGTGGTACTGTGCCTATCATCGGCATGTGTACGGCACGTGTCAGCATCGCCGGCCGCCACACTCCTGTCCTCTTCACCGTGATTGCTCATTGCCCCCACGACCTCATTCTCGGCCTCGATTTTCTCTCTGCGCATTCTGCTCTTATTGACTGCTCTGCCAGTACCCTTCGCCTTGAGTTGCTGATTCTCACAGAACCTTCTGACGCACCCCAGTGCCGCCTACGCCCCACCGGCTTTATTCGCCTGCCGCCAAAATCAATAGCCTATATTGAACTCTTGTCTTCCCCACCAGTCCCTGATGGCGAGTACCTCGTCACTCCTCTGCCCGACATTCCGCTACAGTATGGCCTTACCGTGCCTCACAGTATACTTACCATTACGGCGAACCGCACTTTCCTACCTATCTGCAACTTTGGATTGGCAAAGCAAATTCTACCTTGCCAACGTTGATTGTCTCGGCGACCATCACGTGGCAACATCATCGACCGATGCTTCTGGCGAGCTTAGGGGGCCCATCATGCCAGCCTCGGCCGCCGACCCCAAGATACAGAAAATGTTTGCGACGGACCTGTCTTCTGCGCAGGCTGAAGACCTTTACCAAGTGTTATTGTCCTACAGAGATATTTTCGACTTCGACGATCGCCCTTTAGGCCAGACGCTCGCGGTCAAGCATCGGATTCTTACTGGCGATGCTACTCCTATTCACCGACTACCATATCGAGTTTCTGCGTCTGAACGCCGAGTAATTCAAAGTGAAGTCAACAAAATGCTAGACAAAAACATCATTGAGCCGTCTTCCAGTCCCTGGGCGTCACCTGTAGTGTTGGTTAAGAAGAAGGATGGCACGTGGCGCTTCTGTGTAGACTACCGCCATCTGAACAAAATTACTAAAAAGGACGTCTACCCGCTCCCACGTATAGACGACGCCCTTGACTGCATCCACGGTTCCAGCTATTTCTCTTCCATTGATCTTCGTTCTGGATACTGGCAGATTGCTGTTGACGATATGGACAGAGAAAAAACCGCGTTCATCACACCTGATGGCCTATACCAATTTAAAGTAATGCCGTTTGGATTATGCAACGCCCCTGCCACCTTTGAGCGTATGATGGACTCCTTGCTCCGTGGTTTCAAATTGTCCACCTGTCTATGCTACCTCGACGACGTCATCGTCTTCTCGCCCACGTTCGACACTCACCTTGAGCGTCTAACAGCTATACTTGACGTATTTCGAAAGGCGAACCTGCAACTTAATACCCCTGTCAAGCGGGCAAGTTAAGTGTACTTACGGGGAGTGCACTTCGGGACCTTGAGTTACACTTTAGGTAACGCGCTTCTTAACGGGAAAACAGAGTGCACTCGCACTAAAAAAAAATGGCGACAGACTAAGAGCGCGTTCTTAAAGATGTAAATTAACAAGAGAAAGCTGCTAAAAAGCGATTGTTTTAAGTAGAATTATATATCAAAACAAACTTCATCTATTTGTCTCAACAAAAAACGAAGATGTCTTTATGATAAGTGTGTTGCAAGTCAATGCTGGCCAAGACGAATGCCTAGCCAATCCAAAACAACACGGCGGCGTGCGGCAGTTGATCCTGCTCATGATCCTGCTAGAACAGAATATGAGCGAGTATATATGAGCAAAGACGGCGAGTTCGATATTTAGCTACACTGCAAAATGCCACGCACACGGCTCAAAGCACGACTAGCGTGGTCAGCACGCTTTCACACCAAAATAAACACGAACTGTATGAACATGGCGGCGCCGCAGTGCCGCATCATTCTGGTGCCGTTAGTTGCGTACATGATAAATTCGTTTCTTTATTGTGCTGTTTCGCTTCTCGCTAAACACTAATTATATTGTTAAAAGCTGTTCAATAACTGAAATGAACTTTTGTGTCCTTTTTCTATGCATTACATTTTGCGTCGTTGAAAGCGTTGGTGGCGAGGCTACGCACTCGGCCAGTAAAGTGCGTTCCGTGAATGTACTCCGACTTGAGTGCACTCATCTGAGAGTACACTCCGCTGCGACGTTAAGATTTGGGAAAGTGCACTTAAAAACCGAGTGCACTCGCCGTGTGTGCACTTAACTTGCCCGCTTGACAGGGGTATAACTCGTCCAAATGTCGTTTCGGCCGCCGCCAAATTACTGTTCTGGGCCACCTCGTTGACGCTTCCGGAGTACAGCCTGTTCCCGACAAAACTCGCGCTGTCCGAGACTTTCCGGTTCCGAAGACAGCCGCAGACGTTCGAAGTTTTGTCGGGCTATGCTCGTACTTTCGTCATTTTATTCAAGATTTTGCGGCAATTGCTAGACCCCCGACTAATCTATTGAAGAAAGGCGTACAATTCTTGTGGGGCCCTGAAGAAGCCGCCGCCTTCTCTCGTCTCGTCACTCTTCTCTCCTCACCACCCATTCTCGCCCACTTCGACCCTGATGCCCCTACAGAATTGCGTACAGATGCCAGCGGTCATGGCGTAGGTGCCGTCTTAGCCCAGCGTCAGTGTGGCCAGGATAGTGTTATTGCTTATGCAAGCCGCCTCCTCACACCATCGGAGCGCAACTATTCCATTACGGAACGAGAATGCCTTGCTGTAGTCTGGGCGGTTGCGAAGTTCCGTCCCTACCTTTACGGTCGCCCTTTTTCCGTAGTCACGGACCATCATGCTCTCTGCTGGCTCTCATCGCTAAAGGATCCTACAGGCCGGCTTGCTCGATGGGCTTTGAGGCTACAAGAATTTTCATATTCCGTGGTCTACAAGTCTGGCCGCTTGCACCAAGACGCTGACAGCTTGTCGCGTTACCCTGTTGACGACCCTGACTCCTCCAATATTACCAGTGCTGCTTGTGTATTCTCTGTGTCGCAGCTGCTTCATTTCGCCGACGAGCAACGTCGTGACCCCTACATCAGAGCACTCATCGACCGTTTTGAACACTCTCCTGCCGACGCCACTCTACGCCTCTTCGTCCTCCGCGACGGTACTCTGTACCGTCGTAACCTTCATCCGGACGGCTCTGAGTTCCTACTTGTCATACCTAAGCACCTCCACTCAACCCTTCTACAAGAACTTCACGACGCACCAACAGCAGGACACCTCGGCGTATCTCGAACCTATGACCATGTACGTCGCCGTTTTTTCTGGCCGGGCCTTGCCCGTTCCGTACGACGTTACGTCGCCGCTTGTGAACTTTGCCAACGACGCAAGAAGCCTTCCCAGCTCCCCGCTGGTTACCTGCAGCCGCTCGACATCCCCACCGAGCCTTTCCATCGTGTCGGCTTAGACCTTCTCGGCCCATTTCCGGAATCTACATCAGGAAACAAGTGGGTTGCAGTCGCGGTGGACTACGCGACCCGCTATGCCGTAACCCGCGCTCTTCCGACCAGTTGCGCAACTGATGTTGCGGACTTCCTCCTGCATGATATCATTTTGATTCATGGTGCCCCGCGTCAATTGCTAACAGACCGTGGCCGTACGTTCTTAGCCAAAGTCATTGACGACATCATGCGTGCCTGCTCAATACAGCATAAATTTACCACCTCCTACCACCCTCAAACGAACGGCCTCACTGAGCGTTTGAACCGCACCCTTACAGACATGCTATCCAAATACGTTTCAGACGACCACCGTGGCTGGGACCAGGCTCTACCTTACATTACATTTGCGTATAACTCTTCCCGTCTCGAAACTGCTGCCTTTTCGCCTTTTTACCTCTTGTACGGCCGTGAACCGACGCTTCCACTGGACACTGTGCTTCCGTCCACCACGGATTCAACTAGCGCTTATGCCCGTGACGCTATCGCCCATGCTGACCATGCTCGCCAACTTGCGCGCACTCGTCTACAAGTCTCTCAAGGCAAACAGAAGCAACGCTACGACCTCCGTCACCGTGATGTCCATTTTGTGCCCGGCACCCTCGTGTTGCTTTGGTCACCATCACGTAAAGTTGGGCTTTGTGAAAAGCTGCTTTCCTGCTACACAGGGCCATATCGCGTGCTTCGCCAAGTAACCGATGTCACCTATGAAATCGCTCTAGCCACGCCCACTACGTCCTCCACTGTGACAGCCAGTGACATTGTCCACGTCGCCCGACTCAAACCCTACAACTCTCCACGCGCCTTGGATATTTAACAGCACCGTGACGGCGCTTTTGCCGCCGGGGAGTAGTATTACTTCTTTTTTCTGATGTTCATGCCTCGTTTAAAATAAATTGTAACTGTGGGCAAACGTCGTGTTACTGTAACAGCTGCCGCAAAAATTTGAGGGAATATCTAATAAAAGTCTTCAGTTGTTCTTGTCAAGCTGTCCATTAGCAAACTTTTAGCGTAACGTTGGCAGGGCTTACTGAAGTACTTCTAGACGTCCATGGCTACAAAATGTCTTGATCAAGACAGCTACTAGGCTTTTGAATTAGCCGTTCAAGACATCTTTTAGACATCAAATAGCTGCTTGCGTGTTTCGTGGGAGCTATGAACCTGAGGTACACCAGACAGAATGGAGGAAACAGATGTAAGGTTGTTAGCATATATGAACTGTTTTCAGTTAGTTAAAAAACACTGGATCCAGTTAAGTACAAGCAGGTGGATGTTTAGGCGTGATAATTTTAGCAAAAGACGAGAATGTGGAACCTTACAGAAGGCCTTTCTGAAATCTAAAAACTGCGTCAGTTGGAACGTTAGCCGAGGTTTAAATGAGTATCATGAATAAATAAAGCTAATTGCGTTTCGCACGAGTGATCTTTCCAGAAGCCATGTTGATTAGGGTGAAAGAACTTCACTGAAGTTGGAAAGTTAGCAACATGAGAATAGATGATATTGTTACGGAAGCATGAAAGAAGAGAGAGGAAGAAGATCGGGGACGCTGGCTGCTGTGTGTTGTTGTTGGTCAGCCATCTTAACTATTCTGACTCATCCTTTATATATATTGTAAATATAGTTTTTACATACACGCAACATCCCCCTAACATATTGACGAGGTGCGGGGTACCACGGCTGGAAACGGAGCTCCGCAGTGGACGTCGCATCGCCGTCCGCACTATGAATGACGGTGAGCACGCGGGATCAACGTCATTACCTCTTCCAACGTCACCAGCTACGTCGCTCTCACCTTCGGTTGTCGTGCAACCCAAGGATCCTGGAACTTCCTGCGGGACCGATGGCGCCGACGTTGAAGAGTGGGTGGCGATGTACGAACGCGTGAGTGTAATCAACAGATGCGACCCTACGTTTATGCTAGCTAACCTGTTGTTCTATTTAAGAGGCATGGCAAAGGTGTGGTACGAAAAGCATGAAGAGGAGCTAACCAGCTGGGATCAATGCAAATAGAAATTGACAGAATTGTTTGACAAACCAGCCGGGCGTAAAATTGCCGCAAAGCAGGAACTGGCCTCCCGTGCCCAATCCCCCACGGAGTCCTATCTCTCGTACATCCAGGACGTGCTGGCACTTTGTCGTAAAGCCTATCACGACATGATAGAAGCTGAGGTCGGGCACGTGCTTAAGGGCACTGCTGACGACGCGTTTAATCTCATGTGCAAGAGCTGTTCTACAAGAGCTGACGCAATCATTAAAGAGTACCGACAATTCGAGCAGGCCAAAAGCCTATGCGTCTTGCAACCATTCGCCAGACTTCCCAATACTGCCGCAACGTCGACGTGCGAAGATCAACCCGCACAGCAGCATGCGTCGCCATCAGAGGACGTGGTGCGAATCGTAAGACGTGAACTGGATGTGATGGGTGCCCGCCGCTTTCTGTTCGCGTAGCCCTGATGCTACCACATTTTCAGTTCCCCTCGTACACGCCATCGTTCACCAGGAACTTGAAAACATTGGTTTACAGTCTGTGTGTGCTGTCGCCAATCCCAGAGCTAACGAACGCCCTTCTACTATTTTCGCTCCACCCCGACACTTCTCTCCACGTTATCGCAACCCGACTGAGTGGAGAACTGCGGACGACCAGCCAACATGTTTCATCTGTCTTTCACTTGATATGTTTCACCTGTGTTTTCATTGGTCATGTCTCCCGATACTGTCGCAATTCGTGGCCCTCAACACCTCGCACGCCGACCAACCTGAGCCGTTTTGATGGAAATGCCCGCACTGTTTCGCCCACCGCCGAGTCTAACAGCGCCGCCAACTCTGCTCGGAACACGTGGTACAGCCGCTCACCATCGCCGCGCGGACACCACTCTCATTCACCGCAAACACGTCGGCCCCCGTTCGCCGCAGCCACGTCGCCTTTCGTCCCGTGGCTTTTGGCCGCACCCTTTCGGAAAACTAAGAAATACAGCCCTCGGAGGTGGTGCTGCATTGCCGACCACTGCAGCAAATCCTCTGTCTGTGCCCACAAGGAGAAGTATAATTGACGATAAAATAGACGTTGTACCTGTCCAAGCACTCGACACTGGAGCCCACGTATCTGTGATGAGTGCTAGCCTACATAGACGTTTAAAGGTCCTCACCCCAGCAGCTGCCCGAGTGCTTCGTGTGGCCGACAGCGACGTGCTGGTTGTTCTTGGAATGTGTACTGCGCGCCTAATTATAGCCGGCCGCCCTACTTCTGTTCTCTTTGCTGTGATCGACAACTGCCCTCACGAGACTTTTTATTCACTCATTCTGCTCTCATCGACTGCACGACCGGCGTTCTTCAGTTAGAACTGCCCCAACTCGCCGATGCTCCGAGTAACACCCCACCGCGCTTGTGCTCGCTTCAAGATGTGCGTCTGTTGCCCGAGGCAGTTACTTACGTCACTTTGACCGCCCAGCCGCAGGTTCCGATCAGTGAATATGTGCTTCACCCCATCATCGACGTGCTTTTAAACTGGAACGTTGCTTTTCCGCATACGCTGGTCACGGTTACTATAACAACGTCGTTCTACCACTTTATAATTTCAGCCTGTGCCCTCAAGTGCTTCTGGCCGGCATGTTCTTTGCCAGCGTTTCTGTGGTTGCGAATTTGACATTGAGAGTCTGAATGCCGAAAGTTGCTTATTAGCGCCAATTGCAGCTGACAGCTGTGGTTCCTTAACGGATGACTTCGCGAAAATGGTTGCACCTGACCTCACCTCTGCACAGGCCACGGACATACACGACTCCTGCTCGAGTCGTACAGTGACATCTTGGATTTCAGTGACAGGCCTTTAGGCCAAACATCTGTTGTTCACCACCGTATAAACACTGGATACAAATCCTATTCGTCGGCGTCCCTATCGTGTATCGCATGCTGATCGTCGAGTCATCCAACTAGAAGTGGACAAAATGCTCCGCAAAGGTGTCATCGAGCCATCATCCAGCCCTTGGGCTTCGCCTGTCGTCCTTGTGAAAAAGAAAGATGGTACCTGGCGTTTTTGCATCGATTATCGCCACTTAAACAAGATCCCGCGTAAAGACGTCTACCCAATACCACGCATCGATGACGCCTTGGACTGCTTGCACGGAGCTAAATACTTCTCGTCCATCGATCTTCGATCCGGCTACTGGCAGATTTCAGTTGATGAAATGGACCGCGAGAATACGGCCTTCATCACGCCGGATGGCTTATATCAGTTCAAAGTCATGCCCTTTGGCCTATGCAATGCTCCTGCGACATTTGAACGTATGATGGACTCTTCTGCGGCGCTACAAATGGACCACCTGTCTCTGTTACCTTGACGACGTTATTGCTTTTTCTCCCACGTTCGGCAGCTACCTTACCGAACAACTCGAACAACTTCGCGATGCACCGACGGTGGGACACTTTGGAGTTTTGCGTACATATGACCGCGTACGACGCCGGTTCTTCTGGCCGGGTATCTGCCGCTCTGTGCGTCATGTCGCAACTTGCGAATTGTGTCAGCGCCGGAAGAAACCTCCCCTGGCACCTGTCGGACGACTCCATCCCATTGAAGTTCCCTCTGAACTGTTCTTTCGCGTAGGCCTCGACTTGCTTGGCCCTTTTCCGACTAGAAGGAACAAGTGGATCGCCGTCGCTACTGATTACGCGATAACAAAGGCGTTGCCGACTAGTTGCGCAACTGACGTCGTCGATTTTCTCCTCCACGGTGCACCTAGACAGCTACAGACCGCGGCCGCTCGTTCTTATCTCGAATTGTCAACGACCTCCTCCGCTCTTGTGCCACTGAGCAAAAGATGTCCACCGCCTACCACCCACAAGCGGTCTTACGGAACGTCTCAACCGAACAACCACAGAAATGCTGTCGATGCACGTCTCCAACGATCACCGCGCCTGGTACGCCACGCTGGCTTACGTGACGTTCGCGTATAACTCGTCACATGATGCCGCAGGATATTCACCCTTTTCTCTTGTATGGTCGCGACCCCACACTGTCGTTTGACAACATCCTCCCTTCTGTGCCACGTGTTGCAACTGAGTAGGCTCGTGAAGTCACCGATCACGTTCGCATGGCACGTTAAGTCGCCCAATCTCGTTTATTAGCCCCAAAGCATATACAGAGCGTTACGACCGCTGCAAAAGGTGCTTGGGTGCTCCTCTGGTTACCATATCGTCGGGTTGGCCTCTCCCAGAAGCTTCTCTCGCTACACGGGGCCTTATGAAGTCCTACACCAAGATCACGCCAATTACGAGATTTCGCCGCTACATTTTGATGCATCAAATCAGACGCCTGTCGATGTGCACGTTTCGCGGCTGAAGCCATACTTCGTTCGCAATTTTTCGCCTGCCATGCGCCAAGACGGCTCTTCGCCACCCGGGGGTCCTGTTACGGATGAGAGGAAGATCGGAGACACTCGCTGCTGCCTGTTGTTGGTCAGCCACCTTAACTATTCCGACTCATCCTGTATATATATTGTAAATATAGTTTTTACATACTCGCAACATCCCCGTTACAATATGTTCCATTTTGGAGCACACGCTAGTGAGTGCAACGAGACGGTGGTTACCTGGGGAAGACCGATCACCTTTCTTGAAGACTGGAATGACATTCCCTATTTTCCAGTCTCTTGGAACAGTGCCTGTGTCAAGTGATTGCTGAAAAATGATAGAGGATCGAACTACACACATACTTTATATTTTTTTAACACTTTGGCATGGATGCAGTCTATCCTACAGGATGACGATTACTTCAGGCCATCTATAACCTTAACGATGCCTTCTGGCCTAAAATCAATACCTTCCACTGAGGAAAATCGAAAAATGGTAAATCTGGAAGTTCACTGCCAGATTATTTTGCAAACATTCAACAAAATGCAAGGTTCAAAGCATCAGGAACATCCGAGTCAGAAATGGCTGAGCCAGTTATCACATACAGAAATAGAGCTATTATTTTCAGGTTTTATTAGATAATTTTCCAAAAACTCCACGGGTTAGATGTTTCGGATGGTAGTAATCACATATTGTGTGTGCTCTTTAAGAGTTGTTTTGTTTAGTGGCATCGTTATATTTTCCCAGGCAGAAAGAGAATCTGAATATTTGGTTACACAAAGTTATCATTTTTGCTTATTGTTCAAGTGCTTTAAAGTGTTGTACCAGGGGAAATGCGCTCTCATTTATTGTGATAGAATGTAAAGACATATTAAATGGAGCATTTGTTTTAAAAAGTGCCCAGTTACTCTCGGTCGACTGTTGCTGATATGTAAGGGCAAGTTCCTCGTGAAAGACAAAGTTCACGTTTAATACCCGAGTAATCGGCTTTATCATATAGCGTCAGTACTTTTTGATATTTCACTTTTAAGAATATTGCAAGGAAACGTGACATGGATGACAGTGTGACTGCTAAGGCCACTGACGTACATAAGAGGAGGCATCTTATCGGGGTGTTGCCAAGTAGAGGTCTAGGATATTTAACGAGTGTTGAGTTATTTGTGTAGGTTTAATGACCAGCTGGGAGAGACCGAAGAGCAAGGTTTTATAAATTCGCTAGCCATGTTTCTTTGTGTTAGACATGATGCAACATTATTCCAAACTATAGTTCAAAAGTTGAAGCCCACGAGTAACAAGATGAGAGCGTTAGGATAAGCCGTTGTTAGTTCTAATAATGCATCGTGGAAAAAAAAAAGAAAGGAGCTATCAGTGCTGGGTGGACAACAACAACCGATGAGCATGCACGGTGAAGTGGCATGGTAGCACATCTAAATCATTTCTAAAGACATCCTTACATTTACAGAAGTGCACTTGTGTTGGTGATGGGTAGCAATAGCCGCACCGCCGCCATATGTGCCATGGCCGCCACCTTTGCGAAAAATGTCAAATTCTGGCAGATCAGGAAGGGATTTTGCAATCAGGTGTTGTAGAATGTAACCGTGTTTTCGTTAGTAATACGATGTTATTAGATGACGAGGAAATGAGGCTGCGTAACAAATCCCGTTTAGGTATCTGGCTGCGGATGTTAGTGTAGCGCAATGATCGATTGTGCTTAATACGTTGAGTTGGCCTCAGTGGGTTTTGCACTTGTTGCAAGGATGGGCATTCCACAACAGACTATTTAGTGTGATCGTAAACGTAGGTTTTTCGGCCAGAGATGAGTTTGTCGTAACGGAGCTTAAAGATTGTTGCACTTTTCCAAATTCGATTAGACAGCTTCGAGTATAAATCTTCACTGATGCCATATTCGGTGCCCTTTTAGCGTACCGCTTGAGAAAAGAATGCTTTTCTTATCTTTGAAGTGGGCGAATTTTACTATTACAGTAGACTCCCTTTCAGACGAACTCCAAGGGATCGGGAAAAGTGTTCGTCTAATCAGGAGTGCTTCCAAAGATGATGTTTGAGCATGCAGTGTATGTTCGAATACCTCGTATAAGAGAACAAATGAATGAAATGGCCTTTCAGGGGAAAGAAATAGCTCCAATATACGCATTTATTGCACTAGTGGTCTACTACACATTGCCCTAGTAAGGCATCCGGCTTTGTTGACTGTTACCCAGTCTTATTTTTTTTTTGTTTTTTTTGTGCCTGTCGAGAAAATCGCCTGGCTGCTACAAATGTAGGCATCTCACTTAATTTTCTAAGATATTCGTCAGTGCCCTCACATTGCTCGAAAAACTGCACTAAGGTATTAAGGCGTCAACTGCATTGCAGGTCACTTGTGCAGATTCAGGCACAACATCGATGCTGTCATCAGCAGCAGTTTCTGATGGCAGGTCGAGCACCTCCTTAATTAAAGCTTCCACTGTGACAACCCTGCATGTTTGCACACCCTCATCAATGCTGACATACGCACTCATGTCAATGGAGACACCTTTACTGCTCAGCGTAGAAACAACGCTGCTCTCCTCCAAGTTCACAGTAGAGTCCTCACTCATAGTATCGCAGTCATTCTGCGCTGAGCTGTTGCTAGGCGCCATAAACCCTGCATGGTGGAAGGCATTGGCAATGGTCACTTCAGTAACCTACTCCCAGGCACTTGTTAGTAAGTGGACAGCACTGAACAGGTTCACTATGTACTCATTACCGCTCTCCATGCGAATTAGCACCCTCTGCAACATTGAGCGACGATAGTGCCTCTTCAAGCTGTTGATTACTCCCTGGTCCATGGGCTGTAGCTTCGCAGTTGTATTTGCTGGTAGAAACTCCAGACGGATGGCAGAAAGTCCGGCGAACATGACCGTGTCCGGAACAGTTATCGACAACAAAGAGAACTTTTCTCTCTCTGGAAGCGTTGATCCATCTCCTGAAGCCACTGCTCGAAAAGCGCTTGCGTCATCCACGCTTTCAAATTAGCCATGTACAAAGTGCAGCAGCGTTTTTATGCTTTTAAAGCAGCGTGGTGCTTTAGACTTCCTTATCACCAGCAACCTTAGTTTGTCAGTCCCAGTCATATTTGCGCCCACGAGGACAGTTACCCAAAGCTTGCTTTGCCCGCCACGCAGTTATTACCAGCAAATGAGATTTTTGTTTGGAAGCAGCTGGTAGAAAAGGGCAGTTTTGTCCACGTTGTATATATCTTCAGGGTCATATTCTTCCACGAGGTCATTCAGTTTGTTCTGCCTCCAATTGCTGCAGGCCGTTTCGTCCACTTCAGTGGCCTCACCGACAACGCAACGAAAGGCCAGTCCATGTCTTTTGCGGAAACGGTCGAGCCACCCATCACTGCATGCAAACTCCACATTCAGCCGCAGTGCAATTTCTTCTGCTTTCGCTTTCAATATGACTCCATTCACTGGCAAATTCACACCGCGCGCTTTCTTTACCCAAGCAAGAAGAATGTCTTCTAGGTCTTTTTGCATAGCTGTGCGCATCCTTTTACGCTTCGAGGCAAACTCACCATCTTGCAGAGCACTGGTAATCCGCGCTTCGTCTCTCACAATACCACTCGCGGTACTTTTTGCGATGCCAAACTTGCGCGCAATTTCAGTCTTTGAAAGCCGGCCGGTGCATACTTCGTTCAAAACTTCGATCTTATCACGAAGTTCAAGCGGCTTTTTCCGAGCTGTTGGCCAACATGCCATACTAGCAACACGACGAACAGGGCGCACACTAAAACAAACAACGCACACCACGATGTGACAGCGGATGAACTGGCAGGAGACAGTGCGACACAGCACGCACGCATGCCACGAAGAAGGGATATGCCTACTGCGTAGTTGGAGGTCAGCAAACGCGCAGAGGTTCGTAGCACTGGTTCACGGCACTATCATGTGGTCACCATTGGGAAACAGCATTGGCTGCTTTTTCTTCTCGCTTTTTCTCCTCGCCTTTTTTTTTTTTTTTTTTCGAGTTTTGCTGGCTTTACTGGCCAGGCCGCACTTGGTTTTTCTCTCTCTCTCTCTCTCTGCGTCCTGTTTCCTCCCTGCAGTCTGCAAGTTCGGAGAAAGCCAGTGAGCACAACGCGAACCTGCTGCAGTGACAAAGAGGAGAGATCATTGTGGGAGGTGCTGGGGTGGGGGGGAATGAGTAGCACAGCGCTGAAAATGCCTCGAATGAAGGGCTCATCGCATCAGTGCTGTGCAGGGTAGAGGGGAAGGGTCCGGCAATGGTGAGACAAAGGAGAGAATGAACTTGAGGGCGCGGCTAATTCTTGGAGCCGTGCCGGGAGGAGACAGAGTGAGTGAGGAAGGGTGGGAGTAAAGCCCCTCCATCCACGTGCCACCGCCGCTTTAAGTAGCGACAACCTTTGTTGTGCGCCGCCTTTTCCCCTCACACCAAATCCGGTTCCGGCATTTCCAGTTTCAAAATTTTCGGTTCCAGCGTTTCCACTTCCTGGAGTTGCGCTGCGGGAATTTCCGCTTTGACTGCTGTTAGACGATGGTGAGACGCCAGCGCGTGCTTAGCAGAGCTGTGGCAGTCACCATAAGAAGAATGCAAAGGGGACAAGCTATTGTATTCCGCTGAAGTAGTTCGCGGTCGCTGTTTTCCAAATGCATGAAAAACGGCAGTGGTCTCCAAGCGCCCAGGCACTACATTCCACTGTAAGTTGACTCTCTTGGCACAACTCGTCGCAGGTTGACGCAAAGCAGCGAACCCGAGCAGACCGCTGATTACCATAGGTGGTGGTTCTTGGATGGAAACGCATTCACAGTTCAAACCGCAGCTGGTGCAACTAAAGCCTCTCCATCGACACGAAAGTAAACAACACTGAAAAACATAGTGTCACTTCCACTCGGAACCGGAAGCTGCAGCTACGCAAGTTCCGCTTGACACCAGAAGCTAAGGGGGTGAGTGGGAGAGGAGTGTGGAAGAGGAGGGAAGGTTGGCGGTACTTAACCTGGTCGGCGGAAACGTGTATGGAGGGGCTTTAGGTGGGAGAGGAGGAGCAGAGGAGCAGCGGAATCCTCACAGAAACACCTAGGTGGTTAGGTCTCCTCGTCTCCCCGTGTCGCACAGATGGTCGACGGCGCAGAAAAGCTTCCATTCTTTTTTTTCTTTCCCCTAAAGTGCTGCTCAGATGGTCGAATAAAGCTAAACGGGTAAGGTGCAGCCGGCCGTGAAAGTTCTCTTAACCGATTAGCACATGTGCAGTGTTCATATTAAGTGGATTTTTTTTGCATTGACTCTATGGGAGACCAAACAAACGACTTCCACTGTTCATCTTAAGCGAGTTTGTCTTAACGGAAGTCTACTGTATTGGCTTCCATTTCCCCTCCTGATAAGTTCCAAGTCTGTGGGCACGTTCTACATCACAACTTAGAATAGTTATGCCCAAGCTTTTGTGGCAGTGCTCAATTATCAGTTCCTCAGAAACACGCCACGACTCATTTCATGCATCACTGAGCCTGTAAAAAACCAGGTTACATCTTCAGGATCTGTTTTCCATCTCACTGATGTAAACAGTCAGCCCAGTTACTTGAGCAGCACTGCTATTAGCGACACCTTCCATGTTATTTATTTGTGACTTTTCATTTGAGAGTGACGATAAGTTGGATTCAATTTTGGTCTACCGTGTGCCAAGGTTGCTGAACGTTTTCTTACGATCAGCAAGGGTTGACCTAACTGAATTTAACTGCTCAAGCATGGCCGACTGATTTGCAATGCCTTCAGAACATCAAATCAAGCATGTCAGCAGGAAGTACAGCTGGATCGTTTCTAAGGTCCTGGATTAGTCTCAATACCTCCTGCTAACGAAAGTAGCATGCGAGCACAGTCAAATACTACACAAAGAGAGCACCACGAGCTCAGCAGCACAAGTAATGTTCGGTAACTAGTGCATTTAGCGTTGTGCTTTCTTGTGCAGGTATTGGACAAGCAGTCTCTGACCAGCTCTACCAGATGATTCTGGCAGAAAATACAAGTAGAGCACTTGCTACAAGTGAAGTCCTATTATAAGAACACTACTACAAAAATCATGGCTGAAAATTATTTATTACAAAAAAAAAATTTTTACAGTTTACCAAAACACAGGCTTTAGATTGTTACCACAGAGGATCACTGAATGTTAATCTGTTAGGAAGTGCACCATCATTGTTAGGAAGCTCACTTAAGTATTTTTCCTCTTTTCACAGTGGGAGAAAAAATTCCACTGAGGCAACTAAATGAAGAATGCAAATTTCAATTTGCACACAACAGTGAATAAATAGCAATGCATCCCCCCAAAAACATTTACTGTCCATACAACACAGGCTGCACATGCACTGTACTTAACATGCAAAACAACTTTCTAGGCGAAGTGGATGTTGCCAAGGAAAATGCAGTAGCAAAGAACCTGCAAAACAACACACGGACATTTGTCGAGCACACTTTTTATAAAAAATGTTCCTGTATCTAGGCCTTCCACAAGTGGGAAGGGGTACTGGGGATCTCAACCCCACAATGTGAAAAAAGACACGCTGTCGTTGCTTGGCAGTTCACTGCCTTGGCTCTACATTTGACACTGCATTGCAATAAATGAAAGAACTAAATTTACATATTCCCAGAAAAAAAAAAGGTATGGGAGGTCGTGGACAAATTCTCAACAAAAAGAAGCCTAGCGGCGACGCACATCCAGCTGAATACTGCAGTACTTGGATAACACAACAATGCTTTGGCAGCGGCAGCTGCCACAGACTTCTCACCTGGAGAAGCATGTGCTGCCTAAGGTTATCATCAAGACAGCCTAAAAGAAGCACCAGAAAGAAAAAAAAGAAGTGGGAGCCAGGGTGTGTGTGAGTGCTGTGGTAAGCCACACAGCTTCAAAACGGTAGGCACCTACTCTGGCAGGCAACAAGTGCTTTTGCCGCTCGGCTAATCCCCAACCCACTTCCCTGTTACTCCAATGGACTCCGCAGACGGCGCATGGGCCGCTTCCCAGACTTCCACTTTGAGCGAAACACCAAGGGCGGTAGGGGTAGTCTCTCCCGGATGCTGGCCCTCCCCTCCTCGGACGAATGTGTGTGGCTCCCCTCTTCTCCGGCTAACTTTTCTCTCGCCCTCCTCTTGTGGTCCATCTATAGGAGGGTGCACCTTCGCTTGGGCTTAGGCTCTGGAGGCTCTAGGGCTGCCAGGATCGCTTCGTCAAAGACATTCTTCAGTCCTTTCTGCAGAAGAAAACATGATCTGCAGCATCAGGCATGGGCAGCAGCACTAACCCCTGGATGTTATCAAACTGCATGCTGAGCCAACTGCTCTCAAGGAAAGGAAAGACAACAGGCCCAAGTTATGCACTTATTTCAAGCCTTTGGCAAGCAATTGGGAAACCAAGCCGGACACGATGTAATATGGTCCCCTCAGCAGCCAACCACTCTTCAAAGCTTGACAAAGGTGATGTCAAAAGCACTGGAGTCACATGCTTTCATACTCTCGTGCTTCTGAGTTTAGTAATGTTTTCTGCAGTTGCAAAAAAAAATTTAGACCAATGCTGTAGCATGTCCAGACAGATTCCCTGTCATGTAGAGCATGCAATACCCATTTTACAAAACTAAGGTGCCGATCAGAAGTCTGCACTTGCAAAATATTAACATGCGCAGTCTTGCACACATGTGTGCCTCAAATGCAGCTGGTCCTGCTGTCCTAACTGCAGCAGCGGCCGCCAGGCATCACCGAAATACACCAGAGCTGGCTGCTCAGGCGCTCTACACAGAAAGGTCCATACTGTGTAATCACAGCTTTCTACAAGGATTTGTGAAAAATGGGCAACCTCATTTACATAGTCCAACACTGCAACTATCAGAAATCATTAATGCATTTGACAGGACTGTATATTCATGTGCGTGTAAGCACATCATCCTGTAATTCATTCCCCTGTGCAATACATATTGCTTATGGTCCAATAAATTGGGGCCATGGTGCATGCTCCTCACCATGGAATTACAGTAATCTGTATGTATTAGGAAAAGGTTCACTAGAAAAAATACATGAGATAACGGAGGCTTGCAATAGAAGAGAGATTAGCAAAGAAAAGGTAAGCTTCCTTGAATCCCAGAGAAAGTATTCATGCTACATGATTTCTCAAAAATAAGATACTGCCAATACTTTTTGATGCCTGCAATGCGAGCTGCTTTATAATTAGTACAAAAATTACCTTTCAGTATCGCATAGACACTAAGTGACCCCCACTGTTATAAAATAAGTCTGTTCTATCCAAAATTGGGGTTGCGGGATGTTTTGAAATGGCTCAACTTCTCATATACTGCAGTTTTGTGTGGTTATTAGAACCCACAGGAAATATTATAAAAAAAAAAATCCTAGTTAAAAATATTTAACAGCAATGCTATAGAGGCATGACACCTTGCTTTCCACCGTTTTCTGGGCGCTGGCTGCTATAAGGTGCCCTACACAATAGCAAGATTTTCCTCTTAGTGAAAAAAATTGGTCGAACCAACATTTCTACCAATGCGGCCCGTTCTCCACCACGCCGGCCACCTGGCCCTAGCGCATCGCCGCCACTAATGACAAGCATGGGTTAGTTTGTCCTTTACACAACACAATGGTGGGTAGAATAAACTGATGTTTTGATCTCATCTTTCATGACAAGTTACCACCACTGTTAAACTTGTAGCACCAATGAGAACTGTGATGCGAGGAAAGTTCACCTCAGAGCCCACGTTTGGCTGCCACTGCAGTGCATGCAAGACGGCTCAACAGCATTACATGCTTCGCAGTCAGGATGCCACAAATAGCAGCCCGTCTCCTTTTTTGTGCGAACTCATGCAATCAGAGACAAAGCATTCTCAGAATAATGAATTTTGCGAACGTCGGTGGTTATTTTTGAACGGCCCTTCACCAGGCCGCATAGCAAATTTTGATTATACGCTGGAAGTTGTTATGTGCTTTCTAGGGGGTGTTCTACCAGAAGAATTTTTCAAAGTGGTTCATCCATAGCCAGGACAGAAATACTTCAGTGTCGTGAACCCATGATTTCAGATGGCAATCATCACTGCCAACATACACATGGTGTCTACTTGCCCCCGTCTAGCCTCCGCAAGTGAAATACCTTCCCAGTGTTCTTCCCTACCGGAGCTGGAGGATCGCATGACACATACATCATGGGCTACGCCTTTTTTCTCTCTCTCTTTTTGTTCAGTGATGCACTTCTGCTGGCGGTCTTGCACGCGCGAGCTGTTGCTTTTGTCTCATTTCGCGCAGCACAATTTTTCGCTATATGCGCATGAATACCTGACTAGTGATACAAGTCAGTGCCACACGAACACTGAGGCAGACACAAGCGAATCAAAGAGCATGATGGCGCACTAGAACACAATAGAAAATGGCATTGTTTCACACTCTGTGCGTGTGACTGCACAACATGAGAACATGCAGAAGAAACAAAAGTACGCTGGAGTTGCTACGGCATGAAGTAAAAGACACGTAGACATTCGGTTTATAGGTTTGATTATTTCTCTAAACTTTAATTTGTCTATTGAGGCAACAGATCAAACAAATAACTGCTGTTGCCTTGAATAATTCTCAAAGTCATGGGCCTCTGCACGTGATGTCACAGCACAACGAACTATGTAGGGGCACTTGCGCAATTCATGGCGACTCTTCGGTTGGGAGCACGGCGCCCGCGAGAAGAGGACAGGGCATTTGGTTTCAAATTTCAGCACTTTTCACGACGCGTAGCTGTGTAATACATTGCAGGCACGATCACTAGCACGCTGTATGCTGGCTGTGATGTGCCAGTTGCACGAGTGCCACAATCACTCGCCTGCATTTTGCGTACACTTCGACAGCAGCAAGCAGTGCATTTCTTTATCTTGGTGACGCATAGTGATCGCAGGAGGCTGCGTCGTCGGTTCGCACTATTTTCATAAATGCGTTATACAATATTGCTGAATGTACTGTAGAAAATGGTGCAATGGTCATACGAACTCACAAAAAGATAGAGGAAAAAAAAGGAGCTTAATTTATGTTTAATACTCCCCAGTCATGCATCACTTTTGGCAGGCGCATTTCGTTTTCGGATTCAGTATCAAGAATGTCTCTCTTTAATATCTTTTGGCGATGCATTCACTCGTATTTCAAACATCAAATTTTGCATGAATGCTGCTCTATATCTAGACTACCTGAAACAAGGCTTTTTTTTTTCAGGATTGGCCTTTAGGCATTATTAGTAAACATTACATAAACTATTTGCAACTTGTACAAAGGAGCTTTAAAGTGTTAACTATCCAACATTTATCTTTGTATTATTTTGCATTTAATAATATACATTAATAGTAGAGACTGGAACTTTGCAGCAAAATGCCTTTTTCCTTACGTCCTTATTGCTCCTAGTCAACATATAAGCACAACCTATAGGTCTAGAAGCATTTTAATGACACTTTTACTCAGCTATGTTGATTTTGGCACCTAAGTTTATCAGAGCCCAAAAATGCTCTCTTTTGTGTTTTGTTATACTCTTATTTTGTTTGCTATCACATGCTGGGAAGTTGGCTGAAGGCGGCCTATTATTACCACAAACACTTTGCGGTGTCAGGGTTATGAAGAGCTTTCCAGCAGACAAGAATCACTGTGAGATAAGCTCGAACAGCCCCACGTGACAGTACACTTTAAGGCGACTTAGGATACTTCTGCACTCACTGCCAATTTTTAGCTGTCATCGAGAAACATAAATGCTCTGGCAGTCAAGTTCCAGGTCCCACATTCCAGGTCAGAGTTGACCTGGAATGTGGGGCTTATTTTGGAGATTTAGAAAAGCTTTGTCACCATTCCGAATGGACCTGACCTGTTCCTGAGAGAGTTAGCTTGAAATTTCAACTTGTCTCTGGCATAATTCCAAGCTTCAAGTAATGAAACGACTGTCAAAGGTTCTGGCCCGCAAACATTCTGGAATTCCAAGAGGTGCTGATTCATTGAATGTTCCGAAGTACAAATATGTGCCCCTAGCTTCAGTGGATGATCTTCCTTTTCTGTAAACTCAGTGAAAAAAGCCACCACACTTTTTTTTTTCATAGCGTCTAGTCGCACTAAATTTCAGATAAATATTGTCGCCTACACAAATAGCCTCATTGCATTTTATCAAGAAAATAAACCGAATATCACAAAACAGGTTTGTGGGCCTTGTTCCTTAGATAACCTAATTTGTCCTCAGATGCACAGCGTAAGTTACTATTTGAGCCTATAAATGCCTAAGAGACAGTCTCTGGTGCTTGCATATGCCTAAAATTACAACTTTAATGCATGTCGCAGGCACCTAAAACAGCAATCTTTTGTGCCCAAACACCCTCTCTATTTATTAGTAACTACAATTCAATCTCGGTAACTTTAAGGAGCCCGAAAATTTGTTTGAATAAAACAGCTATCAAAATAAAGAAAGCTCACTGAATGGGGGCTTACGTGCAGAGTTGCATGACACAGTGCACATGCATTGAATTAACCAGTGCGTGACAAGTTCCAAATCATTGCCAATCAATTTTTCAGTAACAAACATGGCCGCAAAAATGTTCAAATAGTGTATTATTCTGCATATAACCCGCACCAAAAACAAAAGAAACAGTGGACTACATGTGAATTTCACATTCAAGTGTGGCTTCACGGCAAAGTGATGCATGCTGCCGTAAAGCTACACAGGCAAAGTTCTCCGTCATTCCATGGTTTGTTATCTCCTAGGAAACACTATCCCATTCTCCCACACGTGTTGAAGCTTCGTGCTCCTCTCGTTCATGGTCAGCTATTCTTCTCTTGTGTTCACCAGTAGTGCAGCCTGACGTGTGTGCCATTACTAATTTCAGACATTGCAGGTGCGTCCTTGACTCCACAACGCTGCAAGGCTTCATTGTGCTAATACGGTTCGGACTTCTATGCTTGCACGTGAGCTTGGGCTATCCTGTCCAGTACATGCACATAAAACGTGGTAAGTGTTCGAGGTAGTTGTCGGCACATAAGCGCAAACCCGAACTCAACTTTAAGCGTGCCGCTGTTATTCCAGCTAAAACCTAGAAATACCATTGCGCCCGCACGCGAGCTTGGGCCATTCCATATACAGTCAACGACTGAATTTTCGGACGCTCAAGTTTTCGAACATGCCTGATATTTCGGACGTCTTCGCAGCACCGCCACGAGCCCCATAGAATCAATGTATAAGGACATCTGAAGTTTCGGACGCTCGAACCCCCCGCCGTCCAATTTTCCGGACTTTTTGATGCAACAGAACGTCCTTTGGCTCCTCGCGCAGCGCCCTTGGGAAGGAAATCGACTTGCAGCCGAAGCATATCACCGCTTTGAACCACAACTAGCCGAATCTAGCCGTCACACACAGATTTGGTCTGGCCACGCTGGCTATGTTCATCACCGAACTTCCGCCTCCGGCAGAGTTTCCGGAGCGGCGCCATTTCGTTTGTTTGCGCAGGCCACGTTTTGGCTAGCGTGGTGTGTGGTTGTGCTGTTGTGTCAAGTCTGCTCTGCAGCGCTAGGCCTAGGTGCTTCGACACTCGTCAGCAAACTCCACTGTTCACAACTTGAGGATTTCGCTTGCCTTCGATTGCCCCCACTCCGTCTTCGTCGTCCTTGCCAGTGGCATCGAAGCACGGAAAGCAGTACCGTCGGTTAACGATGGAGAATAAAGCCGCCATTATTAAGCAAGTCGTGAGTGGTGGATCGCAGGCTGACGTGAGCAAGGAGTTTGGCATTTACTGCCAATGCCTGCGCCACCTACAAGCGCCGAGTTGACGCGAGCACTGTCGACTCTTTCATCGGTGTATAGTGCTGACATGACCCTTGCTCAAATCAAGGTGAATATGATCGCATGCAACCGGAACGCCGTCCAAACAACAATCAACGAATTCTTCAAGCCACTGCAGCAATAACACCGGCTACCCAATGATGCACATGTACATAATAAACCAGCAGTCGGCTGCATACAGAGTTTTTGAACGCCTCTTTTTATAGCCGCTTTACTGATGCATTGGCAGGGTTTCGGAAGCCTGGTACTTCGCCCTTTATTTCTAGATCCGAGAAAAAAAGAAAGAAGGTGCGCTTTTTTGCATGCATTCATTTTTTCGGACTGCCTGAATTTTCGACGTTTTTACGTTTCCTAGAGGGTCCACAAAATCAGTTGTTGACTGTAGTACATGCACATAAAATGTATTTACGTGTTACAGGTAGTTGTTGGCAAATTGACGCAAACCCGAACTCAACATTAAGCGTGCAGCTGCCAGTCCAGAGCTATAAATTCCAGAAATAGTTCGTATGTTTATGCCCACACGTGAGCTTGGGCCATTCAGTCCAGTAAATGCACATAAAGTTTGGTAAGTGTAGTTGTTGGCACATCAGCGCCCATTATCTCACACCCGATGCAACCGGTGTCACATCATTGGCATGGCCTGTTCCCATTAACCAACGCCAATTCTCTTGGGCTTTTGCAGACTGAAACATGACTGATTATAATGGGACCACAGCGTCAGTTCTAATTATGGAGATTTTACTGTATGTTGTGTCCCCACTCCTAGCTGTAATATATTCTGACCTTGAGGGTATTCTAAATACAGTGACCGACCGATAAATCGGACACCAATCCGGGTAAGCTCAGTAATTCGGACAGCTTTGCGGCACTGTCAATGGCCCCATAGACTTACTGTGTAATGACGACTGATATTTCAGACAGCCGTCAGCTCTACATTAAATTATGTGGACTCTTGTCTATGGCTGCCGCCATTATCTCCTCTGGCAACATCGACAAGACAAAAGGTATGGCCTCGGAGGCCCGAGAGATCAAGTACGGCTAGACGGTAATTCCTGAGGCCTTGCCTTGGTCGCAGCACTACGTCTCAGAGATGTAACTGCAATTGCCAATCTTGGAGGCTTTGCCTGAATCATAGGTTGAATCAACATCGTAATCATCACATCCTATTCCATCGCATTCCAACAACCCTGCACATGGCCTGCTCTTGCCATTCTGTTTGTTGAGTTTGCCTTTTGGACAGCGCCCTACCATTCTGTGCATCTTTGTTTAGTTTGCGTTCCAGACAGCACTCTGCTGGCTCTAAGTCTTTCTTGTGAACTTAACGGCAGGCCGTGACAAATGGCACCAAATGGCGCCCTCACAATCCGAATGAGCCCAAATACACAACTGAAGAGCCTGAGCCGCCCGCCTACCAAAACGAGTTCAAATGCAGACATCATTGATGACCTACTAGGCTGCAGTATGCCGATTTCTGCCGCCATTACGTTTGAAGACTGCAGACATCGACAGCACAGTGTTATTGTGTGCCGAACTGAATGATGACGAAATAATTGAGCAAGTTCTCCCACCATCAAACAGTGACTCCAAGGATCATGTGTCGTGTGCTCTGGAGCATTCACAGGCAAATCTGATGCGAGACTTTGCAGTCCTTACATCGGTGTACAGCGACAGCAGAAAATTGGAAGAAATACAGGCGTACTTGGTTGCACATAAGAGGAAGTACGTGCAGCAAAGAATCTACCACTTATTTTTTGCACAGGGGCCTTAAAACGTGAATAAAATAGTACTTTTTGATACATTCATTTTTTTTGGACATGCGATAGTTCGGACTTATTTACATAACTTCACGTTATTCACACAACTTCACGTTATGTAAATAACGGTAACTTCTGGGGTTCCACAAGGATCTGTCCTCGGGCCTCTCCTCTTCTTACTATACATTAACGACTTACCTCTGCATGTATCTTGCAATATTCGCATGTTTGCAGGTGACTGCACGTTCACTAAGTAATTACTAACATGTCTGACCAGATCTCCCTTCAAGAGGATATTAACCGTTTGCAACAATGGCGCAACTGCTAGTTAATGACACTTAATCCAAATAAAAAAGTAGTGGTATTCTCCCGCCAACATAACCGACTAGCTTATTCATACACAATAAATAAAGTACACGTAGAAACTGCGCAGTCGTACAAATACCTTGGTGTTCCCTTACTAATGACTTGGATACTAACGTCATCTCATCTTCTAATAAATCTCTTGGTTTTCCGTCCAGGAGGGTCCATAATTGATCGGCGACGAATAGCAGCTAAGCTGGGGCGACGGGGACTGACGACGCTGAGGTGACAGCAAGTGAGCAGGACGACTGTCATCGACGGATACTTCAGAGGTATGAGGCATAAGGCAAGGAGAGTAATGGTGCGGGTCGGCATATAAGCGAGGAGACGGGGAAAGGAGCTCAAATACGAAGGACTACGTCCAGGAGGTGCGGCAGTCGCGAGCGATGTGGCCATTGCGGAGGGGCTATGGAAGCAAATGGACTTGCGTCCGGAGTTCTCCACTCGTTAGGGTTGCGGTATCTGGGAGGGGAATACAGATCGCTGTGGGGCATAGCTGTCTGCACCGGTCGGGCCTCAGGTCGGGAGACGGAGCAGGCAGCAAGAAAACCTAGGTTTGCAAATTCTTGCCACAAACTGCCTGAATGAGAGAGATCGCTGGGGCTGGTTGGTCAAGGGTGGGGTCAAGTGGGCGTGGATGGAACCGCGCAGGACGTGCAGCCTCGAGCTCAGGGCGAACAATATGTGTGACGTGCTCATTTAAGGGTGGCGAAGAGGTAAGGTCGACGCAAGACGACATTGCAGCAGTGTTTGGGAGACGGGAGAATCGTGGAATGATGCGGCAACTTTTGGAAAGCTCAAAGCAGCGGCATTCCTTAACAATGATGTCAATGGTGGACACAGTGTTGAAGACTCAACAAGTTGAACGTGTCGTCCGCGATCCCTTTGGGTACGTGGCCGACTTTATCAACCTCGGCCATTTTTTCGTCGACTTTTTGGCAAAGAGCGAGCACGTCTTGTATGTACGAGACATACGATTCAGTAGAAGACTGAACGCGGGATGCAAGCACTTTTTTAGCAGCCATCTGCCGACCGGTGGGATTTCCAAAAGAGGTCGCTGAGCTTCTCCTTGAAAGCATCCCAGCTAGAGATCTCGACCTCATGTGTTCGGAAACAGACACGAGGAGTTCTGCCCAAGTAGAATAGGACATTCGCTAGCATAATGGTAAGGTCCCAGTGGTTATTTCGGCTAATACACTCATACAGGCTGAGCCAGTCCTCAATGTCAACATTATCTTGGCCAGAGAATATGCTGTGATTGTAGGGATTAGTAACCGTCATGTACGTTGTTGCCGGGGTTGCAGGAGTAGGAGGAGACAAGGTGTCATCACCGGGAGCCATGGAGGAAAGCAGGACAGTGCGGCCGCTGCGGAGTTCCATGGCGAGGATGGGGAACGGCACCCTCCACCAAAATGTTACGCAAATGAAGGATTACGAAATGGAGACTATTTACAAGCTATATTTACAAAGGATAACTGCAGCGCTGGCCAGTTCAGCCGACAGCTTGAGAGCCAGAGAATCTTTGTCGTCTTCGTCAGGGCGCCCGCGTGCATCGTCCACAAGAAACACGCAATACGCATGTATCAAAATGTTTGAAACTTCGTCATTACTTATCGGTTTACTACCTGAGCATCTCCAAGTTTGCCACATTTCAGGATACAATATAATACTGCTTTTTACTGGGCTACTATTCAAAAAGTTTGTAAAAATGCACACCAGCCAATTTGCAATTACACTTGAACCTCATTATAACGAAGTTTACGGGAAAGCCAAAATTTTTTAATTTCATTACTTTGTTATACCAACTATTGCCATTTACTGCAGTATATGCTCAACTGTATGCACAACTTTAAAGATGCAAAAAATACTACAGCTCCGCGGCCTGCCAAACGGCTTACGCAGCCATGCCTGCAGTGAAAATTCAATAAAATAACAGCAAACAACTCTCCGGCGTGTGCAACACACAACTTTTTAGCATCCGATGTGACATCCGTTACAATTGCGTGCTTATGTTCCAATGTGATGGTCTTTTGAAGCTTCCGCTTTCTACTTGGTTCGCTCATTTTGTCGCGACACCTGTAAAGTATACAACCGACAAAGCTTGGCACATCGCTAGAAATGCACATGTATACGTGGACGTGTTTGGCCCTTGCAAGCAAAACATCTGATCCACCGCTTTCTTGCGGTGTGAGCTGTGTGAGCTCCGCTTTGGCTTGGCTTGGTGTGCCGGTCTCACGCAATCTCAGTGGTCATGCCTAGCTGCATTGTCAGCACAGTGAGGCATGTCGCAGTGAGAGAGAGAGAGAGAAGTGGAGGGCCCTGGTTTTTACCACGCCACGTGCAAGCATCATCGTCATGATTATCGATATGTGATGCAGCGCAGCTAGGCGTGGCCTCCAACGAGACCTTGGATGGTGTGCCTAGCTTCGCCAGCTACGTGCCAGTTAACTGCTGCGCTGAACGAGTGTGGAACCTGGCAGAAAGTGATATGCGAACATAGTTCATTGTACGCATTGGCAGAACAATTTTGCTTCTTTAAAATGAGGTTAAATAAGTGGACCTCTATGGGGATTTGAAGGGGAATAGCATTTATTTCATTACATTCATTATTTTGTTATAACAAGGTTCAAGTGCAGTGCATTATTCAAAAATAAAACAAACTGGCCTTATATTCGCATAAAATCAAAATTTTAGGAATTTCGTTAGACAGTACCAAGGAACAAGCTAAAAATGAAGTGCGCATCCCTTCCTCACTGTATCAAACAGCCTATCAAAAGTATACATTCAAAAAAAGACATTTCCTGCAGAAAAATGGAAAGAGCCCATCTCCCATTTAAGTGCCAAGAGCAACATTTGTGTTCTGCCAAGAGCAATGTTTGTGTTCTGAACGAGAACTATTACTGAAATTACTTCAAATTGTGTGTGGGCAACTGGAAACAAGACCACATTGACAAGGAAAGAAAAGAGCAATGAATATAGATTCCTGCCACTTGCCAGGCTAGAAGCCTGTTACGAGACTATCAGCTGGGCAATGTTTCCAATGCTTCCCTGTTTCAAAGCCTTTAATTGTAATTCATAGTCATACTTGTAATTCAGTCATAAACAATCGTCAAAGAAATAGCGAGCATAGGCACCTGCTGCAACGTCATTGCTGACATTTTCAAGCCGAAAAAAAAAGTGGGCACCTAGAAAGCCACAGGAGCGAGCAAACATGCCTGACAACATGCAGCCAAATTATTGGCTTGCATGTTCATGGCAGTGCAAAGTTATTTCCAGGTGATGCACTCCCAGCATCAGACTTTTTTTCCCTCCAGTGTTATAAAATGAGCACAAGAGTTTATTTTCTGTTACGCAGAAGAAAAGAAAATGACACTTCACTCTTGGTATCTGAGTTAATGAAGAATGCACTCTAGGTATCTGAGGAGAAAAAGTGGAGAATGTACGGGGAGGTCAATGATGTGGCGGAACAGAAACGCGGAAACGTACTGGTACATCAATAGCCCAGAAAGAATGAGTGTTTCAGTGGTTCTTAAGCTATTTGCTATTGGAACAAACAAAACTTATGTTTGTGCCTCTGACTGGTGCACTTGTGTTATACGAAATTGTAAATCAAATTAAAATGTGAAGTATCCAAGATATTTGAATTTCTTGTGGAACTGCTTGTATAAGAAAACACAGAAGCAATTGCACTGAATGGCCCATGTGCATCAATGGAGTCTGCATTTTGTTGAAAGCAATGAGAATGGGCAACAGCAGTTTCACAAAGCAGGAATTCGGAAAGAAAAAGCAAATGCGTACCTGTGTGAGCGCAGAGCACTCAACATACTTGACAGCTTTGAGCTCCTTTGCAAGCTTCTCTCCCTGCTCATTCGAGATCGGCTTCTGCTTGTTTTTAGCAAGCTTCTCGAGGGTAGCCGCATCATCTCGAAGGTCAATCTGGGTTCCCACCAACAGGAAAGGCGTCTTCTGGCAGTGATGTGTTATCTCAGGTACCCACTGCAAAGACAACCGCACTTTTTGCTTTGCGGCAGTGCTGGCTCAACCATGCCATTATTACCACCGGCTACTTGCACAAAGCATTCAGATTAATTTGCCCACAGTTAAAAAGCTTCATGTCGCTAAGTTACTCCAGAATGGATTACACGGTGAAAAAAAAGCAGGGTGTCTACCAAGTTGACATTTCCATCCAAATTCGCCGAGTTTTCTAGGTTTTCTCTGAGTGCCGTTGCAAAATTCCTTGAGTGATGCAGAACTATGTTTTATGTCAAAATGTGCTGAATCCATATCGCCCGATGCTGTCACTCTCTACTAAGCATATGAAAAAAATTAAATAAGAACGACTTAATTCAATCTGAATATTAAGAAGTAGTGTTTAGGTTATTCAAAAAGGCAATAGAAGGGAGGGGTTAGTTCAATGCACAGCAAATAAAATGTCTTCGAAAAAATGTGCAAATTGAGTTGGACATCCTCAAATACGAATAAAAAGGAGATGCATATAGAAGCAAATATTTTTGAATATAAGCTATTTCTATCAACTGATCACAAGCTCTGTGGTATGAGGCCTGAACTTTGTCACAATTGAGATTCTCTCTCAACAGCTCGTAAGTCAACCTCAACTGTCCTGACATACTATCAGCCCACACCTGACGCCTCAGGGTTATGTTTCACTGCTTTAAAGAGTTTATTTTGGTTTGGATGAGGGACACCTGCATCTCGGCATTAGCCAACACTGTGTTTTTTGAGCTCAAGCTCCTTTAAAACAGCAGCAGCACACTTCTTTTCCCATTCTTTCCTCAATGCGTAGGTCCTTTCTGTTCTTGTCCTCCTTCCGCCACTCGGTTGCCCACGGGCAATTTGAAGCAACTTCTTGGTCAGTTGCACAGTCCACATCCGATTTTTGAACTCCCTAGGGGCCACGAAAACGTCCGAAAAATCGGCATTCAAAAAATTAACGCATGTCATTTACTGCCCTTAAGAGCTCAAACCGCCCCAGGCACATTCAAAAACACTCTGAAGGCCTGTCAGTACACGTATTAGGCATATCGGTGCTCGTACTGTGACAGGAAATACCGGGCGAACGCGTGTATAATTAAGGAATACATACTGTGTCCCGTGGCAATAGCCCCTTCCCACGCTTGTTATGCTTTACTGCAATAATTTTGCGTATGCTTAAACAAGTAACACTCCTGTACAGAGGCGAAGCTGACTCTCAGGAACCGGAATTATGCAACGAACCGTGCTTTCCAAGCTTCTAGACCACAAAGGTGGAGTCCGTGCCATTGCTGACAACAGCATATTCTTTCAATGAAGCATATGGCCTCCAATGGCAAGAAGCTTAATAAAGCACGTCGAAGCAGCTACGTCTAGTGTTGCCGCAGTGGTGGCTACGGCGGCCAGCAGATCTGCGTGCGGAAGCACCGGTTCAAGACGGCGAGGTTAATTAATTAAAATTAAAATATGAGGTTTTACGTGCCAAAACCACTTTCTGATTATGAGGCACGCCGTAGTGGGGGACTCCGGAAATTTCGACCACCTGGGGTTCTTTAACGTGCACCTAAATCTAAGTACACGGGTGTTTTCGAATTTTGCCCCCATCGAAATGCGGCCGCCGTGGCCGGGATTCGATCCCGCGACCTCGTGCTCAGCAGCCCAACACCATAGCCACTGAGCAACCACGGCGGGTAAGACGGCGAGGTAATCAAAATGGCAGCGGTGGTGGCTTTGATTAATAGCGTTGCGGACCTGCAGTCACGGCAAAATGTCCGTAAAATCTTACGGCGAAAAGCTCTCGTATCCGAAATTTCAAACTTTCTGATACGTTGATCTATGGGGTACGTGGCGGTGCCGCGAAGCCATCCAAATTACCAGGAATCCGGAAAGTCGGTCGTTGACTGTACACTGGCAACTCCTCCATCCGATGACTGGGTGCCAGAGACGATTCATTACGATTCCTGTCTGTTACTCTAGTCAGCATTATCGCAACTTTCGACCATGTCAACAAAATTACAGCTAATTTTCCCTGATAGAGGCACACGTTCCCTGAGTTTTCCCCGAGTTTTTTCAGACAACTCAAAATCCCTGATAATTCCCGGTTTTCCCGGTTGGTAGACACCCTGAAAAGTAACATTTGCACAGAAGTGTCACTCGGCAACCTTGTATGTGGCAATTAGGTGTCACTTGCGCTACTAATCTACCCAGAAACAAGATGCTTTGTGGGAATGGTTTTTGTGTACCATAACAAACAAAACTGGAGGCAATGCCTTATTCAATTAATTATGCTCATTGGAATAAATAAATACCAGACTCCAGTGACTGAACAGTATTCAAGTTCTGGACACATTTAGAGACTTGCACATGACCTAGAGGAAAATCTTGCATTCCCGGACAAGAAGCTCACTGCACACTACAGTCATTGGCATACAGAACCACGCCTAGTTCATGAACCCACAGCGAGATGGCTTTTATCAATTCATGGGACAATTTAACATAGCTTTCAGCACAAATCATAATCAGCATTTTTCTTACATACAACAGCACTACATTGTTTTTGGTGCCAGTCAAAAAGGTGTCATCACCATGCCACTGTAGTGCCAGGCAAAAACAAAGTGAGCAATGTGCTAAAAAAGTGGTAATGTCCTTGCAACAAAGGCATTTTATACAACCACGATACAAATGTCATTCTACTCAAATACATGAGTGCTCACGCTTCGCGATATTGTAAGCAAAACAAATGCACACAAATTAAGCAGATCAAATTATTTAAGTCAATATATTCAGGGTGTCTACCAAGTCGGCATTTCCAAAGTCCCAGAGTATTCCAGGTTTTCCCCGAGTCCCTTTGCAAAATTCCTTAAGTGATGCAGAACTGTTTTATGTCAAGACGGGCCGAAACCATATCACCAGGTGCTGTCACTCTCTATAAGCATATGAAAAAACATTTTAAAAACGACTTAATCAAATTTGAATACTAAGGAGTAGTGTTTATGTTATTCAAAAAGAGAATAGAAGGGAGTGGTTAGTAAAATGCACAGCAAATAAAATGTCTTCTAAAAAAATTGCAAATCGAGTCCGACATTCTCAGATACGAATTAAAAGGAGTGCATACAGAAGCAAATATTTTCGAATATGAGCTATTTCTACCAATGCATAGCAAGCTCAGTGGTATGAGGCCCAAACTTTGTCACAATTGAGATTCTTTCTCAACAGCTTGTAAGTCAACTTCAACTGTCTTGACATACTTTCAGCCCGCGCACGACGCCTCAGTGTTGTGTTTCACTGCTTTAAAGAGTTTATTTTGGTTTGGATGAGGACACCTGCATCTCGGCATCAGCCAACACTTTGTTTTTTGAGCTCAAGCTCCTTCAAAACGGCGGCAGCATGCTTCCTTTCCTGTTCATTCCTCAACGCGTAGGTGCCTTCTGTTCTTGTCCTCCTCCTGCCACTTGTTCGCCCAACAAACCATTTGAAGCATCTTCTTGGTCAGTTGCACAGTCTACGTCCGATTTTTCAAACTCTCTAGGGGCCGTGAAAATGTCCGAAAAATCGGCCAGTTGGAAAAAATAAATGCATGTCATTTACTGCCCTTAAGGGCTCAAACCGCCACAGGCACATTCAAAAACGCTCTGAAGGCCTGTCGGTACACTTATTAGGCATATTGGTGCTCGTACTATGACAGGAGATACTGAGTGCACGTGTGTATAATTAAGAAATACATACTGTGTCCCGTGGCAATTGCCCCTTCTCACGCTTGTTATGCTTCACCGCAATACTTTTGCGTATGCTTCACCAAGTAAGTTTCTGTAAAGGGGGAAGCTGACTTTCGAGAACTGGCGTTATGCAGCGCGCAGTGCTTTCTGACCTTTGAAGCCAATCGCGAGGACCACAAAGGCGGAGTCGATGCATTTGCTGACAGAGGCGAATTCACTTAAGAAAAACAAGGCGCCCAACGGCAAGAAGCTTAATAGCGAACGTCTAAGCAGTTAGATCTAGCGTTGCCGCAGTGGTGGCTATGGCTTCCAGCAGATCTGCGTGCGAGAGTGCCGGTTCGAGGTGGCGAGGTACTCAAAAATGCAGCGGTGGTGGCTTCGATTAATGCCGTTTCGGACCTGCGGTCACGGAAAAAAGTCCGGAAAATCGGACGGCGAAGGGTTCTTGCGTGCGAAATTTCAGACGTTCTGATACAGTGATTCTATGGGGTACACAGTGGTGCCGCAAAACCGCATCAATTATCGGGAATTCCGAAAGTCGGTCGCTGACTGTGCATTGGCAACTCCTCCAGCCGATGAAAGGCCGTCAAAGACGATTCGTTACGATTGCTGTCTGTTACTCGAGCTAGCAATACCACAACGTTCGTTCGCTTTCAACAAAATTACAGCTAATTTTCCCTGATAGAAGCACAAATTCCCTGAATTTTTCCAGACTACTCAAAATCCCTGAGAATTCCCGGTTTTCCCGGTTCTCCAGGTTGGTAGACACCCTGGCTTTAGTACATGTGCTTAGTCCATGCTTCCTTCGACTTAGGTTAGTGCACCGTCCGTTTTCCCATTTTCTGTGTTTGCTCTATCAGCTTGGGAGTGTCGACTGCAAAGACATGCAGAGTTCATCACGATGCTGCAATTACCGTACTTACTCGCATAATGATCGCACTCGCGTAATGATCGCATCCCTAAATCTTGTGGTCAAAATTCAATTTTTTTTTTCTTTCCCGTGTAATGATCGCACCCTGAACTTGTCGCAGCGATATGTCGTTTGCCAAGTCTAGCTAATGATGATCGTGCTTACCATCTGTCAAATGCTACACGAATGACTCTTGAAGACATGCCAAATGGTCTGCACGCACCCAACATTCTTAAGCAGATGCCCCATTTCATTCCTTTCACCACTTTCCGCACTTCCATGAAAAAAAAAGCTACAACCAAACTTGCCTCGGCTTTATTATAAGTAGGCTTCATAGTGGTTTAGGTTCTACACTCGTGGGCACGCAACAAATCATGAGCGGCCATGATAGTGGCCCAGTTTACACTGATACGTTAGAAGTGTACCCTATTCATACGCCGATGCTTGCAACGCAGCTAAGATATTCGCCCACTCTTAGCGGAAACGTGCCGTATTAGGATAGCAGTGAAGACAAATGCCGCAGTTTCTGCAGCATACGCGCCCTTTGTGTCTATGTCACTGGCAGCTAAGTGTGGCCATCTCTGTTTCTGTCCCCTTAAAGTGGACATGGCTACATTATTGTCGCAAACTTGCCGATATTACTGATATTGTTCATTACTGAAACGGAAGAATCTGTTTCAATGCGCATAATGTACTCACAAGAAGAAAAATAATTGCGTTCGGCGCATTCGGCTTGCTCTGCCGGCCGCCATTTTTGTTTTGGTGTCCCGCACTGACAGCGGCAGCCGCCTGCTTGTCATCCTGGAGCGAATGCGGGATGAAAAAATAAAATGTTTCTTTTCATGGGAAATTTAACCCGCGTAAGGGGGTGAGCCATGCGCTTGCAATTCCTCGCGAATTATGGCTCATATGATAGACCGGAGCTCAATACTGTTTGCCAGGGGGTTGTCAGAAAAGTCCGGTTGCAAGCGGATTGATTGCACGGCGTCGAGGCACTGACAGACCGAGACGACGTCCGACACCGTCGACAGGTTTTGGGCGGCCAGTGCGTTAAAGGTAGTAGATCCTATACCCTCGAGAAGGTGTCGCACGCGGTCAGTTTCTGGCATGGCACTGTCGACACGGCGGCAAAGCGCGAGGATGTCCTCAATGTACGAGGTATATGACTCACCATAGTGCTGGACGCACTCAGACAGCTTCTTTTTTGCAACTTCCGAACGAACCGTGGGTGTGCCAAAAATCCGCCGTAGCAGCTCCCTGAAACACGACCAATCGTGCAAGTCCCTCTCGTGATTCAGGAACCATGTCTTGGCTACTTGAGAGACGCAAAATGGTACGTTGTTTAACCTCGATGTCTCGTTCCAGTTGTTGTATTCACTGACACGATCGTAGTTGTCGAGCCAGTCTTCAACGTCCTCACCAGGCAAGCCAGAGAAGATTTCAGGATCACGATACCGGTTGTTGGCAGGGCGGGAGTTGGGGTGGCTGGCACTTGAACCGAGATCGTGGACGCTGCGGTCTGGTCTTGCGACATGGCGGCCTCTTGGCGCAAGCAGCGTCCCATTGTTTCCTTTTGCTTGTGTTACATATTCTGATGACTGGAGCTTTGCAAAGCCAGACTTAACTTTGGTAATTTAATGCTTAAAGTGCATGGCGTGTATCGGTTACCAACGTAGCTCCAGGAGAGATCTTGAAGTGGATTGAGGTCGAAGGGATCTTAAAGCACCTCCACCACTTGAAATACCAGGGTCGAGACGACGCTTTTTTCCAAGAATGAAAAATGGCGTCGATGCAAAGACGAACACGAGCCGATGATTGATAATGACTTTGTACAGATGAAGATGAAGCCCGCATAAATGCTTACAATATATATATATATATATATATATATATATATACACACACAGTCAACGACTGAATTTTCGGACGCCCAAATTTTCGGACATGCCTGATATTTCGGACATCTTCGCGGCACCGCCACGAGCCCCACAGAATCAATGTATAAGGACATCTGAAGTTTCGGGCGCTCGAACCCCCCGCCGTCCAATTTTCCGGACTTTCCATGTCCGGAATTTCCATGGAATTTTCCATGTCTGGTGGCCGGGAATTGATGGTGACATCGCTAAGAACATTAAGGGTTGTGCTACATGCCAAGCTTACCAGTGTTCACCTCAATGCATTCAGCACACACCCAGACCATTTCCACAGGGGCCTTGTCAAGGCTTCACGTCGACATTGGGGGCCAATTTTTGGGACATGAATTTCTCATCATTGTTGACCTGAATACAAAACGGGTCGAAGTCTCCAGTGGTATCAACTTCAGCGAATGCTGTCATCACAGCATTGCAGACAGAATTTGCACAGCATGGACTGCCAGATCTCATCATGTCCGATAATGGACCCGCCTTTGCAAGTGAGAGCAATACTTGGATTCCTGACATTGAATGGGATACGTTGCATGCTTGTACCGCCCTACCATCCAGCTTCCACTGGTGCGGCAGAGCGTGCGAGTTTATTCACAGTTTTGCTGCTGTGTTTTTCACCGTCAACTTGCTTTACACTCCAAGCTCAATAGCAGTGAATACAGTTGGCGATTCGCGAAATCTGATCTACCGGTCAAGCACGTCTGCTTTTATACATGAGTCAGTGAAAGTTCCAGAGTAATCACCGGTGCCGGCGTGTCTTCCAGAAAGTACTACACGATTCCTGTCGCACATGCAATCAGATTAAACGAGCTTCAGTGACAAGAGACAACAGATAGAATCATCGATAACATTCGGGAAACTTCTGATACATGCAGGCACGTCCTGCGCTGAGCGATAACTGTAAGTTGTCGGTGGGTTAAATGCAGTCCCCAAGAAAAGGATACATAAGTACATGTGTCAATATTATGCGTGAAAGTTTCATCCAGCTATCCTTATTAACGAAAAAGGGTTTCCAAGGAGCATCTTTCCTTAAGCCCTTTAAGGGTCAAAGACAAATATACGGTGCCACAAAAGAGTCCCACATGGTTGATGCCATATATTTACAACACCGTCGCTATGTTTGAAACATGCACCAATTTTTCAACTTTCTGTTGCCCATCAAGTGCTGCCACCCTGTGCGAATACAAGAAAAAAGAATTTTCGCTCCATAGTCCCTTGGCTATAATTCCACTGCTTGTTTACGCCGGCGTTTCAGCAAACACTCACGCCTTCGAGCATGTGCGGACGAGTGACGGTTAGTTTTGGCTTTGTCTTGCGGGCTGTTTCCGTTTGCAATGCTCACAACACCTTATGTTTATCAGGTTTATTTCACCAAAGGTCACCACTAAATGCTCAATCGTTTATTGCTCCCAGGGGTGCGATTACATTCTGTTCATAGGCGGGTGCTGGCATTACAAATGATGCCAGCATATACGAATGATGCTGCGATGCCTCCATTTCTTTACTTGAGACTCGCGAAAACTGATTGCCCCTTGTTGACGATGGGATGAAGGATTTCTGCAAGTTTGCCTCATTTGTTTTTCTGATGGGCACACAACCATCAGAGTTTTCTTGGGTGTGCTCACATACACAGTTCGATTACACTGTGGATGTGCGTATCAGTTGCTCGTCTGCGAGTCGACCAACGGTTCCTTTGATGAGGACAACTGCCAAAGTGCCAAATTTAAATATATTTATTCCAGTGTATGTACTATTTTCTTTTTAGTATAAGTATTTATGCAAGCCCATCTGTATTCATGAATAATCAATGTATGTTTACCTACGGAAAATATTTGTCACTTTATGGCCACATCAAAAAAAACTGCAGTAAGTTTTTTTTTAGATAGGTCACTCTGAAGATTTTATATCTGCAATAAAAAAAATCAACAAAGCGGGGGTCTTAAGTGGCAAAAAAAAATTTAGCCTCACAGGGTTAAGGGAAATAGCATTACTGTTCTGCAAACAAACTTTTTTGGAGAGTTAGTTTTAGTATAGCATGATAGCGTTCCCATCCTCGGAGCGCTATTCAAAAGCTTTAAATTTCACATACGTGGTGCACATAAGTGATTTTATCTCGTATTTGCCAAGCTTTGCGTGTGCATGCAAAATGTGCAAGCAGCAGCACAATGACACCCAGGAGAGCATACATGTTGTGTTGCGAGCCATAGCCTTTTATGTCGCTAGCCACAGCCTCCTACAGTCGACTCCCGATAATTCGAAGCCGCTTAATTGGAATTTTCGGTTAATTAGAAGTGAAGTGCTGGTCCCGTCAGCTTTGCATGTAATCCTATGGAAGAAATCGCTCGATAATTCGAAGCCCTCATCCAGTAATATTGTTTAATTATGGAAGAAATCGCTCGATAATTCGAAGTCCTCATCCAGTAATATTGTTTACTTGGAAGTTATTTTCAGCCAGGATCCTCGAGGTGACCGTCATTCTTTGGTAGAATGTGCAATTTTTCAAGTGCTGCAACAGCTCCGTGCTGGTGTCATCGCCACCGCAGCCGCCCGCAACGCCATTCTTCTTGGAGCGGCGCGATTATTCATTGCTACGGCTGCCGTGGCCTCGGCGATCAACTACGGCGGGAGGCGAAGGGGCTCGGAGCCCACGCGCAGCTGCCGCGCATGGCCGGAGCTGATCGCGGAGGCCACGCGGGTGCCATAGGTGCACGCAGCGATGCATACTGGCAGTGGCGAGATTGTGCGAGATTAGTCTTGCAGCGTGCGCAGCGTATGTAAAGGCGTGTGTTGGTCGAGCGCCTTTGTGCAGGTAGCTCGTTGGCTAGGTTGTTCCACGGGTGATCCTACGCTTCGGAATTGACTGTACCCAGTCGCACAGTTTATAGCCATGGCAAACCGTGGCTCTTATCGCACGCTCGACCTGGCAATGAAAGTCGAGGTTTTGAAGGAAGTTGAGAAGGGAGGTGCCGCCAAAAAAGACATAGCGCGGAAGTACGGGATCAAGCCGAACACGCCTTTAAACTACATCAAGAACAAGCGCACAATAATGGATGCATTTGAGAACGACAGGTTCAAGACTTCTCGGAAGCGAATGCGCACCGGCGCTTACCCAGAGTTGGAGAAGGCTCTGCTGGTTTGGATTAGGGAGGCCAGGAGCAACAAACTTCCTCTCAGCGGAGACATCGTTGCGATGAAAGCCCAAACGCTTGCAGCAATGTTGGGGATCGATGACTTCGTTTCGTCAGATGGATGGCTGATGCGCTTTAAAGATCGCCATGACCTGGTATTCAAGAGCGTGTGTGGTGAAAAGGCGTCCGTTAACCAGGAAACATGCGCCACATGGAAGGACGGAAAGCTGCGTGAATATCTCGCCGAATACAGACCGGAAGACATCTTCAATGCAAATGAGACTGCACCCTTCTATCGGCTTCTACCAGAGAAGACCCTGACATTCAAGGACGACGACTGTGCTGGGGCCAAACGCAGCAAGGAGAGAGTGTCGGTGCTGATCGTGGCAAACATAACTGGTACGGAACGATGTCGCTTACTTGTGATCGGGAAAGCCGCGAAGCAGAGATGTTTTAAAGGCGTGAAGACGCTGCCTGTGGACTATGAGGCCAACAAAAAAGCGTGGATGACGGCCGAAATCTTGAAGAGCTGGATAAGCAAATTGGACCGCAAGTTTGCTTCTTCAAACCGCAAGGTATTATTCCTTGTCGATCACTGCAATGCTCACGTGAATGTGCCAGCCTTGAGTGCAATACGCCTCGCATTTTTGCCTGCAAACACAACGGCTGTTTTGCAGCCAATGGACCAAGGCATCACCAAGAATGTTAAAGTCCTGTACAGGCGGCACCTCCTCGAGCGCATGATTTTGTGTATGGATAACTCCGCAAAATACGAGGTGAGCCTGCTCAGTGCCATCCACATGTTAGCGCGAGCATGGGATCGTGTGAAGCAAGAAAAAATCGCAAACTGCTTCAGGGCTTGCGGTTTTCTGGCAGCTTCTTCAGAGGATGCCTCTGAAATTTCAGCGGAGGAAGCGTCCACAAGCGAGCTTGACAGCAATGATTTTGGTGATGCTCTCGGGGACGTCAATTTTGAAGATTACGTCGCCGTAGACAAGGCGGTCGAAACATGCGGTGCGCTGACGGATAGCGAAATTGTAGAGATTATTCGGCCCCAGGAAGCGACCCAGGAAAGCGACGATGACGTTGAAGGCGAGCCGCAACCTAAGGCTGCCGTTTGTAGCTGTGGGCCTTGCTCTCGCGGAGCGCTTCTTTGCCGCTAAAGGTAACGTGGAAGAAGCGTTCCGCCACATCTACAGCCTGCAGAACTTGCTTTCAGCAGCGCGATTCGGCAAGCAGAAGCAGAGCAAGATGACCGACTATTTTTCTTAGAGAAAATACTCGATTTAGCCACAAATAAAGTGCTGTTTTTGTGTTTTGTGCTTAATTGGAAGTTCATTTAATTCGAAGTTTTTTGCGGTCCCCGTGAACTTCGTATTAAGGGGAGACGACTGTATATACTTTTCATGCCTCATCATCATCATCATCATCAATCAGCCTGGTTACGCCCACTGCAGGGCAAAGACCCCTCCCATACTTCTCTAACTACCCCAGTCATGTACTAATTGTGGCCATGTTGCCCCTGCAAACTTCTTAATGTCATCTGCCCACCTAACTTTCTGCCGCCCCCTGCTACGCTTCCCTTCCCTTGGAATCCAGTCCGTAACCCTTAACCCTTTCGCTGTCGGACCTTTCTGGCCGTGACGCACCCCCAGTGTTGGCTTGGTTTCAGGGAGCGAGCATAACAGGGAATGAACATAGCAATTTATTTTTGATTATGATTGGTATACGAATAACATAGTCAATGCAATATGCACATTTTAATGTTCTGCAGCTGTTATTAGTAAACATCATCATCATCATCATCAGCCTGACTAGAACATCCGTTCAACATCCGAATCTGACGATGCGGAACTCATCTCTTCGTCGCGTTAGACGCTGTCCGAGTCCAAATCCGAGCTCGGCTCGTATTCTGAATCGTAAGAGCCACCGCTCCAATGAACAGACGAAGGTCTCAAGCTGCTCAGCTATCCGAAAGTAACCGCGCGCAGGGAGGATGCGCTTTCAGTCGCCCGCGCAACGGAGATAAATGGGACGTTGTGTGATCAAGAAGAGGGAGATGGAAAAAGGCTAAAACAAAGTTCGAAGGGCTTTACGTTTACTGCTGCAAGTCGGAAGCGAGGGTGCGGCGAGAGAGCGAAAGCAGCAATCGAGTCACTCTTTTCGGAGAGGCAACGGCGGCGCGTGCGCCTGAACTTGACGCGCCGTAGCAGACACACCAACAGAAGAAAATAAAAACCTTCAAACCGGCGGAGATGGCAGAACAACCCTTGAACCCATAACCACACGCGCGCGACGCATGATCCAGCGAACGCGGAGCCACCGCACCACTCGGCAAAAAGAGAGGGGGGCGTGGCAGTCGCACCGTACTCTTCAATACGTCTACTAACACAGGCCGGGGCGAAAATACGAACTTGTAGGAAGAGTCAACAGATGGCGTGGCCAAGTCCGGGAGCGCCAGCTTTGCGCTCAGGCACGAAATTTTGAATGCGCGATAGAGAACGTACCGGTACGTCAGTGACACTGTGGGGGGGAAGCGCGATGACGTACCGGTACGTCAGTGACAGCGAAAGGGTTAATGACCATCGGTTATCTTCCCTTCTCATTACATGTCCTGCCCATGCCCATTTCTTTTTCTTGATTTCAACTAAGATGTCATTAACCCGTGTTTGTTCCCTCACCCAATCTGCTCTTTTCTTATCCCTTAACGTTACACCCATCATTCTTCTTTCCATAACTCATTGCGTCGTCCTCAATTTAAGCAGAACCCTTTTCGACAGCCTCCAGGTTTCTGCCCCATACGTGAGTACTGGTAAGAAACAGCTGTTATACACTTTTCTCTTGAGGGATAGTGGCAACCTGCTGTTCATGATTTCAGAATGCCTGCCAAATGCACCCCAGCCCATTCTTATTCTTCTGGTTATTTCAGTCTCATGATCCGGATCCGTGGTCACTACCTGCCCTAAGTAGATGCATTCCCTTACCACTTCCAGTGCCTCGCTACCTATCGTAAACTGCTATTCTCTTCCGAGACTGTTAAACACTACTTTAGTTTTCTGCAGATTAATTTTGAGACCCACCCTTCGGCTTTGCCTCTCCAGGTCAGTGAGCATGCATTGCAATTGGTCTCCTGAGGTACTAAGCAAGGCAATATCAGCAAATCGCAAGGTGCTAAGGTATTCTCCATCAACTTTTATCCCCAATTCTTCCCACTCCAAGTCTCTGAATACCTCCTGTAAACACGCTGCGAATAGCATTGCAGAGATCATATCTCCCTGTCTGACGCCTTTCTTTATTGGGATTTTGCTGCTTTCTTTATGGAGGACTGCGGTGGCTGTGGAGCCGCTATAGATATCTTTCAGTATTTTTACATACGGCTCATCACACCCCGATTCCGTAATGCATCCATGACTGCTGAGGTTTCGACTGAATCAAACGCTTTTTCGTAATCAATGAAAGCTATATATAAGGGTTGGTTATAATCCGCACATTTCTCTATCACCTGATTGATAGTGTGAATATGGTCTATTGTTGAGTACCGTATATTGCGGAATATAGGTCAAGGTTTTTTCCAAAAAAATATTACTAAAAGTTCACCCGTCGACTTATATACGGGCCCTTGACACAACATGAATAGTCGTCTGGCAACATGTAGGAGCGCAGACCTTTCGGCATCCGCATCGTTATCGCCTCCTTGGTGACCGACGCGGCCCAACTCGCGGGCGCCGCGCGGTTCTTTATTCTATGGCGCGGTGCACCCGGAGCTCGAAGACGGTGGCAGATTTCGTCCGCGAGCATCGTGCCAGATCTTTGCCAGTGACAGCAGAACTCATCCGCATCAAAGCTATTGAGATCGCCCGAGAATCTGGACTGCCCAAGAAACAATTCAAGGGCTCCATTTATTGGGTTCGTCGCTTCATGCGACGCAAAGGATTCGCACTTCGACGGCGCACATCAATCTGCCAGAAGCTGCCCGAGGCATACGAGGACAAGCTGGTCGAATTCCAGCGCTATGTTATCCGTCTCCGGTAGCAGCATGGCTACATGTTGGGACAGATCGGCAACGCGGATGAAACGCCGGTGTGGTTCGACATGCCGTCGCCCACCACAGTGTGCGAACGCGGCGCAAAAGAAGTCAAGCTTCTTTCTACGGGGAATGAGCATTCGCGCTTCACGGTGATGCTTGCGTGTACTGCAGACGGCAGAAATATATAATATTCAAGAGGAAGACACTGCCGAAAGAGGCTTTCCCGCGGGATGTCGTTCGCGTGAATGAAAAGGGCTATATGGACAAGGCCCTCATGGTCAATTGGATTAAGACGGTCTGGAATCGGCGACCCGGGGCACTCCTGCGGTGTCCGAGCATGCTCGTCTTGGATGCCTTTCGCGGGCACTTGACCGCAGGTGTGAAGCAGGCACTCCGCGACGGGAGGACGGAACTCGCCGTCATTCCGGGAGGCATGACGTCAACACTTCAGCCACTGGACGACGTGCTCAACAAGCCCTTTAAAGACCGCGTCCGTGAACAATATAATCAGTGGATGGCCGGTGACAACCAGACGACCCCAACCGGCCGGCTGCGCAGGCTGCCTCTCGCCACTGTGGCCACATGGGTGTCGCAGGCTTGGCGCTCGCTGCCCGACGATATGGTGGTGCGGGCATTCAAGAAGTGTTGCATTAGCAACTCCTTGGACGGCACGGAGGATGACATGTTGTGGGACGCAGCCAGTGAAAAGCAGTCATCTTCGGACGAGAGTTCAGACAGCTCAAACGAATGAGCAGGTGACGAGTCTGGCGGCACCACTAAATAAAACGAAGTTTTGTGCCTTATAATTTTTATGTTCGACTTCTTTGCTTCAATGTAAGCGGATCGACCTATATTCCGCCTCGACCTATATTCCGCATTACACGGTAGCCTTTACGGAATCCCGCCTGGTCCTTTGGTTGACAGAAGTCTAAGGCGTTTCCGATTCTATTTGCGATAACTTTAGTAAATACTTTGTAGGCAACGGACAGTAAGCTGATCAGTCTATAATTTTTCAAGTCATTGGCATTCGCTGTCTTATGGATTAAGATTATGTTAGCGTTCTTCCAAGATTCCGGCACGCTCGAGGTCATGAGGCATTGTGTATATAGGGTGGCCAGTCTTTCTAGAACAATGTTCCCACCATCCTTCAACGAATCTGCTGTTACCTGATCCTCCCGAGCTGCCTTCCCCGTTTGCATAGCTCCCAAGGCGTTCTTTACTTCTTCCGGCGTTACTTGTGGGATTTCAAATTCCTCTTGACTATCCTCTCTCGCATTATCGTCGTGAGTGCTACTGGTACTGTATAAATCTCTATAGCACTCCTCAGCCACTTGAACTATCTCATCCATATTGTAACGATACTGCCAGCTTTGTCTCTTAACACATATATCTGATTCTTGCCTATTCCTAGTTTCTTCTTCACTGCTTTTAGGCTTCCTCCGTTCCTGAGAACATGTTCAATTCTATCCATATTGTAGTTCCTTATGTCAGCTGTCTTACACAGGCCGCCATTGGAATCTGGAATCAGAACCTGGCAACTTTTAACGTTAGAACGTTATCTAGTGAGGCGAGTCTAGCAGTGTCATTGGAGGAATTAGAGGGTAGTAAATTGGATGTAGTAGGGCTCAGTGAGGTTAGGAGGACAAAAGAAACATATATAGCGCTAAAAAGCGAGCACGTACTGTGCTACCGGGGCTTAGCGGAGAGACGAGAACTAGGAGTCTGTTTCCTGATTAATAAGGATATAGCTGGTAACATACAGGAATTCTATAGCATTAACGAGAGGGTGGCAGGCCTTGTTGTGAAACTCAATAAGAGGTACCGTATTTACACGATTGTAAGTCGACCCCTTTTTTTAAATTTTAAAGTCTGAAGTTGGAGGGTCGACTTACAATCGAAACCAAAACATGGCCCCGCCAAAGAAAGCGATACCAACGGGAGCTACAATGTAGTTACAATTTTATGTTTGCTCTATGGCCCTACCCATATCTTTTCGCTATCCCGCGTGTTTGTTCGCTTTTCGGAAGGGTTTTTCAACATTTTTGAGAGTTTTACAGCGCATGCAACACTCATGGGGGGGTGTCGATAGCTGATGGAAGCGCCGCTCGTCCCATTTGCGGCAGCACCCTCAGAACGGCGGCGCTTGCGGGGAGTATCGGTAGTTCATGGAAGAGCAGACACCGCTTGCGGGTTTCTCTTTCTCTGTTTAAAGGCATTGGTATTGGCTAGACGCGTTCCACTTGACTGCCGGCTATGTGCTACTTCTCTGCTTCCCCAGTCGTCATGAGTGCTCAAGGCCCACTAATTGCTCGGGACCCATTCACAGCAGCGTTCAAGAGGGCTGCCATCCTTTACGCCGAAGAAACAAATCACTACGCAGCGGGCCGCAATTTCGATGTTTCTAAACGGGTGGTGCGAGAGTGGCGACTGCAGCGAAGCGAAATTTTTACTTGTGACGGCAGGTGAGAAATTTCCCACGCGCCGAAGTCCGGACGCTTTCCGGAGCTGTAGGCTAAGCTTGCGGTGTACGTCGCTGAAATGCGTGATCGGTCCCTGCCAGTGAAGTGCGACATGGTCATGAAACAAGCCCAGACCTTCACCTTAATTTTAAGGTTCTGCTCCGCCGTGAGTGCAAGTGGCTGGCGGCAGAAGACTGCGAAATTACACCAACCGGACCTGTCAAAAAAGCCTCCCTGACGGCTGCGTATGGGTGCATTTGGCGTGGGCTGGTGTTCTGCAAGGTGTTTGCCAAATTTGAAATTTCGCTGGACAACGACGCGCTGTGGGACCGCAGCAACGATGACGATGGCAGCACTAGTAAAGACGAGTAGTCCAGTGACCATGTCAGCTACTAATAAATTTTCGTTATCGAATGCGCCCTCTGGTATGTTCTCTTATTTCTTTTCTTTTTCGGTCACGCGATATGGGGGGGTCGACTTACATTCGAGTCAACTTACAATCGTGTAAATACGGTACAAATTGAAGGTAGTACAGGTCTATGCCCCTACATCCAGTCATGATGACCAGGAAGTCTAAAGCTTTTATGAAGACGGGGAATCGGCGATGGGTAAAGTCAAAACAAAATACACTATGCTGATGGGCGACTTCAATGCCAAGGTAGGCAAGAAGCAGGCTGGAGACAAGGCAGTGGGGGAATATGGCATAGGCACTAGGAATAGCAGGGGAGAGTTATTAGTAGAGTTTGCGGAACAGAATAATATGCGGATAATGAATACCTTCTTCCGCAAACGAGATAGCCGAAAGTGGACGTGGAGGAGCCCGAACCGCGAAACTAGAAATGAAATAGACCTCATACTCTGCGCTAACTCTGGCATCATACAAGATGTGGACGTGCTCGGCAAGGTGCGCTGCAGTGACCATAGGATGGTAAGAAGTCGAATTAGCCTAGACTTGAAGAGGGAACGGAAGAAACTGGTACATCAGAAGCCAATCAATGAGTTAGCGGTAAGAGGAAAACTAGAGGAATTCCGGATCAAGCTACAGAACAGGTATTCAGCTTTAACTCAGGAAGAGGACCTTAGTGTTGAAGTAACGAACGACAATCTTATGGGCACCATTTAGGAGTGTGCAATAGAAGTCGGTGGTGACTCCGTTAGACAGGATACCAGTAAGCTATCGCAGGAGACGAAAGATCTGATCAAGAAACGCCAATGTATGAAAGCCTCTAACCCTACAGCTAGAATAGAAATGGCAGAACTTTCAACTTTCTTTCATGTCTGCCAATCAGCAAATCAGCCCATGCCAGCAGTCATACCTAGCTTTCAAACTTGCCGATAGGTGACACTGCCATCCCAGACTCAAAGCATTCAAAATGAGAAGCAATCTCAAAAAGCCCGCAAAGTTATCTATAATACTCATCAAAGCGGCACGAGACTAAGCAAAAGTCATTTTACATAGTCATTTCCATTGAAAAAGGTTCATTCTACACAACAATGCCAAATTCAATTTGAAGCAGTGCACGGTATCCCCGCCATGTCACCACACTATTTTGCCGAACTATGCAAAACCAGTAACAAATCTGAAAAATCGTGTGCATATGTTTAACACTATGGGCCATTTAGTGTTCTGTGCAGGTGCATTTCAAATCCACTATTCTACTAAAACTGTCCATTATTCCATTTATGCCTCTGGTGGGCCGGTAACTCTAACAATTGCCCTTTAACTCTGTAGAATGTGTTCTTGATTACTTATAAATGCAGTATTTTAATGCTACATTCTTTCTGTGGTGCATGTCTTTTCAAATAGGCATGCTTTCAGTCTACAGATAAGATTCCAAAATTCAAGGGACAAAAGCCATACTATCTACAATAGCTGTCAGTTGGGCATGTTGGTAAACGTTCATGATGGAAAAAAAAAACCATACTATCTACAATAGCTGTCAGTTGGGTGTGTTGGTAAACGTTCATGATGGAAAAAGCGCTACTGAAAAGGAGACTTGCCAAGAACCATACTATCATTTTGGGACATGTCCTTTTCAATGGCACCACAATTTCAAGACGTGGTGGACATTGTTATGAAAAGGACCCATGCATGAAAAAAAGAAGGTCCGCACACAATATAAAGAGTGCTCACTAGCCTGGCTAGACTTGAGTGTAGAGCCTTTTTTCCACCCTCTCTAGAATCCCATGTTTAGTGGTTGTGCACAGATTGCAACAAACAAGCCCACTCACCTTTTCTCTGACGTTTTCAAAAGAGGAAGGTGAAACGACGGAGAAGCAGACCAGAAAAACATCTGTTTGTGGATAGCTGAGCGGCCGTAGCCGGTCATAATCCTCCTGGCCAGCTGTGTCAAAAAGTCCTAGGGTGTATGGCTCGCCACCAATCATTACAGTCACCGCATAATTATCAAACACCTGAAAAAGGTGGATGTCACCAATCGGTGAAGGGCTCGCACAATGGCATCAGGCTAAAACTGGAGTGTTTACATACAGGCACTCAAGTCTGGCTCTGAGAGGCTACGGATAGTTTACTCTGCTACAAAAAACATAGAAAAATGATACCAGTTCAAGCTAGACATGTACTATTTTATTCTCACCAACTCCAATAAAAAACATACACATGAGGCTTGGATGAGCAACAATACATGCCAGCAGATTAGAGAATTAAATTGCCTTTTTGATTTATGTGACTAAGGTTATTTGTTCACAACTGCTACAATATTTTTCACAGGTTTATTACAATTAAAATCGGTTAGGTTATAAAATTTCTCAGCGATATGCAGCTTGGGAAAAAAACTGGGGAGGTTTGGGCATTTGTGAACCGCTATTCTAGTGCGTTTTTCTTTTTTCACAAAGAGAAAACATTGTAAGGGGCTAATGTAACATGACTGCATACTAAATTTCGCAAAGCTCTCTCAATGTGCCGCAAACCAGAAAATTCTCCTTGACCTATGAAAAGTAAAGCTGACACTCCATAACATTGCTTTTCCTAGCGAAGCATTACCATTTTTTTTTAAGAGAGGAGCGCTGCTCAAGCTTACTTAACTTCAAAGGGCACTGCTCATACTAGAGATGTACGTCGTGGTTCCATTAAAAACAGTAAACTTTTTACACGTCAATTATAAGCCACTTTATGCAGTCAGTCACAAACTATGGTACATGACCGTTACCACGACCGCTGCTTCTTTTTACCTGCCGCATGTGTCATTCATCTGATAGCCACAACTGAGCCAAAATCAGACTAGCCACGGGGAAGCGTTACTCACCGTTGGGACGTATTCTGATGGAAACTTGTTTGTTGTGTACGAAATCAGCAAACATGTTTTACCAACAGCACCGTCACCTACCACAACACACTTGATGGTTTGCATTTTTCGCCACTGTCCCTGAAACAGGAGCGAATAATTTATACTGCGTGCCACAAGGCAAACGGTCAATGCGTTGTCCAAACCTGGAAAGTTGCCTCTTTCCAAGGTGGAGGAGGAGGAGGGGTTCAAGTCGCAATCACTGCAAAAAAAGAAAAAAGAAATAAGCGAGAAACAAACGCTCCAATTACGCGCACAACAGTATGAATAATCTCATCGGCAGCAAACAAGTGCTCCAAACGAAAGACGAAAACGTCAACCGCGGACGTATGCCAGCACACCTCCGCACAGAGTGGGCGACACTCTCGAAGAAATAACACCAGCATGTGTCCTGCTACGAGGTGCGAATAAGGTCGCATCCGCTACGGGAAAAGCTCGCAATCATCCACTCCTCCTGTCACGCTTAATGGCAGCATTTGTCCGAGGCGGAACGGCTACACAGCCCCAGAACGCCGCTGCCCACAACGTCTGTTCGGATTCTGGATCGACCTCACGCACGGCAGAATCTTCGGGGTTTATGCAGTTTGCAGCTTTTCGACAAACTAGCAGGTAATTTTAGGCCTAATAGGACAACTCTTATGAAGCGCACTTCTACGGCACACCGCCATCTTGTCAGCTTTGTCAATAACGGCAAAGGAAACTTGACAATGTTTGGTAGCAATTTGCTGCTGCTAACAACGCCTGCAAGCGCGCTCTGTTAACAAATCTGTGAGCCAAATGCATAAAGAAACCCACCTTCGGGAGAGATAGCCGATTTATTTCTCGCCCGGCCTCCACAAACTCGCCGTACTGGGCGTAACTAGTGGATAGGCGTCACATCCGCTTCCTGTGTTCACGAGACAAGTTCCACCAGTGGTTCCACCAATGTTAAAAGCGAAAATATTATCTACAAACACTTATTACCTACACATTAAAGCCACACAGCGCCTACAGCTACTCAATTTTCCACTTCTATAACGGTTACTTTGTATAAAGATGATTGGTCTACCGGCAGCCGCAATGGTAGCGACAGTGCGCGGGAATTCGAACCCTGTGAGCTCGCACGGTTGGCAGTTGAAAAGCGGTTTAGTGCTTGGTTCAATGCTTTTCTACTTGAACACGTCATCGTAAACTGCTTATGACTATATCGTCGATGCAGAAAATATATCGGTTGCTTCGGGCTACTCGACTTCGCGAGAGGTTGTACGCTCATGCTCGTAGTACATATTCGCAGCCATTAAAACATTGTATTGTAAGGTTGGACCTGCAAATCCTTTAGTTCACAATTAATAATAGCGCTACAGCAAAGAAAGACTCCAAATGCATATGAGACATCATTTATTCCTCCGTTTGCTTAAATTGCCACATTAAGACAAATTAAAGGTTTCTTTAATTTGTGAAATCATTTTCAGCGCATAGAACTGTTGGCAATCAAACGGAAGCAGTTGCAACTCTTTTGTTGCTCTTTGCACCGAAGCGAGGGCTTTGGCAGCAGGAATCAAGTCCTTGTTCCCATAGGGATCATTCTTGTCATACAAACTTGCATCCAGGTTCCTCCAGAATACATTTACAGCAATTCCGAAGTCCAGAGCAGTCATGTTATGAAACCACAATGCTGTAATGAAATAGGCACAAATAAAGAATGATAGCATGAGCTTATTCACAACAAAGATTACCTGGTATGAATAATATGTCACCAGAATTCAGTGTAGCTTCATAGCGTGTAGCTTTTTGAAACTTGGGGAACTTTTCTAGGTCTGGACACTCTACATCCAAAACACGAGATTTGTCACCTGGAAAATATATGCAAAATATGAAATATCACACAGCTTGGCATGATAAAAACTTAACAACACAAACAGGCTCTGTGATCAACTTATGCAACTTGCCTTGTATGTAAAGATACTCAAAGTCATTTGGGTGGAACAGTACAGCCTTCTTTTTGCCTTTAACTTGAATTAGAAAATTGTCCATTACCTGCAAAAACGAAAAAATAAAAGCTTTCATTTCTGCAACACACTGAGCCTAAATTGAAACTGCATGCATAATAACTTAATCTAGCATAGCAGGCCCCATTTGCAGGTTCAGACTGGCAGCTGTGTTCAACAGCATGGCTCACTGTCAATGGGTAGCCACCCACACTGCGACAGTGGCGGATCCGGGGGGGGGGGGGGCACTCCCAAGGCCACTAACTAATCCATCCCGCACCCGTTCCACCTCCCTCAACAGCGATTTTTTGGCACGTGGAATTTTTTAAGCCACTGAGCCGCTGCGGTGTCCAACGCTGACCGTAGCGAGCAAAGCACCCCTCACTTCTACCTTTTGTTAGGCACGAAACTGGCTAACGCAACCACCGCCTTTGTGGAAGCGAGCTAATCGCTTCCTCCCCACCTCTAATTTTGCCTCTTCAGAGAGTAGGCTGTTTAAATAAGCAGGGCCATCAGCGCGGCAGCAAGAAGGGAGGCTTCCCTTCTCCCTCCTTGACTCGGAGACACATGCTCGCTTACTCCGCACAGCTATGTTAGGAGTCCATACCGGTATGAGTCACCTTTCAGTATCAATAGATATGGAAACCATTCAGTGTCATTCAAACTCGCGCCTTTCATCGCACAGAATGTGCTTTACTCATGCTCCAAAAGAGGGCAGCACAAGTCACCTTCCAGCACCTGATATACTACTAAGTTTTTTTCTTCCTCCTCCATATAAAACATACAAACTGGCGACGACCAACTCGCACAGCGCATGTTGACCAATGCGTAAGCTTTTCCAATTTTCGCAATATTTCTTGTATGTGGAACACAGCAGGTAAAGTTTATGGCACTGTTCTTTGTGAATCACTAAGCAAAGTTCCAACATGCTAAAAGCCAAAATCAGACGTCTTCAAAGCTTATCCATGTTTGTGCACAGAAGTTGTGAACATAGAGCACTCGGTGCCCCGTTTGTGGACATAAGTTGTAGGTGTGTAGATTCCGTGCATCTTGTTCCGTGTTTCACGGATTTCCTCCCCAGATGTGTTAGTGCTTGATTTTTTTTATATACACTGGGAAAGGTACAGTCCTTGCTGATGACATGAAAGCCAGTGGCCTAGGCGGAGCGGTGTTAATATAGCTTGTGGAGACAACTACGCAGCAGTAGCATATTTTCACAAATCAATATTTTACTGCATTGAAGATTTTTGATTGCTTACTACAAGAGAAAAAAGTTCATGCGTGGAAGAGTAAATCCAAACTGCAATGAGGGTACTGCTGTAAGCCTTCCCAATGAACAGCAAAGTAAGCCGTGGAGAACTGACCTCCCTCATGTGTGAGAACAGAAATGTGTGTCTGGTCAAATCGAAAGAAAACAAAGGCGTAAATTCCTTTTCCAGTGCTGTCAGAATAGACCTCATGTCTTCATGCAAGTACCGGTCGAAGGATGACATGAAAAAATATTACTACCGCACCTGGGAAGTGTATCGGAATATAACCAATTGACAGGTATATTTTATATGCTAGGACGAAGGTCAACTCTAGGAAATGGGTCATTAGGATGCTAACACATTTTCTCGGCATTGCAGTCTACAATGCATGGGTTGAATACCATGGCGACATGACAGCTTTGCACCTACAACAAAAAGAGGTGTGGTTTCTCTTGTGTTTCAAGCAGGATGTAGCCAAAACATGAACCAGATATACAGGGTGTTTCAGTGAACACTTTCAAAATTTTTTAGAGGTTGACTGTGGCAGATAGCTCAATTCTAGTTTATGAGCTGGTCTACTCGAAGCGGCGGACACTACTTGCACAAAAAATTGAAATGCAAAATCGTCTAATTAACAAAAATTCACTAATTAACTTCTGGCTATCTACATATCTTATGACCCATATTGTAATTTACAAATTCTAGCAGTGGACTTCACGAGGCACTTGGAATGAATTCTCAGGATTGCACCAGTTTCGAGATACGAATTCCCGAACTTTGCGGAGAAATGCACTGGCATTCCAGTTATTTGTGTGCTTCAGTGCATGAAGCAACGTTTTGTTAACAAATTAACTGGAACGCCAATGCATTTCCCTGCAAAGTTCTGGAATTTATATATCGAAAGTGGTGTCATCTTGAAAATTCGTTCCAAGTGGATCCGCGTTGCGTACTCCACGGCTAGAATTTGTAAATTGCAATATGGGCCATAATGTAGTTAGTTTAAAACTTAATTAGTGAATTTTTATTAATTAGTCGATCTTGCATTTCAATTTTTTGTGCAAGTATTGTCCGCCGCTTCGTGTAGACCAGCTCATGAACTAGAATTGTGATATCTACCACAGGCAACTTTTAAAGATTTTTGAAAGTGTTCACTGAAACACCCTGTATAACCCAAACTGAAATGGTACTAGGGAATAAAGGTACGAAAGTAGACCAACAACTCCAGAGACCAGACCAGTTTAGCTCTGACGACAACAAAAGAAAATGGTTTTGACCACTTCCCAGAATTTTGTAAAATTGCAAATGCAATGTGATGCAGGAACAAAGATTGCAAAGCAAAGTCGTGAGTTTTGTGCATAAAATGCAATGTTTTCCTGTGCTTGCAAGGGTAAAATTGTTCCCTTTATATTTACCATGCTCCCAACTAATGTCCACGTTTGTGGACACTTATTTGTATCGTTCGAAAATGAAAATTTTCTCAATCTTTTTCTCTGCACTTCTGAAACCATTTCAAATGAAATGTTGAAAATGTTGCTGTTTTCTTGCCTACATTTTTTTCGGTAGCGAAGAGGGTAAGTGCGAGCTGAACCACCCCTTTCTGTCTCCTTACAGTGTTTAGCTTTTAGTGCTATTACGTTTAACCATGCCCACCGGTGTCAATAAATAGTTTTCAAACTGGCCACATGGTTGTCTGCAAGGTGACAATGAAAGAGGCATCAAGGGATGAAACTGAGAACAAATAATTACTATTTGGATGATTCCTACAGTTAACCCATGGCCCTCAGTCGCCAGCAGCTGCGGAGCACCTGACCAGTCAGACAGGCAGCAGTCAGACCTGTAATGCAGCAGAGTGTGCTAAGATTCTCTGGACCCGGACAGGCCACCAATGGAAACTGGCCCTGACAAGCTTTAACATCCGAACTCCGTCGAGTGAGGCTAGCTTTGCAGGATTCTTTGGGGAACTGTCAGACATTGTTTAGGATATCATTGGCCTTAGTGAGAGTAGAAGAACTGGTGAAGCTAATACAGTGCTGACTAATGGTAATGTCCTCTGCTATAGAGGTCTCCCAGATACGAAGCAATACGAGGTAGGATTCCTAATCCACAAGGACATAGCGGGCAACATTGAAGAATTCTGCACCATTAATGAGAGGGTAGCAGTAGTCGTAATCAAACTTAATAAGAGGTATGGATTAAACGTAGTACAAGCCTATGCTCCAACATCGAGTCACAATGATGATGAAGTAGATAAGTTTTATGAAGATGTTGAATTAGCGATGAGAAAAGTGCAAACTCAGTATACTGTAGTAATGGGCGACTTCAATGAAAAAGTGAGGGAAAAGCAAGCTGGTGAACAAGCAATTGGCAACTACGCCGTGGATTCTAGCAATGCTAGAGGAGAGATGCTGGCAGAATTTGCAGAGAGGAAACAGCTGCAAATAATGAACACCTTTTTCGAGAAGCATAGCAACAGAAAGCAGACCTGGAAAAGCCCTAATGGTGAAACAAGAAATGAAATTGATTTCATACTTTCTGCCAATCCCAGCATAGTGCAGGATGTAGAAGTGATAGGTAGGGTAAAGTGCAGTGATCACAGATTGGTGAGGGCTAGGATTCACCTCAATTTAAGGAGAGAAGGAGTGCAATTGGTCAAGAAGAAACAGGTCAACCTAGAGGCAGTAAGGGTAAAAGCAGACAAAGTCAGGCTGGTACTTGCAAACAATTATGCAGCCCTAAAACAGAGAGATGATGATGACATAGAGCTAATGAATGAAACCGTAAATAGGTTGGCTTCAGAGGCAGCAATTGAAGCGGGAGGCAAGGCACCAAGGCAACCAGTAGGCAAGCTATCCCAAGTAACAAAGGACCTAATAAAGAAACGACAAAAAATGAAAGTGTCCAATTCAAGAGATAAAATAGAATTCACGGAACTGTCAAAACTGATCGAGAAGGTGAAACTAAGCGATATCCGAAATTAAACGTGAGAAAGACTGAAAAAGCCGAAAAAAACAGATGCAGCCTGAAATCAGTGAGAAGGAAACTTGGCATAGGACAAACAAAGATGTATGCACCACTTAAAGATAAGCAGGGTAATATCATCAGCAATCTTGAAGGTATAGTAAAGCAGCGGAATAATTCTATACTGACCTGTACAGTACCCAGAGGAATCAGAATGCCTCCATTTGAAGCAGTAATGAACATGATACAGAAACTCCTCCTATAACTGGCAAAGAGGTCAGAAGGGCCTTGCAAGACATGCAACGGGGAAGAGTGGCAGGAAAAGATAAAATAACAGCCAATTTAATAAATGATGGAGGAGACATACTTGGAAAACTGGTGGTTCTCTATACGAAGTGTCTACTGACTGCAAGGGTCCCAGAAAACTGGAAGAATGCAAACATTATACTAATCCACAAAACGGGAGACTAATTATATAAAATGTATTATACATAAGATGTATTATATAAAATAGTAACGAAGACAATCTCCAATAGAATAAGGACAACACTGGACTTTACTCAACCAAGGGAGCAGGCTGGCTTCAGGAAAGGTTACTCTACAACGAATCACATGCATGTCAATAACCAGGTTATCGAGAAATCTGCAGAGTACAATAAGCCTCTCTATATGGCTTTCATAGATTACGAAGGAGCATTTGATTCTGTAGAGATACCAGCAGTCATAGAGGCATTGCGTAATCAAGGACTACAGACCACTTACGTAAATACCGTGGAAAATATCTACAGAGATTCCACAGCCACCTTAATTCTACAGAAGAAAAGTGGGAGATACTTATAAAGAAAGGGGTCAGACAAGGAGACACAATCTCTCTCATACATGCTTGGAAGAAGTGTTCAAGCTATTAAACTGGGAAGGCTTAGGAGTAAGGATCGACGGCGAATATCTCAGCTACCCTCAGTTTACTGATGACATTGTTCTATTCAGCAATACTGCAGACGAGTTACAACAAATGATTGAGGATCTTAACAGAGAGAGTGCAAGAGTGAGGTTGAAGATTAATATGCAGAAGACAAAGATAATGATGAATAGCCAGGCAAGGGAACAAGAGTTCATGATTGCCAGTCAGCCTCTAGAGTCTGTGAAGGAGTGCATTTACCTACGTCTATTAATCACAATGAACCCTGATCATGAGAAGGAAAGTCATAGAAGAATAAAAATGGGTTGGATCACCTACGGCAGACATTGTCAGCTCCTTGACTGGAAGCTTACCATTATCATTTAAAAGGAAGGTGTACAATCAGTGCATTTTACCAGTGCTGACATATGGGGCAGAGAATTGGAGACTGACAAAGAAGCTTGAGAACAAGTTAAGGACCGCGCAAAGAGCGATGGAACTAAGAATGCTAGGCATAATGTTAAGAGACAGAAAGAGAGCGGATTGGATCAGAGAGCAAATGGGTATAGCTGATATTCTAATTGACATTAAGAGAAAAAAATGGAGCTGGGCAGGTCATGTAATGTGGAGGTTAGATAACCATTGGACCATTAGGATTACAGAATGGGTACCAAGAGAAGGGAAACGTAGTCGAGGACGGCAGAAGAGAAGGTGGAGCGATGAAATTAGGAAATTCGCGGGCGCTAGCTGGAATCGGTTGGCGCAGGACAGGGGTAATTGGAGATCGCAGCCCATCCGATCCACTGCAGCCCATTCTATGTCCTACAGTGGACATAGAATGGGCTGATGATGATGATAGTTACAGACATATGGTTAGTTGTGCAACCCTCCCCAACTGCATTGAACCCCGCACACCCCCCTACCCCCCACCAAGGTAGGCACACCTGAATCTGGCCCTGCACTGTGACTGTATTATTTATTTTTATTTATTTACAATAACCTTACAGGCCCCCGTAGAAGCATGACGTAAGCGGGGGTATAAACAGAAACAGTACTATATGAGCTAGTGAACATATTATGTAGCAAGTGGCACTTATACATTTCTACTATAAAGCATTCAAACACAAGAGATACAGCACTTTAAAAAATGTAACTGATGCACAGTACAAACCACGATGCAGCTGAGAAATAGCAATGAAAAGCAATAAGTTGGTGAACAGATTAAAAGGGTGTTATTGAAAGATGACTGCTGACTTGGTTGCGGAAGGAATCATGGTTTGTTATGGAAGCGATAGTGTCGGGCAAATCGTTCCACAGAGAAATGGCACGTGGAAGCGCAGAGCTGTTGAAGGTTAATGTGTGACCGAAGATGCGCGAGTAACTGAAATTGTTATGGAGGCGTTTTGACATGTGCAAAGGCCTTTCGAGAGGTAGCGGAGACAGCCTATTACCATGAATGTACTTGTGGAACAAACAGAGAAGTGCGATGCAACGGCGAGTTTCAAGTGAAATGATGTCATGATTCTGTTTAATTTCAGTTACCCTATGAGAATAGTTATTATCGCAAGAAATAAAACGTGCTGCTCTGTTCTGTATGGCTTCTAGCATATTGCTAGAAGCATATTGCTCTAGCATATTGTTCTGTATGGCTTCTAGCGTATGACGGCACCATTCTAAGCATACAGTCACCACTATGCAGCATAATGCCAGTTGCAGAGAGAGCCACCTTAAAATCTCAAGCTGTCTTGTTTTGCTAGCCACTGGCACACCTCAGCTCAATCCAACACAAGCATTCGTCCCTGCTATATTGAGGTTTGCATTCATTTTACCGTCATGTATACTGACAGCTATTCAAAAAAGAAACTTTCAATTTGCTACCATGCCTATTTCTTTAGAACATATTTTATTATTTGAGATGTATATAATTGGGATGATGTTACGGAGAGATCAATACATAGATGAACACGAGGTTTGGCAGAGCGATGAAGATGACGATGAGGACACTTGTACGTGAGCCAGATCAGACACCTTCTTTTGCTCTAGCTTTTTTTGTAAGTATTTTGTAAACATATCCTTCACCTACATCTTGCCTCCGTCACACTTTGGTGCAGGTGCGGGGTACATCACACCGCACAACAGAACTCCGCAGCGGTTGTCGTGTTGGATATCCGTCTGCAATGGCGGAAGACACAGCGCCTACATCAGCGCCTGCTACTTTAACGGTCATGATAGCTAGACATTAATGTTGATAGCGTCACCATTTCTGTGCTCATTGACACTGATCACTAGGCAACCTGTATGGTCCTCTTCCTGTGACTCTCACCGGTAAACGATGGATTGTGACAGCCGTTGACCACTTCACACGCTACACCGAGACAGCTTGCGTGAGTTCTGCCTCAGCCTCTGAAGTTGCTGCATTCATACTTCAAGCCTTAATATTGCGTTACGGTACTCCTCGCGTCCTCCTGAGCAACCGTGGAAAAGCATTCCTCTCGCAACTAGTAGATGAAGTACTCAGAGCCCCCAGAACCACCCACAAGACGACCTCCGTTACCATCCACAAACCAACGGCTTAACAGAGCGTTTTCATTGCACGCTGTCAGACATGCTAGCTATGTACATCGAACCAGACCACAGAAACTGGGATGCAATTTTGCCATTCGTGACTTTTGCGTACAATACCGCTGTTCAACGCACAACCAGTTACTCGCCATTCTACCTTGTCTATGGTCGTTCGCCCTCTTCCTGTTTTGGCGTCTCTTTTTTCGCGCCAACTGTCGATGGATGTCCATCCTCCTGCGAAGAATATGTGTCCCGCATTCTGCGTTGTCGCCAGTTCGCCCGCATCAACACCGAAGCACAGCAACAGGACCGCAAGCAGCATTACGATGCCTCTCATCGCGTCGTGTGCTTCCGCCCTGGCAAGGAAGTGCTACTCTGGACACCAGTTCGTACTCCTGGCTTGTGTGACAAGTTTCAGCTTCGGTTCATCGGCCCCTACAAAGTCTTAGAGCAGAGCTCTCCGGTTAACTATCGCGTGGCACCAGTTATTGTTCCAAATAACCGCCGCTGCCGTGCTGCTGAGGTTGTTCACGTTTCCCGTATGAAGCCTTTCATGAGGCATTCGCCGCCCCTTTGAATTGCGGCCAGGATGGCCGCTCTCGCGTGAGGGGACATTAGTGTGGGCATTTATAAGCTATTCTTTGTCATCTGTACATGATCATCATCATGTGGGGTTCACATGGGGTACTTCCTCATCGCTTGTGGGGCTCACTCTTGAGTGTGATCCGTGCTTTGGGCGTGGTCGGTTCGTCGCATCTCCAACGTGTAATAAACATCATGATAACTGCTGCATTACAATATTAATGAAAGACTAGCATTTCGTTTACAAATTTATATATAATGTATGTTGATGACATAGTTGGCACATGACTTGGGAAAATGAACAGCACTATAATTGGGACCAACTATCTAAAAACAAGACAGTGCACTGTCTTGTGTCTTCTTGTTTAGCCCTGTTTTTTGCACCATTTGATTTTCCAAAGCAGCAGCATTTACAAGCCCATTATGGCCCACCCTTTGCAGACATATTCTACACATGCACGAGAGATGCATTTCCAACCACAGTGTTCTCGTCCACAGACTAGCAGAACAATGTGTTCTTGCCACTGAACAGCTTTGCCTTTACCACTCTAAACCTCACTACTCGATCTTCTAGGCTTCAGTGATGGCAAAAGCAGCTGAATCGCAACAATACATTTCCTCTCGGCTACATGGGATCGGGAACCATGAGGACAAGTCTTCACAGAAATTCTAAAGTCTCTGAGCTCGCACTCCTCCCCTTGAGACACCTCACTTGGAGGGAGGAATAGAGTCTGCAGAGAAGAGCAAAAACACCTGTTGGGATTGGCAGTATGTATGAAATAAATCAAACAAATAAAATGCCAACAGCCAGGCAAGACAGCAAACTTGGATTTTTGCAAATGGTCTATAAAAATCCGCAGTCAATCCATTTTCCATGAATAGAAAAAGTAATGGCATTTTCTTTAATCTTTACTTGACACAGGAAAAGTAAGGAGAAAGAAAAGCAACGAACAAACAGAGGCTTGTTGCAGCCCAGGTAACAGTGAAGATAAGTGTTGATTTCCAACCCTGGAGATCTAGTGAGTGGTTCAGCCACTGCTACATACAGAGAAGGGTGAACACTATTTTTCAAGTCACCTATTACTGCATTGTGCTTCTGGCACCGTGGGCGTGCTATATTCTTCTACATTTAAAATACAGGAATGAACTTCTGCACTAGAACTTCGATAGCTTCACATGATGCATGTTTCACTCACTTTCAGTGACCTGCTGTGCAACTTGTTTGAAGAGATGTTTGGAGGAAACTTGCAATTATGGTACTGTAGTCCTGATCCTGATTTGATCAAACTCTGGAATCGATGAGGCAAACAGCCCGAAGCAGGGCTGCTTTCTTTGTAAGGAGCCTTTGTCAAAATTACAGTATCCGTAATTAGCAGTAAAATGAAGGCTAGCAGCTTTGAAAGATTTGAAAGTGTTGTCTCCTGACTTCCGACTGTTCTGAAGGCTGCAGAGACGTTTTGTTATGGTGCTCTCGCAGCAGCAAGCAGGATATGTTACAACGGGGTAGGTGAAACTCGGCTCGGTGGCTGGTTATGGCTGTCTGGTATTTGAGGGATCAGGCAGTGACGAGATGGTCTCCATATGTCCATAATTTTTCACCACCTTCATTCTTGACACATTCTGCGCACGTTTTTGCTCCCCGCCAACCGCCCTTCTCATATCCATCACCTCATTCTCCTCCTTAAACTTTCCATCAGTTACTATCGCACTCTTTAAAATTCACCCAGTTGTTGAAAGGCACAGCAGCCCCTAACATTCCTATATTTCTGTTTACTTTTTTCAAGGCGGCGCCACTGCATGGATGTCACGGCCACCTACCTCCCCTCCCATGTGTTTCTCATGGCTGTTTCTTAGTTTGCCTGGCTCTATACCCCCCCGTCCTTAATATATTTTGCCATGTACAAAGCAGCATTCTGTAGGTCCTCCTTCATTGTCCCCTTTATTGTCCTATTTTGATTCTTAACAAAATATCAAACTAGCACAACAGCAAGATCTACTCAAGTTTATTTACATAATGAAAGTCAGAAACAAAGGAAATAAAAAATAAAAATGGGGGGGGGGGCTTATTATTAATTTCCTAGATAAGCAAGTTGCAATATTTTTGGAATGCTTTTCTTCCAAGCAGTGTGGTCGATGATTCGGCCAAGTAGCAGAAATGAGAAGCTCTTCAACGACGTGAAGGCCTCGTGTGGCGTAACAATGCTCCCAAGTTTTAAGCACGTACTCGTCCCATCTTTTTTCTTGTGTGTGTAATTATTGTAAATAGGTCCTCTGTAATTTTTTGTTCCCCACTTGTCGCTTTCTCTCTGTTCCCTCTTCATTGCACCATCCCCCTTTCTGGCCAATGTTCAGTTTTCAACCATCGACAGTACAGTCAGCAAAATTCTCTTTCTTTCTTCCAAGAAGTAAAAATGTAGTCGCATTTTCCACAATCAGATGCGAGCTGATGTAGACACACCTTTCACCTATTTGTTCTTAGTGTGATGATGAAGACATCTCATGCATGCACGTGGGAGAGGGCATTGTCCCCTCCACCCTCGTACCACAACTAGCCTACGACTTGCTTTCATATTCAAGCTCTCTTTTCCATCTATGTCGCTCTTTCTGAGCCTGACTCCTGAAACCTTCTGCTCTGTAGGAAAGGAAAGAAGGGGGAGGAGTTTCTCAGAAAATTTCAGAGGGTAGTGTATTGACCCCCATTAGGGTCAATGCATCAGAGCCTCTCACACACACATGCTCAACAGGACTCCTCTGGCTATGCCTCTAGGCACACAGATCTGAACTGCCAGGACATATTGGCACATGTACTTGTTTATCTTTTTCGAGTGACCGCTTTTCACTGTCCAACAAATGTTAGACGGTGGGACGTCCCTGCATGTATCGAAAGTTTCTCTAATGTTATCTATGGTTCTATCTTCTGTCTGTTGCCACCGAAGCTTGTGTAATCTGATTGCATGTGCAACGCAAATTGTGTTGAACTTTCTGGAAGACAGCATCAATTTCTGGGCACCAGCAATTACTCTGGAACCTTCAATGACTCATGTATAAAAGCCGGCACGCTTGACCGGCAGATCAAATTTTCGACGATCGGCAGCTGTATTTGCCGCTACCGTCTTTCTCTGAGTGTAACTTGCTTTTGAGAGCACAGGTTCGCCCAATAAAACGCTAGTTTCGTCATCCACAGTTTTACTGCCTTCTTCACTGTCACTACTACGTGACAATATAAATCCCAATTTAACTCTTACAATGTTTCCAGCTACAAGTACAATTTATCAACACAACATTCTCACCCTAGGTGCACTGTCTCAAGTGCAGGCACACGATGAGCCTGCAACAGACATTAGATGATACCCAAGGCAAATTAAAGTTGATGAAGGTGTGAACATACATCATAATGAGTCCACAAGCAAAGCTGTGGGGATGCAATTCGAAGAACGCTGGAGAAAAATGCTTCATTGGGAAACAGCTTCGGCAAGGTGACGTCTTCAGCAAGCTCTGGAAACTGTGTAGCAATGTTGGCAGGTTCTTTCCTGGAGTCAGACCCAAGTGTTCTTAAGTAATAAAGCTCTGTCTGTTCAGAAAAAGAAAAAAGGAAAGTGCATTTTTAAATGATTTAGTAATACTAATTTACTCATTTCTCTCTCTGGTGCAAAATTAAATGTAGAGAAGTTAGTAGTGCCGACAGGTAAAGAACCAAAACAAGTGCTGTCTTTCAAGTTCTTGCCTGGTCGCTTCATTGACTGTTTCAATTATGCATCACCTCCTTGGTTATGCTTTAATTGATTTCAAGTGTGGAGAATGTATGCACCTAATAGAGCATCGATAATTATCCTAGGGAGATAAATAATGCACAGTAATTCACTTTTCACTACAGGAAACAGACACAACAAACAACTTTCAATTAAGGACCATCTAGACGAAGGGGCCAGCCATGCAAGAGGTTTTGTTCCGTTGGTAAAATGAAAGGCTTAAAGCAGAACATCCAGTCATATCGCACAGCAAAACACATGCAAGCAAGAATGCACACAAGCTTCTTCTTTGCAACACTCCTTCTGGCTCACAAGTTATTAACAAATTATTGAAATAAGAAGTACTGCATTGCCATTTATGCTTTCCTAAAATATTAATGGACATGGCACTATTACCCCGTTTTTGATGGCGTCTACAATGTAACTCGGCCCCAAACCAGGGTTGGTGGTATGTGCAGAAAAAAAAACTGCATAATGGACAGGATGTAAGGAAGGGACAGATGGTGGCAACAGCATACAGTTCGATCCGAAAGTATGTTATACTGCACAGCTCTGCTGGAACTTAAAAGGCCGGATGCAATGAAACTTCACTTGATCTAAATTTGTTAAAAATCAATAGTTGATGATTGACACTAGTAAGTAGGGCTCAGCTGCGACAAGTGCATAGTTCATTCTAGAGAAACCAGCCAGTTCATAAAGACAGGTACAAGCAGGCCCGGTATCCTGCTCTTTCAGGGGAGCACTGCTGGGGAGAGGTTTTGCACATGCTGCTCAAGTACTCAGTCTAACTTTAATCAACAAAATTCTTAATCAGCGGAGACAGGCAGCCCAAGCAGCCTACCGTGCATGATAAGGCTGATATGAAGTCTATCATGCGGGCTGGTCCCAATGGTATATTTTGCCATTAAATTATGCTAGAACATCATGGCAGGGCAGCTGCACGCAGCATACAGTATAGGTATGGAGAAGGCACATTGGTTCTGGTCAGGGAGAGCCTGCATCGCTTGCAGCAATGGTGGTGCCTTCTCAATATGGAAAAGAAGGATCTTTTGCAAGTTGTTTTTGGTGCATCTGTTTGGTTTTTGACACAATGCAGCCTTCTGTGTAGGTATACTATCAATGCAACTGTTTCTTCACCAATGCAACACTTTGCTTCAGTTGGTTTTAAGTGCAGTGCCATGCTCACCTCACTTATGAAGAAGTTAGCCTTCTTGGAGCCAGATGCTCGCTGCACGAGCTCACAAAATGGCAGTGTTCTGCACATAGACATGCATTTAAATCAATTTCTCAAATGATGACACAAGTTAGACAAAAACCAACCTGTATAAAAAGTTCTTGCTAATGAAGTCCATGTGCCTGTCTTGTGAAACGTGCACCTTGACATCCCGTTTGCCCCCTCGAGTGCATAGATAGTCCTTGTCCCACAGCAACGTGCAAGGACCAACAGACACTCCTCTCAAGACTGCTGGCTCCCTCTGCAGCAAGGTGAGATGAGGAAATACTCGAGGGACCAGACTAAACTGCTTATTAATACTTAGCTCACTCAGTGCTACTTAATTTCTTATGCCATTTTCATGCAATACCATTAATAGCCAGTTCAAGTGCGGCCATGCACTGGCTTCAGGATATGCATTAAATCTGTTGAGCAATTGACATTGCAAGAACAAACATGTCTGCCGATTATGGCCAACTTGAAAAACAAGATTAACCTGTCTTGTGCCATGGAGAACCCAAGTTCATCCACCCATTCCTCATAAAATAAGGGCTGGAAATGAGCCTAACTTATTGGTAATACTTCTCAGTTCAGCTTCTTTCATCTCCCTCTGTAGTGCTACTAGACTTCAGCTTTCCAATGAATGGTTTGCCCATTTTTAAAAATCAGAATTGAGGATAATAGCATAACACGAAAGGGGTTAAGTAGCATGTGTAGTCCTCTTTCCCGACAGAAAAGCCAATTCAATGGGTGGCGTCCAAATGCTGTCGTCTCCTGCATTAGATTAACCATCTATAGAAAGCAAAGGCAGTGCAATGCTGGAGCAGCACAGTTGCATGCATTTTATTGGAGAGGCAAGGAGCAACGTCTTACTTCACAGTACCAGCATTGTTCATGCATATGCCTACTCGCCACAGCCTGGGTCATTTTAATACTGCTGGTGACTTGGGTTAGATTCATAAAGCAACTGTGGGACTTTCTGTGAATTTTTCAGTCGAAACTTCATTGGCTGCTGGCACTAATGGTTTCTTTTACTGTGCCAAGAGAGTGCAACTTTTAGAATCAATTCTTAAGGCGTGTTTCCTTGCATTAGAGTAATGATGGTTGTATATGATGAGTGATTGAATCAACTTTATTTCTGCTCAGAAGAGTGGAGGGACATCAGGACGAAGCTTGATGGGTGCTCAACGTTTCTCGGCAGAGAATGCAGCAACAAGGCAGCAGGAGTACGGTAAGTATATGCAGCAAGTAACACACTGAATGTATTAAATGGACAAAAAATAAGACCACACAAGATAAGAGTGAAATAAAGTAGTATAGGAACAGGGATCAAACTAAATTGTGTCGTAGTACATGATGCCAAAACCCCCACTCTAGAAGGCAATGGCACAGCATCTGAAAGCTGCTGTTATGCGAGTCCTAAATGACAAAGGGAAATCCCCTCTGGCTCCAGATTACCACGGTACCCTAGATTAGCTGTGGCTCATCTTGCGCGAGCGCTCTTCTTAAAAGTGCACAAGATTAAATTGTGGGGTTTAACGCCCCGAAACTGCAATCTGTGTGCGGCCCCTGATTAATTCTGACCACTTGCGGTTCTTTAATTCATGCACCCAAAGCGTTTTTGCATTTCGTCCAAAATCAGAATGCGGCCGTCGCTGCCGGAACCGAACCGCGTCCCCGCAGTGTCCTTTCGAAGATTGCTGTACAGTAATCAGCAGCGCAGCGCCACCGCGACGGGTAATGCACCGATTTCGGAGAACTGTTCGAAAAGTAGTGCATCATATGGCAATACTGAAGTAACGAAATAATTCTACTCTGACGAGATATTGACGAGAGCAGCAGTTTTTAGAAGTCAATTAATACACAGAAAGCGTGCAGCCACAACCACATGGCGGCCCGTGGGTTCGGCGACACCTCAAAAATATGCCAAGACCACGCTCTGATTACGAGGCCGCAACGCCGTAGTCACAAACCACAGGACACCTCAGCATGCCTGCAATGCTGCACAGGCTGTTGTACGGAAATTTCAACGTTGGGTCGATTCCGAATGCACAAACGTACTTTCGGATATATCTCCGTGTGAAAGGTCTTTTCGTCTACGTTGTCATAGCAAAATACGGTCTTCACAGCAGTAGACATCGGTAACAGCTTTCAGTGTCACAAGTTGGCGGGGCCACGAAGGTAGATGCATAGATAAAGAAATTGTCACGACCTCCGTGGAAATTGTAGGAGTCACAAATGGGATTCACCATAGAGTTTCTCACTACAACACCTAGAGGGTAATCTGGCGCCACCGTCTATGCTCCTCCAGCACGCCTGGTCTAGTTCGCCCCTTTTGCCGCTAGGGAAAGAACGTACGAGCAGAGTGGCGCTAGTTATAACCTGTTCGCTGTCGTCTGCTTCTGCGATCTGTTCAGCGCTTGTCTTGCCATTTCGGCAGGCACAAAGCGCTTATATTGGCGGTAAATGAATAAATTCACAAGAACATATTTGCGAATGCTTTGCGCTTGAATAGTGAAACTAGAAGAGGAGGAGCGGTGCAAGAAATGTAAACAACGAGCATAGGTGGCAGCTGCAATGCTAGATCAACGGCATAAATTTCCCTTTCCTAACATCCGTAAGAGACTGGAAAAATTGTTTAAAAAGATTCATAGTATAATCTAGCTTATTTACTTGGTTACAGATAGCCTAACGTCGTAGATGGCATTATGATTTACTGCTGTGTGCCGTAGTGAAAGGCAGATGATCCGGTAAAAGTATGTTAAATGTATTCACGAGTAAGTCCTCCGCCCGATATGTGCAATAGGCTGATCGATTCTGTTTCAAGGGAAGGTGAGCATATCTTGTTTTTAATGTCGTTGGATGTCTAGCTCAGTAGAAAGCTTGCAAAAAATTAAGCCATCCCAGTGCTTTAAAACGTGTTGCACTGCAGGTCTTAAATCGTGTCACGGAACTCTTCAAACTGTAAAGCTAGCTTTCCTGCGTGGTACAGCGGTAGCATAACGGTGGTGCTTATACGTAAGATACGTACGCAGTGAAGCTGTGTGCGTAATTCACTTTTTGAATTCACGACGCGTTCACGCACAACTTTAAGAGTTAAAATGAGCGGAAATAACCGTTCTGTCGTCAAACGTTACGGTGGTTTCAAGCCCCTAAAGAGCGCAGAAGCGAATTTTACAACGTGTACAATGAAACTGTTAATAATCGTTGTTAATAAACTGTTAATCGTTGCGAACTCTACACACAATGTGATTTATAATGATCTGCTTGAAAAAGGCAATAGGAGCGGCTATTTAACGCTATTTTAGAGAGCAGCGGGCTACACGCTCCGACATTTTTTAGGTTCGGGCAGTCAACTTTTGGAGCCAAGTGACCAATCAAAGCCTTGTGACATCACTGTCACTGTGTTAGTAAAAATCATCAACTAGACAAGCACTTCGTCACAACACAACGGCTGTCGTACTAATTACAACGCCGCACGGCCGCCCGCCGCGTAGCAGACGAACAGGTTATAAAAGCGCCACCTATGGCCGTCAGTTGAACGAAAGTGGGCGCAAGCTGCTCCCATAGAAGCCGGATATCTGTGCAGGTCCGGAGTTCCACTAGGTCGTGGACGGTATATGTGTCTGCGAGGCTCGTGTTGGCTGGTGTTGTAAGAGGCTTCGTCTAAAACGTGGATATGGCTACGCAAATAACGCGTTCTCAAAGAAAAATCTTCATAAAATGTTTCCATTCACGCATATTACATCTTTACTCAACCACGATGGATGACCAAGCGAAGAAAAGGAAGAACAGACGACCAACTGTTTCAAAGCGAGCGCGAACCTTGTCGTCTGTCCTCCAACTTTAGCTACTATTCTAGTACACTGTAGAATAGTGCTCCAGCTCTCCTCTCTTGTTAGAAGCGTATCCCCGCAGGCTGGCTGTACCCGGTTTGGAGGCAAACCGGATGTGACGTGTACCAGTGGCGTACTCCCTGCCCCCAGATAGGTACTTGTACGCCTAGGGAAAGACGCTGCTAGGTGCTGCTGCTAAATCCCTGTGGTTCCTGCCAGCCACATGCGGCCATTGCCGGCTCACGTAGGTTCGTTGGCGTGGTCTTGTTACGCCTCGCTGGATCGTGTTCAGTCATGCCGTCCTTGCGCGGCGTGATTGTCGGTGAGTCAGGTTAAATTCTTAAATAGGTCGCGCCTGCGCCTAATTGAGTCTATAAAAGCCTGCACATTCAGTTTTGCTAGCATCAATGCAGTGCGGCTGGCGTGAGCTGTCTCCACGATGCGCTTCGAGCGTGTCGATTTCGCAGTTCTTTATGTTGGCGTTAACGACCTTGAAAGCAACATGGATCCACAAGAAATGTGCGACAACATCAAGGTAAGTCTACTGAAATCACAAAATTTGAAACAATAAGCGCTAATAGTTGTGTTTTCTTTTAAATTTTAGGCCTTGATTGTTCAACGAGACGGCCCTCGTCGTGCTGGTTTTCAAGGTGCTCCCTCGCTGCCTAGAAGATGCTGATGCGGAATAGAAAATGCAAAAACGTCGCTTGCTCAACCGCAAATTGACGGCTACGCTGAAGCGCATGCCGTGTCTGCGGAATTTGAACCCCGAGGTATGGACCCCCTTTTTCCAGCGGCATGCCGTTACATACCGTCAGGAACACGCTTGGCTTATTTCTGACTCGGTAAAAAATGTTTCACTTTTTCTCGCTTCTCGCTGCGGAAGAAATGCGGACCGTTTGTCGTAGTTGTGTCTCCATTACAGGGTGGCATTACTGCGGTGAATAAAGCAAGTGTTGCCGTACATACTGTGCGCATTTCACCCTTTGTTGGGCGGTCGGAAAATATTGGTCCCACTTTTCAGGGCTACTTCGCTATTATGTAGCGGTGAAGTGTAATTTCTACCATTGAACATTCCTGTGTAGATGTGTTTCTGAATCACGTTAAGCACATTTTTTCGTCCATTTCTTTGTCAAACAACGCGATAGAGCGATTGTGCAGATTGTTTACTTCCCTTTCTACAATGTTTAGTTTATTCTGTCGCCTTCCTTCAAACCACCACAGCGGCAAATGGACTTTTTTTATCGAAATTCCACGTTTTCATAATAGCTGAATTTTGGTGCGGTTAGGTGTCTAAATTTCTCGTACCCACAGCTGCCAAAACAGTTGATCAGATTATTAGCATCGCGAACAAATCACATTCCTACATATGCGAGCTGCTACATATGAGCCCTCAAGAATTTTCAAGAAGCATCTTTTTTCTAAGAACCCTTGCGATATTGGAAAGCCCTGATTGAGGATTCTCATACAAAGCATGCTCAGTAAGTATAATGAAAACATGCACAAACAATGTATAATGTACTGGGTACTCTGGCTGCTTCTAATCACATTACAGGTGACCACGAGTAGGTAGAAACGGGCCTTGAGGCTGTATAGTGGGACGTAATATTTCCACTTTTCGCTATTACTGAATCGTAGTCAGCTTTGAGATTTTACGTTATGTAAAAAATGCTTCATAAAAAAAAAGCACTTGTAATATCTCGGACACAAAGCGGCCTGTTCTCTGCTTGCGTCTATGAAAGGGTTAAGATGCACACACTATTCAAAGGTCGCATTGAGAACTGAGTTGCAGGCGCTACTATGCTCCGCAAGCAGCAGGATACTAAAAGGAGAAATGAGCAACACCGTACTGCCTTCATTTCTTCAAACCCTTCAACAAAGCTTGAACAAGAAATGCACGCGAGGGTGTCGCTACAGACAGCTGCGGCAACACTGACGCATGCGCGAGGATATAAAATGAGGTGCAGCTGTGCGGTGCACGCTGCCATGAAGTTCGAATTAGTTTCCCCCTTGCGAAACTACCGGAAAGGACATATTGCATCCATCGGTGTTAATATATTTTCTAGCATATTTTCTTGTTTTCAGCCAACATACACATCCCCGTTAAATCAAATAGATCACTGTAGATGGCGGCCACAAGCATATTACAAGGACTGTGAATTGGAAGCTGTTAGCTACCTGTGGCACAAAGTCATGCAAGGGTACTCGTAGTCTTTGTGTGCACATTGACTTCATGTTTTACCAATTTGACTGGCTCCTATTGCACTCCGGCTGAATAGCAATAACACACAGGCCACTTTACGTTCGAGCTACTCGAAAGCTTGCATTAGTGAAAAACATCTAAACTTTTTCTGGTACAGCCGTGCGTTGTTGGAAGTGTCTCAATGCATTGCAGTGATTGAACAGGCACATATTGGCTGTACCACTTGGATTTCAGCGTGCATGCGTTGGCTGGACAAAAAATTCTACCATATTTTACCTCCAAACTTTTGCTCACGATTGGAAAGCGCTGTTTCTGTTGTAAATAGATGTGGCTTGCACACAAGGTATGTGCATGCTAAGTGTCTTGGTAAAGAAAAGTAAAGGTATGCTGCATGAACAGAAGGTGCTGCAGCCACATAACCTGACCTTTGATCTTCATTATGCTCACAGATTGAAGGGATGGAACTAAGTGCGTGTCTTTTAGATGCTTGATTTCAGCCAGTTAAATTTGCCAACATGGGGATTCAAACCACTGGTGTCCATCTGCTGTTGGGCTGAACTCTCAATTTAGTGAGACTACTAACTACTGCGTTCATTGGTGCTGACAGATATCAAGTCTGTTGTAGCTCGGCATTACTGTATTCTGTCACCAAAATGTTAGAGAACCACTTGAGATCCTTCGATGTCAGCATCCTCATAATCAGTGGGCACCCCATAAGAAAAATAGGTCAACTTTGGCTGGTATCCTTGCAAGTGTGAGAAGGCTAGGCCACAGAAACTCGTTTTTCTGATTTGTGCACTATTCAGCCACGTTAAAATGTGGGGAGCCTAGACATCTAAAAGACGAGGAGCAAGCAAATTGAATGCAGCTACCAAGCAAAAAATGTGGAAGCGTAAGCTGTTGATTTTTTACTCTAAAGGCACGTTCACACCAAAGACGGAGCGGCTAAACCGGGCAAAGCTCTTGGCCAGGGGATAAAAGTAGGCATTAAACGAGGCGGCAAGCCCGATCGCTTGCGGACCACTTTTCCCGCCCGCCAGAGCTGTCCGATTTGCCGCGGCCAATCAGAACACCAGACGACGCTGGCGTGTGCTGCGCGATAAGGATGGACGACCGGTGCCACGAGACGGCGACAAGTGCGCCACGAAAACGTTAGATGCTCCGCCTCGGTGGTGCGGGCAGCCAGGCAAGCCGTCCAGTATACAGGGTGTTTCAGCTAACTAGTGCTGAGGCACAAAGAAACAACTAGGCCTGCAGTACTCAAATACAATCAATTCAGTAGACTACCCTGTTGAGCAACTTTAATACTTACGGCTCATTGAGAAACATCTAACTGCTTTATTTTTATGAAGATAGCTGCTGTGGTTATTTTTTCAGGACAAAAGAAAGTGCACAAAATCGAAAAAAGTACCATGCAACTATGCACTTTTTAGCAGTGACGAACAAATGAACAATGCGGCATGCAGACAGGATGTAAAAAATATGCAGATCCGACACACTGTGAAAATTATGTAAGCAGCTTTCTTTGCTGCTTGTGTTCATTGATGGCATTTGGCAGTGATATGTTAAATGTTACCTCGCATGCACCACTTGTGTTCGTAGTACACAGAGCTCATAGGCAGACGTGCGCTCCGATGCTCAAGGTGGTGCTGTGCACCATCCATATCCTGTGAGAGTAGTGGCACTGTCATTCCCTCACACGGCGCATCGCATGGCAGGTGAGGTAGAGAAATCCGTTTATTGAATCCTTAGGAGAAATAGTTGCTGCCACGTCCTGTGCCCGACAGAGCAGCGCCTGCTGGCCACACAGGCTTCTGTCATGCAGCATGGCCTCCCAGTGTTGTAGTGTAGGGACATTGAAGTTTTGATGCTGGACCACCACTCGCATACTGTCCTTTTGACGCCGTGGTGCTGTATTGCAGCTTTGCATCTGTACATCCTGTCTCAATTGTCGGCATGGACACACTTGCCGTGTTTATTTTTTCAGAAATAGCATAAACATGCCATACCACACCTTGAACTATCATTATAATATTTTTAGTTTGCCACTACAACTGTCACCATGTCTAGATGTAGTATTTTTCTTTTAAAGAGACTCTATACGAAGGATGCTTTCTGATGGCATCTTTACCTTCTCGTATGATCATTCAGCAAGCACAAAGTGCTGCAGCTTCTGCAATGCTTTTGTCTATTCCTTCCAGGCACACTACTGTCAATGTATCATTAGCGCTGAAATAGAATACCGCCCGTTGCTCAAAGCAGCTTCAATATAGATTCCAATCGGAAGAATAGGCAGACTTGTGGCAGTATACAACTTTCTATAGCCATAAAAGGCAAGCTAGCATAGTGGGGCATCTCAATGCTTGTAAAAGCATTCAACTGCATGTATCTCCAAATAACTAAGCTCAAGCAGACACTGCCAAAATTCGTGCTTCTCATGGCGAGTCGGTGCGGGAACTTGAAGGTGTCGCTTTTCCTTCATTTTTGTGTCTTATGGTTTTGCTAAGGCTCTTGCCACAGCAAAATTCCTCTTGTGGTATTTTAGAAGGGTAATTTAATAATCACCTAGGCGATGTCATTTCCTTCATTTGGTTGCACTGTGTGCATCAGTGCAATAAATGGATCAAACGGCTTAATACGAAATGTCGCCAGGCCATTTTGGCACGACACTTGTGGATAACATTTTGGTGTGGCTTGGGCGAGACTGAAAGAGAGAAATTGACACATACAAGCACAAAGGCCAGGCACTGTTCCCTTGTGGCCTGCACAACCACTAGAATAGCAGCTAGTCTTATCAATTCATACTGAGTATCACAAAGTGTAACATTGCAAGAACTGTAGCTTGCTTGATGAGACAAGGCACTTATAGCTGTAGCTGAAACATGTGGTGTGATCAAGATGTACAAGGTTACAATACTCTACACCCTTTTTGTATTTAAGTTTTTAACTTTGCCCACAATCTGATTACAGCTTTCCAGAGTTCCTTGGAAAATCCTCCCATGCACCTGCCATGTACATTGCCCTCCTCGATGTGGCGTGCAAGATGGCAGCAGCAGCTGTGGGAACAGTTGAAGAGGCGAAGAAAGGTCCACTTTATAATAGGTTGTATGTAAATAAAACTGATCGACCTCAACCGATTCGGCTTCCACTTTTGTCAAGACAATTGTCAGCAAAGCAATGGAGCAATTTCAGTAGGGCAATAGTAATAAATAGTGCATAGAAATTCTTGGAAGCCCCGTCAGCTTTCTTGCTGTTAACAAGCTGTCTTGGTGAGGTGGTTTAGGCAGGGAATGCCAATTCATGAGGGATGGTCATGGCCACCATGTTCAATGTATGTGCAGCATTAATCAGTTCTCTAGACCGAGTGCACTAATGTCACATGATACATTTTCAAACCTCGCATGCTTTCTTTGGGGCTGAGAAAATTAATGAAGCATGAAACTCTGCATGTTGCAGTTTTCAATTAACCATCACTGCATTTGTCCATTCTTGAAACAAATTTTATTGTACCAAATGCATACAGAATGAATTTGTGGAATATCCAAAGTACATTTTGCTTGTTTTGGTCAAGCAGCTGGCAGAACAAAACCACAAAGTTCCAAAGCAGAAAGGTAACACTTCTTTTGAAGTACGCAACTGGCGAAACAGTGTTGCTAACACACGAGTGCAAAACTTGCTGCCGATTAAAAAAAAGGGAGCTGCTACACACCACTTCGTTCCTTGACCATTTATTTTTTCTTTTGTGGCCGATTTTTAAAAATCCTTGCTATAGCAAATGCAAGGACATCAGAAAATCAACGCACAACAGATATTGGTGCAATGGTGTAAAGTAATGAAGATATAATTTTGCATGCACATTATTTAGTCTGAAATAGAAGGATACAGCACAAGCGTTACTCTTCAATCCCAATAAAAGATATGGAACTCGTGGGCTACACGAGGGCTACGGATAAATCTTGAGGGCCTCGGATTCTGTAATGTGCAGCTATACTTAAGTACACAAGCATTTTTGGATTCTGCCTCTACCTGGGTGCAGCTTTGTGACCTGGAATGAAAAGCCACAGCCATCGAGCTGCTGCAGTGGCGACATCACAGTAAAAGGTAATAGCGAAAAATTAAAACAATAATATGGCCATGCAACTTGCACATCAGATAGGTCACCTGAAGCTTCTATTTCCAATTTTTCTGGTGTTGCATAGGACAAAAATTTTGAAAAGTGATAGTGTACGATTCTCATACATTAACAATTATGCATATCTTTTTTTTTTAACCATGCAGATATTTAGCAAAAAGTTTTTAGCACAGAGAGCCTGTCGTTCTTGCAAAGGAGTTTCTAGGTGAGGAGGACACACTTTGCTGCTAATGCGAGTTTCAGAAAATTAATTTTGAAAAATTCAGTCACTTTTTTATTAGTAGCTTGGCGGCAGCCTTCTACATGGCATATTTGGAGGCAGTCACATGTGAACGCACACCCTTTCTTTTTCAAAATCTCGAAAATTGCACTTATTTTGAAATATTCATTATCGCGCTCAATTGAGTACAATCAAAACTTGGTGCATCCTGCTCCACATCAGGCGGCAGTGCCCTGTCAAGAAGTGGGACAAAGCTTAAATGATAGCCTGACACGGCACACTGATGCACATGCTTGCCAGGCAAAGTGTGTCGTATCAGCTGCTACAATGACGCCAAGATGTTGTTTCAGACTTTCTCGAGCCTGTTGTCAGGGGTGTTTCCATCTGATGAGGTAGCGGGACCTTCTTTGCTGCGCTCCCAGCACACTCGGTTCCAATATTGCCTTGATTTACCAGTGAAATTCAATTATGAATATCTTGAATTAGGTGCAACTTTCAAGATTTGTAAGAAATGAGAGTGCTATAAAATGTGACTGCCTCCAAATTTGTGGAGTTCCAAAATAGAGGAATTCCTCTGCAAGAATGCCACATTTGCTGCGCTCATAACTTTAAAACAAGAAAATCTGTATGGTAATAAAAGACACCCTGTACATATACAGTGTGCATTGGAGCATTTCATGCAACCAATATTCAAGCACCTTCTGTCTACAAAGAATTCATAAAGCAAATTTATGCTTGGAATCAGTTACGAGCACTGGAAATGCAAACACTGTGACGAACCCTGGTCACATGGCAGGCATTGTGTTGCTGCTCTCTGCGTAGGGCCTATGAATAAAAACCACCTTCAACATTACACAGTAAGCTACCAATTGCTATGTGTAGGAAGACTTAGTTCTTCAAATGCAATTATGACCTAGACATTCTAAAGCTTTTCTGATAATGTACTTTTAGTGAACAAGTACCCCAAACTTGAACAACTCTGAAGCTATAATGCCATTATTATCTGAAAGATGCACTCACATTTTTTTAACGCAGTAAGGAAACATTCATAATCGACAATGCCACCATAGACATGAGAGTCATATAATATTGCACTGCGTGCAGCAAGGATAGCACAATCTCGCACAAAAGATTAGTCTCTCCCGCAGACTTTGAGGGCTTCTTTATTATGTCTCACTTATGATGCCGTGACATGGTACGAAACCATGATGACGTAACTTATGATCATGAGTTACTCTTGAATGAAAGCTTATGCACACATGCATATTCCTGCATTGTAACTCTGGAGTGCACTTACAGTAAGGACACTGTGAAAAGAAGAAAAGGCCAACAGCAAGAACCAGGCAGCGCAGTGCTGTTTGCACCTTCTCGGCTGTTGTCGGTTTTAGTCACCTTCACTGCAGCAGAGTCATGTTATGCGGCGAAGCATATTTAGCATCATGCAGTGAAGCATATCTGAAGTTAAAGGGGACACTGTTACGGGGCCCCTGCTGGTGCTTATGGTTACCCGACACTATCAGCTTAAGTACTCGTACTGTGACCTCTTCATGCATTTGGACAACACCAATCGCCATGTGAAAACCTCTGTTCACTACTAATCTTGCTAAGAGCCTAAATTGTTTCCAAACTACAAATTTCACCAAGTGGCAAACTTGGCAATGCTTCTGGAACCTCTTTCTAAAGTACTTTAATACTACCAGGATGCTTCAATGTCAAACTGGATTAAAAACCTGGGATGAGATTGGGCAAGCTTCTAGCTTTCTGACTGTTTGCTTCACCTTCTACATCAGTGAGTAGGCAGTGTTCAATAGGCGCTCCCACTTCACCAAGCAGACGACCGCTGACGAAAGCATGGTGAAGGCGAATAATGAGAGCGCAAGCAAACATTCAGAATGCAAGATCTCGCCCTTGGATTTAGAGAAAGGAAGGATAATTTCAACACCAAGGAACACCAACACTGGGCAACATTCATGCACCAGCTTTGTCAGTTTTTTGATGCTCCCACTACTTGTGCTGAAATCGTGAGAAAAGCCCAGAGAGAGTATACAATTCGAGAATCATGTACCTCTTACATTGTGGATGTCCTTGCACTGTGCTAACGCATGAACACCACCACGTCTCAAAATGATCGAATGAGACATATTAAAGGCACAAACACTGTTACCTTATACGTCCTTGGTATGCAGAACCCCAGCACCTCCACCACTTCTAAGGAACCGCTTTATTCTTGCCGAGCTAGAGCTATGGCGAGGAAGAAGTGACACACACTACGTACGGATGAGGAAGATGACGGAAAGTCACATTGCGCTCACAATATCGCTAACGTGGTAGTTTCCCAAAGGAAGCGGTCACACCGCTGCGTATAAAGTGTATGCACAGGGATTCTCATACGTCTTCCCTGTCCAAGGGACTGGTGGCAAGCACCACAAAGCAGCACTGGTCAGGTGCATTCCAATTAAATTCTTAAGAATTGAGAAAAGGCCGATTCAACACAAAGCAACGACCTGACACCCTTGCCAACAAACCTGTTGAACTGGCATTAAGTTTCAGATATTTGCGGCCACACATATGTAAACCAATGGGCAAGGTTCTGACTGGTGTTGTAGAAGTCGCGGGGCGCTTTTTTCGTTGCGACGATAGATCGGATTCATTTACAAGTAAGGCTCCAGGAGGGCACATGTAACCGGCAAACAGAGGCCTCAGGAGAGCATTAGATTATAATCAAGGAGGCGGCAGGGTACCCAAGGGGCAGCGGAGGGATCAAAACTGGAAGCAGGGCGGTCCCAAACTGGAAGCAGGTTATGTTGCCCCAACTCACGGACCACCCTGACTCCAGCCTTGTCCGCGAAAGCGGACAGCTGCTGATCTTAAAATGCGTCAGAAAATTCGGAAAGTACGACTTACACACAGCCTACAGACATCAAGATATACTACTAGCACGCGCAGGCCTCGGCGAGCCCCAACCCATGGACCAGTCCGCGTTCTAGCTCTGGTGTTCCCGTTACCGATTTGGTGTCCTGGAGACGCCGCCAATAATATGAAATAGTGACACGTTGTTACTAGTAAAAAACACGACTTAAGCCGCTAACTCTACGTTCAGCACTGCCGCGCCCAACAACTTCTACAACGCCTGTGAGAACTTCACCAAGCAATGGTTGTTCTTGGCAATACTAAGAACTTGTGAATTTTGTGTACCGCTCATGCTTAACTTTGTAGTGCACTGTGGCTTAGTGAAGCACTACGATTGCGTGTAGCATACGTACACATCTTACCTGATAGACGGTGAACGGGGTCTTGTACAAATATCCGCTGAAGAAGAAAAGACTACACCTTCACATGTGTTAAAACACATGCCAAACTTGAAAAAACAGACGTACAATGAACCTCCACACGTTAAAATAGCAAAAGCATCACTTAATAGTCGAAAACTATTGAAAACTTTGCAAGCGCCATGGCAAGCGCAAATCCGCCATTGCTGCTGATATTGATGTTGATCAGGCTGTCCCCTTGCGATCGAGTCGGCAAGCGCGTGGAAGCGCGTTTCTTTATTCTATGGAAGCGCAATTGGCGCAATGTAGCCAAAATAAACAAATAAAACTGTGAATCAACTCCAAATACACACACGCAAAAGAAAAATCGTCGGGATTCTCTATAACGACGTTTCCAACCCCTTGACCGATATTTCATACAGCTCGTTGCATTAATTAAAATACATGCAGTGCATTGTTTTCATAACGCGCAAAAAAAATTCTGCACTTAAGCTTACCCGCACAAACACGCGGCGCAAATTGGTAGAACGCCACCAGTGCAGCCCCCACCCGCCAAGAAAATATATGACTAGTCAATAATAATAGCATATAATTATAATGTGAGCGTCGGCGCAATCAATGGAGAATTCAATTTTATTTGTTATAGAAAATCAAATGCAATGCAGTAAACAATGGATAGAATTAGGCATATAGCTTCCTGGAGTCTAAAAAAAATCTGCCTTGAAACTTGACGTGGTGACACGGCAAATTGTGGGTATACGATTGAAAATAATTGCTATAGTGTGTTCGTGTATGAATAAGCTTCTCAAAAGGAGTTTCAAGTGTTTCCATGGTATGGCAAGCTTATATCTTGATACATCAAGTTTTTTTTATTCATGTTGTTCAATTATGTTTAAAAAGCAAATTGTAAATCCCAATGGTTTTGTTTTTTACCAGGGGAACACAGAGTTGAGCCACTGTTTCGAAACAAACTTTTATTTAAAGGTAGTTACAAGTAACACCGACACCCTCGCTCATGAAAATCCCAATGGTTGTGTTTTTTACCGGGGGAAACACAGAGTTGAGCCACTGTTTTGAAACAAACCTTTATTTAAAGGTAGTTACAAGTAACACCGACACCCTCGCTCATGACAAAACAACTTTCACTCGCTGTGTCCAGACACTTGGTTCAAGGTGCATGTAATGCTTCATCTCCAAGCTTCGCCTGGTTTCTTAAAGGCATTGTGAAATCTACACGGTGTTTTTATTTTACACCTCCTCATCTCATAGCACAAGATATGAAATGCGTGAACAAGAAGAATCAGGCCAGCACATATTCACAGAAATGAACTCTTCACAGTGCAGTTGACAAGTGCAAAAATTACAGCAGAAACTGCCAGTCACATGATATGAGCACAACATAACTGTTCTTTTTGCGGGAAAACCTCAATCCCATGCCGACATTAACCTATATGGTGGTCATCACTGGCAATGTTCGAAAGATTTTCATAAAATAGAGACTGAATGTCTGGAGTATTTATCATAAGGGAAGTAGAAACTCGCACATCTTCTAAACAGCCCTTTGCAGTGCTAAATGTATGCTGGCTATTGATAGTAATAAATAGTATGACTGTTACAACTGTTAAACAAGACAAAAGCTCACAGGAATATGAAGGCTTGAAGTGATAAACAGTGTTTGGAGGGGGAATGTAGCTGGAGTGAACCTTTTGGCAAAGATTTGTTTTCGTCAGTGCCGCAATTAAGTTCGGCACAGCAATCTTTATGCACGCTTAGCTCACTTTCCCACACCCTCAATGTAGGATGAAGAGGAGAATAAGAAAGTGCGTAGAATGAAGTTGAAGTGTAGAAAAGAAATGGGGAGACAGTGAAACAGAAGGTAGGAGCACTGTTGTAGATTATTCTTCGAAGGCTACTCTTCCAAAAGAAAAAGAGAAAAATATTAAATGTGTAAGGAAGCATTGCCAATTGTTATTATGCCTACTCAAGTAAGAGATGCACCATAAGGGATGCAATATAAAACTGATCTGATATGTAGAGTGGCCTAAAGCTTTCTGCATAGTCTTTGCAATCATTATGACACTGTCTGCTGCAGCCAAATATGCAGAAGTTTTAATTGAGTGCTCATGACCAGAGCAACTTATCCAGACAGCACACAATACCACTGCATATGCCCTCTATTTTGGTAATCTGAAAAATAAAAGTTTATTCAAATGGGCAATAAGAACATCACATGGAACACAAAATCTAGATCGAATTATGAGGCATGCCACAGTGCGGGACTCAGTAATATTTTTGACCACCTCGGGTTTTGTGATGTGCACTTAAATTCAACTACACACTTTTTTTTTTCATTTCACCACCACTGAAATGCAGCCACCTTTGCTGGGATTGAACCCGCAAGCTCGTGCTCAACAGTGCAACATCATAACTACTGCGCTACTGAGTGTTTACACAAATTTATAAGTAGCAAAACACATTGGAGGCTTTTGCACACTGAAACACTACACACCATCCAATGCACTTCCTTACATCTATGTACAGACATACTTACCAGCGGCTCATATGACAAGCATGGAGGCGTGCTCTAACACACTACCATCCAACAGCTGCCACATACCAGAGATGACCACTGGGTCTGTATCTATCTTCACAGAACACTTACCAGCAGCTCATACAACAAGCATGGAGGCATCTCTCGTGCTCTAACACACATACCATCCAGCTGTGACATATGGCTGCACACCACAGACAAAAACAGACGGGCTAATCATCAGAGACCACATGTCATGATTTGTTAACATGCGAGCCCACAACCTGCTTCAATAAGGCATGACAGCACAGCACTACTGCACCACTTCTCTCTTCCTAACTGCACTGGAGGCTTGTTACCAGTAATCGTGCCCTGCTGACATGGTTATCTCTTGTTTCTATGTTGCTGTCCCTAAGCTGTTATTTAAGGACTTCCTTTTGAGCTTCAGTGGGCCTTGAAAGGCTAGATGATGGCTGCGACAATCTAGGGTTTTTTGTAGAGTGAAATCTTAACAGGTGCACAACTTTTTTGTTGGCTGGTTCATTTGAATGGTCTGGCATCTTTCTTTTTGGGTCACTTTCACTTTCAACAAGCATGAAAACTGGCTCAAACAAATTGTTTGCCTTCTCAGCCACACCCTCAGAGACTTCACCATCTGATATTGCCTGTCTGACCGAGTCCATTTTTGCTCTTAAGAGTGCTGAGCTTTACACTGCTTTGGCTGCTTCCAGCTTTGTTATACTCTGTACAATGTGCAATGCCCGACTTGCCTCACATGCTTCTTCGGGTGAGCTCTCATGGGCCTTGTTGCTGCTAGTTGGATTAGCGATGACCACACAGTGAATGTGCTTGCACACTGTAAAGTGTATAAGATGGTCATAGCAAGTGCACATGTAAGTATGCACACACACTGCACATTCCTTACACCTCAAAGGACAGCAAGCACCATCTCCCACTTTTGACACTTTATATGAGAGCCCTTTAATAGACTGGGATGGCACAGTCTATATGCCATCTTCATTTAATTTGGCTCAAGCTGCCATTTCACTGCCAGACCTGTGGTTCTTCTGAATTCTGCTCAGCTTCTTACCCTTTGCCCCTTTCATCATCTGGATAGCCCTTTTCATTAAAAAATGATTTGTCAAGTCCATGAGGGCAGAAATAAGTTTGTCACCATGCTTATTCTGTTTTCTCTCCAGCATAGTATGCTTTAACGTCCTGCGCTTGCTCTCAAGGTGCACGTTAGTGTTGACAGCTGCTCTAGTCCTAAAGCAATAGGCCCACTCTTGCGGCCTAACTGCATAGTGGTCATTGAAGTACTTCAGGAAGTCCCTCATTTTTTCTTCCTCACTAGAAAGGAATTGCTTAAAATAATCTTCAAATGCCTTTTCCACGAGGAACTCTAAGAGTAGCCACACACTATGGTAAACATGTGGCCTTAGCTGTTTCTCTACACACTCGAGTATCTTCTTACGCCAGTTGTTATCCACATGCCAGGCACTGAGAAGTTTCTGTTTTGCGGCACCCATGACCATGGACCATGCTTTGTAGAATTGCGACGCATCATCAGATACCAATGTCTTAGCAGCCACTTTTTTGGCCATGGCCGACTCCAGATATTTGAAGAATGCTGTCAAAGTTTGCTCGTTCATCCGGTTGCAGATGAAATAAGCTATAGCTACACCTGATCCTATTTTATCTAGCACCAGAAGAGTGGCCAGCTCAAACTGGTACTCTGTAGTTCCATGTGTGGAGTCAAGACATACAGTACCTGCAGGGCCCAATTTTTCTAGTAGCTCCTTCTGAGACTCTGTCATCAGAACAAGAGCAAAGTCTGCTGAAGGAAATGTACCACTTGGGTCCACTGCACCTTGTGCCTTGTACAGGCGGACAAGTGTTTCACCTTTTTCTTTCATCACAAGCACCCACATGTCTACGCTGATAGCGTCATTAGTGTGACAATGTTCAGGAGCAGCAATGTTAAACTGCTGTTTGATGTTATGCAGGGTTGAGCACTCTGCCAAGGGCACGGGCCTCAGCTTGGATGCCACAGATGTTCTTACTCGCTTTAGAATGGTTTTCATGGACACACCCCTTTCTAGGTTCTCTGCTACGCTGGCCTTTTCCTTGTCACTCATTCTCAAGTGCTGAATTTCTGGTTTATGACCGTAATGGTTTCTTTGATACCTGGCTTTTATGGTGGTGCCTTCAGGTGTCGGACGGTAATTGTGACGGTAATAAATGAAAGACATATCTTACCAGACCTACAGCTCCCCTGACTTTTCTCCCGACGGTCACTATGACCTTCCTTTTTCCTTGCCTCGCCTGATCTATTACAGTAATAGTGGATCCTTGTTTCTCCACTGGCCAGCTTTTTGGGGTCCCTGGGCAAAATGAACCAGCAGTTTTGGCTACCCTCTTCTTCTGCTTTCCATTCATGAAATTCTGTAATAAAAGCACAAAATAGCATTAGATAGTGACAAGTACTATTGGGAGACAGATGCAAACAAAAATAATCACTCTGAAGGCTTTGGACACGGGCTAATGTAGCATTTATTTTACTCCCTCACCTTCAACTCGACTGTGTCATGAGGTCACCCTTGATATTGCTCAAATTTATGTTAAAATTGAATTTCAAATGCAATGCGCCATAACTTCAAAAAATTTATCATATTAGTTTTGTTTTAATAAGAAACAAATATGAAACTTAAGCATGATCTATGCTCACTCCTTCCTCAATATTGAATCAGACTGTACATTCATAGCAATGCTGTTACGATAAGACAAAGACGAACTGAGAGCACATGGTGCAAGCTACGCCCCAGAACAGTGTGAATCCCTTCTCTCAGTTTCTTCTTGAAAAGCTCCTTCTTTTCAAGAAGAGCTTGATTTTTTACTGTAGATAGGGGCTTGGCGAGGGAGTGTTCCATCGTCACGCGGTTATGATCTGGCTTGGGCATGCGCCTGGTTCGAAGAGGCAGCATTATGTGTGATTTCAATAAACCAGTTGCTAGTCTGCGTTCGTCCTGTCTTCTTCTACGTTGGTGTCTTTTCTCAAGCGCAGTTTAAGTTCACAAAAAGATGTCTTACCAAGTAGCCTCCTAACACACTCTTCTTAAAGAAAAAAGGATTGCGCGTGCGTCAAATTTCGCTGTACTTTATGAAATCTACAACCAGAGTCCTTCTATTGAGGGACTGTGGTACTACTAAAGAATTTTCCCAAAGTACGCCGGGAGACCAAGCCGCTGACAGCCGCAATTGCAAGTGTGGTCGTGGACCTACGTCGGCCTGCATTCGGACCTATTGCGGCCTGCACTGAGGCGAAGACTACACCACGCACGCAAGTAGCGCAGAGCAACGTCAGAACGCAGAGCAAATCCCTCCTCTCGTTTAAGTAAAAAAAAAGGGGGGGGGGGTTGCGCGAGCGTCACATTTCGCTCTATTCTATGAAATGTACTGCTAAAGAGTTTGCCCACAATACGCTGTGAAACCATCCCGGCGACATCCGCAAATTCATGTATGGTACCGGTTCTGCGTCTCTGCCGCATTGCAACGTGCACTGAGGCGAAGACTAGGCCACGCACGTATGTGGCACAGAGCAACGTCAGAACGCAGAACAGCTTACTCCTGTCGCTTAAAAAAATAAGAAGATGTACAAACGTCAAATTTCACTCCACTTGCTGTGCAGGAAAGCAGACAATGCCAAACGTAACGTCATGTAGCGCATCGCTGGGAGCGCGCACACATGACTATACTATAGATGGACAAACAAACAAATTATATTTAACGAGGATACAAACTTCAAAATACCCCAAGGAAATAAATTAGGCACCTGCGCAAAAGCTGCTCTTCGCGAAACAGATAGAGAAAAAGAAAACAAAGGCCCGCAAAGCATAAACAACTGCCTTTTTGGAGGCACACTGCGCAACAAGAAATTAAAAAAAGTCCAAGATATAATATTGCGTTTAAACGTCATTTGCTCACGATGACTGAGAATAAACTTAATAAAACTGTTCCTCACCCTTATTGTTCCGGAACACCAGGTGCACGTAATCAGCCTCGAAGTTGTGCGCAGCGATCTGGTGCACCGAATACTTCTCCATTGTAGGCAGGGAAGTGCCACATACGTCGCATTTCATCAATTTCTTGACATCCACGGCCATTTTGTGAACGTTCCTGATGTGTTGCAGCATGTTCTTCCTCTGTATGAATAGTTTGCTGCAGAATTCGCAGCGACGATCGTCATCGCCGATGGCAGCTCGATCACAGACGTGCACCATTCCGACATTGCACGCACTAGGGTTGTTGTATAATCCGGCAGCAATACAGAGAAGAAACCTCCCCAATCACGTGACACACTAGGTATTCAGTGGCCCCATAAGGACAGTTGGAAACCAACTTAGGGAACTAACATCTGGGAACGCAGGGTCACGTGGATGCTGCCTTCTATTGTTCACCGGCCTCAGCCGGCCTGCGGGGAAACGCATGTCTCTCGTTTAGCTTTCTCGCGAAACCACGCCGCGCTGCGCGCAACCGAGCTGCTCAGACGCGCGCGCTTCGCTGAACAAAATCATGTAATCGCGATGTCTCAATGCATTATCGTTGCCGAAGTCATGTTGAAAGAACATTATAATGAACTTCGCAAATTGGGCCGTGAGGTCGAATCGGCTGCTTTTACCAGCTTTTATGAAAATAAACATGCTTTATCAGGCCAGCCAAACATCAACCGCGGGTACCGGCCGCTGCCGAGTTCTTGCGCGATATTAAAAAAAGGTTACGTTTATCGCTGACTTCTTGCTTTTCTCTGCTTGGACTTCCTGGGGCGCTCAGACGATCTTGCGAGCTAGACGTCTGGCGATACGAAAAAAATGTACGCATTCTCACTGCACTGCAAGGACGCACTGGAGACACGTACGTACGAAACACACCGACCCATTTGCGATCAATTTGGAGTTTACGAGCACAAACACATTCTCGCTTGAGGAATCGTCGTGCTTTATTGAACAACGTTCGGGTGGCCGCGCAACACTACGACAGCGCGCCGGCGAGGAGGCAAAATGTCAATTCTGACTTCGCGTTTAAATTGATCCAAGGTGCCTTCTTACCACGGTAAGTGAAGCATCACATAACCAAAGTTTTGCGATAGCCGGCGCAAGGTGCAGAACAGTACGCGTGTAGAACCGGCCGGCGTGCGACCACGGAACAGCCGTTTGATGTGTTCGCATGCGTACGTTCTGTGAAGCCTTGCCGACTCTTGCAGCGCATCCGCTTTCACTTCCCTGCGCTTCCCGCGCGCACAGGTAAGATACGCCCGCGGTAGGGAGGATTCGTTCCTTAAGTGAAAGCAGCCACTTCTTTCCCATCTTCCAGGATGAAGCGTCGGCTGGCAGGCGCACGGTGCCGACGGCAGCAAAATGCACATATTCGGCATAACGCTCTATCAGCACGTGTATTGAGGTACACCTATCTGTGCAGGTGTGCATGAACCTCGAACGCGCTCTGCTTCAAAGACTTCGTGCTGTCGCGAGTACTACTAGGAACAAGCAACAGTTAAGCAACATGTGTTTTAATATGCACAAAAGCAAGTTGCTACTGAACGCGAACTATGTATTCATAACGTACGTCTACGTGCCGCAAATGCATCATATGCGCTGTCAAAAGGAGGAATCACTGACCTGCAAGGCGTTCATTGTACAGATTCTGAAACGCATCGGTTTCGGCCTGCGATGGCACGTTAGCATGATTCCGCCGAAAGAGCAATATTTCCCGCGGATATTCCTTCGTCCGTTGCAATTGCCGTGGCGCGGTACATTGCGTACAGCGTTGCATGCTCGTTCATTTCACGAACTTTAGTTACTCCTGTCCTACCTGGCCACAGCAACATCCGGTAGAGCACGGTCCAGATAACGTAGCGCAACAAAACGCGGAGACCAACGCAAACCTGCCCGCACGGCGCCTTTGCCACGGTACGAAACCTACGGAGCAACACGTGTGAGCGCACAGAACGCACAGAACAATGGGCGTCTTGCACTGGAGTATGGTGGCTAGAGGGGGGTAGTGTGACGGGCGGGAGCGGAGGGGTGCACAAATTTGTGATGAAAAATGGCGGCCCCAGTAGATGGCGCTGGCTGCGCGACAGGTGCCAGCGGCGCTGGCCGGTATCGCGTTGGGCCGCGTGTTTTTACTTTCACCTTGTTTCCAATAATTACACGCCGCGTCCGTGTTAACAGGACATGAACTAGTAATTTTGTTCGTTCGTTGAAAAGCGTGCGTTTGAAATTTTAAATGGTGCTACTTAACATAAGCGAAAACCACAATATTTCTGATAGACGCAACTGGCAAGCGGCGTTTAGGTTATAATTAAATGTTTCTCAGCATTGACCAGATTTCACATCTTTCGCCAACTTCATGTGAATTAATCCATTTACGTGAGCGCACAGTCAAACTGTCTTGAGTGTTTGTTTCTTTATGGGCTTTGGAGTGTAAACTGCTTAATATTTTCTCTTATAAGAAGCAATGGTTCGCGTGTTTATTTTTCGCTCTCGAAGGTTCAGTGTTGAAATCATTTAAATTTAATTTTCTATTTTCCTTGGAGAGCTTATATTTTTAGAGTAGAAATGGCAATGCTGTAGTCAGGCTCTGTTGCACCGAACATTTTCATTCATTATTTTTTTAACTGTTTCTCTCCCGTTCCGTCGCTTTCGTGAAAATTGATTCTGCAGCAGTTTTCTCAAGTATTTGCAATGAATTCAGGGGCCGTTACTTTCACATACGTAAGTGCACTTGATGGAAAAGTAACACCCAGCAAACGATATATATCTTCCTTGCTTCTCTGGTTTCACGCCGCAGCCTCCACACAATATAAGTGCATGTGTGCTGTCGAGCACTGACTGCGCTTCCTCCGGCGAAGAAACAGTGCACTGTGATTGGCCCCTGAGGAATACAGAGCAACACAACGATTCCGGTTGGTTGCATTCTGACTTGAATTTCACTAAATTCGGCACCAAGATGTGGTCAACCTGCTCGCCCTCGAGCTCACTGGCTCCGAAAAACTCACTGTAACGTTCACTTGGAAACGTTACCTTATTCCATGTTGTATCAGGTAGGCAGACATTATGACACGCACGCTCAAGTTGCACGGCGTGCTGTTTATTTGAGGCAATGATATCTGGTATATCTGGCCCCTGGCGTAGCTGCGCGTGCGCTACGGTGTTTTCTTGCTGGGTGTCTTGTCTGTTGATTGCGTTCAGCTTTTGCCGTTTTGCAGCAGGTCCAAGCTGCTCGCATATATTTCTCTCTTTCCTTTTCATCGGAGCTTTGTTCTTGAAATACTTAGGTGCCTCAGGGAACACAGCGGGCACGGCGTCTTCTTTCAGACGCGGACGATCGCGCGGCAATTCCACAACCTCACCGTTGACTGTGTGCCGGTAGGTCCTTTCGACGAATCTTTCGTCGAAGTGCCGTTCACAAACCACGCTGTCGTTAGTAAGCGCTTTTGCAGCCCGTTTAATATTTCAGGCCCACTGCTCCCTTCGCAAGACATCAGTTGGGGCTTTAAACACAGAAAGCTTTTGCGAGCAAGATCGATACCCGCCTTTGCATCCAGGTATAGAGCACGTGCTTGAGCGGGTTGACGGCAGGGTTAATTACATCCAACAGTCTGAATCTGAAGAGTCCATTCCTCGGGTGGCAACGCGACGACCCAACACTGCAGAGAAATTTCACGGACGACGACAGAGGCGACAGCGAAGCGTCAACGCAGCCGGCGAAGCCTTGTCAGTGCCCGGCCGTCGCAAGCGTGGCACCTTTGAACACAGCAGTGCCCCTAGCGGTGGCTAAATTTTCACCGCGTTCCGCGCGCTCCTCCTCCATGGCGCGGATGAGGCGCCCGCCACACTACCCCCCTCTAGCCACCATAACTGGAGTTTGAGGTATAGTAGCGGCGCCTGGTGGCGGCGCGGGAAACATGTGGGTCGTACCAGCACGTTTCTAGGCCGAGTTTTGCGTCGATTCGCACTTTTTTCTGCCCTGTTGCGAGTGCGAAAAGGCTCGTCACTTCTCACAGACCACGTCGACCACGCTGCGAGCTGGTCGCAGCTTATAGTTTAACGAAAACGGACTCTCCGTGTGCCGTGGGACGTAATGCTGGAAGCAGAAGGAATCAGCGAGGCCGATCCGGAGGAACCTAGCTCAGCATCAAAAAAGCGTCACCGACGATACTGCTGCGTCGTGGGCTCCCATGAACAAGAAGGCCTGAATCCCAACATCCGATTCTATCGTTTCCCTTCAATTAAGGCCTCACGAAGCGGAGCGTCGGGCGCGCTGTATAACTGCAGTTCGTCGCGCTGGGTAAGCGAAACTTCGCGCCATGCTGACTGCTTCACCTGTCTTGAAGCTTGCTTGATTATAGATCTGCGTTCTAAAATTCGGTCTTTTGCACCTACAGTCCCGACGGCAGACCGACATAGCAGCAGGCATGGCTGGTGATTCACGATTCGAAACCCGGCCACAGCGACAATTAACAATTCGACCGGTGCGAAGTGGTGAAGTGCCCAGGTGTGTGCAAATGACCACAAATGGCCGGGTTGATTCGGTGATAATTCACTACCCCACTACGCGCAGCACAGGTTAGAGAGTTAAATGTGCTGATACTTGACCTCAAGCCAGCATGTTGAGGCAGCGCAGCAAGATAGTATCGATTACAGCAGATCGATTTTCGAGCGTTGTCATTAAAAGCTACATCAAGCGAGCAGCGCACGAGCTCGCGCTGCGCGATTCGCACGTACGTGCGAGCTCGTATGCATTGCATTTGTTATTACCAGTTACTAAAAGGTACAGATGGTCGCTACTACAAAGCAGGCCTAACTACTTGTTTAGCGGCATGCAGTCAACAAAGATTGCAGGAGACCCGCCGTTACGCGGCATGTCGAAATACCGCTGCCGTCGCGGCGCGCACGATCGTGCGCTCGAGCAGTTCGTACATCGCGGCATGCTGAAAGACCGCTGCCGTCGCGGCGCGTACCGTCGTGTGCTCGAGCAGTTCCGTACACATGATGTCTGCTTATCGCTGCTGTGGATTCATTTATAGCAAGCATTTCCTCGCGTTTGTGCGCCTGAATCTAGCAGCGTGCAAACCTTACCTGAAGTTCCACTTCGTATGCGACTCGCTTCACTTGCGATTGACACCGCGCTAAAACTTCGCCGCTTAATTCTTGAACGGCATAGACGTATTCGGCACTGCATAATTTCTTGCCTTTACGCAGCGTGCCACTCCTGAAAAAATCTTCGGCGCCCGATATTCGCTGCAGGCCGTGATACAACACAACCGAAAGTGGCGGGTCTATATTGTAAACGTGCTTTCCGAAGCAGACGACCGAGCTTGGTACGACCCATTTTAGGACAGAGGGCGCTTTTTAGCACATTTTTCGCAGCGCCCCCTGGGCAATGCAAGAGCCCCATTTTCCATGCTACAGCGAGTAGGAAAAGTGCCGATCAGACTGCATGTGTGCTCGATGCATTTCCGCCCTAAGGATTACGAACACAATTCACTTTTGAGGCTGTCAAGGGACGTGCCTTTACACTGCGTTCCCGTTGCGTGCATCGTGCGAGCTCCTGGTAGGCGGACCGTGTTTGTCGCTCCACTAGCCCGCTTGCGGCTAAGTGGAGGGCGCATGCGCATTCGCGCTTGCGCTCCGGTTAGCCGCTGAGCGGAGCGCAAAACTTCAAACTAAACACTCTACTAAAACACTCTAATGACGTACACTTCAGAGGTGGTACCCTCTCCTCTATTGGTCGCGTCCTCCCCTTCTTCCACCACCGCCTTGGGAGTGGCAAATTTAGCGACGTAAGCGTCGAAGCGAAAAGCGAATGGTTCGCATTCCTAACCATTGTAAGATTCGGCCCCATAGCACACCATAGGAATGACGAGACGTTCATTTGAGGGATCGCCAGCCGTTTGTGCGCAGGCGCGAGTAAGAGCGGGCGTGAGAGAGAAAATCTGGGGGCTTTTGATCCTTCAATATATGACGCTGAATAAAGGCAAAATCAGACATCCACCCGTTCGTAGCAATTGCTACAAAGGAAACCCATACGGGTTCCTCGAAAGAAAAGCCTCATAGTTGAAGAAAAATTCGCCCTGGTCTGGGACTCGAACCCGGGACACCGCCTTTCCGGGGCAGCCGCTCTACCATCTGAGCTAACCAGGCGGCTGATTTTCCCTTTATTCATTACTTCTCTGCACCTTGCGGGTTTCCGCAGAACTACTACGTCAATATATGACACTACGGAGTTTTTTTTTTTCTTTTTTTATAGGGCGTGTTGTGTGCGCTTGTCCCCTAGACATGCCGGCATTGCGGAGTGCAGTCGAGTTTGTTTACGCTCCCACGCTGGCTGCCGAAAATAGGTGAAGCAGTGGGCACTGACGCCTGATTTGGCGACCGCTGTGTTGGACAGACCGTCTCGCACCTGCGGCGCTCGTGCTATTAGCCCCGAGAAAGAACTACATGGGCGCTGCGAGCGCCGCTCGCGTGACGTCAGGGCAAGGACTCGCGCCTGTCGTCTGCTTCAGTTCGAGCGTTGTCCGGGCGCTTCCTGCGGTGTTTTCGTTTTTTCGCTCTCGTTCTCTCTGCTTGTTATTTATGGTGGTCGTCTCAAATATATTTTTACGACGTCTTCCTTTGCGAACATTTATTTAAAGAGCTAATTTCTTAGACAACAATGCAGCTCTCAAAGGCAACACTACAGTGCCAGCCGAAGGAGCGCAGACTAGCCCATTGCGGATTTTTCATGCGCGTATGGACAATCGCAAAAACATAGCATATAGAAATCCAGTTATGATACCATACCTGCCGCGGTGCAACAAGTATGTCACAAACGCTGGCTATATATGACTTCTACAACAGTTACGTTGATTTTAATCCGCTAAAACAGGTTTGCTCACGACGAGTAGTTCACGGTATAATACAGATTTTTTTTCATTTCTTCACAGAAACGCTCGGCAGCAACACGGGGACTTGACTAATACTAGAGTTTAGATTCTACAAGCACCACTTGCTTCTTTACCTGCTTGTCAACATAAGGCGGTTCTTCACGTGTTTGCTTTAAGCGGCGGAAATTTGAAGGAAAGTTAATGAAGGCTTACCGCCATTTACAGAATACAAATAGGAATGTACCAATACATATTCCCTTTTCCGTGCTACACGTTCAACTCACTTGAGAAATTTACTGGTGCTTGTTGCTTGAGGAATATACATGACGAATTTGTTTGGCGAACTGACACAGGCTGCTCGGTCCAATTTTTTTGTAGTGAAGTATGCCTGTTGGACCGCATGGCTGCAGCCAGAAAGAAGTCGAAGCGTCAATCACTAGTAGTATGGGACATATTGAAGATATCTAAATCCCCCCCCCCCCCCCCAGTGGACGGTCAGAAATCACGTGAAAGTATATGCAAGGCTTGTGATGCTTTCTTTATGAATGTTTGCGATTGGATTGGAGCAAACTTTATTTAGCCTACAGTTGGGCAAGGTTCTCCTTTATGTACCGACGAAGCGAATAGTTATCCGTATGTATAATTAAAGCACGCTGGATCGAGACTGTCAGGATTGGGGGCTCAATCCCATCGCTCGTAACCCGTTGTCAAGATTGGAGTCGGGCATGAATTAGAAGGTAGCTGGCCCATGCCGTCGCCCAACTTGTCCACGCTGAGGATGTTGATGAAGGGAAGGACTGCTTCTCATCAAGAACGAGGGATATGGGTTTAATTACAGTATCTACATGCAGTTCATCAGTCTAGCATGACTGCGAGAGAAAGTACACCAGTCTAACATGACTGCTTGAGAAAGTGCCTCAGTCTAACATGACTGATTGAGAAAGTGCACTGAGCAGCCGCACAACAGCGGTTTATAAACACTCGGTCCCCCCCCTCGATCCCAAGGTGACGGAAACGTTCGTCCAGGCATCGTAAACAGGCCGCCTCTCTGCGGGACGGTTTACGCACATATTTGAAGTAGTAGCTTAGCGCGAAAAAACCACAGCTTGGTAGGCGCATGCGTGACAAGAGGATATTTATTTGCACTATCCTTCCTTTCTATTAGACAGTTGTGAATAGCGCTTGTCCTTGTCCGTCTTCCTTGTGTCCGTGGTTTTTTCGCGCTAAGCTACTACTTCTAATATGGACGACCAACTAGCCCAACAGTCAACTCTTCTGGTTTACACACACACACACACACACACACACTTCCGCACGGGTTCACGGTCCGGAGCCAACGTCAGATAGACTTCGTAGAACTCGGAGCTTGCGTCAGGAAAGGCGCCTTTTATTCCCCGAGATGACCCCCGCAGCGCGCCGCCAGGTGCCCATTGTCTTGCGTCTTGGACGGCAAGTGGGAAGGGGCCTTCGTAGACGTTCCCGCGGCAACTCCCCGGCTCATAGCAGAACAGGTCGGCGTTGGTGGGTTCGGTAACAATAGTTGGTCCGCCGAATGCATTCAGTCACAACGGCGACGAGGCTAGAGCGTAACGGTGGCGTTCCAAGAAAGTTGACGCCCACTGTCGCAACTGGCTGGCAAAACTTGCACGTCAGCTGGGCCGTTCTTAACAAGACATGGTGAGACAGAAGGTGCTTGAATTTTCCTTTTCTAGGAAATCTAAGCTGCACTGTAGCAGCTAAGGAATACTTTAGCCATTCCAGTTGGCGCTGTAAAAAAATGACTTTTGGTTTCAATTCGAAGTTGTAGTGAACTGATGGGTTTCGCGAACATAGCGTGCCTCGCCATACGGACAGTCGATTGCTACCGTTACGTGATCAGGGGTGTGTCATATTGTCGATAAAGGCTACTGAGGGCCACTATGAAACATTTCATCACTTTCAATTGATTGCTCTCGATCTTAACAACGAAACTTTTCTCTCAGGTGATTTCTACTATGGTGTCTGTGAATTAACTATGTAAGTACTCTACATGACGCGCCGTCGTGTTAGCAGCTAAGAGCAATTCGTTCTTTGGAGGCCTGTTTCAGAGGGGGATGAAAGTAGCAGCAAACTTTTTCATAAGAAATGCGCGCCTAACTATTTTTTTACGCATTAATGAATGGTCATATTTGAATAGAACAACACACCAGAGTAATAAGAATCATGACGACAGCTTCGCTGGGCAGTGTCTTTCTAACATCGGATAACATGCTGACGCCAATTACCAAGATTTTTCTTCCATGTAAAATGCGATGTCTCTCATAGCTAAATACTAAGGGAATGTTAAGTGTTTAGCGAGGCATCATACACAACTTCGCGTGTTGAATTTGCAGAAATTCTTCTTACGCAAAATTTACCGATAGACACGGCGCATATATGCATTGCAAAACCAGTAGACCCCTTTAACGCTACATAGCTTGCGATATCCAAACCGCAAAGTTTCTCAACTCACGCGCTCTTGAAGAACAAACTGTGGTTAAGGGATGGCAGCTGAAAGAAGCCGACGTACCCTTCAATACGTACGGCTCGAGCCACCCATACCCCAAGCATAAACGAAGGGAACGAGCGCGCGCGGCAACCGAGCGAGCCGGAGCGAGCGGCGTCCTGGCCGTGACGTCACTCGCGAGAGGGCGCCACTCCTAATTCTCGCCGCTATATTCACAGCTTTCTCGCGCCTTACGGCTATGTACCTTGTAAATAACATCACAGTTGTTTCTGTGGGAGCAGTAGCGACCGTAGTTGAGCCCGAGCCGCATATATTAGAGAGTTTTAGAATAGGGGCCCCAAACGTTTTGGGGCCCCAAAGAAATAGCGTCGAAGCCACTGCACATGCGCGAGACGCAAACTGCGTTTGGGTTTTGCATTGGGAACGCTATTTCACCGATTTAGCGGGAGCTCAAATAGCGTTCCCGAAAGCTTTGCGTCAACAAACATGGCGGCACCCATCGAAGCGACGGCTCTAACCTAGCACCAAACCGGGTTCGATTCGCGGCAATGCGTGAAGTTCGCAAGCTAGAAGTGACTGCAGTTATCGCTTTCTCTCACTAACGTGTGTTATGAAGACTGATTCATTAGACGCCACTGATTACGAATTCGAGTGTGGATTTTATGGCTCGTAGGCCTAACACGGCTAAGCTTGGCTGGTGAAGGCACGTAAAGTTGGTTTTGTTGCTCAAAACTAAGCACAACTAATTGTTTGCTGCTTGAAGAATAACCTCTAAATTGTAATTAAACGCGAATACACGCAAGTCAAATTTACTATTCATATCATAAAATGGTACATTTTATGTAATTATTTCTAATAGCTTTTCTTTGACGCCGTAGTGGCGCTGTCAGCGCAAGACGCTAGCAAGAGCTTGGTGGCGCAACCCACCGCCCCGTTCCAAAGGGGACGCTCATAACATCCATCCCATCCATCCAGCTATCCGCAAACGTAAAACCCTATTCAAAAGCTCTTCATTCCTGCGTGCCCCAACGCTAACACCCGCAAAGCTCTTTGGGGCCCCAAAATATTGGGGCCCCTATTCTAAAACTCTCTATTGAATATGTAGAAGGCAGAGCGCCTTAGCAACCACGTTTGAACGCAAGTGGCTGAAAGATCGCCGGTGAATGCGGCCAGCCGCCGCCGCCGCCGTGGCAGACGACGCCGTTCAAGACCCCGCCTCTCAACCACCTGCGCCTGCGCGAGCTGCTGCCACCGCCTGACTCAAGCGCCCGCCACATCGCGATGCAATGCGCTCCGAGTTTTCCCCTAAGTGTGAAATAGACTGTACACATCGTCCTTCGAATAAAACGTACACGCACACACACGTAGGCGCACACCGCGCGCGGTACGAAACGTGCCCAAACAAGGCGGTGCGAACGAGAGATGGGAGAGGCGCACGGGCGTACCACCCGCTAGTTGAATTTTGCCCCGCATGCGGCGCTCTCAACGCCGGCGCCTTAAAACCCCTCAATCTCCCAAAGTAGCGCCATTCGCTTCCCTCCTCCTCCGCTCGGCGCGGCCTCGACGGTGGCGCCGCCGGTCGTGGGCCTGCCGTAGCAGACGACGGCTAACACGCTACGGGAGAAAATCCGCAGAAAAGTTCGTTCGAGCCCTGCGGAGCAGTTTTTCAATCGAGATCTTTCTTCGTCAGTCGGTAACTGGCCTTTAGAATTTCGTGTTAGAATTGCGGAGGAAATAGAGAAAATGACCATTATTCAAGGCGTATTTAAGGCGTAAAGCGCGCGACGTTGAGAGTTCGTGTTGCTGAAACACGACGCAAGCACGCGGTTTACTCAAACACGCGCGTAATTACCAAAGTTTCAGGTGTTGACAGCGTGAAAGTATGTGTACGTGGTTTCGTAGGTTCATTCACGTACCTGCAGGACACTTTTGTTCGGTCGGCGCGTGAGAGATTCCGGCTGTGTGCGGTCAGCAATGCCTGGCAACAGGGCCGTTTTTTCATTGCGGGGTGCTTTGGTAATCGTGACGATATATTGTTTTTTTTTTTACAAGTACTGCTCCAGGAGGGCACATGTAATGGCTAACGGAGGCCTCTGAAGAGCACGTAACATTACACTAATGCAGGCGTCGCAGGGAGTGTTCGCATACAAAATTGGCTGTGCGCGATCTTATAGACCTCAGACTCTGCCCAGGCGGCGCTGCGAAAAAACCCGTCACCAGCGCCCCCATCGGAGCCTTGGCGCGAACTGAGTAGTGCAAGGAGAGCTGTCCGCAAGCAAAGGTGCATAGGCCACAATGTACCCTTCTCTTTCGTTTGTGTTGAGGCACGGTTTCTTAAAATCAAGGGCCTGGAAAACTTCTTCCGCCCATCCACGCTTCGGAAAGGAAGCTCAGCAGGGCGAAGTACGTGTACAATATAAAATAAAGTCTCAAGTGTTATTTCGGCGTGCTGCAACACGCAAGTACAGAGAGCATCAAGTTTGTCTATAGGCATATCAGCATAAAGATCTAAGCATTTCAAATTGGTTCATATTGAATATGTCCTGAATACAAGACTTATTAAGGATCTCCTATATTTTTATGTATTTTATCGTATTGTTTTGTCTCGCAATTATTTACAGAGAGTAAATCCATTCATAGCCTTTTCCAGGGCAGCAAACAGAAAACGTTTTCCAAGGCAGCAAATTGCGTGCGATCATAACAAAAGTAAGCTTCCTACAGTGCCTACGCGCTGCATCTTTCTTTCTCGCAGGAGCTACAGCATCGCTCAGTACCTTAATTTGAACTTTTTTGCAGACGTTTCGAGCAGCAAGCGCGCACACATAAATGTAAATAAACGCTACATTTTTTTTTTTCTTTACACACGTACGTTATTCCGCAGTTACTCATCCAGTGCTCCTACAGCAACTTTATTGCTCACATTTGAAAAACGCAGTCGAGCAGACTCGGCACATTGCGAAGCGTGCTTGTATCGGTGCAGGACATACAAAATACCGAAAGCAGAAATGAGCTCGCGATACAACGATGCTCCAGAACAGGATTTTGAATTCATAAACGAACCAAAATGTTTGGTTAAGCTGACCTGCCAAATCTCTCCGTTCCACTTGTTGAGTCAAGTGGAGGCGGACGTCTGTTAAAAGGCGGAGATATCGATGGCACATAAGCAGGATGGTTCGCAACGTTGTTTTTTCTGTTACCAACAAAGTGGCGGCTGCAGATTCTCGAGTTTTCGTTTGGTTACCACGGTCCTCCGTCAGGGCTACGCAACACAATTACAGAAGAACAAAATTGTCGCACTTTCTCATGCGAGCCGCTGTGTTGTGGGGAATGCAAGTAATCCGATTACCCAACAGGTTGAACGGCCCGTATCCAGCGCTCTCGCCTTTCCCCTTCATACGATCGCGATGGAAATCGGTAAAACTGAACGTTGTTATTCCGTCCTTCACGTTCATGCCACTTTACAACACAACAGTAGCGTCGATTGCGGCGTTTCTTCGTAGCGCGCGGAGCTATCGCGGTTGCCGTTGTTTCGTCATCAGTCTGATGAGTGAGCCAGCAAGCGCTTTACGGCAGTTCGGCGGCGCGTCCGACTAGAGTTAGAAATTCATAGCACTCTGTCTGGATGTTAAATGCGCAAAACACTCGCCATATGGCCCAAAATCTAGTTAAATCGTTGTTTCGCAGTCGCTAGCTGCATAGGCAACTTAGCAAGGGAGTCGGGCTTCGGACTACTCAATTACTCTCTCTTCGCACCGGCAGGTGGCGCTACGCGTCTTGCAAAACTCCAGAGTCTGACGTCCATACCCCCTTGGCATGCACAGGCTTCGGCGAGCCCCATCCAGGGCTGGTTCTAGCTTTGGTGTTCCCGTTGCCGCTTTGGTGCCCTGGGGCCGTATTCTGTAGCGGTTCCTTTGGGAACCGGTTCCCTTTGGCTGTTACGTCTGGATTACGTCACTCGGAGAAAGAGTGGAACGGGGCGGCGTGAGGGGAACCAATCAACGAGCGGCGGTCTGCCGGAAGATCACGTCATCATTTTTGTTTGTACTTAGGGGACGGTATAGCAATTAAAGGATGTTGCTGGTTTGATAAAAAAACATTGCTTTGTATAGAACACTTGCAAATATATTTTCAGTAATAAATGTGAGCTTGCCGCGCAGACCGCTACTGGGAGTTGTAATTTTATTTGTGTTGTTTTCTTATTTAGTCGCTAGGTGGTGTGCCATACGTTATGCAAACAAGTTGCCTCGCTTTGTTTACGTTTTGGACTTGCCAGTTTGCGCGCCGAATCCGAAACTGGGTCCTCGTGTTTGAGCGAGGCAGCGCGATATACTCGTGTCATTTGTTGAAGAGCACCCCTACCTTGCGAAGGCGTCGTGTGTGCTGGGTCAACAGCTGACGGCGGCGCGCAAGGAGGAGCTCTGGCAGCAAGTGACTGCCTTGCTGAACGCTGAGGGCCCGGCAGTGAAAACTGCAGCCCAATGGCGCGGCGTGTGGAAGAAAGATGTGTATAACGCCCGCCGTGATGCAGCCGCCTTGCACGCCGAAAGCAGGTAAGCACACTCGTTGATGGAGCTTTTGCGCACCATATTCTAACAAACGTGTTAATCACAGAGGAACCGGAGGAGGCAGCCTGCCCGGACCGCGAGGGCGCGTCCTCTCCCTAGTTGGAAGGGCGAGCGCCATCGGAGTCTGCCCGCCGTTCTTCGAGCCCGACGAAGAGGTGAACATCAGCGCATGAGTTTCAATAGGTCAACGCCAAGTCGACGCGCTGTCGCGATTTATGGCAACACACACGCTTTTAATTTTTCAACTTTACCCCGTGCGGTCCGTTTATGGAACGCACTACCAGATACCATTGCATGCCAATATAAACACACTGCATTTCGCAATCTGCTAAACGATCAATATGCCGTTTCAACCGTCTAAACACGTTATGTCTTTTGTAATTTTCTTGCATTTTTTCTACAAGTTAAAGAATTTCAGTGGTCCCAATTTCTTTACAATACTTACCACTGTATAACATGCAAAAACGTTTACAATGTTATTATGCTATTATGTTGTTGTTTACCATTTATTGTTATTGCTCTACATATTGTATTTGCTAATGTAATAATTTTCCATGTTCTGTGCGTACTCCTTTCATTATGCTGATGTTTATTTCTTTCCCGATTCCATACTAATATGTTACCGTATTTCCCCATTTACACTATACCTTCTCGAAGGCCTGTAAGGTACATGTAAATAAATAAATAAATATTTACAATGTTTGCAGATGACTGTATAGTATATAGGGTCATCAACAGCGAATCTGACCAACAAGCACTACAACACGATTTGGATTTGATTGCCATATGGTGTGAAAAATGTCACTGAATGAGAAAAAGAGTGTCCACGTCACCTTTACCGGGAAGAGCTCATACGACAGCAATCGTAACACTTAAATAATGCTACTCTTGAACAAGTGTCAGAATATAAATACTTAGATGTATTTTTTTCTGCTGATGTAAGGTGGAACAGACACGTTACTCATGTTAGGAACAAGGCTGTCGGAGCATTAGATTTTTTGAAACGTAACTTTAGTAGCTTGCCACAGAAACTTGGGGAGCAACTGTATTTCACACATGTGCGCAGTACACTGGAGTATGCGTGTGTTTGCTGGGATCCATATGCTACAGAACTTGTAGATAAACTAGAAAAAGTGCAGAACAGGGCAGTTCGGTTTGTCCTTGGCAATTATGACAGGATGCTTAACATGACAGAAAGCAAAAAAGCATTAAATTGGCATCTTCTTGAACACCGTCGCCGAAATCTCAGATTAAAATTTCTTCATAACATATACCACTCTAATACGGGGATAGCCAGGTAATTGTATTTTCAGCCGCCCACATATGTTTCTAAAAGGCGAGATCACAAATTAAAAATATGTGAGATTCCTTTTGACCCTCTATTGCATGAATTATGAAAGTCATTTTTTCAGCTTTCATTATTGATTGAATGAACAAACACGACTGTAATAATAAAGATAAAGCTTTGTGCCAAATATGGCACACCATGAAGATGGCTGAGCGCTCTTGCTGCCATAGGCGGAAAACAAAGCTTCACGGACGGTGGCCTTTTAATGTGATGTGGGGAATGAAATGAAACAGTTGTTTGCTGCGTTCAGACACAGATGAATGTTTCACTTCCTCTATCTTACCAACGACTTGTTTGTGCAAGGTGGCCGCTTACATCTTTGTTTCTTCTCGTCAAATTCTGGCCAGTGGCTGACTTGGTCAGATCGGTCGTCTTTGGGTGGCATTGCGGCTGCTGGTCCCTGTGCTTTTTTGACTTGAACATGGAATTCGATGTCCTGACTAGAAGTCCTTCCTGGTCGCTAGTTGGGTAGGCACTTGTTATGCGAGGTAAGGCATTCTGCAATTTCTGCTTTTAATTGAGCCAGCGGTAGTACTTGTCTCCTCCTAAGCTGCTCCTGCACCCTCCTGTACAATACCCATGCTGTTACTACCGATAAGTCTAGCATAGGCGTAAAAATTCGAAAGTGCCATTTCTTCGACATCTGATATGTATGCAGTAAAGTCCAAACAGAGTCCAGCAGGTCGACACCACCCATGTGCCTGTTATGGACCTTTACTACGCTGGGGCAATCAATTTCGTGAAACACCTTGGCGGAGGTAAACCAGCGCTGAGTCTTTTGGACTGGATCTCTCCCAACAAAGCTCGACAGAAATGTCACGGCGCGGTTATCGTATCAACGCACACACGATAACTCTACGTCATCTATCGCGCTTGTGAGTGCCTCTGAAGCACCACTTCCTTTACATTTCAGTTCCTTTTCACTTTTCAGGCAGCTGTTTGGCAGACAATTCGCCCTCACCGTACCGATCGTCAAAATTACATCTTGTGATAGAGTGACCTGCAGCTTCGGGCTATTGAACAGATGGCAGCACGTTATCATATTTTGTATTTCAAGTTCATACTGTGCACACACCGATTTCGGTTTCTCTGCTGTAGTTGCAGGCAAAATTGAGAAAACTAGTAACTGCCTTGAATTGGCGAGGCCAAAAAATATGCCACAATAATTTTTCTATGTTTCTGCGGTCGAACTTTTCAGAGAAAAAAAAAAAACCAATTGCTCGTGTTTGCCCCCTCCGAGTTTCACGTCACATCCCAAAATCTACTTCACCTCTGTTTTGTGTATCACTCAAGAGATGGCAGCACTTGCCCATAATAAGTGCGCATAACTACGAGATTTACTCTGACGGTATCACATTCTCAACTGGGAATCTCACACACACAAAAAAGAATGGTAACCAGTATGTGCCAAATATGGGACGCCATGCAATAGAGGGTTAAAAGCGACGCTTTCCGCTACTCTTTCTATGTTCGTACTACAAGAGACTGGAATACTCTACCACCTGACACTGTCTGTATTTGTTCAAATGATGATTTCTTCCATGCTTTATGAATGTAATTTTGAGTGTTCATTTATATGAGTTGTACCCTCCCTGCTGTAATGCCTGAATGACGAAGCAGGTACCCAATGAATAAAAAAATAAAGAAATGTTTCACTGTCATGATTTTGTTTATATTCTAGCACCTTGTTAAGCAGCAATTACGAGCATTATGTGAAATCATGCGTGCAAGAAATGCAATGTTGAAGCAACTCTTGAGTTTAAACAAAGCAGTAGTAAGCATGAGTGTCTGCTATTTAAAGAAATCCTGCTCCAATAAGTGCTTGACATGTCTCGTTTGTTGCTATACGTTTCAATATGTGCTATACAGATTGCTGAACGACATTTCAGTTGCTGTGTAACTCATGCTGTTCTTGCGTGTCACACATGAACAGACATCTACAGCTTTGGAACAATGCATACTGCACAGTAAAATAGGCATTGCAAAGCAATATTCAACAATGCAAGATTGGTTGCCATTCACCTTGGAAATAACCTTTATTTAAAGAAAATTCCCTGGCGAGACAATATTCAAAAGCACAGTGAACAAAGCAAAGGAGTAACATAATGGCACATGGTTATTTGTCACTGCATGTGTATCTGTCATGCTCAACATAGACAAATCATGTGCTTTTCACTACTGCAGTATGCAGCATACTATGATTAGCCACATGTGAGCACACGCAATGTGTTATGTTGAAGTGCACGGCCTATTTACTTTCATGAAAAGAAAAATAAAACATATTACACCAGCACATGTCTCCGCTTCATTTGCCAGCGAATGCACCGGCGCACACTTTGCAGGTAGGCAATGCGCAAATTTCTGGGCAGCCGAAACACACCAACTATGGGTTCACGCACCGCACGGCCTCTTTGAAACAAAGCTCGAGAAGGCTGTACAGGGTGCGCCTGCGGTGGCACCTGTACTTGAAGCGGCACTTGTGCCTGGGCTGGCTCCTGTGCGCTGTCGTCATGTGCACCGTCGTCATCTGGGTCGTCTGGCAGAGGCACGCCTGCTGCAAGGCAGAGGTTATGCAGCGCTGCACAAGCTGCAACAATAGTGGCTGCTTTCTGAGGCGAGTAGTGGAGCACCCGATGCCTCTGCAGGCATCGGAAGCGGCTTTTGACGACTCCTATGCACCGCTCAACGGCATTTCGCATTGAGGCGTGTGCCTCATTATAGCGCCCCTCTGCCGTGAGGCGATTTGGGTGACCAGGCACAGGAGTCATGATCCATGGCTCTAGCGGGTACCCAGAGTCCCCTGTAAAGTGTTGCATGTCAGTGAACGAAATGGATACATTAAGGCACAATGCAAGAACACAGTCTACGCCAGGGCCCTTTTACAACAGGAGCGGGTCTTGGATTTATTGTTGCAATATCTATCAAACATTTACCTTCCCGGAAAGCTGTAAAGAAAGTTTGACTCATTTTAAAGAAAAGCCCAATTTCACCTGTTGTCTTGGCTGCAAATCTCATTCTCAGGTTAAGTTGGACATGTAATATTTATTTCATACTCGCGGTTTTCTGCTCCGTTCATCCCATTTGCCCCTCCCTAAATGTACATCCTCCGCTAAAACTTATTAGCTCTTCTCTCTTCAGAAGTGTTATTTTATAAAACACTTCTAAGGTCTACTCTCGAATATGCTGCCAGTATCTGGGATCCTTGCTCTACCTTTCGTACCTCTTCTCATGAAGGTACCCAAAATCGAGCTACCCGTTTGATCCTTTCTAATCACTCCAGCACCACATGTCGCTGCAACAAAAAAAATCGCACACATTGCGACACAAAGAAAAATAGCGCAACTTGCACCATTCTACAATATATACTACACCGATCACTAACGTCGATGCCGAAAGTTTCACGCACACGCTTATTCCTTTGTTCCAAGGACAGGGACCAGGTCCCCGAGTCCATTGTCACCAACCCTTTTCCACCATACTTGAAAACTGACATTTTGACGTGTTCTGTAGAATTCCACTCCTGCCTGTAACGCTCCACGTGGCATTCAGTGTATTGAAATTAATCAATAAACAGCATAACATGTCAGCTGTTGTATACATGCTGGTACAAATATCTGCCTTTTAAGAGAGACTTGTTTCTCTCGATAGTCGCTGCAGGTTCATTAGGTACTGCTGCATTCACAACACATTTCTAGCAAATCACGCTTTCTTAAAGCTTGCTAGGATGCAAAACTATTTGTCTGTGAATGTTTTACATGTGGAAGAAGCACTGCTACTTTAGGTGCACTTACCAAGCAACACTTCTCCATGAAGTAACAGGCCACGAGTGAGGCGGCGGCAAAATGCAGAATAGCTCCAGACGAAAGAATCGTGGCACGATCCCGGAAACCGTGGGTCAATTGCCAGGATATACAGCTTCGCGTCGCACACCTCATAAGGGAAAGCAAAGAGAAGGTGTCAGTGCCACTGCAACAAATATCTGGCACAATCTTTTGCTTACAACACTACTTGCCAATCAGTTACTGTTCAGTCAGCGAACACAATTACAGAAAAAGAGATATCAACATACGCAGTAGGCAGTTGAACTAATGATCAGCATGATAACAATGTCATCTTAACCTGCAAATGCAATGTTGGCATGTGTACACATGCTCATGTATGGCGTGCGGTCACAACACAATGTGCAAAATAATTCCTTTGGTTTCTTCCGTCCATATTGTATAAGATTCTGCTAAAGAGTTCCACCTGTGTTTTTTTTTTTTTTTTCAGACAAAGTGCCTATTACAAGCGAAAGAACGCGGAAACAGCATGTGCCGTATTAACAGCTAGAGCAAATGGGTGTCCACACATTCTCATTCTCCCTCACACCATTTTCATTGATGGGATGCTCCTTTTCACGTTTACAGTCTGTTGCCACAATGCTTTAGTTTTACGTCGAGTAAGAATCACAAGGGCTCGTCTTCTGTTAGGATCGCTCGCAGACGAAGACTCTCTTCACTGCTACGGCGTCTATTCCGGTTTAAGTCGCGCGTAATGTGTTTACATTGTAGCATCGAAAAGGCTATTCAACTGTGATTAGAGAGCACTGAAAAAGTGCGGCCGGGTTCTATTGCCAAGATCAAAGTCGTCATTACACATACAACACAAACGCTACTTTCTCGAATAGGAACGCAAGTATTACCGGCAATTGATGAAAAATAACGAAACGAAGTTTTTTACAACGTGCACTCGCGCAATCACATATCGAAAATATTTGTCAATGAACAATACTCACGACCATGCAGTTGAGGGCGTAATACCCTTTACGGCTCCAGTACGATTCCGTTTCGCCGGGGCCGAGCTTCTTAGGGCGAACGATGGCTATCAGACTCCCGTCCACACATGCGAGAAATCCTGGAATTTTTCCACGGCTAAGAAAGCCTTCCTTGACGGCGGCTTTCTGTTGCGCCGTGGATGGGAATCTAACCCATCCTTTTTCTTTGCCCACAACCGTAATGGCCTTGGCGACGGCTGTAATGATCCGGCTGACCGAAGGCTGCGACAGTGCAATCGCTTCTTCATTCCCGACGCACTGTTGAAAGCTCCCGGTGGCAAAAAACCGCAGCGCGCACAGCACTTTCATCGTAGTGTCGACACCACGAAATCTTTGAGGTCCGAGATGTCCTTCCAGCTCATCGCAAAGACGTCACACTATGTCTTTGGAGAGCCTAAAATGCCTTCGAAACTCTTCTTCGGCCATGCCGAACGCGTCGCGTCGTTGCCTCTCGTCGCGTCGTTGTCTTTCGCCACTCCCCAGCAACACAACCAAAGGAGCCGCCATTGCCGTCTCTGTCTCGTCTCGTCTAGGTGCCGGCTCGTCAGCTGGCGCGAGGTTAGCCGGCAGCCACGGTTGCCCTAGCAACCCTCGACATCATGCTCGCCCCCGCGCGCGACCCTCGAGAGAACCACTTCTCCGCGGTTCCTCTCCTAGCAGGGAACCGGTTCCTTTCCAGAAGATTGGCAACCTGTGTGACGTCATCAAAATTTGTCGTCCCGCCCACCAGGGATGACGACAACGAAACGCCGACCAATGGCAACAGCCCAAAGGAACCGGTTCCCAAAGGAACCGCTACAGAATACGGCCCCTGGAGGCGCCGTCAATAATACGAAATAATGACAAGTTGTTACACTAGTAAATAAAATTTATTGAAGAAATACAATCGCCCCGAGGCGCCAACTACTAAAGCAGCGCTAGCGCGCGAGTATTATGAAACGCCAACGAGGAATTTACCGGCCCACGTACGACTCTACGATCAAAGTGCACGTTAAACATCCCCAGGCGAGCTAGATAAAGTTATCCGGAGCCATCGACTACGACCTCCATCCTAGCTTTAGTCGCTTCGGAACGTTAAAAACATTAATCACCGCAAACCAAATCAATACATGCGGGCGTACATTCGAAGCTAAAAGACTGCATCGTAAGTCATAGTGAGCCTTGCAATAGCGTCGAGAATGTGCTAACTTCTGGTGGAGCTCAAAACACACCCTGAATAAAGTCGCTTTTATTTCACAGGCCAGCTGCAGATGCGTGCATTTCACCGCAAGACAATACTACATGAAACAAAGAGAGCACATTCGAAAAAAGAAAGTCAAACAACGCGCTAAAACCACGCAGAGCATGAACACCCACTTTTTCGAAGCGGAAGGCGTGAACTAGGCTCAAAATAAGAGGTTGTGAGTAACCGTGGCCCTTACTTCACTAAGCCGTACGTTCTTTGCCACTTCCTCGAAGTCAGCCCGCCCGATCCTGCGAATCCACACTTCTTTTTGCGTTGCGCCCGCCGGACGGCAAAGCAAAAAGCTTTTTGCCCTCGCTGTGTCTGTTGCGGCAACCGAAGGCGCAGCAGCATGGCATCGCAATTAAGTTCTCGGCCCTGCACATTCTATTACGCTAACGCACTCCGTCAGTCCGCCTGCCGTACTTTCGTCGCGCAGGCCCAACAAGGGAGGTCGGCGCGCGCTGGAAAGAAAAAATATACAAAAGCGCGGCGCCTCCTCCGCGCTGGAAAGAAAAAAATATAGAAAAGCGCGGCGCCTGCTTCCACGTGACACAGATTGGCCAATGGGGGAGCGGAGGAGGCTGGGGCGACAGGAGCCGTGGAGGAGGACGCGCCAGGGTGAGCGGGGTGGCGGAAAGCATAGAGTTTCCTAGTAGGAAACTCTATGGCGGAAAGATCTAAGAATGGCGCTACATTTGAAAAATTGAGGGGCTTTACGGCGCCTCGATGTCCTCCTCGCCCGCCGCTCCGTTCAGGGTGGACACATTCTTTGACGGCGCCGGTGCCGCCAGAACCAGTGCCAGAACAACACGCCAGAACCGGTTGGTTCTAGCCACCGCCGCCATGTTCATGCCCGCCGCGCGCGCTGCACGATGCAGGTGGTAGGACATTGCTGCGACGAGGTCGCTGGGTGTCGTCGGCACAAAATGCCCGGCTGCTGCGTGCCGTTGTGCAGTAATCACTCAAGGAATGGTTGGCGCGAATGTTTCAGTTCTCAAGAGATCCAAAAAGAAGAATTTTGTGGGCTGCAAGGATCAAGCGGGACAAATGATAGCCCACGAACACCTCGTGCATATGTAGTGTGAGTACTGCGGCGCTTCGTGAGAATTATTTTTCTGACGTGGACTTTCTAAGCGTTAGTGATGATCGAAATAGATTGCGTATAATGTTTCCTGGTAGTTAACATTCGGCTGACAAGTAGATTACCAGTTAAGCAAACTAGTAGCAGTAACATCAAAGTGTTTACAAAAAATAACATCTCGAATGCCTCCGTCATGTTCTGAAACCTATGTGCGCGTCTGTACGTGTTACTTATGGTGTGGTGTGTTGCGCGTTCGTTGATGGTTTTCAGGGGCCGTGTTCTGTAGCGGTTCGCTTTGGAACTGCTTCAGTCTGGCTGTTGCCATTGGTCGGCGCTTCGTTGTCGTCATCCCTCGTGGGCGGGACGACAAATTTTGTTGACGTCACACAGGTTGTCAATTATCTGGAAAGGAACCGGTTCCTTGCTAAGAGAGGAACCGCGGAGAAGTGGTTCGCTCGAGGCATAGAGTTTCCTACAAAAATTACTAGAGGGAACTCTGGCGCTGCAGTCGTTGTCCTACCATGGGAATGATGGGAAGTACATGGATTTGTCTGATCTTCGTGCTTATGGATTCAGACGTTCTTGTGGCTTTGTATTTTACGCTATATAAATCTTATTGTATATTTCAGCGAAATCTATATTCTTCGAAGTGCGGAAGACGCCGGGAACGCGCACAATTGCTATTAATTGCAACGATTGAGCTTGTCCAGGTGGCCAAATCGAAACGCGCCAAGCGTCCCAAGGCACTGCCATACCCGCGATAAATTCATAAGGGCGTTCATTCACTTGTCGATACATGCGTCCGTGGCTTAATGGTTTCAATACCAGATTTCTGCGCTAGAGTCCCTGTGTTCGAATCCTGCCGTCGGGCAATTTTAATGATGTTTATTTAATTATTTACTACGCAATACACTGTTGAAAATGACGAGTTTACGAAGTCACAAAGCCGTTTGAAGCCAAGAGGACGAAGTTTAGGCAAATCCATCTACTTCCCATAATTCCCATGCTGGGACAACCGCTGCCATTGCAGCTCCCTAGACACTAGCGCCAGAGTTCCCTATAGTAATTTTTGTAGGAAACTCTATGGCTCGAGGGTCGCGCGCGGTGGCGAGCATGATGTCGAGGGTTGCTAGGGCAACCGTGGCTGCCGGCTAGTCACGGCAATGGCGGCTCCTCTGGTTGTGCTGCTGGGGAGCACCGAAACACAACGACGCGACGCGTTCGGCATGGCCGAAGTAGAGTTTCGAAGGCATTTTAGGCTTTCCAAAGGCATGGTGCGACGTCTTTGCGATGAGCTGGAAGAACATCTCGGACCTCAAAGATTTCATGGTGTCGACACTACGATGAAAGTGCTGTGCGCGCTGCGGTTTTTTGCCACTGGGAGCTTTCAACAGTGCGCCGGGAATGAAGAAGCGATTGCACTGTCGCAGCCTTCGGTCAGCCGGATCATTACAGCCGTCGCCAAGGCCATTACGGTTGTGGGCAAAGAAAAAATATGGGTTAGATTCCCATCCACGGCGCAACAGAAAGCCGCCGTCAGCTGCTGGCCCAACACACACGACGCCTTTGCTAGGTAGAGGTGCTCCTCGACAAATGAAACGAGTATTTCGCGCTGCCTCGCTGAAACATGGACCCAGCCGCCTGTCCTCGTGCGACGACATCGTTTTGGTTTCGGCGCGCGAACAAGTCCAAAACGTAAACAAAGCAAGGCAAGTTGTTTGCATAACGTATGGCGCACCACGTAGCGACTAAATAAGAAAACAACATGAATAAAATTACAACTCCCAGTAGCCGTCTGGGCCGCAAGCTCACATTTATTACTGAAAATTATATTTGCAAGTGTTCTATATACAAACCAATGTTTTTTTTTATCAAACCAGCAACATCCTTCAATTGCTATACCGTCCATAGAGTTTCCTACAAGAATTACTAGAGGGAACTCTGGCGCTAGTGTCTACGGGAGCTGCAATGGGAGCGGTTGTCCCAGCATAGGAATTATGGGAAGTACATGGATTTGCCTAAACTTCGTCCTTTTGGCTTCAAACGGCATTGCGACTTTGTTAACTCGTCATTTTCAACAGTATATTGCGCAACAAATAATTTAATAAACATCATTAAAATTGCCCGACGGCAGGATTCGAACACAGGGACTCTATCACATAAGCCTGATATTGAAACCATTAAGCCACGGACGTACGCATCGACAAGCGAATGAAACGCCCTTATGAATTTATCGCGGGCATGCCAGTGCCTTGAGACGCTTGGCGCGTTTCGATTTGGCCACCTGGACAAGCTCAATCGTTGCAATTAATAGCAATTGTACGCGTTCCCGGCATCTTCTGCACTTCGAACAATACAGACTGCGCTGAAATATACGACAATAAGATTTATATAGCGTAATATGCAAAGCCACAAGAACGTCTGAATCCACAAGCATGAAGATCAGACAAATCTATGTACTTCCCATCATTCCCATGGTAGGACAACGACTGCAGCGCCAGAGTTCCCTCTAGTAATTTTGTAGGAAACTCTATGATACCGTCCCCCAAGCACAAACAAAAATGATGACGTGATCTTCCGGCAGACCGCCGCGCGTTGATTGGCTCCCCTCACGCCGCCCCGTTCCACTCTTTCTCCGAGTGACGTAATCCAGACGTAACAGACAGACCAAACCGGTTCCAAAGCGAACCACTACAGACTACGGCCCCAGCTTTTCGGTGCTGCAGGCGAATCAATTTGAGCCGTTATCTCGCCCTTCCGGACGGTGCAGGACAACCAGGAAAAAGCTGTGTTGAATGATGCGCCCAAAGTTCGTCAGTGTTCTGACACCCTGTAGTATAACCATTGCTAATTAAGGTTACTTGGACGTTACTCGCACGTGCGGAATTGTTTGCATAACATAATAGTGCGGTTTTAAATGTCGCAGTTGCAGTAAAGTTCGGGAAATGTTTAGGAACCTACGAAACACAGCAATTGTTGGCGTGCGAACACTGGTCATATCTTGCGAAGGGAATAAATTTTACCACTTTCTATGAACGCGCAGGCTCATTTCGAAGAGGACAGCTTCGAGCGAAACAGAGCAGACGGGTGGAAAAAACTAAAGCTAAATGCGGTGCCGACAGTGTTTTCCTTCAGACGTAAGTTGTTCAATTTTTCAGCGTGTTCTATTTTCATCTCTCGCTAGGAGCTAGGTGAGGGAGGGGTCGTTCTTAAGCTGTTGCTACGTAACTTAAATATATAGGAACCGCGCCGGGCACGAAAAATTAGTGACCCTGACCGAAAATGACATTTTGTCGCTCTACAGGAGTTCTAAATGTCTAATGAATGTAACAAGCGGTGCTTTGGACAGAAAAGTGAAAATACACTAAGAAAGCCGTTCGTGGCATGTACCGCTGTTGCATAATGCTGTTTATGGGATGCATTTTGATGATATCCTTTGTTTTCTCAGCTTTGCCTTGTCACAGAAAGGCACCAAAGGATAGGACCGGACCCGCTGTCCTCTCGGCCCTACCTGAAGATCAACACGACATAGCCACTGATGATCATGCAGCTGCGATGGACCCAATGTCGTCACCAGGCAGGTTTGAGCTGACTCAAGAACAGAATTGCAGCCCACACGACGCCAGCTCAAGGGCTGGTAGCAGACGAAGCAGGTCTGCAAGTCTCAGCCAGTGGAATGAATGCTGGGGTCTCTGACCTGCAGTCTGCTTGTACCTCTTGCGCAGAATTAAGTAGGCAGCTCGCAGACCTGACACGGAAATACCCAGGCAAACTCAACAATCCAAGGAGGTCTCCGAAAAAAAGTTAGGAAGCTCGAAGGTAACATCGAAACATTCGGAAAGAACATCAAGTTCCTTAACGAAGACCAAATACAGGCACTGTCGCGCAACAAAGGGAGTACTTGGTCTCCGCAAAGTGTAAAGCAAGCACTTCAAATTAAATTTTCATACGGGACGTCCGGCTATGAAACCTTAAGGAAACTCGGGTACCCGCTGCGAAGTAATCAACAGAACTCTGGCGCGTCGCCTACAGGCACTCAGTTTTCTGCCCGGTATCCTGACTGACGTGATCGATCTGCTAAAAACGAAAGCGGAGGGTATGCAAGACATTGAAAAAGACTGTGTTCTGCTACTAGACGAGATGCAGATTGTCAGGGGCTATGAGCTTTATCGCGCTGAAGATGTTCTTGGGGGAACAACTTTACCTGCAAAGCCAGATGAACTTGCCCACCATGCCTTGGTGTTCATGATAGGGGGTCTTAACTGGCGGTGGAAGCAAGTGATTGCCTATCACTTTACTGAAAGGAGTATAGACGGCCTTATTCTCAAAGACTACATATTGAATATCGTGAAACTTTGCGCAGATATCTCCTTGAGGATCCGCGTCGTCACTTCGGATATGGTTTCTTCCAACAGGGCAGTGTAGCGTGAGTTTTGCTTCTCTAGCCACAGGAACTCCAACGCCATATGCTCGATACCACACCCTTGTCTAGAAGACAAAGAACTCTTTTTCACTGCAGATGCTGCACACGTACTTAAGAACATCAGAGGCCAACTTTTGAGTTCTGTCGTTTTCACCATTAGTGATGCAACCAAGTGTCAACATGACCTACCCTCAAGGGAAGTAAAACTTGAACACGTGCGCGCAGTGGTAGACTTTGACAAAAAACGGGAGCTGAAAGTCGCGCCAAAGCTCTCGGAGATCCACGTGTCGAACGGGCATAGTACGAAGATGAAGGTGGGAATGGCCGTTCAGTTTTTTCGAGAAGCTTCTGTCGGGATTCGGTACTTAAGTACCGAATCCAATTGATACCAATTGATAAAGCAGATCTTGGATCCGGAGGCGAAAACTACAGCGTGGTTTTTAGAGCTTGTCTTTAAGTGGTATGCTCTTATGTCATCACGACACCCATCAACTGCCTTGAGTCTTGAACACATGGACAAATATAACGCAGCCATAGACGTGTTGTGCTTGGCGTTTGAGACCATTCGGGGAACAAACATGGGGAGCACATCCCAATGGAAGCCCTCACAGGCGGGTTTCTTGATAGCCACAGCCGTGATCATTCGCCTGCCGGATGTCCTAAGTGAAGGCTACAAGTTCTTCCTCACGAGCCGATTGCTCCAGGACTGCTTGGAAAATCTGTTTTCGGTTATACGTCTCAGGAAGCCTGTTCCAAGCGCCTACGATATGAAGTGTGCGTTGAAGCTTGTTTGTGTTAGCCAATTCATCCACACACCGTCAACGACTAGCTACGATGTCGATGACGCACAGTACCTGATCGACCTGCTGTCGGCAGGTATGCAAGAAGCGGCAGCCGAGATTGAAGCTATCATCGACGACTCGGATATCCCGTTTGTCGAAGAGCTAACATCAGCTGAGTGCGAGATTTTGTTTCATATCGGTGGGTTTCTTATAAAAGGGATCCTCAAATCTATTGGCCACTGCGAGCAGAGCAAGCCTGCATTGTTAGGCTCAAGCAGCAGTGAGCATGCGTACTTGACGTCCCTCAAGGAATACGTCTCTGAAGGCAGCAACCTTCATTACCCAAGCGATGCAGTCATGCTAGTTCTCAAATCTTGCGAGGAACATCTTAATGGTATCACCACCTGGACGGAAAGCGTTTTCACCATGAAATCTCCTTTGAAGGCTGTAACCACGTACTTGACAAAGATGTAGCGGTGGGGCGCAACGGGCGCCTGTCAGGAACACAAAGAAGCAGTGGAAAAGCTCCTTGTGTCAAACTACGCGAGACTGAGGCTGCGTGTGCACCTGCGTCAAGCCGCGGCAACGGGACTTGGATGCAAGCAAGACGTATGCAGAAGTGAGCTTACAGTGAACACTGAAATTAAATTTTAATACATATCGCCAGAATTCAAAAACTTTCGTTTCATTTGTGTTACTCTTTTAATATAGTTTTCATTCATGTGTTTATTCTTACTTTGCTGTGTGTGCTGATTTTTCACCTTGTGTCTGTACAAGTTTTCCGCTTTTTTTTTCCAACTTATCAAGCTGAGCTGCAAGCTGACATTCTAATTTATTTTGTTCAAGTTAATTCAAGGCTTCTTTGTAGTTTCTGGTCGTTGGTCTGAGATCTACGAAAGACCTGTGGCAATTGACACCTCCCGACAGCTGACATAATAAAAACCTGCATGGCGACCCAAACGTCGTGACCGAAATCACGTACCTACTCGTCACTTATTCACCTCTTTTCTTTACCACCGGCATCTTCTTAAGCAATAGGAATTTCCAGGGCTGCATAGCAACATGCTCACAAGCAACACAGGTTCACGGCGTAGCTCTTCGCGAAGAACAGAAACCTCTATGAACGCTTGTGTTAAACGCATCATTTCCCACTGTGAAACAAAGTGATTGCCGCGCAACTTAATTTCTGTATTTACAGTTCGTAAACAAAACGCCAGGCCGCTGATCAGTGTTTGCCACGCGTTTTACGAGGGTACTTCCAGACGACAGCGTTAAAACGACACTAAATAGAAACAGGAAGTGGAGCTGGCATAAAAGAGGGGCCCTTAGGGAATGCGCACATATTTTTTCGGTGCAAAAATATTTCTTAATAGAGTTTTTTAGTTAAGGAGACGCAAGGCGTTGGGGCCCCTAGCGCTTCCGCCGCTGCGAATAACAAAAATGCTGCTGGCAAAAAACACGGGACTTTCAGCCAGTTTCGGTAGTTTGCGACTACCAACATAAGCATTGCTTTGTCCCTGCCTCTCAAATATTTATTTTATAAATACATATCCTGCGCTTAGCAATTCGTTGAAAAGCTCTCTTGGCATGTTGCCCGTACCACGTGTAGCAAGTAAATAAACATCGTCCTATGCGCAGGCTTTCCCGCACTAGTCCTCCACTGGTCACGTGTCGAGGCGGGAGCGCAACAGCCGCGAGATAGTGAGCACGGACGCCTCATTTGGTGATCGCTGTGTCGGAAGGGGCAAGGTTCTCACTTTTCGTCGCGAGGATACATAGCACCTGAGGTTATAATAAAGCAGGCGGCGCAAGATCTCCTGGGCACCCAAGGGGTAGCGGGGGGTTCAAAGCTGGAAGCAGGCTGCCCGTTGGTTGGGGCCGCGGAGGCCGAAGCGTGCCATGGGGTGTTCGCATAAAAAATTGGCGGTCCGCGATAGCGGACGTCTCCTCTTATACACCCCAGGCACGCGCAGGCCTCGCGGCGAGCCCCAACTTACGGACCAGTCCGGGTTCTAGCGTTGTCCTGGAAGCGCCGCCAATAATGCGAAATAATGACACGTTATATTACAATTAGTAAAAATTTAAAAACACGATTGAATAAACATAATTACGTCCAGCTGCCAATTTGTGACGCTAAGTTCGGTATTACCACGCCCCGCGACTTCTGCAACACCAGTCAGGACTTTGCCTCTGAAAGTACGTCGGACGGATTCTCGCGCCTGCGGCGCTGGTGCTGAGTCAGTCATCGTCACCGGCAGCCTTTCAGCCACTTCCGCCCAACCGACTTAGCACGAGCGCCGCAAGCGAGAAATAGTCTGTCCGACACAGCGGTCGCCAAATCGGGCGTCAGTGCCCGCTGCTTCACCTATTTTACCGCGCCGGCAGCCAGAGTCAGAGCGTAAACAAACTCCACCCCACTCCGCAATGCCGACACGCCTAGGGACAAACGTCTACAACACGCGCTAAGAAACCTACTCCGTAGTACCTAGTGTTACGAACGCCCCGCAAGGTTACCGACCTACAAAATTTTCCCAGCCAGCTGCTGCTGTGGGTGTGGCGAGCTTCCCAGAATTAAGCGACCGTGGAACCTTTCCCCATCTGCTGCGGCGACTCACTTTGTAGGGGCGACGATGTGCCGTATCAACACCCCCTCGGCGCCGCTATAACTAAACGCGGGCAGCGGACCAAGTATTAGTGGATTCGCCGTCGCCGTCACGGCTTGTTAGAAGCGGTGGAAATCCTGGGAGAAGATGTCTTGCGGCCGTCTCAAGGGGCTTAGAAGTCATGGAAAGACGCGGTGGCCATTGTCTGCGGAGTCGACACTGGGATGAAGAGGCGCCTGCTCGGGTCAAGCCAACGCCCCCTAGACACGAAGACCTGAGGGCTCGGCGAGTGACGTCACGGAGAAGAGGCCGGCGGTGCGCTTGGGAATACGGCTTGAATGACTGGTTCGCGGCTTGGTTCACCTAGCAGCAGTATGCTTCTATCGACCACTCCACACTTTTTCTTCAGTCAAAACTGCGGAATGAGCAGCAGACACCTTACAAAGCATTTATTTAGAGGCACAGATACAAAGCAGCTTTGTAAAGATTGTGCAAGTATTGTTGCCAGCAACTTCTTATAGCGTCGCACTTTGTCTTCTTTGTAATGCACGTTTTTTGTGCATTATTATTATTATTATTTATTATAGCCCTTACTTCATACCTATTACTTCAAATAAATTTAATCCATAATACCTTTCCTTCCGTGTTTTCGTACTTATGGTTTTTATGGCGCGGCAATGATGAATGTAACGCACTCGAATTAGCTTCACAATTGCGTATGAACAATTTTATTGGGGACACATGTACTTTTTCAATCTAGATTGTGCTTAAACGAATCATTTCGCTTTCGACACACTAATTACCGCAGCCCACTAATTTACAACAACTCAAATAAGTTTAGAAGTGGGATATAAAACATTCGTGCCGCTATTTACAAGGAAACAGTTGCCTTATTGCGCAGAGTTTCAGCATTTCTCTTCTTTGCCTTAGCATTGGCATCCAACATTTTGTCATTCATCTTCAGCAGTAGTTCTTCAATAAAATATTCGTGCTACACCACAAAAAGTGCCTTAAAGGGACCCTGAAACTATTTTGACTATGTTCTACAAACATACTGAGTCATTAGCGTAGGTCCTTCTGATCATTAATTGACACATCTAAGTGCTCTGCGTAAAGCGTGTAATTTATTATAAGGTTTTAAAAATGCACATCGCTGCCGATCGCAGCACACTGCGCGGCGGAATTTTAACCCCCCCTACCCATATGACGCAAATCACCCACATGACGTCAGTGGGGCAAGCTATCCGATTGGCTGACTAGGGCGCGTGATCGATAATTTTTCCAACTTTATGGTAGACAAATGATGTTTGTAATAGTTGAAATGTTACTTAATTTGTTTTATAAAAAGAAAGTAACATAAAGGGAATACAGAAAAACAATTTTTCAGTGCACTTAAGCACTTCTGGCACACAGCAAGTGTTGTCTGCTTGTGTTACAACGTATATTCTCCTCTGTGGTATTGCTGCGACAAGTCATCTACATCATTCAGTGGGCCCCCAAGCGTTGCCCAATTGGCCTTGACATGTATATGTGGTACTCATAGAAATAAGCTATGATAATTAAATGGTACAGAAGGAAATGTGACTAAAAGATAAATAATTTTACTCATTATAGGCACTAGTAGCGACTTGCTGACCTAAGTAAGTAGTATTTCACTGTATTATATTTATTTGTCCGGTGCAGGGACAAGCCTGTGTAATATGGGCACATCATGCTCTGACTAGGGATAGACTGGAGAACTGACCTGTGAATGGTTCGCTTCAGAGAAACCTCAATTTTGCAGCAATGAAAGGGGCAGTCATAACATTTATTTATTCTTGGATACTGACGGCGGCACAGACGGCTCTGTCGGCCAGTCCTTCCAGAGACTGACTAGAAGAACAAAGTGCGACAAGTGGAGCAGGCCACTGCTCCAGCTCGTGGAAGGAAATGTGTTCCAGGCAAGCTCCAACATGCCCCACAGTGTAAGGCGTGTCATGCCTGAGAGTCTTGTTGACCACAAGAGGTACGGAACAGTGTGGTAGTACCAGACATAGAACTGGTAATGCAGTGACCGACTGAAGGCCATTCCTATGAAGTTGCAGGTAAACAATGGCAGCAGTATTTCTGGACATGGCTGTTAAGGAAGCAACAAACAAAGATGTACGCTTGCAAGAAGAGGAAAGGATACGATCTGGAAACATAACCAGCACTTTTCCCTTGTTCGTCGTCCATTCAGTGAGCCTGAGGTACCTAAATAAAAGAAAAACATGTTTCTCCATTGCTCAAACAGGTGCAGTAATATAACAACAAACTCGATGACAGTGCCAGAGTAGTATAAAGCTTATTGCTACGCCTTTGCCCAATCATGCTATTAAGTGTAAGCTTCATTGCTTATTCTATGACAACAATTAAAGGTCAAAGTGCTTGGTCACCCAGACCAACAAGTTGGGCATCACAGATCTGAATTACAGGTAATTATGGTAAAAGCAAGTTTTCTATCTCTTCTATTCTTGTCACAAAATTGCCAGCTGCGACAAAGATTCAGTGCCTGCATGTCAGTATTGGTGTGTCGTAGCTCCAAGCAGGTACAGCCTGTTTGTGATGTGTTGGATAAAACAAAACATTTGCAACTGCATTTTTGTCTGCAACTCCAAAGGACTGAGGGAAGCATTACGAAGGACAGTGAAACCACTTGGCACCACAACTTGTTCTCAAACAAGAATGTAAATGCGAACTTTGCTTTTTAGTACTCCTGCATAACAGGAAGTCAAAGATCCAGAAGTTAATGTGAAGGAAGATTATGAAGATGCAAAACTAAAATGACATGAGTTTATTTCTAACAAAATGTGCACAAGGTGTGATGAGGAACATAGAAAAAAAGCTGCATTAAAGGGACACTAAAGGCAAATAGTCAAGCTAAAGTAATAGGGTAATGCTCAAAAAAGCCTAAGGCGTTAATATTATTGAGACAGAGCTTTAGTAAGCAAGAAAGTGAGGTAAATGTAGGACACGATTTGAGACTCTCTTGAATCATTCTAGGAATAGCCCGATGACATTGTAACACCTCCTTGCAATTGTGTTGGTAGTACTAAAAAAAATAAATCATAAAAAGATCATTGCATTACATTATAAGACAGATGAAAATTACTTCTGCATTTCTATTCGATTCTTTTAAAAAAAGTCATTGACATTAGCATTGATGATGCATATGGTAAAAAGGTTTAGCTTTCGCTTGACCTGACACGACCTGCACGCTCATATTTTGCCCCTTTGATTTCAGTATTTCATAGTGCTGCTGCACTTTTTGTGCTAACTTGCAAAGCTCGTACTAAAGAAGCAACCACGTGCGTGCGATATTGAAGTGACAGCGACAAGCTGTCACGTTGCAGTGTGGGGCAACCACATTGGTTCGACGCCGCGAAGGAAATGGTTTGCACTTTCTGCACTAGCTTAGGGAGTGCAGCAGTTTCATCCTTGATTTTACAGTGCAGCATGTGTCACCTGCACAGCATTCTTTGATTTGACTTCACGTAAAGAAAATTCTGCACGAGTTCATGGTTTGCCTGCACCAGCCTACTTTGGAAGTGAAGAAATTGTGTACAAGCTCTCGGTAGCAGACGACATGGTGCTGTGCTAGTTGAATTATAATGCGCAGACATAAATATCTCCTGTTTTGGTTACAACAGTTTCTATAGCTAGCATAAGAAAGTGAACTGCTACGGTGCCATCTGGTAGCTGAAATCAATACACTTTTGTTGCTCTCGGTGGCGTCTCCGGCCTAATCGCGTCAAAACAAAGAGATAATCTCAATAATAAGTACAAACATCTCCAATACGTTGTCCTCAGTCTGAGATGAGACAAAGCCAAGGCTCATTTTACCATCTATTTCTTGGTGTCACGGCGAAGAGCAAGAGTGAATTCAGATGGAAGTGGGCAGACTGATGCCATGTTATTTTATTACACAATCCCGTGGTAACTGGCAGAAGCTGTTGCGCCGAGTTTTTAGGTGACAGGCAAAATTTCTGCTAGCAGCAGGGAATACCACATCCATGTCATGTCTTTGGATGCTGGCGGCTCTGTGTTGGCTCGGTTTCTGGCCCTTCTTTTACATTTACACAAAACACCATAACACCAGCTCTCGGGTGCTGCTTTACTTGCCAGTCATAGTAAAGGGCAATAGTGACGTATGCAGTGCCACAACACCTTGCTCATGGCAAGCAACTTGAATTGTGCTAAAGGAATGCAGCCCCTTCAGTCACAATTTTGTTTGGAACAATAAGTATTTTCTTGGCATGAAACAAGCACTGCGAGATTTCTGAAATGGTATTTCAGCAGTCTATGTTGACTTAACATTTGCCTTCAGTGTCCCTTTAAAGGGATCCTGAAACGATATTGATGATTTTGTACTAACGTACCGAGTTGTTAGGGTAGGCCCTGCTGATCATTAAGCGACACATTTAAGCATTCCGCAAAAGGCGTATAATTTATTATAAAGCTTTAAAAATGCGCATCACTACTGATCGCAGCGGCGCCGATCACCTGAGTTTTCAGCTACCCTCTCCTCTGCTACATAGCAGGGATATGTGACCGCAGTCAGGTGAGCTATCGAATTGACTATCCACGATGTGTCATCAGCAACACTTGAGGCATGCCGCAGCAGTAATTTGTGTACCGTTAAAAATAAGTAAACAAATGTAATCAATCTAGACATTTCTTCAAACCAATGGCCCGCTTCCACTTGAGAATCGTCTGCTACAGCTCTGGCAAGGGAGCAGACGATGGGACGTGGAGGGGTTTATTTATTTATTTATTTATTTGATTATGTCAACCCCGTTCTTGGGGTCATTACAGGGAGGGTGATGTTTCAAGAATACATGATACATAGTTTTCTTTCTATGTAACTGGCGCTCTGGTAGTTAACAACAGCAACAACGAGAAAAAAAAGGAGCAAAGAACAGTAATTATACAAAAAAAAAGTCAACAAAAATGCTCGTAGCAAAAATTTAGTATACATCCTCGCAAAAGGAAGTATCTAATGCATTTTCAAATTCAGCAGAGCCCTCGTTGCTCACAACTGCATTAGGCAATCTGTTCCACATTTATCTGTTCCGCAAATTAAATTATGGGGCTTTACGTGCCAAAACCGCTTTCTGATATGAGGAACGCCACAGTGGAGGACTCTGGAAATTTCGACCACCTAGGGTTCTTTAACGTGCACCTAAATCTAAGTACACGGGTGTTTTCGCATTTCGCCCCCGTCGGGATTCGATCCCGCGATCTCCAGCTCAGCAGCCCAACATCATAGCCCCTGAGTAACCACGGCTGGTCACGGAGGGGTTCTCGCATGAAAATAGCAGCAGCAGTCTCTTGTTTGGTGACAAGAACATGAATGATACCAGCACTGTATCATGCTTGCCTTGTGCTGCAGGTGTATGCAAGGAGTAAAGTTCAGCAACTACATGCTGTAGAAGATGTGAGCGCTGCATGTCAATGTGTCAACACCAACCTCCTTGGTCAATGCAACAGTCACTCAGAGTTTTGAAAAGAAAAGCACTTTCAGCGGTAACTACAAGTTCCGCATTTATCAGAGAGTCATGGGAATCCTCCTTCCATATCCAGGAAGAACAAGCCCAAAAACAAGTCATCGGTTAAGCCCAGGCTGCCACCGAAAGCCAACTGATTCTGGCCGATGTCTAGGGGGAGGTAGACGGTGAAAAGGGGAGCTGCGTCTCACTCCAATCACCCATACTCTCTGACGGGTGCAAATAAAGTGCTTTCTCTCTCTCTTGTCCAGAATGATAACAGAAAAATATTCTAACAAGCCGAGATCCGCAAAAAAAAACAAGTGTTGCGGGAAATTGAATATGCTTTACAATATGTCAAAACTTCCATCAGAAAGCCGCTATCTTGAGTTAGACTTTGATGTAGTAGTGGTAACGTCTCTACCTTCCATGCAAAAAGTGTTGGCTCAATTCTCGATCGATGTACTTTTCTTTTCTTTCTCTGCAATTCCATTTTTTTAGATTCTATAGAGTAGCAAAAACGTTATAAATAGCGCATTTTAACACATTCACAAGTTTGCAGCAGCGCCTTCCTCTTCTGCTGATGACCACAAAGAAATCTTATCAGCGTAATATAGCGACAATCGTAAAAATACATATTAGGTAGCGTCATGTTATCAGGAGGTGATTATCAAACCGAAATAATACCGGTAACAGCTAACCTATGTTAGCGGTATAACATTGCATATACGCTCACCACAATGCAGTGAATGCCTACAGCAGCATCCATAATTCTTTGCTTCATGTAGCATTAAAGAAAGATAACCAGCCAACATTGTGCTTAGTGCCAACGTGTATCCATCTGCCACGCGCAGTTTGTCGTTAAATTTTGCTACATGCAGCCCAGGCGTAATGAGAAAATTGTGTAGGAAAGAGACGCAGGAGCACACTTGGTTCAATTCAACCAGAAGTAGACAACACTTGCGTAACTGCTTGAGGTGGGACTTAGCAATGGTGGCAAGGTGTAAAAGTTCAGGGGGAATGCTGCAGCCTGAGGGGAGGGTAATATTTAACCACTTGTACCTGTGTCATAGCATGCTGACACAAAATTCTTGTGAGAAAGCATTCTTTGAGGTACCCTCTGTGTCTTGGCGTACGACAAAAAACATTTCAGGGATCCTTTAAAGCAGCTTGAATGACACCACCTTTTCAAAAAGGAGTCAAGAAATTATTTATCATGTTGAAGGAACATAAAACAAGAAAGCACTAACAATGAGAACAATTCGTGATACTCATGAAAAGTAAAAAAATAAAGGAAATAATCACTAATGTGCCTTGCCCGTGGTTTCAACTATTTCCAAGTTGAATACAACAAAAGTCATGATTTTTTTGGGATTCATGCCAGCTCCGACATCAACAGTGCCATACAAGGAAGCAGGTGCTCTGTAATGGTGCGTTCATACTGAGAAACTTTCTATTCCACGTGACACTGCGCAATAGTCGGCAACAAAATGAGGGCATTCAGGCCGAATCTCTCGTCGAAGTGCTAGTTGCTGCATGCCAACTCTCTCAAGGTGCGCTAAAGCTCACCAGGTCACTTCTCGCAGGTTTGTTCTGAATTCATGGTTAGTGCAGGGGTATTTTGTATGTGTATAGAAAAAGAAGAAATGAAATACATTGCACACAAAACAATCATAGACATTATACCATATTACATGGGAAAATACAATAACACGCTTCCATACAAATTACAAATTGTAGACACATCTTGCTTGACTCCGTACTGCTTTAGCATCGCCAACACTGGTACTGTAGCCGCTGTAGCTATGACGATGGTATGCTAGCCAACAACACCGTGTTAATTGTGCTCACAGCTACAGTGGCTACATGGCTGTACTGCCAGTCTCGAGTATTCACTACGTAGGGCAAGACGTCATTAGCGCTCACCATTTGCATTGCACTATACTTGCCATAAAAACCCGCGTATAGTCAGAGATTTTTTTTTCCAGATTTTACCATGTGAAATTTCCACCCCATACTATTGGGGGCAAGGACTTACGAAGTCACTATCTGTCGGAAGCGCCTCGTTTGCGTAGTATGAGGGATAACGTGGTGTGCTCCTCATAGGTTTGGCTGTCAGCACTCAAAAACACCACGCAGGGGCCCTCCTGGACATTTCTGTAAGTACTCTCAGAACTTTACTGACAAAATAATAATACTGAACAAACAGAGAGCGCAGAATGGTTTACAGACACTACCTCTTTACTGAATACATACAGTGAACGCCCGCTGTGTACAGTCGCAGCGATGGAGCCCCCAAACAGGTTTGTTGCATGAATGGTAGGCAGTTGCAGAGAGCAAACTATGTGAAATATGTTCTTATAGTGGGCTGTCTGTATAACAAAATGGAGCATAAAAAAAAGAAGCCTGAATACAGCGATTGCATGGGTTCGCAGTGACCGAATGCGCGTCCGCATGCATGTCCGTGCACAATGTTTCGCTTTATGCCGTGAGCTTTAGGTAGCAGCATATGAGAATATGACAGTACACAAGCAACCATTGTTGCTTGGACACTATCAGACCTGTTCAAAAATAATTTCGTTATGGCTAGGGAGTTCGATGCCTACAACAGCAGCTTGTGATGTCCCATTGCAACGATTCAATCTTTTTTTCTTCTTCTGAAGTCTGAATATATTTATTTCTCAAGTTACGTCGCATTGTATGTTTATCGGTCTTCTCAGTGAGCAATTACCTGCAGCAGCTATTTCTTAATCCAGTACATTTCACTGTTTGGTGCTGCACAAGCATGAGCATATGCCATGCCTTTTTTTAATGTGCTTTTAACCATTCCCTTTTCATTCCAGTGAACTCGCCAGTATCTAGCATCAACAAGTTCATAGGCCGAAGCTTCATCACATTAGCTGGGCAGCGTGCACAGGCGAGCATCTCAGTGCGCACTTTCTGCTACTCAGCGAACATCGCAGCACTGATGCCTTATCAAAAATCTTCCTCGTGGAAGTGCTTGCTGCACAGCCGAGTTGAAGCCTATGGCTGCTTGGCAGTTATAAGTTTCGCAATCCAAGCTTCACGCAGCTTCTTGTCCAGCGGGTACGTGCAAAGGTTGACGCCGGGCTCTGTTGTGTAAGTCCGGCACTGTGGCACCGATCAGTAGCCTATCATGTTTGATGCCTTCAGACAGCCACTACCTATTACAGGCTTTCAAGTGTTGTCCAGCACACAGCAGAAGCGGGGAAACCTCCCAACTTAATTAGAACCGCAGTTCAGGTGGGACTGTAAACTTTCGTTTTCAGCTTGCTTCAGCGCTTCCAAAGCAGCCAATGCGGCCGTGGTGTGCATGTGATACCTCATGCCACATCACGCCGATGGCGGCATTTCCAATGGTAGAGCTCGCCCCCGATATGTGCATCCAAACATTTACAGCCCAAATTCGCAGTTCTGATTTCAATATTGCTTGGTGCTACCATCGTCAGGTTCTTGCGCCATCATCTTACACAATGTCAAGAATGCGAAAGCAGTATTTGGCTACTTTAAAAAGTGATGTAGCCGCTGAAACCATTGGCAACTGTGCTGCAGGGCTGCAGATTGGTGTGCATGAGAGCAGCATTCGCCTTTGTGCGCAGGGGTCTGAGAAGTTTCCCGTGGCTGAAAAAGGGAGTATTTCCTGAAGTTGGACTGGACCTGATGCACTTCGTTCAAGACAACGAGCTGGGTACCTCACTGTCAACATTGAGCTGCTGCTATAAAATACTCCGCCAAAAGGGGACAACTTTCCAAAATATGTTGTCGTCCGCTGTCAAGAAAAAGGGTGGATAGACAAAGCACTCGTGCTTGACTGGATAAAGTCTTCGTGGTGTTGGTGGCTCAGAGCACTGCTGGGGCTCCCATCACTGCTTGTCCTGGATGCTTTTCACTGTCGCCTGGCTGACTTGGTGAAGCAACTGCAGTGCGAGTCCAGCACCGAGCTTGTGGGGTAACATCCCAGTTACAACCGCTTGAGATGTGCATAGATAAACCATTAAAAGATTGCATTAAGTGCAGTCTTTTAATGGTTGAAATGAGGTTTTAATGAGTGAATGAGGTCGGGAGAGAACGAAGTGACTCCTGCCGGATGCCTGAAACGAGCCTCTCTAGCGATGCTCGGCTCATGGATCGCTAACACTTGGGTATGCATTCCTGAGGAGGTCGTCTGTAGCACATGCAAGACATTTTTGATACTGAACACAGTTGATAGCACTAAGACAAGTTTCCATGTGAGGATATCTCTGACAAGGGACTCTCAGAGAAAAAAAAAAGCCTGATTCAGCTCATACTAACATAGGAAACAGACATGCATGCTTAATCCTGAGCCATTTTAATGCACATAATGTCCATGTACTACACAGTACATTTTTCCTGGAGATGTACATCTCTTCACATGAAGTGCAGCACAAATGCACAAAATGCCAGCAAATATACTTGCAAACAACAATGTGACCGCCCATGCTTGTGCCATTTACAATATAGGTAACAGGACGTTTACAACTAAGAGCAGATTCCTCTCCAATTCTCTCCGTTTTCCTGTAAATGCAAGCTCTGATTGGTTTGCGGTAAGCTAAGCTTTTTTCCAACGCTGAAAATCGGTCTCGGACTAATCAGCACACCGAGGGTTTTCTGTTGTGTGATGTTGTGTGAAGTAGATTTTTCGGTCGCTGATGTTGTTGCCAACCAGAAATTTCTCAGTGTGAACGAGTCATACATGTGCACCTGTATAATCCCTTGCACACACTTCTTTGAAACCACAATCAATAAAACTGATATATTGGGTGACATTCCTCTTGACATGTTCCAAGCACAGAATAAGTGGATACTCACTCACCAATGTTTTTGTACTGATACTCGTCGCCATTTATCTCTACTTTCCTACTCATGCTCACCATTCCTGCATATTCACCAACACTCACTTGTGGTCACAATCGCTTCCATAGTATACTCACGCTCATACCTGTGTCCAGTGACACTCGCCAGCAGTAATTCAGATTCATAGTGTGGGGACGCTGGACTCTCTACGCCCCCGTATGTTGTATTCCCCACATGACTCACATTTCCTCTAATTCCAGCTTCATCACGTAGCTAAGTGTGGCCAGTGCAGTTGCCGAATAGTACGAGAGATGGTGCAAGTGTTGCACTGATAACGACACCAGACGGCAGGGTTACTTGGGCCCAAAAGGGAATAGCCTCTTTCACTTGGGGTCGGCGGATTCTGCAGACATCTTCCACACCGGCCGGAATGCTTTGCGAGGCCTTCCAGAGAAAGGCTTCAGAGCAGGGCACCGTGATGAACTAACACAATCATTTGAACTATTACGCTTTGGTGTCCAGCATGGGGACAAACATATAAGCTTGAAATCCTGTTGCGGTAAGTCAGACTTCAATTCGTCAACGCCCATCGGCAAGTTCTATTGATAATAATTCGGCAAGCTGGCATCGGTGTGTGAAAGGCGAAAAAAAATTCATGCAGAAACTCCTCTGGGAGTTGTCCAACTATGCATAACCATTGCGCCACTTGCTCATCTCCGCAGCCCGGTGTCATTATCAATGTTATGAAACTTGATTCGACCCATGCAAACGACAGCGCTGTGGCGACTGCGGTGGATGGCGGCGCAAGTTGAATTGATGACGCAAGAAAACTACTGCAGGTGGCATCACCAGGCGCGCTGATGACATTCCGATCATTATAAGCTGTTATCGCTGTTTAGCGCCTTATCCACCCCCGTCGAACCATTATGAACCGTGATCAATCACACTCTGGTGGCGGCTGTGTATGGCACAGCTGCACGGCCCGTATTTTGAAAGCAATCTGCGATGGGGACAGAGAGCACTGAGTGCTGTGCTCTGTGCTCTTTCTGCTTAGTTGGCGTTGAAGAGATGCGCCGGTTCCTATTTCGAAAGCGATATGCGATGGGGGCACAGTGCGGCGAGTGCTGATAGCTTTGTGAGCACTGTGTTCTCGCCAATCAGTTCGTGTTAAAGCGAGAGGCAGCACGAAGATGAATTAACTTGCTACTGTGGGTCATACCTTGAAAGCGATCGACTTTGCTCGAAACAATGGTGTACCTTGTTGGGTAAGCACAGAAATGCATACGTATTTAAAGGGACAATTAAGGTCAATAATAATTAAAGGACAATAACATTAAGTCAACGTGGACTGTTGAAATACCATCCCAGAAACCTCGAAATGCTTGTTTCATGTGAAGAAGAGACTTATTTTAAGAGAAAATGCGTTCTGAAGCGTCCGTATACCTCTAGCGCAGTTCAAATCGCTCGCCCTCCGATCAAGGAGTGGTGACTTCATGGTCTCAGAGTGACGTTGTGCCGTCGGTGAGTAAAACGGCGGTCGCAGACGGCGCTACGGCTTTTCTGCGCAAAACGCAAACGCGCGGCCAGAAACAGAGCCAAGACAGATCCGACAGCAGTGAGAAAGCGGAACTATGGTGGCTAGTGGAAGGAAAAGCGCGCAACGATAAGCTGGTTCTTTATTTTATGATGCCAACTTTGACGCTCGTTGCAATGGACGGCCCTGACAATGACACATTGGCTCACGATGCTGGGCTCAACTTCAGCGATTTAAGCACTGATGAACATGACCTGCAGCTGAGGGCTCGCGCTGCCGGCGTGGTTGCGTACTACTACGACAGCAACTGTACGTCATGGCTGTACAAATTCGCACATTTGTAGCTTTTTCTTCGTGAAAACCAAATGCCACACTCACCACCCCGTCTTCGACCTATAGTTGTAGCGCTTCGGAGAATGCAGGCAAGACCAACGGAAGAGCGCTCCCGGGAAGCATTGCTTTCCCGTAGCGCTTTTCCATAACTCCACACGACTTCAGTAAGTCGGCATTGAACTTGTAATCCTCTGGACAAAAGTGCAGCAAGCACACTATGCGATTTTCGGCTCTTTGCCAACGTGCCGTGGCAGAGGTACAGCACTTAACCACTTCGAACGGAGAGGTTCACTCGTTGGCCCACAGTGATAAGTAACATCGTATTCGCCGCTGCAGCTGCCCTTGGCCAAGTTCCGCAGACCGTTCGCGCATTACACGACATTACATGGACGTGGCATTCTCGCTGCTTGTTCCAAATGCAAGTTTCGCGACCCAGCAGAACCAGCGCAGCACGACGTGATAACGAAACAACTGAAACTCCAAAGCGCGGGTGGCGCAGAGTCGAGCGAAAACGAAAGCTTTCGACCACCCATACTACTGAAGGGCAACGTCAAAATGCTATTTTTTTCTTAGAATCAAACAGAAGTAGACACGTAGCATTTTCTTCCATCATATAACCTAATGAAATCATCTTTTTAATACGAGTAGTTGAGTACTAGTGACAAAAATTATGATGAGGAGTGCCTTCGTCATCGGGCTAGTACCAGAATGTCGCTGGGGTGTCTCAAATCGTGTCCTACATTTACCTCAATTTCTCAGTTAGTAAAGCTCTGTTCGCGATTATATTGATGCCTTAGACATTCTAGAGCATGGCTTTATCTCTTTAACTTTACTTCATAGTAACCTTTAGCGTCCCTTTAACAAGTGCCTTCATGATTTGTTTGCACGACAGCATTGTCGTTCCTTTGTCCCAAGAGCATGTTTGAGGCTCCACAACAGTAAAACCTCGTTAATCTGGAACATCAGATAATTTTGGCTTGACCTTTGGTCACAGCAGGCGTATACATTACCTAATGACATCAAACAGTCGTTTATTCAAACTTATTTGGGTGCACACCGGTTAATTCGGACAACCCGTCGAACCTGGCGAGTACAGAGCCTCGCAAATGTACGTGCGATGCAAAAGAGCAATCACAACCACTGGCGTAGCCAGAAATATAATTCGGGAGGGGGGGGGGGGGGGGGGGGGGGGCTTCCATCGAGAACTACTACTCTTTCCCCTCTTTTACCTCTCTCTCTCTCTCTCTCTCTCTCTCTCTCTCTCTCTCTCTCTCTATATATATATATATATATATATATATATATATATATATATATATATATATATATATATATATATATCATGAAGACGCAGTGCCCAGCAACCTACTTGACCCGTTGGATCCTTAAAGGGACACTAAAGTGAAAAATGATTTCTTCTGCATCAGTAAATTACCGCTCTACAACACCAAAAACACCACTCTTACGACGATAAGACGTTTGTTAAGCCAGAAAAAGCGCTGAAGAAGGAAATACGGGTGGCGACGCCTACTTGAGTTCCCGCACCTGGGGGCTGTGACGTCTTGGATATTGATGGCATCTGCTAGGGCCTACTAATTATATATAGCGGTACAGATTGGCTACATTGTGTTCTAAAGGAACCAAATATTGAACATGTCAAGTTTCGGGAACATTTATTGAGCCAACGCGGCCCAAATGCGAAAACATACTTTGGAATCCCTAACGTCACGCTGACGTCCCGGCGCGAAATTCAAATACTGATACTTGGACCTTCATTTTATCGTCTAATAATCAAACTATTATTTTGAAACGACTGCCTGCAGGGTTCTCAAACAATGCTCCATTAGTCTAAACTGATTTATTGTTTCGCTTTAGTGTCCCTTTAAGTGTCGAGAGCCAACAGAGAGAATGATGGTCCATTGCAACAGTGAAAGTTCGACCGTATAAGTACGGCTGGAATTTGCTCACTGCCCATACGAGTGCGAGGCACTCGCGCTCTGTAATGGAGTAATTGCGTTCAGCTTGTGAAAGCAGGCGACTTGCATACGGAATAACTTTGTCACGCCCACGTTGACACTGAGATTGACGCTATTGACATTGAGATTGGCATTGACACTATGGGACTGGTGCAGCTGACACCGCGCCAATCCCATAGCCACTAGCATCTGTACAGATTTCTGTTGGGGCAGATAAGTCAACGTGAGCAAGAATTGCCAGTGCAGTGAGCACGGTGATAAGGTCTTGGAAGCAGCAGCTTGGTCAAGACCCAATGAAAAGGAGGCGCCTTTCTTCGGAAGTTCAGTCAGAGGGTGAGCAATGCACGCAAAATTTTTGACAAATTGACGAAAATGAGAGCATAAGCCTACAAAGCTGCGGACGTCTTTGGCACAGGTCGGCACAGGAAAATCGAAAACAGCACAAACTTTTGCGGATCGGGGCGGATGCCAGGTGAGTCCATGAGGTGACCGAGGATAGTAATTTGGTGGTGAACAAAGTGGCACTTCGAAGAATTTAATTGTAGCCCAGCAGCACGGAAGACGGAAAGAATAGATGAAATGCGTTCAAGGTATGTCACAAAGGTCGGTGAGAACACGATGACGTCGTCGAGGTAACAAAGGCATACAGACAACTTAAAGCTGTGCAAGAGCATGTCCATCATGCGATCGAAGGCGGTTAGAGCATTGCACATGCCGAATGGCATGACTCGAAACTGATAAAGGCCATCTGGCATAACAAATGCAGTCTTCTCATGGTCTATGTCATCGACGGCAATCTGCCAGTAACTGGAGCATAGGTCTATCAATGAAAAATATGTCGCACTGTGTAGGCAATTCAAAGTGTCGTCTATACGTGGCAGTGAAGAGACATGCTTCTTTGCTATCTTGTTTAGATGGCGGTAATCTATGCAGAACTGCCAGGTGTTGTCCTTCTTTTTTACCAAGACAACAGGAGATGCCCACGGGCTAGACGATGGTTTAATAATGCCCTTGGTAAGCATCTTATGAACCTCCTGTTGTATTACTCGGCGCTCGGTGTGTGACACGCAACAGGGCGGTCTGTGAACAGGCGGTGCATCGCCAGTATATATACGATGCTGAACTAGGGAGGTTTGCCCCAAAGGCCGACCGTCAGGGTAAAAAATGTCGGAATAAGATGTGAGCAGATGACGAAGATCGTTGGTTTGTGTGGGGGTAAGGTCCAGGGCTATCATCTTGGTAATGTTGTGCACTGGAGGCGGACGTGCCGTGCGAAAGTAGGGCACTGACACAGGGAGTGACGACATAGTCACCATCCGGTACACAGGGTTTGCGCACAGCAGTGATACAAGTCAGTGCCTGTGGAGATAGACAAACAAAGTCGGTGCAACAGAGCTGGATCGGTACGCTGTCAGTAAGGTCAGTAACATCAGGAAAATCAAGTTTGACTACACCAGCCGAGCAGTCAATTATGAGTGGGCAGATAAAAAACTAAGGCCAAGGATCACGTCATGAAGTAAATGGAACAATAGAGATGTATGGCGACCGGTGACGCTGACACAAGCGGCACACATTCCCAGCAAAGCGGGGATTCCCCCATCGACTCGTACAACACAGGGACTCGGCAGGAGTGAGCACTTTCTTGAGCTGCGTCCAGGGATCAGCGCTCATGACTGAGATGTGTGCACCGGTGTCGATCAAGGCAGTGACAGGTAAAGCATCAACTTCCATGGCAATTAAGTTCTGATCTGTCGGCAAGGTAAGGAAAGGTTTTTCAAGTCGAGGGTCTAATGCAGCGTCACCTCTGGAAGTCGCATCTATCAGTTTTCCGGGGATGAGCGTACAGAAGGGTGAGGCGATGAAAAACGACGGGGCAGGGGCAAGCGGGACCGACGATCGTGCAGCGATGGCGAACGGGTCGAGCGTCTGATGTACGCAGAAGGGCCGCGGCCATGGTATGTCGGGTCGTTTGGAGCATGAAATGGCTGGCCCTGGTTGTCATTGTGGTGGTAGTAGAATGTGGAGCATGAAAATGAGGGCTGACGATAACGGCAACGGCAAGAAATGTGCCGCACGCCGCTACAATGGAAGCATATGGGCTTGTCGTCTGGTGTTCGCCATTGGGACGGATGTTGATAGCGTTGAAACGTTGGTAGAGGTCGGTGAAGAGGGGCAGGGCTAACCGGAGGGTGTGTTATGGAGCACATGGGTTGAATTCCTGCGTTGGCCAGTTTTTCGTGGACAACTGCATCGATGAGAGAAATTGTCGATTGCGTATACACAGAAGGGTGCACGAAAGAAGATGGCGATGCAGCCTCGATTTTGCGCCGCACAATTCAGACAAGGCTATCTGTAGTGGATGAGTGAAGGGCCCGAATGAGCGTTTTCACAAGACAACATAGCGGCGGTGTTGGAAAGCCGCACGAACTGTCTGGCAATGCTACAGCTCCTTGCTTTTTCGAAACGTCTGCACTCACAGATAATTTCGTCTACCGTCGAGCAGTCTTTAAAAAACGAGCAAGATACACGCATCATCCGCGATGCCTTACAGAATGTGCCTCACTTTGTCAGCCACAAGCATACTGGCATCGACGCGGCGGCAGTTCTAGGACATCAAGGATGTACGTAACATACGACTCAGTAGCTGTCTGAGCCCAACAGGATAGGTCTTTCGCAGAGGCACACTTGCGACCAGCGAGCTGGCCGAAGAGGTTGTGAAGCTTTTGCTTGCATACGTCCCAGCTGGTCAACTCTTCTTCATGTGTGTCATACCAGGTACATGCTTGTCCCTGGAGGTAGAAGAGCAGATTTGCAAGCATCACTGTCAAGTCCTATCGGTTGTGTGCAGTGACGCATTCGTATGTGCCAAGCCATTCTTCAATGTCGACTCTGTGTCGGTGCCGTTACCAGAAAGGTGCCTGGGTAACGCGGATAGGTCAAGACAACTGATGGTTCGGTGTTGCAGATGCTGACATCCCTGGTGCACCGGGTGCTGACGCCGTGCTTAACCCAACGGCCTGGTCGCCTGTCAGCATGGTAGGATGGCCGAGGACAAGCCCGCTGCGGAGTTCCGTCTTATGAAATACCCCGGCACCTCCACCAAAAATGAAATGGACAGAGACATAAGGTTAAATGGGACTGTTTACTCTGCAGAAGATATGGCCGGTACAACCAGTATGGTCGAACGTTGAGTTTGCCCCACTACATCGTCTCTTTCATCCTGTTGATGATCGTCATCTTTGTCCCTCTTGTGGCACCGTGACAATATACATATATATATAAAGAAAGAGAGAGAGGTATGAGGTTGTACATCAAGCAAAGACAAACTCCTAGCACTCCCCGGACAAGAATACTTTAACAACGAGAATGCATGTATTGCAGCCACTTCGCATCACATTACGCTATCATCCTTATGCTATCTTTAAAAATGATGATATTAAAAAAAAAATTTCTTCATGAGTGGATGCATTTATATAACGTATGCGATTACCTATCTGGTATATGACTTGGAAAAACTAACAGTGCTAAAATTGAGGCCATACAAAAACAAAGCAGCACACTATTGTGTGTCTTCTCGTTTGCAGGGCAGACTTGTTGCAGGTAACAGTGGAGATCACCGTTGTTTTCCAGCTGATTGTGTCCCAGCCGCGGTGGCTGCATTTTGATGGGAACAAAATGCGAAAACACCCATGTACTTAGATTTGGGTGTACACCAAGGAACCCCAAGTGGTCCAAATTAGAACTAGAGTCCCCCACTACAGTGTGCCTCATAATCAGATCGTGGTTTTGGCATGTGAAACCCCATAATCTAACCTTTCTTTTCCAGCCAGATCTTCTGGTGTGTGTAGGTATGACCACAACTACGTACAGGAGAGGGTGAGCACAATTTTGCAAGTTTTCTATCATTCGATCGTGCTTTTGGCGTTGTGGGCATGCTATATTATTCTAGACTTAAAAATAAAGGAACGAAGCGTTGTGCTAGAACTTCAATAGTATCATATGATACAAGTTTCACTCCGTTTTGGTGACCTGCTGTTCGACTTGTTTCAAGAGATGTTTAGAATTAACTTGCGATCATGGTCTTGTAGTCACCACGCGATGCATATTGTTATTTGATCCCACTTGAGAACTAATGAGGCTGACAGTCTGAAGCAGGGCTGCTTTCCGTTTAGAAAACTTTGTAAAAATTATGGCATCCGTTCGCAGTAAAATAAGGGCCAGTAGCTCCAAGAGATTTGAAAACATTGTGTCTCCCGACACCTGTCTATTCTGAAAATTGACGAGACGTTTAGTTAGGATGGGCTCTCTGCAGAAAGCAGCACGTGTTACGACGTAGTTGGCAAGCCTAGGTGATTTGCTGCAGCTGTATGGTGTTGAGTGACCTAGCAGTGATGTGACGTGGTCCCTATGTCTATAATTATCTGCCTACTTCGTTCTTGACGCCTTTTATGCACATCTTCCACTCCTCGTATCCATCACTTCACTCCCCTTCTTATCATTCTTTTCCGTTAGTCACTGTCACACTCTTCAACATTTACCAGTTTGCTGAACGGCGTGACGGCCAAAAACATTCCTATATTTCTGTTCCTGCGTAGACTTCGAGGCCATTCTCTTATCTGCCCTCCCACCTGTTCATTCAGGCGGTTTTTTAGCTTCCCTGGCCAAGCCCCCGTCCTCGATATATATTGCCATGCGCAAATCAGCATTCTTTTAAAGCGAAGTTTTTCTCTATCTCGAAGTTTACCCACGTTGGGGGGAGCATGGCGGAGAGGAAAGAAGCAAGAAACTTGTTTGGACCTCTGCGCTGCTTCACATGCGCACAATGCCCTCTGGGCATCGATTGCCACATTAGCCTCTTGACAGCTGTAATTATCCATGACCCCCCCCACAAAACAACTGTAGGAATGGCAGCGCTCACCTTTCTGCTATAACCAAGTCCAGAGGAGGCAGACATTGGGTAGGACCGACACAGTTGCGAAACAAGTGAATAACAGCCTTGCCACTCTTCGCTTGCAGTTCCCACACAAGGGAAGGGGGGATAGGGAAAATGTGACGTGACAAGAGAAGTAAATGCTAGTATACAGGCACGACAGTGGTTGCGGGGAAACTGAACAAGCTTAAGTTCTAGGTACACTGATATCACAACCCCCTCCTCATCCTTTGGACCTCCACTAGCCCTTGCCGTTCTTTCAGGTTCAAGCTATCCCTTTCAACCATGTCGCTCTTTTGGAGCCCCCCTCCTGACACTTTCTGCTCCGTGGGAAAAGGGGGGGGGTTTCCGTCAGAAAATTTCGGGGGGGGGGGGGGGTTCGACCTCCCCCCGGCTACAGCAATGATCACGGCGCTAGCGGCCAATTGAAACAAAGCGGTAGAGTCCGTATTGCCAGAGGAATCAGTAGAAGTCCTACCGGAACAACAAACGCCGAACACTTCGTGCTTATTCGGGCGTTTATGCGTTTACCGCGGCACGCGCCTTCAGAACTGCATAGTCGCCATCCCCGATGACAGCAATAGCGACCACGGTTTTGGTCCACAGCGGTTGCGGCGAGTAAACTACCGCTTTGGTTCAGTGCAATGCGTACGCAATGTCAGAAACACGGCGCAAGCTGTCGAGAATGAAGACCGATGATACGGCAGCTACAGCAGGATGGACAGACGACCTGTTGCTGAGTAGGAGCTCTATTCTGGACATTCTGCCATTTACTTTGAGGTGTGACTTAGGGGCGACGTGCACAAGATGGCACTGATGGCCCTGATTTGCTTTTGTAACATGATGCAAATTTGACGTTTCGCCTAATAAACCAATGTAGGCACTGAGCCTAACATTCTTGACAAAGCAAAACAGGTTTCCTTTTCAGCAAAAATCCAATCCAATTGATGCAAGAAATCATCGATGCATCGTGGTTTTGGCTAAAATGGAGTAAATTTCAGACTCTAGAAAAGTTAGTTTGACTGAAAGGGCGCATCCTGAGTGCAAGTGAATGAAAGAAGTTGCGGAAGTGGCGTTTAGAGCGCACATGCCGCACAGGCTTCCATGCGTGCCTTCCGTAGTGCTCGCTACTTTTTCCACTGCGATAGTGAGGAGATGTTGTTTTCACCATAGAGTTTGATACAATAATTACTAGAGGGAACTCAGGTGCTAGTGTCTAAGGGAGCTGCAATGGGAACGGTTGAGCTAGCATGGGAATTATGGGAAGTACATGGATTTGCATAAACTTTGTCTTTCTGGCTTCAAATGGCTTCGTGGCTTAAACTACAGGCACAAACCACATGCACTCATTAGAGACCGGAGCCTTTGTCTTCAATGACACGAAAGGCGCAAACCACATGCACACATTAGAGACCGGAGCCTTTGTCTCCAATGACTTGAGAGGTGCAAGCCACACGCACTTATTAAAGACTGGAGCCTTTGTTTCCACTGGCTCAAGAGGAGCAAACCCCACACACTCATTAGAGACCAGAGCCTTTGTCTCCAATGGCTCGAAAGGCGCAAACCACACGCACTCATTAGAGACCAGAGCCTTTGTCTCCAATGGCTCAAAAGGCGCGAACCACACACAATCGTTAGAGACCACAGCCTTTGTCTCCAATGACTCAAAAGGCATGAACCACACGCACTCATTAGGGACCGGAGCCTTTGTCTCCAATGGCTCAAAAGGCGCGAACCACACACAATCATTAGAGACCACAGCCTTTGTCTCCAATGACTCGAAAGGGACGAACCACACGCACTCATTAGAGACCGGAGCCTGTGTCTCAAATGACTCGAAAAGCGTGAGCCTCATGCACTCAGTAGAAACCAGAGCCTTTGTTTCCAATGGCTCAAAAGGTATAGAAAAGGTAACATTGAATATCGAATTGAGTAATGGCAAACGACACACCCAAGGCCAAACAGCGGGACATTTTCCTGGCCAGCTGCGGTACCCGTGACTTCAGTCTCCTGCTCGACCTTCTCAAGCCAGCCACGCCGCCTGTTAAAACGTTGAGTGAGCTGCTCACCATACTGCACCTGCATTTCAACCAAGCATTGTCCACACTAATGGAATGTTCCCGCTTCAACAACTGGGGCCGCCGGGAAGAAAACGCTCGAGCAGTTCCTTGCTTTTTATGAGGGTTAGCGAGTGCCTGCATTTTCGGGGACCAGCTGGACTCCATGCTCGAGGACCATCTCATCTGTGGCATCAACAACTCCGCCATGCAGACGCCACTCCTGCAGCTTCCCTACCCCTCGCTAGACGACGCCGTGAAGGCAGTGCTCGCAATGGAAGCTGCCGCCAAGAAAGCCGGCGAGAATGCCCGTGCGACTGGCTCACCGTCGGTGGAAGCAGCGGTCAACAAGTTGGCGACAAAGGGCAGTACCTGCGGTCGTTGTGGTGGTGCCCATTCCCCCTCACAGTGCCACTCTCAAGCACAATGCTTCAAGTGCGGGAAAACTGGACACCTGGCACAGGTATGCCGAAGGGGAGGACGAACAACTGACAGCAGCAGCAGCCTGGTTCAAGCCCCGGTACCCCACAAGCTCATGGCCAGGGTAGCCATCGCAAGGGTACACGGCGGGGTCGAGCTGCAGTAGGCTCGAGTTCTTCTGCAGCCAGGCTCCACGCCGTGGCCGAGAACCCGCCGATTTTCTACATGTGGCACACAGGCCTTGTACCGTCGTCTGTGCCACAGTACATGCTGACGGCCAAAATCTGCGGGCACCCAATTTCCATGAACCTGGACACAGGGGCCAGCGTATCGGTCATAGCCAGGAAACTGTTCAAGCGTACCTTCCCCGGTGTGTCCGTTGAGGCTTCGGGCATAACGCTGCGCTGCTACGCCAGGCAGCTCTCCCAGTTCCAAGGTAAGGCCCAGGTCAGCATTCGCTTTGGCGACAGGGAGGCAACTCTCCCCTTTACTTAACAAAGTGGTCGTCGCCGACGCTGCTGGGCCGCAACTGGTTTCATGCACTGGGCTTTGTCTGCCACAATACCAGGAAGCCAGCCTGCATGCGGTGAAAGACGTCCCCAGCTTCCTAACCGAGTTAAGGTCTCTGTTCCAGCCAGGGGTGGGCACATTCGCCGACACGACGGCTGGCATCTATGTACCTGAGGGAGCCCGACCACGTTTTTTCAAGCCTCGCCCACTGCTGTTCGCCCTGAAGGACGGGGTCACCCAGGAGCTGCAATGGTTATAGCGAGAGGGCATCCTGGTGCCCGTCAGGACGTCTGAATGGGCTGCTCCCAATGTACCAGTGCTCAAGTGAGACAGCAGTGTCAGGTTCTGTGGGGATTTCAAGGTTACCACCAACCCCGTCACTACTGTTGAAAAGTACCCATTGCCCCGGATTGAAGATCTCTGGTCAATGTTGTCCAGTGAACAGAAGATCACTAAGCTCGACCTCAGAGATGCTCATCAGCAGCTGGTGTTCCAGGATGCTCTCGGAAGTATGTCACAATATCGACAACATTGGGGTTCTTCCAGTACACACGCTTACCGTTTGGCGTGGCCTCAGCCCCAGCCATACTTCAGAGGGAGATAGACAACCTCTTCAAGGGCATGAGGCATGTGTTGGTGTACTTGGATGACATCCTGGTTACTGGCAGTGACGACAGGGACCACCTGCAAAATCTGCACAACATCCTGGCAAGACTGCAGAAAGCCGGCTTCAAGCTCAAGCTGGAAAAGTGCATTTTCCTGACCCGTGTTACGTACTTCATCATCATCATCATCATCACATCATCATCATCATCATCCTGGTTATGCCCATTGCAATGCAAAGGCCTCTCCCATACTTCTCCAACTACCCCGGTCATGTACTATTTGTGGCCATGTTGTCCCTGCAAACTTCTTAATCTCATCCGCCCACCTAACTTTCTGCTGCCCCCCTGCTATGCTCCTTTTTTTGGAATCCAGTCCGTAACCCTTAATGACCATCGGTTATCTGCCCTCCTCATTACATGTCCTGCCCATGCCCATTTCTTTTTCTTGATTTCTTGAGCCTAAGATGTCATTAACTCGCGTTTGTTTCCTCACCCAATCTACTCTTTTCTTATCCCTTAACGTTACACCCATCATTCTTCTTTCCATAGCTCGTTGCGTCGTCCTCAATTTAAGCAGACCCCTTTTCTTAAGCCTACAGGTTTCTGGCCCGTATGTGAGTACTGGTAAGATACAGCTGTTATACACTTTTCTCTTGAGGGATAGTGGCAACCTGCTGTTCATGATTTCAGAATGCTTGCCAAACGCACCCCAGCCCATTCTTATTCTTCTGGTTATTTCAGTCTCATGATCCGGATCCGTGGTCACTACCTGCCCTAAGTAGATGTATTCCCTTACCACTTCCAGTGCCTCGCTACCTATCGTAAACTGCTGTTCTCTTCCGAGACCGTTAAACATTACTTCAGTTTTCTGCAGATTAATTTTTAAACCCACCCTTCTGCTTTACCTCTCCATGTCAGTGAGCATGCATTGCAATTGGTCCCCTGAATTACTAAGCAAGCAAATATCATCAGCGAATCACAAATTACTAAGGTATTCTCCATTAATTCTTATCCCAGTTCTTCCCAATCCAAGTCTCTGAATACCTCCTCTAAAAACGCTGTGAATAGCATGGGAGAGATCGTATCTCCCTGCCTGATGCCTTTCTTTATTGGGATTTTGTTGCTTTCTTTATGGAGGACTACGGCGGCTGTGGAGCCGCTATAGATATCTTTCAGTATTTTTACATATAGCTCGTCTACACCCCGATTCTGTAATGCCTCCATGACTGCTGAGGTTTCGATTGAATCAAACGCTTTCTCGTAATCAATGAAAGCTATTATAAGCGTTGGTTATATTCCGCACATTTCTCTATCACCTGACTGATAGTGTGAATATGGTCTATTGTTGAGTAGCCTTTACGGAATCCTGCCTGGTCCTTTGGTTGACGGAAGTCTAAGGTGTTCCTGATTCTATTTGCGATTACCTTAGTAAATACTTTGTAGGCAACGGACAGTAAGCTGATCGGTCTCTAATATTTCAAGTCTTTGGCATCCCCTTTCTTACGGATTAGGATTATGCTAGCCTTCTTCCAAGATTCTGGCACGCTTGAGGTCATGAGGTATTGCGTATACAGGGTAGCCAGTTTTTCTAGAACAATCTGCCCACCATCCTTCAACAAATCTGCTGTCACCTCATCCTCCCCAGCTGCCTTCCTCCTCTGCATAGCTCCGAAGGCTTTCTTTACTTCTTCTGGCGTTACTTGTAGGATTTCAAATTCCTCTAGCCTATTCTCTCTTCCATTATCGTCGTGGGTGCCACTGCTACTGTATAAATCTCTATAGAACTCCTCAGCAACTTGAACTATCTCATCCATATTAGTAATGATATTGCGGCTTTGTCTCTTAGCGCATACATGTGATTCTTGCCAATGCCTAGTTTCTTCTTCAGTGCTTTTAGGCTTCCTCCGTTCCTGAGAGCATGTTCAATTCTGTCTATATTATACTTCCTTATGTCAGCTGTCTTACACTTGTTGATTAACTTGGAAAGTTCTGCCAGTTCTATTCTAGCTGTAGGGTTAGAGGCTTTCATACATTGGCGTTTCCAGATCAGATCTTTCGTCTCCTGCGATAGCTTACTCGTATCCTGTCTAACGGAGTTACTACCGACTTCTATTGCACACTCCTTAATGATGCCCACAAGATTGTCGTTCATTGCTTCAACACTAAGGTCCTCTTCCTGAGTTAAAGCCGAATACCTGTTCTGTAGCTTGATCTGGAATTCCTCTATTTTCCCTCTTACCACTAACTCATTGATCGACTTCTTATGTACCAGTTGCTTCCGTTCCCTCCTCAGGTCTAGGCTAATTCGAGTTCTTACCATCCTATGGTCACTGCAGCGCACCTTGCTGAGCACGTCCACATCTTGTATGATGCCAGGGTTAGCGCAGAGTATGAGGTCTATTTCATTTCTAGTTTCGCGGTTCGGGCTCCTCCACGTCCACTTTCGGCTATCTCGTTTGCGGAAGAAGGTATTCATTATCCGCATATTATTCTGTTCCGCAAGCTCTACTAATAACTCTCCCCTGCTATTCCTAGTGCCTATGCCATATTCCCCCACTGCCTTGTCTCCAGCCTGCTTCTGCCTACCTTGGCATTGAAGTCGCCCATCAGTATGCTGTATTTTGTTTTGACTTTACCCATAGCTGATTCCACGTCTTCATAGAAGCTTTCGACTTCCTGGTCATCATGACTGGATGTAGGGGCGTAGACCTGTACAACCTTCATTTTCTACCTCTTATTAAGTTTCACAACAAGACCTGCCACCCTCTCGTTAATGCTATAGAATTCCTGTATGTTACCAGCTATGTTCTTATTAATCAGGAATCCGACTCCTAGTTCTCGTCTCTCCGCTAAGCCCCGGTAGCACAGGACGTGCCCGCTTTTTAGCACTGTATATGCTTCTTTGGGCCTCCTTACTTCACTGAGCCCTATTATATCCCATTTACTACCCTCTAATTCCTCCAATAGCACTGCTAGACTCGGGAGAGGTCCGAGTGTTTAAAAACCGCTGTTGTGCGGCTGCTCAGGACACTCTCTCTCAAGCAGTCATGTTAGACTGATGTACTTTCTCAAACAGTCATGTTAGACTGATATAAATACTGTAAATAAACCCATATTCCTCGTTCTCGATGAGAAGCAGTCCTTCCCTTCATCAAGGTCCTCAGCATGAAGTTGGATGACGGCATGGGCCAGCTACCTTCTAATTCATGCCCGACTCCAATCTTGACAACGGATCACGAGCGATGGGATTGAGCCCCCAATCCTGACAACTGGCTGACAGCGGTGAGATGGACTTTGCGACATGGTGCTGTGACTGCGGTGAGTGCTTGGTTCTTGCTTTGACTCTCTAGGCTTCATTTTGTGGTTGTTCTGTTTTGAACAGTAGGGAAGCTAGATTGTTGAGTGTTAGCAAGGTTGGGTTTTCCTAGCTAGATTTAGCGAGCAGGACCAAGGCAGTAAAGCAGCAATCATGGAGTTAAGGACACTGCTGAGAGACGAATTGTTGATTGTTGGTGAGGAACTTGGCCTAGATGTACGGAAGGAAATGCTAAAATCGGAATTATTGGAGCTAATTTCCCAAAAGGCAAGTGAGGAAGAAATTGAAATGGGGTTTGAACTTCTGAAAAAAAGAGAGATACGGGACAGAGAAAGAGAAGAACGGGACAGAGAGAGAGAGGAACGTGAAACAGATCGCGAGTTAAGAAAAATGCAACTTGAACTTGAAAGCAAACGTTTGGAGTTGTCTCAAGCAAGTGAAGGCACTCTGGGACGATAAAGTGAGGCAGAATCGTACCGCATGGACAGGCTATTAAAAATGCAACTTGAACTTGAAAGCAAACGTTTGGAGTTGTCTCAAGCAAGTGAAGGCACTCTGGGACGATAAAGTGAGGCAGAATCGTACCGCATGGACAGGCTATTAAAGCCATTTGAGGTCGGGACTGACATAGGCTTGTTCCTAAGCAATTTTGAAAGGACTTGCGAAAAGATGAACTTCGGCCTGAGTACATGGCCACAGCGGTTGCTGTCTATGTTGCCGTGTGAGGCGGCAGAAGTAATCGCCAGATTGAGTGCACAGGATGCATATGATTATGCAAAAGTTAAGGCTAGTCTCCTGAAGAAATACTGCCTTTCAGCCGAAGCTTTTCGGGAAAGGTTTAGGAGCACAGGCAAGAAAGATAGCGAGGGATATCCGGAGTTTGCATATAGCTTAAAGGCCAACCTAGTCAAGTGGCTTAAAAGCGCGGAAGCGTACGACAGTAGAGACGTGATCATTGAATGCATGTGTCTAGAGCAGTTTTACAAAACCATCCCCCAAGCTGTGAAACTGTGGGTGCAAGACAGAGGGAATGTAAACACTGTGGAAAGGGCGGCTGAATTAGCCAAAGATTACGCAACCCGTAGAACGCCGAGGACAGAAACTGGGACGGTCGAAATGGACCGCGGAAACCCTTTCCGTTCAAAAAGGGTTCGCAGACTAGACGATCAGAGCCTGTAGACGTGGAGGAAAAGCCCGCAGAAAAGAGCGAGGAGAAACTTAACGGGGAAACCGAAAAAAAAAGAACAGAAAAGAAAATTCGAATCTTTTAGACCAATTCGCTGTTACAAATGCCACAAACTGGGACATATAGCTGTAAACTGCGGGAAGTCCAGTGTAGTTTTTTCCTACGTAGAGGAAAAAGACGAGACTATGGAACTTTTAAGCCCATATCTTCACGACCTGCAAGTTAATGGCAAACCATGCCGAGTGCTAAGAGACAGTGCCGCCACGATGGACATTGTCCATCCGTCTTACGTGACGGTAAATGACTTCACCGGAGAAGTAGCATGAATAAAACAGGTTGTAGAAGAACACAGCGTGTGCCTGCCTATGGCCAAAGTCAACATCAGTGGACCATTCTGGGAGCTAGAGACTGAGGCTGCAGTTTCCAAATTTTTGTCACTGCAGTACCCTTACATCTTTTCGAATCGTTCGAATCAGTTACTGCGTGACAAAGGGCTTAAACTGGGAGAGGGCATAGTACAGGCATTGACCCAAGGCCAAGCTCGTAAAATCGCGTCACTTTCGGCCGAAAATGCACAAGCTCCTCCAGCGGAAACAGAAAAGGGGATAACTTGAATACCTGAATCCGAGCTAGGCTCGAGCGATGAAAAATCAGTTGAGGAAAGCCTGCCAGCTGACCAGTTCAATGAGAGCGTAGCACTAGAGTGTCAAAGTTCTAGCCTGCAGGAAGAGCAAGCTGACGCACTCACAAGCGAGACAGGGTCGTTATTATCACCGGCCTCAAAGAACTTTGATCAGCTCTTATGTGTGGATAGAGAGTCACTGGCAGCCGAGCAAAAGAATGATGAGAGCTTAGCTGAATTACATGACACAGCTAAAGAAGGCATTGCTAGGCGCAACGTGACGATACATGAGAGAGGAGCATTGTTGTATCGGCACTACAGAGATCGAAAGGGTAGGATTTTAGATCAGTTAGTCGTACCTGCTAAGTACAGGGAGGACCTTTTGAGTCTCTGTCATGGAAATGGGTGGTCCGGCCACCTAGGCATAAACAAATCAAAGGAAAGATTGCTTATGGAATACTACTGGCCTGGCTGTTTCAAAGACGTAGAAAACTTTGTAAGATCATGAGACGCCTGCTAGCGTTCTGGTAAACCAGGAGAGACATGGAAAGCTCCACTGAAGGTAGTGCCCTTAAAAACAGAGCCTTTCAGACGATTTGTAATAGACACGGTAGGGCCTCTTCCAAAAACAAAATCGGGCTACAGGTACTTGTTTACCATGCTGTGTCCGGCTACCAAGTTTCCAGAAGCAATCCCTTTGAAAGAGCTCAGCTCCACCGAAGTAGTAGACGCGCTTTTGACAGCGTTTGCACGAGTTGGGTTTCCAGCCGAAATTCAGGCAGATCAAGGGTCAGTATTCACCAGCACACTGACTTCCACATTCTTGCTAAAGTGCGGGGTAAAGTTAATACACAGTTCTGTCTATCACCCTCAGGCAAACAGTGCAGAGAGGTGGCATTCGGTGCTTAAGCGAGTTTTGCGTGCGCTCTGTTACGAGCACAAGGAGGACTGGGAGAACTGTCTGCCGGCAACTTTGTTTGCTTTACGAACGGTTCCACATGAAGCGACAGGGTTCTCGCCAGCAGAACTAGTGTATGGCAGGACACTCCGTTCTCCACTGAGAATGTTAAGAGAGATGTGGGAGGAAAGAGGGGAGAGTCTAACAGTGGTTGAATACGTGCTAAATTTGTTGGAACGGCTAAGCGCAACCCAAGAACTAGTCGGAAAGAACATGGGAGTGGCTCAAAAGAACGCCAAATTCTATTAGTACGCCAAGAATGCGAGGCTTCGAACGTTTAACGCCGGAGACCAGGTAATGATCCTCAAACCTTCAAGAAAGAACAAGCTTGAAGTTCACTGGGACGGGCCCGTTAAAGAGTTGCACAAACTTTCAGATACTAACTATGCTCTGAAAATGCCCGGTCGCAGGAAGGAAGTGAGGATATATCACTGCAATTTGATGAAGCCGTATGTAGAGCGGAGCGGAGTCGTTAACTATACCATCAAAGAGCAGGATGGCACTAGTACCAAGTTTAAGGAGTATAGGGTGACCTCCAACTCTGAAATCGGCCTAGAAGAAGTAGTAAAACATTTGGTAAGCTCGCACGCTCTAAGACCCGAGCAGCTCAATGAGCTAAAAGGGGTGTTAGGGGAATATCTCGACAGATTCAGCAATCGGCCAGGTAGAAGCGAACTAATAACGCATGAAATAGAGCTGACATCAACCGAACCCGTAAGATCAAAGCCTTACAGGGTGTCTCCAAGACAGAGAGAGATTATGGAGGCAGAGATACAGCGCATGTGTGAGTTGGGAGTTATTGAGCCCGCTGAGAGTGACTACACGTCACCGCTAATACTGGTAGAAATCCCTAACAAGGACCCTTGTCCGTGTGTTGACTACAGGAAGTTAAATGCCATCACTAGGGATCAGCTGTACCTGATACCCAACATTGAGGAACGAATCGAAAGAGTTAGCGCTACTAAATACATTTCAACTATAGATCTCGTGCGGGGGTACTGGCAAGTTCCCCTTTCAGAAAGTGCCAGCCGCTATGCCGCATTCATCTCACCTGTAGGCACTTTTCGCCCTCTTGCACTCAGCTTTGGGCTGAAGAACGCGCCGTTTTGCTTCTCTAAGTTAATGGATATTGTCCTAAAAGACTTGCAGGAGTTCGCCTTGCCCTATCTTGATGATGTAGCAATTTTTTCGGACAACTGGGAACAACACGTATTGCACCTCAAACAGGTGTTCTCATGGTTGAGGGAAGCCGGCTTAATGATGAAAGCGGAAAAGTGTAGGTTTGGTTGTTCGCAGGTTACTTATCTGGGCCATGCTGTCGGCCAGGGCATGAGACAGCCGGCCGAGCTGAAAATAGCTACGATTGGAGAATTTTCTCAGCTGCGCACGAAAACAGACCTTCGTTCATTTTTGGGACTTGTGGGGTACTATCAACGGTACATTCCGAATTGCTCGCAAATGGCAAGTCCATTAATGGACGCCTTCCGAAAGGGAGCACCGAGTAACGTACCCTGGGATAAGGACAAAGAGAAAGCTTTCCAAAGTTTGAAAACGCTATTGATTTCTCGTCCTGTGCTTCGCGTGCCAGACTACACAAAGGAATTCATAGTTCAATGCGACGCAAGCGACAGAGGTACGGGCGTGGTACTTAGTAAGGTCGGCGGCGATAACGAGGAGCATCCTATCCTCTATGCCAGCCGTAAACTAAATGTAAGAGAGGAAGCCTACAGCGCTTCAGAGAAGGAATGCGCTTGTTTAGTTTGGGCCGCCCAGAAGTTGTCGTGTTACTTGTACGGAGCGAAGTTCATCTTTGAGACCGACCACTGTCCTCTGACGTGGCTCAATCAAATGTCACACGAAAATGGCCGCTTGCTCCGATGGAGCCTCACTCTCCAAGAGCACAACTTCTCCGTTAGATATAGGAAGGGAAAGTTGTATAGCAATGCAGATGGTTTGAGCAGGCTAATTTGAATTCTGCGTTTGAGGGTCCTGCCTAAATTTTAGGGTTACTAGTGTTAATTTTGGTAAGCCAAGAAGCTCCCCTCTCATTTAGCAGGATTCCCTCCATGATTGCTGAATTTGTCAGCACGAAATTGCTTCAGAAATTGGCATAGCGAAATGCAGCATTTTCTTGTTTCTGCACTTATGCTTTTTTTTTTTTTGAAGCCTAGCGGGTCTAAAGTGGGAGCCAAGGTACGTCATCTCGGCGCAGAGCCGTGTTGTGTGGTTCATTTCGCAGTTGCCTGTCCTTGTTGAATGTTTTGGGGCGGTGACATCATTGCACAAGTGGTTACTGCGAGCCAAGACATCACCCCCTGGCCACCAGCCGTTCTCTTCCTGCCCAGCGGTTATCTGCGCTAGACAGTCGAGATTTTCCGGGTCATGGAGGTGCTGTTAAGAAGGGCCAGCTGCAGTGCAAGTTTGCCACCCAATTGCGACTATGGCGGCAACATTCCAGGAGTGTCGCCGCCAACCTCTAGCCACAGCGTGACTAAATCGACTTTGTGTCGGGGAACAATACGCGCATCCTCCACTCTCCGTCGCTTCAGCTAGGATGCGTTCGATGAAGGAGGCTTTGTGCTGAAACCGCCGCCAACCTCTAGCCTCATCGCCGTTGTGACGGAATGAGTTCGGCGGGCCAACTATTGTTACCAAACTCCCCAACACGGACCTGATCTGCTATGGGTGCGTGAGTTGCCGCGGGAACGCCGTTTTGCGTTCCTCCCCCCGCACCGACCAAGACGCAAGACAACGCGCTACCCGGCACGGCTCCCGAGTTCTACGAAGCCCCTCTGACGTCGGCTCCGGACCATCGCCCCTGTGTGTGTGCACGTGTGTGTGTAAACCGTGTTGCCGAGAGGCGGCTAGTTTGCAATGACTAAATGAACGTTCGCATTACCTTGTATTGGGAGAGGTCCGAGTGTTTAAAAACTGCTGTTGTGCAGCTGTTCAGGACACTCTCTCTCAAGCAGCCATGTTAGACTGATGTACTTTCTCAAACAGTCATGTTAGACTGATATAAATACTGTAAATAAACCCATATTCCTCGTTCTCGATGAGAAGCAGTCCTTCCCTTCATCAACGTCCTCAGCATGAATAAGTTGGACGACGGCATGGGCCAGCTACCTTCTAATTCATGCCCGACTCCAATCTTGACAACGGATCACGAGCGATGGGATTGAGCCCCCAATCCCGACACCACAGAGACCGTGGTCCCGCCTGCATGTGGATTTTGGGGTCCCTTCAAGGGCCATTACTTCCTTGTGGTGGCGGTCGCCTTTTTGAAGTGGGTGGAGGTTCTACCTGTCACCACTCCATCAGAAGGCGCGCGACCATTGCAATGCTACGACAGGCCTTTGCCGCCCAGGGGTTGTCGGACATCATCGCGTCCAACAATGGTCCTGCTTTCGCCAGCATAGAGTACCTGGCCTGGCTGACGAAAAACAGAATCTGTCGGATGATTGTTCCGCCATACCAACCTGCTTCAAACGGTGCAGCCAAGCGGGTGGTGCAAACCATCAAGGACAAGCTCAAGAAGAGCCAGACTGGGGATTTCTGGACGCAGATTGCCCGGATACTGTTTCAGTACCGGACCACGCCCCACGATGTCACTGGCCGTGACCCCTGTGAGCTCCTGCTGGGTCGGATGGTCAAGACACCTTGGACGTCCTGCATCAAGACTTTCGATCCACAGTGCTTCTGAAGCAGCTGAAGCAGAAGCTGGCTGCTGACCAAGGGTGCCATCCCGGGCCTTTGCCGGAGTCGGGAGCTCCAGTTTTTGCCAGGAACTTTTGTACTGGCCTACCCTGGTCCGCCCAACGCCTCCTGCCAGTGCCTCATCGCTGCTCGTACGCATGCCAGACGGGGCCACATGGCACAGACATGCCGACAATGTTAGGCCTCGCCTCAAGACCTGGTTAGCACCCTCGACTGCCACTTCAGAGTTCCAGCCCACAGGAGGACTAGCGGCAACACCAGGCGCTTCAAGCAGATCCGCCCACCTCGGAGGCGGCAAGCGTTGCCAGTGGCGCGGCGCCCGTTGGGCAATTGTCAAGCCCGGCACCACTCACAAGGCCGACCACTGCAGACCCTCCGGACAGAGCGAGGCTGGCTGAGGCCACACCCGGCCCATCAACACCAGTACCCAGGCGGAGTACTCGACCGCGGAGGCCACCGGACTGTTACTCGCCTGGATAGCAGGCACCATCGACTTGGCTGGGATGGCGGCAGAGCCTCATGCTCTGAACTTGGACGTTTGTTTCTTTGAGTAAACAAACAAAACTGGGGGTAAGGGGGAGTAACAAGCATGTGACGCCCCGCGGGCATAATCTTCGTTGGCCCGCCAGGGTCGGTAGGCAACATTGGTCACCGCACCAATAAACACCGGCGAGCACAGCTGCTTGGGGTCAGTCATCGTTCATCACCACCACGCTGCTAAGCGTCTGTCTAATGGAGGGTGCCTCGAGCCCTCTCTCATTCATAAACCTGGGTGGATCATGACAATATGCACATGCATTTATTAGCAAATTGGTTAATTTAACATGTTGGAACATTGCAATTACAATGTCATTGGTAAAAAAAATTGAACTAGTAAGCTATTATACTAAAAGATAGTGTAAGTGACTCATGTTAGTTTTGGAAAATTGAATTTCTGCCAGTTGTCTGTTCTAGCCAACCTGTGCCTTATTATGCCACATCAATTTCTCATAAACTCAGAGGAATTTGACCCAGTACCAGTCATCACTTATCGTATTTGCTGTCAAGCGATAAGCTCAGGATTAGGGGTGGAACCTGCAAAAGAGTGCTCCCCCGTTGTTCGCAAACCCGTGCCCCTTGCTTTTGGGAGGCTGGCTTTCCTGCTCAGCTTTGCCGTACAGTGGCTAAGCGGGCTTTACAGGCCAAATTTCGCCAGCAGCGTGAAATTATCGCAAAATTTAGCACAAGATCAAACACACTTTCTTAGGGAGAGTGTGTTGGGAGGCTAGTTTGTGAGACACACTTCTTTTGTGAACTTAAACTTCGCTAACTTAAACCGCCCGTGAAATCTTGAAAGCTTCCTTCATAGCAAGACATGGTCCAAATAGGTACGTGTGTCAGCGAACCGTCAGTGTATCTTTTCAAGAAAGAGCTTGATTTTTTGGTGTAGATAGGGGCTTGGCGAGGGAGTGTTCCATAGTCACACAGTTATGATCTGTCTTGGGCATTCGCATCGTTCAAAGAGGCAGCATTGTGTGATTTCAATAAACCAGTTGTTAGTCTGCGTTCGTCCTGTCTTCTACCTCGGTGTCTCGATCGTCCCTAGCGCAGTTTAAGTTCACAAAGAATACACTTTCTTAGATTAGATAGAAATAAACGCTAGGAACCACGCTTGCTCCCACACAGCCAGCAGTATATTCGATTTGTTTAGAATATTCGTATCCAATCGTATATTCAAATATTTTCGGATACCTTGTTTTTGAATCGAATACAAGTATTAAAAATATAATATTTGATAATCTTCGAAACTTTCAAATGCACACCCCTACCTCGAACGGCGGCAATTCACACTCAACATGCAGAGACCGGAGCCTGTGTCTGCAATGGCTCGAACGGTGCGAGCCCCAACGGCGAAGCGATTCCCGGATTGCCAGCCGGAGAGGATGTGTAGCTGGTGGACCCCATTACATCTGCTGCTATAATCTTCAGCAGGCAAGAGCTACTAAAGGCTCAGCAGAGTTACCTACTTTGTCAACAAATCATTGACGAGCTTAGCTAAGCTCCTAAGAGGAGCGGGGCGGCAGTGTGTGCCGTCAGGCACACACAGACAGCCAGTGTTGCTGTAGGTGCCGAGTGCGACGCAGCCGGTACTGTTGCGGGCACAATGGATATGTATCTGCTTGACACCAATGAAGTTCGCCTGCACTATATCCCATCCGAGGAGGCTCCCCATGAGTGTTTCAAGGTGGTGATACCCCACAGTCCAAGGAAAACCACCCTGAACTATTTCCACGACTTGCGGTTGGCCAGACAAATTTTGCAGACGCATAGGGTACAGCTACAGTAAAACATTAGTGCAACAATTTAAGTGAGACGTCTCAGATTAAGAGAAGCACAGACAATTACAAGTTACCCTCCTCCCTATCGACGCCTTTCCTCCTCAACTCATTCGCCAAGAGATCGGGGCTAAGCTCCGGCTACACTGGCTATGCGTCATGATATGACGTCGTGTTGTCTACTTCCGGTTGTATTGGAGCCAGTGCCCGAAGCCTCTCCAACCTCTCCGCTAGTCGCCTGGCCGTCGACCCCTCATGAGAACTATCGAAGCAGCGTACATCGTAAGCAATCTGTCACAGGGCTGCATGTCTGGTATTTCGGAACCCGCGAGCAAGCTGGGTTCTGACTAGGTTCTCACTAATGGGCAGAGGTGTAAACTAAAGCTCCTCCATGCATGCAACTACCGCTGTGATAAAGGGGCCTTAGCGTAAATGTGAGCAGCCTGAGCAGTCTGCACTGTGCAGCCACCTAGTGGTGCAGAGCTTAACCAGACAAACAAAGAGCTACCATTGCTGTAACCAAGTGTAAAACATTTTAAACATATATAAAAAGACGACATGTTCATGATTATGCTCATGCTGACAACTCACCAGCAGCAAAGTAGAATACACTTGGTTACTGTCATATTAGCTGGGCGTGTCTGGTATAGCTCTACTACTACATCAACAATTGGGAGGAGGCAACTGAAAACTCAGGAGAGCGGCACCACTGCGATCGGTAGCGATGCACATTTAAAAAATAATATAATAAATTACACGCTTCTTACGCAGAGCACTTATATGCATCACTCAATGGTCAGAAGGGCCTACCCTAACAACTCATGCAGTATGTCTACAATATCAAAATCGTTTTAGGATTCCTTTAAGACTTTCCAAAAGTGGCACCACTACGCTACTTAGCCAGGAATCAAGTGTGACACTCTTCACCATGCCCACTTGTGGTGCGAGTGCCAATGTGTGAAGCGTCCTGTGGGCAACCACCTGAGGGCTCATGCAGCCAAACGACAGCCAGCTACGCTGGCAAGTTGTGGCCTGTGACATTATGGGTGCTTTTTCCAGAAGCCAGCGAGGCTACATTTTTCTACTGCCTGTCGCCAATCACTTCACGAAATGGGTTGAACCTTTTCCCCTTTGGAAGTTAAAGCTATGCACAATCTGTGACAAGCTGACCAAAGTCTTTAGCCGCTTCAGCTTTCCAGCAGAGCTTATAACGGACAATGCATCCTACTTCACGGCCAAGGTAGTCTGCATGCGTGTGCTGCGTTTGGCATTAAGCATCGCAAGACATTCATGCATCACCGACAGGCCAACCCGACAGAATGGATTAACTGGAACCTCAATCTTGCTTGTGGCCTTTGCTTGGCAACATAGGGACTGGGATGTCTGCCTTAATAAGAGAGGCTTCTTGTGATCCACGGTGAACCATCTGGCCAGGTACGCGCCCGCTTTGCTCAACTTCGGGAGAAAGCTGCCGAACCCCATGGACCGCATTCTGGGAACCAGCAGCAGGGCGTGCACTATGAAGGCCTGCCTTTCCAGCTACGCAGCGGAACTGCGCTCAAGGAAGGACACGGCCCTTGACCTGACCTGTTCCAACCTAGCAAAAGCGCTAACTGGGCAGAAAGGCCCAATACGACTGGTCCCATCGCAATGTGCACTATGGTGTCGGCGATCTCGTCCTCAGATGCAAACATGCCTTGAGTGATGCTGCCAAAGGCGTCTTTCCCTCCCTGTTGGCCAATTATTGGGCCCGTACGAAGTGGAGACCAAAATGTCCCGTCTGGTATACAATCTGACTAACTCTGAAGAGAGACCAGTCTGCAGTCCAGTTTACGTCTCAGACCTCAAACCTTTCATTGCCAGGAGCAATGACTGGGAAGAGGGGGAGGCGGTCAATTAACCGCAGGCAAACAGTGACACGGCTGGCCCCAGGCCACACTAAAGCCCCTTAAACTTTGTAAAGCAGAGCCACGCTTTGAAGGATGCCGCCCCCTCCTCATGCAGTCTGGTCGAGGCTGACGCCGTGACGTCATTGGCCTAATGGCGTCATGTGGGCCCTCGCGTCCGCTTCATCTGTTTACAGTCGCACTTCAGCACCATTTTCGCTTGAGAAGTGTCTACAGAGTGGCGAGGAGCACATGTTGGCACCGTTGCTCATTTGTGTTGTTTTGGTTTGCGAACGCCTTGAACTTTTATGGCAAGTGCAATGTCACTTCAAGGCATTTTCTATCACCATAACCTGCTGCACCTTCGTAGGCCAAAATAGTTTCAGCAAAGACAAGATGCTCTTCTTGATACTGTGTGGTAAGTGCTACAGGCTAGGGAGAAAGACATGGATTCATCGAATTGGGAGGGAGAACTTCATACCAACGTTCTCCACATGACTATATGAGGTAGTTGCGAGTCTCTCATAGTATAGTCCTACGCAACACGTACTTTGTTTATACAAGCAGTACGGTCGTATTTGGCGCGCTTAATCATATTGTATGCCAACAGGCTTGAATTCGCAGGCACGCGAGAGTGCCTGCGAAAATGTGATTACGAAACCTTTAATATTCAGCACATTCCTTTTGACAAAATTTGAGGCTCGAACATGAAAACTCATCTTAGGAAAGCAACTCTGCATTTTGCGGTTACTAACTAGCCTTCTTCAAAGCAAATAGCTTTGTTTGCCTCTTTTGTTCGTGTTCATCATGGGCCGTTGCCCTGTAGGTTTGCGATACAAAGAAAAAGTGTGCAGGCTCTCCCAAAACCGCGTTCATCGCCGAACGACAGCATCAAAAGTCTTTGAGACGTACGTGTTAATTCGTGTCAGCTTTAAAGTGTGTGTAGGTTAAGATGCGGCGGTGGAGCACTCGCAAAGAAAACATGCAGTCGCCTGCTCGTTCACGCGCTGGTTTAGTCGTCGTTCGCTTATTTGTTCGTTCAACTATTAGCTCGTTCGACCACTATGTCTTTGAGACACATGTAATGAAACAACAAATGGTGCCTCAATTGAACGACTGCATCATTTCACTTACCACAATTTTGACCGCATCATAGCATGGCAATTCTTTGCATGGTCACCACTTCACTAAAGTCATATCTTGCAAATGTTATTTCGGGGTGAGTGCAACCTCAATGCATGCACCTTGGTGCAACTCGGTTAGCGACAAGTAAGTCACTTCGTGAATGGACGAGCTAATGCTTGATGAAATGTTATTCGTAATGAGTTACTAACCTGAAAAAATAATGCACTTGTTTGAGCCTGAATGAAGTGCTGTTATTGCATTACCGCTTTGCAAACGAATACTAAAAAACTGATTTCATTTGCCATATACGCAGAATCCCGACTCAATGATCGGCCACGTGTATAAATTATGATGCAAGCCTACTAGCAAAAAAACCAAGACCTTACCTGATCCACTTTGGCAGAAAGCAAAGAATGACAACAAGGTGAAGAGCCAGGAGTGCCAGGTGAAACATGTGGTCCACAAAAAGCTCTTCTGGCAGGAACCTCCAGTTAACCGTCCACTTGTAGAGAAACACTCGACCCAAGTTGAATGCCCCCGTCATGTACGAGACAGGGTTGGCTAGCAGGAATGGCAGAGCTAGGACCAGCTGACAAAGAAAGTGTTTTTTTCTAAGCACGAGCAGCTTCGAGATGCATGAGTCTGTCAGCAAGCAAGTAAAAAAACATGCAATAGCTGCTGCAACATCTATAATGTTGCAGACATTCCAGTTATTACTTGCAGTTTGAATAGATCAATTACAGTCGAATCTCGATAATTCGAACTCGAAGGGGCCCAGAAATATGTTTGAATTACAAGAAGTTCGAATTAAAGGAAGCTAATTTAATGGAGGACTTACCTGCAGTTGGCACATGTGCACCGAGGTAACATGTGAGTAGGAACTTCTACAAGATTTATTCACACGTATTTACAAATAATGGTTAGTTATTAGGCATACTGGTGCTCATACTGTGACAGGAGATGGTGGGTGCATGCGTGTATAATTGGAGGAAACACACCATGTCTCATAACAATTGCTCTTTCGAACTTTTGGTATGCTTCACCGCGTAAGAATGCTATATTGGGGCGAAGTTGAGTTTTCGGGAACCGGCATTATGCAATGCGCCATGCTTTCCGCGCTCCAAGCCATTGGCGAGGATTAAAAAGGCATAGTCAGTGCCATTGCTAACAGCGGAAAATTGTTCCGATGAAAAACACAACACCGAAATGCAAGAAGCTTGGTAGCGAACGTTGAAGTAGGTCTAGGTAGTTTAGAAGAACCAAGTTGTGCATTCAAAAAAGACAACCACAGGAAAAGGCGACAGAGATGGAAAGAGCGCAAACTATCAACTGGTTCTATTTGTGTTTATGTTTATCTATTTTGTTCGGAATGAAGTAGAAGCAAACTTGCCCACTCATTGCCTTGCATGCAGTGGATATAAGCCTCTGCATAAAAATTCTAGGAAAAAGTTAAAATAACACAGTGCAGGAGCTTTTGGAGGCTTACCACATAAAGGAGAACGGTAATAAATGTGTAAGTGAAACTTCTGTCAAATTTTACCAAAGGGAAAAGATTTTTCTGCGCAGATGTTGTTGATTCTCCTCATCCTTTCATTGGCTGTGATTCTGCATATATAAGGTACCTCCACACAAATAAAACCAGTTGATAGCTTGCACTCTTTCCGTCTCTGTCGCCTTTTCCTGTGGTTGTCTTTTTTGAATGCGCAACTTGGTTCTTCAAAGAAGTAGGTCAAGCGTTGCCGTGGTCTGACTACGGCTGCCAGCGGATCTGCATGCGAGAGTGCCGGCTCGAGGAGGTGCAATAATCAAATGGTGGCGGTGGTGGTGGCTTCAATTAATGCCGTTTCGGAGCTGCAGCCATGGCAAAAAGTCTAGGAAGTCAGACGGCGAAGGCTTTTTGCGTCCGAAATTTCAGACGTTCTTACTAACAGAAGTAATCGGTGATGTGTGGCTGCACACGCCTGCGCACAAATTTCCGCCACTGCATTTCTTTTTCTTTTTTTTTTCACGCGCAGCGTGGAGGAGTCTTTCCTAAGCTCCTCCTTCATGGCGGGGTCAAAGGAATGCTGGCTGGAGGCGCTGCCGTGTGATTTGGTGCGCTGCTGACAGCATTGTCGGAGCGCAGTATGTTCGAATTAACTATCGCGAATTTTTGCACGTGTGAATTAAAGAGTGTTTAGGCCCAGTGAAATACACATAACTTTGACGGAACTACAGCGTCCATTCGAATAAACCAAATTTTTAAATTAAGCATGCTCAAATTAACGAGATTCGACTGTATATACTGCACCAGAATACGAAAGCCAAGACAATGTACCTGAATGAGGCCACACAGAAAAATCAGCAGGCATGTTTTGACAAGGCCTTGAGTAGACAGCAGGACAAAAAACAATGCCGGTGCAAACAGCAGGACGTTCATCTTCACCGAGACAGCCAGGCTGGTAGAAAAAGCATTGGTGGAATAGCATTATGCGTGGTTATTTATACAACAACATAGTCTACTGCTCTTTATATTCCTTCTCTCAGGTGCAAAGGCAATTATTTCAGCTTGATTTTGTGGGATGACAACTAAAACTCATAATGCAAAGCATTTAAACTAAGTGAAAGCATAAAATCAGAAATATTCCTTAAACGCCTTCACAGGTGATGATATGCAAAAAGGAATCTTAGTTGAACAAAATATTGCCAAGCAGAGGAATGCTACAAGGGTACGCATCTTAATGCCTCTGAAAACAAATCTTCCAAGTTATAAAAAACAAGCAGTCTTGGGGCCGTATTACATAGCAGTTTGTTTTCGAACCAGTTCAATTTTTTGTACACCATTTGTTGGCACCTGGATGTCATCATTCCTGCTGGGCATGACTATAGACTTGGTTGACCTTAAGCAGCTGTAAATCATTTGCAAAATAAACCTAACGTCTCCTATGAGCAGAACTGCTGTGAAGTGGTTCACTTTTTAATTCTGCAGCACTTGTGTGTACCTTCGCTCAAAAATGCCATTCCGGAAAACCCCATGTCTCGGTCTTCCCCCTGTTACGTTCAAGCTTCTTCTGCCCTGCTGCGATGAATCACTTTGCGAAGCCAACAATATGTGCCCTTCGGACAGACTCGCAGTGCCACCAAGGCGAGACACGTTTGGCGGACAGAGTATTGCTTGTTTGTTTACTGCCATCTTCGTAGACCACTGAGAGCAAGAGAACTCCTGGAAAAGGGTGTTCCAAGGCATTCCCTCATGGACCCTGGTAACTGCCACGGTCGTTTGCTCCAGCTAACTGCGGGGTCAAGGCAGGAACCAAGATGTGCCAGCTTGAGTCCCCCTCCTTTCTGTGTGTTCAGTGAAACAAAGGTGCGGAAGTGTGTGTGTGTGTGTGTATGTGTGTGAACCCTCGCCCTCAAAGCAGGTCCTTCGACAACTTTGGATGCTCCACTTGGACGAAAGTTGGACGGCAGTTTTCCTGGCCTAAGGATCTAGGGAGGACAGAGGGGGTTTTAAGCAGACGTTTTCAGCTCCTGTGTGTGCTTCACTTCAGTCATGCTAGACTGATGAGATGTTACGTTCTCCACTCTCCATGCAGATATTGTAAATAAATCCAGTACTTCTCGTTCTCAGTGAGAACATGATCCTCCTTTCAATATTGTCCTTAACGTGGATGAGACACATGAGGGCATGGGACAGCTACCACTTTTGACATGCTCGACCCAAACTCTTACACCCCAGACAAAAAAGCAAGCATGAACAGTGTGATGAGTGAAGAACGCTAGGCTGAACACAGTGTTTAGAAAGAAGAAAATGGAGTGGATAAACAAGACTGTGTGCATGGACGCAAGTGCAGCACTGCAGAAGAAACAATGACGAAGAGCCAAGCAAGAAGGCATGTGGCGCAAGAAATAAAAGAAACAGGAGCCAATCGCTAAAGTCCACGAAGCCTTAGCAAATCAGTTGGCGAAGCACACGAAGTTCCAAAGAATCAATTGTGGGGACACACGAGGCCCAGAAAGAAGGGCAGAGCTAGAGTGTACTATAATACAGTTGAGTGGGACAAGCGGCTGGGGCAGCGCATGCTTTGCAGTGAGGCGCGACGACAATGAAAAATACTGTGGCGGCACTGCAATCGAACTGGATTTGGCTGCATCAAGATCATATTGTTGGAAACTGCTGGCGATCCTGCATGGCAGGGTCACTTGTACTGCTTCGCACGCTGCTGTTTCCAATCAGACTGCTCAAATGGTGCTTATAATTGGATAGGACATGTATTTATGCCTTAGGAATAGATGCCTTTCTTTTTCTTCCTCATTTCATTTTATTTATTTTTAATGCGGCTCGGTGACTGTGCGTGAATTGCAGCTGCAGGGTCGGCTTTCATTCTACTATGTTATTCTACTATGTACGGTTCCCTCTGGAGAAAAAATGTTTTTCTTGCTCTTCAAGCAGTATGTATCTATTGCGTGTATTTTTGCGCATATAGTTTTTCGTCAGTAAGTCTTGCGAAATACAGACAGAAAAAACATATGTAAACTTCCTGCTTGCTGCTTCAAACAAATAAAACATATTGGCCCCATCCGGCGCCCTGTACTCAGATTTACGAGAAGTGTTCTTGTAGAAAAAAAAAAATAAAGAACTGCAGTGCAACATTTTATTCATGTTTCCGCCTTCCTCGCGTGACAGAATGTGGAGTAATTAGTTCTTTTATTGCGGTCAGCGCTCAGGCACCGGAAAACAGTTTTAGGTAGCTATTGTATATGCTAATCTTTGGCCCATAAGCCGTGTGAGATTTTCTGTCCAGTCCATGCTTAACAACAACAACAAAACTCAGTGCCCTTCCGCTCTGTGAAGAAGGATATGGGCCCCTTAAGGGCGAACTGCACCTCCACCGCAGGTTGGCCCGGTATTGTACTATTTTCGGAATTTTTTTCTACACGCAGACGCAATAGTTGGGAAAGTAGCCCTAACAGCTTTGCTGTTAAGTGGATATGGCGTGCGCTGCTAAACTTGAGGTCACGGATCCAAACCAGGTCTCAGAATTTGATGGGAACGAAATGGAAAAACACTCGTGTAATCCTGTTTAGGAGCCCGTTAAAGAACCCCAAGTGATAAGAATTGTATAGGGTGCTTTATATGCATATCGCTAACGCTTGAATTTGTTTTAAAAAAGAAGACAAGAAATAAGAAGATAGCTGTGTCCTTCGGCTTTCTTCTGCGGGGGTGTAAACGACAGAAATTATTCTCGGGTCAGATTTCTGAGAAACACATGTTACGCTTATCTTATATATCATACCTAAATGTAATGCCATTCCCAACTGTACGTCTGCTCAACTAAGCAGCTTATGTACTATAAACGGCTGCTTTCAGTTATCCAGTGCACTATCATAAGGACAATAATGAAGCATTTAAAAGAATGGCATGCCTCACATGCATGTAGAGATATTTGCAGATCTGCTGTGTTCATTGAAGATAAGCATGGTACCACATTGGGCACCCAGATTTAATGGGTTGCAGTCTTGCAGACATGGTGAGACTGTCAAGAAATGTTTTCCTCGCCTGAATCAAGTTTGCAGATTTACAGGATGTCCCAAAATGGGGCGTTTATATTGAATGACAGCTAGGAACTTGTTCACCAGAACCGATTAGCACCCGTGCGTTAATTCTCTCAGGAACTGGTGTGGCTCTGCGCAATGGCCACTATTCTCCAGCAGCGCAATCATTCGGAATAAGAGTCCTCACTTCCATCGGCCCCTCACCTTCGAGGCTTCAAAAGTGCTGTTATTCGCTACATTCGAATACAAACGGCAATTCAATAATTTTTAATAAAGAATCAGAATTCAAATAGGATATGAATAACAAATACCATTCGATTCGATTAGAATTCATTTCGCCTTCTGGCATGTTGAAGGAGAACGCCAGACAAGACATGGAGATTACTTTGGTAAATACTTCTGGGTCTCCCCGATTCAGTCTGAGTACATAGGCATTATCTTGTTCCTAACACTGTTGTTCATATTAATGTCCAATAATTGTCTTGACTCCTTTTCTCATAAAGTCGATTGGTTCACGTGGGGCTGGTGCAGCTTTTAAAAGAAACACGCTTATTCTGGTCGGGAGTTAGCACTTTTTCAATCAGTGCATTCAGAATATTTGACAATTTTTCTCTTGCATATATGTCGTGGATATATATGTCTATGCTTCCTTTTGGTAATCTGCATCTCTTTGCGCCACGCAGTTAATGAATCTGGTCTATTTAACTATAATATTGTTTTATTCGATCATTGTCCCTGATCAATATTCCACCAGCAAGAAGCGCGCATCAAATGACAGGATATCAATAACATTTTCTTATGTAGCTTCATGTTGCAGATAGGCGGCCTCTGTGGCAAAGATTACGTGTTACATTGAGAAAACAACGTTAAAAACAACAGTTCGTCTGGCTAAATCTACAATTGGTACTGGCTGACAAAAGTCGCGGGCACACAAATGCAAGTAAAACCGTAAAAATCATACTGCAAGAATTTTCTACGAGAAAAGTGGGCATCTGCCAGGGTGCGCGCAATGTACACGCGCTCACTAGCAGACGACGCACTTGATAACGAGAGCAAAATTGAAGATGTCATGTATAACCCATGCTTCAAGTATGTATGTGCAGCAAAAAGGTGTCAATATAAATTTGCAGTGGAAATAAAGCACTATTATAAGAGCGTATGCACACAATCGGTCTCGGGACCTGCAGTGAAATTACCGTATTTACACGATTGTAAGTCAACTCCAATGTAATTCGACCCCCCCCCCCTATTGTGTGTGACAGGGGAAAAAAAAAAAAAGAGCATACCCGAGGGCGCATACCGTAACGAAAATTTATTAGTAGCTGTCATAGTCACTGGATTACACGTCTTTCTGCCATCGTCTTGACTAGTGCTGCCATCGTCATTGCTACTACGGTCACACAGCGCATTGTCGTCTAGCGAAATTTCACATATGGCAAATGACCGCACCACGACATCTTGTGGAACAGGAGCTCACGCCGAATGCACCCAACCACACGCGGCCATCAAGGAGGCTCTTTTGACAGGTCCGGTTGGCGTAAGTTCGCGGTCTTCTGCCGCCAGCCACTTGTACTCGCGGCAGAGCAGGTCCTTAAAAGGCGAAGATCCAGGCTTGTTTCATGACCATGTCACGCTTCACTAGCAGGGACCGATCACGCATTTCAGTGATGTACACTACAAGCTTGGTCTACAGCTCCGGTAAGCGTCCAGACTTCGGCCTGTGGGAAATCCTTCGTTTGCCGTCACAGGTGAAAATTTTGCTTTGCTGCAGTCGCCACTCTCGCACCACCCGTTCTGAAATAGGGAACTTGCGGCACGCTGCGCAGTGATTTGTTTCTCTGGCGTAAAGAATAGCAGCCCTCTTGAATGCTGCTGTGAACGGGCGCCGAATGTTGAGTGGGCCTGGAGCACTCACGACGAATGAGGAAGCATGGATGTAGCATGCAGCCAGCAATCGAGTCAATAAAGCCGGTCGTGGTCGAGTTCAACACGTCAAACCAAGAGCTACAGGGAAAGAGAAACACGGGAGCAGTGAGTGAGTAATTGAGTGAATAAACTTTTATTGGGTCCAGCCTAACGCGATAAAATTCGCACCCGGATCATCCCATGACGGGACTGACAGATCTAGCCTACAGGCCCAATCGCAGGCGCGCTGGACGGCCAGGATTTGGTCCTTAAAAATGGGACTTTGCAGGAGCGCGCCCCACTCTTCCTTGGTGAACTTCGGGCACAATGACCCTCACTCCCAGAGCACGTGAGACAAAGTAGCAGCCTCACCACAGGCTACGCAAGAACAATTAGGGTAAATCTCAGAATATATGGCATTAAAGAACGCCGGATTTGGCCAGGACTTAGTTGTCTGCTCTTCCATAAACTATTCATACTCCCTGCAAGGGCCACCGTTCTGGGGGAGCTGCAGCAAATGGAACAGCGGCACTTCCGTCAACTATCGACACCCCCCCCCCCCCCCCCCCCATGAGTGTTGTGTGTGCTGAAAATTCTAAAAAATGTGGAAAACTCTTTCGAAAAGTGAACAAACGTGTGGGATAACAAACACTATGGGTAGGTGTTGTGTCGGCAGCGGCAGGCAAGTGGGGGACTCCGGCCAGCGAACGCACGTCGAGCGCCGACGCAGTGAAGGAGACTCGGATAGCTGCTCCCGATGAAAACCGGAACGAAGACTCAGCCGACCCGCGGTCGTTTATTATTAAAAAGGACTCACACGCCAGATGACACCTCCCGATTGGTCCAAGCTCGTCACATGACAGAAGGGGGTGCGCCATCTAGCTAAACAACTACAATACATACATGTACGATGACACAGAGATCTGACAGGGGGCGACACTATACTACATCATCCCCCCCTGGAAACAAAGCAAGCATACAGTGAAACGCGCACACAAGACGCGCACTTAAGTCCAAAGGCAATTTCAGTTCGTTCCCCCCCACGTTCACACACGCGCACCAGTCGCACACAAAGCACGCACTTAAGTCCACAACAAATTCAGTCCGTCCCTGCCCAAGTTCACATATACGTGCACCAGTCTTGGGCACCAACACACAGGCAGTCACTCAAACAAAGTCTGACAAGGAACATGGCACAACACTCACTGCACCGCAACAAGGAGCACATTTTATACCTGTGTTAATGAAACATGTGGACTGTCTCCTAAATGTCACAACGAGGCCCCTAGCCGTGGCATTTCGAAGACGGAAATACGCTCTACACTACAGAAACAAAATCATCGAGCCACAGAGGCTGTTTTCTGTCACGATGAGGACGCATGCGTACCTCAGAAGAACTTTGGGGGTTGCGACGCGTATCAGTCGACTTTGAAGACCCAGTCGTCCCACTACTATTTCCCTCCCCCTGGTTGGACAATTGAATGTGGTTATCGCTCAAAGCTGGAGAGGGTTGCCCAGGAGGCCCCTCTCGAAGTCCCAACAAGTCCTGGGAGGCTACCGATTCCCCCACGGAATCACAGACGACTGCTGACTGTGCAGACTCGGAAGTGATACAGTCAGACGCACTACTTAACTGATGCCTATGAAAGGACGATGTCACTACAGACGAGTCATCGGAATGACTATCCAAGTTTGAATATGAGTACAAAAAGTTTCTATCACTTGTACACAATGTACTACCTGCTGGATCCGTCATCACTACGGTTAACTTAGACATATGCCACGTCTTCCCATCACTGAGTACAAAAATAGATGGTCCTATCTGGGCCTTGACTTTACGAGGGGTATGTACTTAAAAATTCCTTTCCTGTTAAATCTAATTCTGACGGTGTCTTTCACCTTGATACGAGTTGCCTGAGCACCTCTACATTTGTCTACGTACTGTTTAGTCTGCGACTGTTTCTGCAAGACCCTTTCTTGAACTTGAGACACCAGACTGTCCTGTTCTCGTAGATCTACACAGAGCCGCATGGTTCCATCCTTCTTGCGCACCACCACGAGTGGAGACACCCACTCAGTAGCCTCGACGCGCTCGATGACGTCGCAGTCCTCGAGACGTCGCAACTCATGTGTGACCTGGTCACGGAGAGCCAGGGGTAGTCGGTGCAACTTTGAAGATACTGGTTTCGCATCTTGCTGCCGATGAATTCGGTGCACAATGTTGTTGACGAGACCCAACTCGTCACTGAAGAGGTGATCGAAACCCGGAGGCATACCTGTGGGGCTCTGTACTGAAGGAAGCGATGGTAGACGACATGTCAGCGATGTACCGTCGATCTGTATGCCCAAGCGTTGGATGGCGTCTAAACCCAGCAGTGATGTTCCTGTAGTCGTTACGTGGAACGTGACGGAGCATGACTATTGGAAAAACTGGACAGTGGCTTGAAACAGGCCTTGAATGTCGATGCGTTGCTTGGAGAAATTTTTCAAGTCCACTGTTTGTGACAGTCTGTGCTGTCGACCAAAGTGCTTTCCAAAATCTTCGACCGTCATCATTGAGACAGACGCTCCCGTATCCACCGGCAGTCGCATGGAGATGCCGTTCACTACGACTGAAACTTCCAAATCTTTTTTAGTTTCAAAAGCGCTTACCGTCAAGACAGACGCGGATGGCTGCCCTGCGGAAGTTGAAGACAGCGTCCCTGCGGAAGAGACGTGTTGAACAGTACGGGTTTTTCGGCATACTGATGCAAAATGGCCCAACGTGTGGCAGGCGTTGCACCGCCGGTTCCTTGCTGGACAATTCCTGTACGTTGCAATATGTTTCGTGCTGCCACACCGATCGCATGCACCACGCTTCCCCGAGGAGCCATGTGCGAAATGTCGGCCCTCTTGGCGGCTCCTCGGAAGAAGTCGGTCGTCTTGGCGGCTTCTCGGAAGAAGTCGGTCATCTTCATGGCCTCCCGGACTACGTCGGCCATCTTGGCGGCTCCCCGGAAGAAGTCGGCCATCTTGGCCCGCCGACGGAACGCCAAGTTGAGATGCCTCGATTCTTTGTACATTTTCGGAGCTGAACGCGCGGTTCGCTCGATTCAGGGCTTCTAACGAGCGTCCAATTTCTTCTGCCTTGTCCAGGGACAGGGTTTCGCCATGAGGCAATAACTTTTCGCGAACGCTACCGTTCGCTACCCCATGTATTATTTGGCCTCGGACGCGCTCGTTGTAGGTTGTGCTGAAGTTGCACTGTACCGCCTTCTCCTTCAATGCGGTCACGAATTCCAGGAATCCTTCTTCCTCGATCTGCTTTCGACTGGTGAATTCGTGCTTCTCCGCCAGAACATTTGTTGATGCGGCGAACAGCCGGTCAAGCCGCTGCAAGAGTTTCTGGAACTCTGACGCTGGCGGGACCGCATCACTTGACGATGACGCTGCGCCGGTCGACTGCCTTGCTGCTTCACTTGACGCTGACACTGCGCCGGTTGACTGCCTTGCTTCTTCCTGCTCCTCGTCTGCAAAGTACTTCCGTTGTCCCTCACGCCCGAGAACGCTGACGAGCGCGGACGCTCGTCGCGCGTCCGTGCAGTCGCCACCGCCGGCCGCTTCGAGGTGGGCATGAAAAATTTTTTTTCCATCGATGCCATGGAATTAACGGTGGCCCGGGCAATTCCAGAAAAACGGGAAGGTTCGCCGTGAAAGACGCCATGCCCGGTAGCGTGCAGGAGACAGTGCAGAAAACAAGCCAGAGCTCGCAGCAGGAGTGGGGCAAGGAAGAACAAAGGGGCGAGAAGGCCTAGGCTCGGAAGCCTCGCGACGCCAAGTGCGTCGGCGGCGTTTGCTTTCCGTGCAGACACGGAAGGGTCGCTTCACTTACGAAGCTCCTTGGTTCCCCGGGACTTCGGTCGGAACCGCAGCGGGAATCCCATCCTCGTCGCCAAAAGATGTTGTGTCGGCAGCGGCAGGCAAGTGGGGGCCCCCGGCCAGCGAACGCGCGTCGAGCGCCGACGCAGTGAAGGAGACTCGGAGCTAACTGCTCCCGATGAAAACCGGAACGAAGACTCAGCCGACCCGCGGCCGTTTATTATTAAAAAGGACTCACACGCCAGATGACACCTCCCGATTGGTCCAAGCTCGTCTCATGACAGAAGGGGGGTGCGCCATCTAGCTAAACAACTACAAAACATACATGTACGATGACACAGAGATCTGACAGGGTGCGACACTATACTACAGTAGGGCCATAGAGCAAACATAAATGTGTAACTATGTTGTACTTCTCCTGATATCTTGTTGGTCTCGCTTGTTTGGCGGTGCCATGTTTTGGTTTCAATTGTAAGTCGACCCCCCCACTTCAGATTTTTAAATTTTAAAATATAGGTCGACTTACAATCGTGTAAATATGGTACGTTGAATATACTGCGAAACGTAACTCTGCCCCAATCCAGTTCGCTTGCAGCGCCCTCACAAAATTTTTCCACACACGGAACCTCAGCAAGAAAGCTCCATTCAGCCCATTCGACCATAGTCTAGTACACTCTAGGCAGAGCATCTAGTAGAAGGCAGTGGAGTTCCAGGAAGCAAGACAGGAAGAAGGTCGGCTACTGGATCAAGCACTGAAGACAGGCCGTCGGGTTTCGGACCTGAGCCACCATGACTTCAACCACGTGGGGCTACCATTCAAAGGCTGGCCTACGCCTTCCTGTGCAGCAAGACTTCACCTGGCTACGGGATTCGACCACGAGGCCGGTGGGCTCCTACGCCTGTAGGTAGAAAGCAAGCTAGCAACAGTTACCTGGCCAGGATTCCATTACACCTTCCTCTCAGATGCTGGGGTCCCTTCCTCATGGCCAGAGAAGCACAACTATATTCCAGCCACTTAAGACCCATCGTGCAACCCGTTTAACACATTAAAACTCTGCTAACTCATAGTTGCAAAAATCGAGGGAAATTCTAGATAAGAAAATTCACAAAAATACAAGGTCGCAGCTGCGCAAAGACCACATGGAGCATTTCAAGATAGGCACCAGCAGCCACTAAATTTCTCACAAAGGTCATATATACCAGGAGTGGTATTTTTGGTTGATCACTTTTGCGAGATAGTGTACGAATCGGCACCTGACATGACGGGCATTTATAGGCAACAACAATTCTTGCACAGAGCCAAGCAGGTGCTGTTGCATGTAAGCACCGTGTCCAATGCCTAGTCATGCAAAATATTGTGAAAGTGCTCGTATCTCAAAAAAGTAAGCGACCGGGAACACAGCCCTAGGGCCAAGATTTTAAAGCCATGCCTTCCACTCGATTAGATGCCACTCCTTCATCCACCATTTTCGGCCGGCTTATCCCACTGATAATGCGGGCAGAGCATCACCATGACCACTAAGAAAGTGCTATAAGAAACGGCATCGAAAAAAGCATCGCTACAATACTGTGGCCCTGAACTTGTTACTTAAGAAAATGCCAAAAGCGTACCAAACATTCGCCGCAGCTGGCATAGCATGTGGCATGGCCTAGCGTGCAAATCCACATAGAAACACAGAGCACAACGAATAAGCAAGCTGAAGATGCTCTGCGCACACATGAGCATGCATGTTGTGGCGGTCACGTGTACCTTATTGTGCATTTTCAGGGGTCAGAGCAACGTTCTGCCTGGATTATGTATGAGGTTGCAGCCGGCCATGAATGGTGGATGATAAGAGCGGCATAGAATAAAGTGGAATTCGGTACAATTTTATGATCTTGTCACTTTTTGGCAATATCGCAGCTGTGCACGAAGTATGGAAGCCTTTGGGTAATTATTTTTTCCCAGCATTTTTGCAGTCAAGGTTTTGAGATATTTGGAGCACAGTGCAATAACATTTCGAGATAAGAGGTAAAATACATGGAGTTGACACCGAGCCAGGAAAGAATTTTGACTTGACTGATATTGCAAGATGAAAGACTAAAGGCAAAGGGGTCGGCACTGCTTGGCAATGTTAATGATTGCAAAAGGTGTTGCAAGTTGAATGAGTCGTTTGTAGGATGAATAAGTGCTTCAAAAGTCATGTTGGCTAAGGCATTTTCCATACATAGAATAGCTATGAATCACTTCAGCATTGAGCACATTGCAATGGTTCCTCTCTTTATGTCTCACAAGTGTGTAAATGCCCTTCTACAAACATTGCAAGAACAAGCAACAGCTCTTCAGATGCAAATTCGATGGACTTAGTGTTATGGCACAAGGAGCCTCATCTACAAGCTGAAAAGGTGGTGAGCAGAAGCAAATGACAAAAGTCAGCTAAAAGTGCTTTCTTGTGACTAAAAGCCATAAATCACCAGAAAATTGGTTTTAACTTGACCAAATGATAGCGGAAATGTTTTATAGATTTCCAGTGAAAATCATTTCGAGGATTGGCAAAATAAAATGTTTTTTATGTGGAGTACCTACCAGCAGCACGCCCTTTGAGTGTGTGGCCTTTCCCAAAGTGTGCCCTTCCTCTCCATAGTGGCAAAGCGAACTTACAAGGTGAACCACTGTGGAATGGTCCCTCGTCTACAGAAAAGCTCTACTAAAGGCCTACATTGAAAGACTTAACTAGGCAGCACAACGCCAAATAAACTCCAATGGTTCGAGTACACCGGAATGGTAAATGGTGGGTACACTGAAATGGTAACAGTGCTTGGTTCAGCCAAGGTTAATTTTACTGCAATAGCAGTTAAGAGCTCGATTTGCTTTGGCTGTCTATCCATCCATCCTGATACATTGACGACAACTGTTGTCATCATTTTATGAGTAATCATCAGGCCACCTCCTCATCCTCACCACTGTATTAGACTTTCTCCATCACGGCCACAGCATTGCTCATGCTGCGACAATCCAAGTCCCAGCTAAATGACGTATTACAGTGTAGTCCACTTACAACGATACCCCATATAACGATATATCGGTTATAACGATTGCTCGACATGAGAGTGTCATTTTATGCATTAGGTCTATGGGGAAAAAAAACCATTTATAACGATAGGTTATTCACCGCATATCGGATATAACGATCAAAATTTTGCCATCTGGACGGCGTTTTCCGTGCCAAATAATCGTAACATTTCCGTTGCTTAGTTCCCTGAAACGAACGATGTCGAGACGAGGCGATGTTTACCTCCGTAAGTTCGTAACGCGCAGCGCGTCCCGCCCCGCCCGCGCACCGGAGAGCATAGAGTTTCCTACAAAAATTACTAGAGGGAACTCTGGCGCTAGTAACTTACGGGAGCTGCAACGAGAACGGTTGTCCCAGCATGGGAATTATGGGAAGTACATGGATTTGCCTAAACTTCGTCCTTTTTGGCTCCAAACGACCTTGTGACTTTTGAAACTCGTCATTTTCAACAGCGTATTCCGTAATAAACAATTATATAAACATCATTAAAATTGCCCTACGACAGGATTCGAACACAGGAACTCTAGCACAGAAGCCTGATATCGAAACCATTAAGCCACGGACGCATGTATCGACAAGCGAATGAAACGCCCTTATGAATTTATCGTGGGCATGCCAGTGCCTTGAGACACTTGGTGCGTTTCGATTTGGCCACCTGGACCAACGTTTTTAGACATACTTCAGTTTCACAGCTCCGCTCGAGAGATGGCCGAAGTGGTGGTCACGCGAACTAGCGGCGCTGCGATCACGTCTTTCGTCACTTTTTGTTTCGTTTCTGATTGAAGTTGCTCCATTTCTGGTAGATTTCCGGTTTCCATTTTGAGAAGTAGTTATTTCACAGTTCTTAATTTTGAGCCTCATTGTGAAAACTTGTGATATCTGAGCTAAGTATTGTAAATGCATTTCTGGTAATGAACTTGAAACTTGACTTCTGCTTTCACTTCTGGTTTCATGTTGGTTGCACAGCATCGTCTGCCGTTATCCTTCTCCGTTCTGTAGGTGTTGTGTGATGTGTTGTGATTTGCTCTCTTGAAAAGCTTCTCGAAGAAGCGTTTCTGCGTCTCATGACAGCAAGAAGTTCCCTATGCCGTGCTGTTTTGCCCCCGGCTGCACCACCAGCCAGGCACGATGCCGCTGGTCACCATTTTTTCGCACCGCCGCAAGGTGCTGGAGAGTTTAAAAGTTGGGAACGCATGCTACACCGAAAAGACAAACGCCTCACAAACAAATCAAAAGTGTGTGAACGCCACTTTGAGGACGACGACATTTTGAGATGCTACAAGCGTGTTGTGGGTAACAAAGAAATATTGATTCCCCGCGGGAAATGGATGCTTGTTCCCGGCCCACTTCTTCGGCTCTTTCCTGGGCTGCCTGAGCACATTTCAAAGCCAAAAAATGTGAAGCGAAAGCGACGTCCACCAAAAGAACAAACGCAAGTGCCGGCAAGTACATCGGGCGAAGCTTGTAGTGACAGCGCTTCAACTTCAAACCTGCTGTTGTGCTTGGAAGAAGGAACTTCAGAAATATGCGCTACACACTTTGTGCTCAACGAGCTCACGAATGTGACACTGCCTTCTGCACTCTGGAAGTTCGAAATTGTTGAGGACGACGCAACACAGAAGCGATGTGGAGTACTATTTTATATGAGGCAACTGGTAGTCGGGCATTGCGAGTAATGAAAACTGTTGTGCTTGAAGAGGAGGGTACTTGCTGCATAAACGGCTACAGCAAAATTCACAAGAGGCTATATATTTCGAGCTGCGACAAGCATTGCAAGTGTGGAAAGAATCCTGAGAGAAGCAGACAGCTTGAACATATGTGTGCGGGCGTGAAAGCAGGCCAGCGTGAAATGGCGACATAAGATAATATGCACCACAAGCAGTGCAATGTACTTACAAAGCAACTAGTCTGCGCGCGTTGTCTCCGTCTACAGAGTAAACTTCGACTGACCATTAAGGCTCCGAGCGCAACGCTCAAGCGATATCAGAAACTACGCAATGTGAAGAAGAGGCTGCTTAGGGCGGCTGCTCCGCATCAAAAGCAAAAAAAAAGGAAATTTTGGCTCTGAAGAAAAGGTTTTCTGAAATGCCCGATAACAGAATCGAGGAAGCGTTGGCCGAACCTCCGCCTTTACAGCGACTTGCATTTATGACGTCGTTTAAACAGTTCAAAGCAAAGTCTCCGTGTGGCGCACGGTACAATGTGGACTGGCTTCTCAATTGTTTAATGCTGAGGATAGTGAGCCCTCGAGCATAAAAGCTTCTATCTGACATGAATATGCTGCCCTTGCCCTCCCTGAGCCGCCTCACACAAATTCTGAAAGGAATGCAATGGAATACCATGCAAGTATGATTTCAATCCTCTCTGTATTTAAGCTATTGGAAAACAGCTGGGCAACAGAGCAGATGGGAAGAAATTCGGCACACTGATTTTTGGATGAAATTAAGTTATGCCAGGCGTACAATTTCAACAAGTCAACCTTCAAACTTGATGGTTTTATGGACTACGGTGGTATTTCAAATGAAGGAACTGACCAACTTCCAGAGCATGCGCTCGTGCTGATGTTCGTACCACTTCTGGAGAGCTGGGTGCAACCGATTGCCACCTTTGCCACGAAACGTGCTGCGCCTGGCAATATTTTAGCAGAGCTGGTGTTGCAAAGCAGTAATGCAATTGCATAAACATGGTGCTATGATGATCGTCGTAGTCAGGGACGGAGCTGGGAACAATCGCTCGATGTGGCAGCAGATGGGAATCAGCGGCAGCGTAACCTCACATTCTCACAAGGTTCCACATCCATGCCTGCCAGAGCGCGCGTACCTTTATTTCCTGTGTGATGTGCCACATGCCCTGTAGTGCGTACGCAACCATTTGTTCAAGCACAAATATAGACAGGTGAGCTAGCGTAGTTTATTTCATATATAACCTGTGCTGATTGGAGTCGATAACTCATTGACAGAGCAGGTGCAAGCAGCCAGAAAGAGGGCAAAATTGCTTTGAGCAAAAGTAGTTCAAAATTACTTTTTGTGCACAAAGTAAATAAAAAGTGTCACTGTGTTTGTTTGTGTTGTTCGTCAAAAAGAAAATGAAGTAAGCTTTGACCTGAATATGTCCATAGTATTTAACTTCGTCCTTGTCACTGCTCACAGATCACTTCCAACTCAATTGCACGTCCCATAATATCCGCGAACAACTATAAAAAATACATGTGTCAATCAAATTTATTAGGCAAAGAAGCGTTGACGGGGGTGGATCAATTCACCACAGTGTTGTTTCAATCGACTGCTGGGCGTGATGCGTTAATGTCCCTACGTCTGCACAGGCGCTCGCCGTCTTTATTTACGACACATCTTAAGAATAAGCAGCAAAAAATAAAGCCCCTGCTGAAGGGAGCACCGTGGCGCTTCTATAAGTAAAAAGTTGGTTAAAAAGCGGAATCGCAGTGCACGACCGCTCATTTGCGGTGTAGTTGCAGCCTCTAAAGACTAGCTAGACATGTCATTCAAGGGTCCTTGGCATAAAATATTGTGCAGGCAGCCAAAGCACAGTCGTCAAAGAGCGAACGGCACAGGCCAGTTGGAGAAAACGACCCACCGCAGAGATGACATCGCAGGAGTAGACGATGCGCGCTGCGTGACAGATGCGTCACTGCAACGCCAATAGTGCAGACACCGTGAAGTCCCCGTTACTTACGCGCGGCAGGTTTCTCACAAAACTCAGACTGCGTATCTATAAACTACATTTACCGACGGATAAGCGCCTGCAGGCCAGTTGGTGCAAACGACGCGTCGCAGCAGGAGCAGACGACGCGAGGCGCATGACGAAAGACGCGGCTGCAGCGCCGGTAGTTTCAGTGACACCCGTTGCGGCCACGTCAGCCAATGGGCTCGCATAGGGAGCTGCGAAACTGAAGTATGTCTAAGAACGTTGACCTGGACAAGCTCAATCGTTGCAATTAATAGCAATTGTACGCGTTCCCGGCGTCTTCTGCACTTCGAAGAATATTGATTGCGCTGAAATATACGACAATAAGATTTATATAGGCTAATAGACAAAGCTACAAGAACGTCTGAATCCACAAGCACGAAGATCAGACAAATCCATGTACTTCCCATCATTCCCATGGTAGGACAACCATAGAGTTTCCCATAGAGTTTCCTACAAAAATTACGAGAGGGAACTCTGGCGCTGCAGTCGTTGTCCTACCATGGGAATGATGGGAAGTACATAGATTTGTCTGATCTTCATGCTTGTGGATTCAGACGTTCTTGTGGCTTTGCATATTACGCTATATAAATCTTATTGTCGTATATTTCAGCGCAGTCTGTATTGTTCGAAGTGCAGAAGATGCCGGGAACGCGTACAATTGCTATTAATTGCAACGATTGAGCTTGTCCAAGTGGCCAAATCGAAACACGCCAAGCGTCTCAAGGCACTGGCATGCCTGTGATAAATTCGTAAGGGCGTTTCATTCGCTTGTCGATACATGCGTCTGTGGCTTAATGGTTTCAATATCAGGCTTCTACGCTAGAGTCCCTGTGATCGAATCCTGTCATCGGACAATTTTAATGACGTTTATTTAATTATTTATTACGCAATAGACTGTTGAAAATGACGAGTTTACAAAGTCACAATGCCGTTTGAAGCCGAAATGACGAAGTTAGGCAAATCCATGTACTTCCCATAATTCCCATGCTGGGAAAACCGCTTCCATTGCAGCTCCCGTAGACACTAGCGCCAGAGTTCCCTCTAGTAATTTTTGTAGGAAACTCTATGCCGGAGAGTACCTGAGTAGGCGCAGCGCGCCACAAGATGGCACTAGCTGCTTCATGCGCATTAAAGTCCCTTGATGATTTGAAAGTAGTGACACGCTTTGAACTCTGCCGCCGCCGCGCGACCTCCTCGCCTCCTCCTCGCCCCTTGCACGTTCCCCCGCGGCAACCTGTTTTGCCCCGGTTTTTCTGCACGACAATTGGTCTCCCTGCCGTTACCCTTGGAAACGCGCAGATCTTGACTTTTGCTTGTGTTTTTCTTTTTCCTTCGCGCCATTTTCCTCCTCAGCACGGCTGGCTCGGCGTTTTAGCTCGGCGTAGCGAACGTTGTATGCTGTGTGTCCTGCTCTACGTGCTAGTGCTATGCCGGCCTGTTGCACATATAACAGCAGCAAGAAGCCTGAAGATGGTTATGCCGTTTTTGTGATACCACAAGGAAAGCGTGACGGCTTGCGCAGGAAGCAGTGGCTGCATGACATTGACCGAAAGAACTTTGTTCCGACAAAGAACAGCGTTGTTTGCGAGCTGAGGCATCTTTCTTATAGCTCGTAGCAAAGCATCCCGTAATGCTGCATTTCTTTTTTCATTCTTCCGGCCAGCAAACCAGCGTTTTTGTTGCGGTTGTCCTCAGTATGCTTAATATTCTGGGACGGCTCCATCACCTCGCACGTCGCGAACTGTTGTTATTCAGTTGGAAGTGCAGCATTATAGATTCTGCTTTGCGCCCTGAAAAAATCAGTGGCAAGTATACCTGTGGTATTGCAGGTGATAATCGTAAGCCAGTCAACATTGAGTTTTTTTTTTTTTTTCAAGTTTTAAGGCAAAAGCCTTTAGATCTCTGTTTCAAGGTCGCGTTGTAAACTAGAAGTATCACGTGGAGGCCAGAGGAGGCCAAGGAGGCCAGAGGTGACCCAAAGCATGTCCACCCCTGCATAAGAGAATTTATTTATTTATTTCATAATACCCCTAAAGGCCCCCGAAGGGGTATTACATAGGGGAACCGACACATGATAAAATGTGAGCTTTGCACGTTACGGAAAAAACTACTGAAGTACACAAAAGTTATACAAAAGTATGACATCTAGCAAAATACACAAGTAAAACAATATACGAAATACATTAGTCAAGTGAAACTCAGATAGAAAATACAAAACTGTCTGAGAAAATAAATTAAGGGAATTAAATAGGCACAATGTAAAAGAAGTAAAACGGGGTGTTGCTCGAAACTGCGTCAGTTGTCACGTTAACAAATTAATGAGACATGAATACACTTGTACAATGTGCACAAGAAATGGTAAGACAAGTGATCAAAACAATATATACACTGAAGAATGTATGAAGAAACGGTACATGATGGATATTTACACGTAACTATTGCGTAAAAGTTCCTGAAAGGTTGCGAAATCGGTTTGAGTATCAATGTGTGATGGTAGGTTATTCCATGCAACAATTGTTCGGGGATGAAGGAGTTAGCATAGTTAGCTGAGCGACAACTGATGCGTTTTATCTTGAAGATATGGTCTGTGCGTGGAAAGAAGGCTGTCGCTGGTTCGAAGATACGGTGAAGGTGCGGATGATGATAAAGTTTGTGCAGCAGTGAGAGGCGGGCAATTCTGCGGCGATGAGATAAGTCGTCAAGCTGAGCGCGAGCTTTTAGTGCTGAAATGCTAGTATAGAGTGAATAACCAGAAAAAATGAAACGGGCCGCGCGGTTTTGCAGTGATTCGATTTCTTGGGTGATATATGTTTGAAAAGGATCCCAGATAGCTGATGCATACTCGATTTTGGGGCGTATTAATGTGATGTATGCTAGTCTGCGTAGTTTAGCTGGAGCATGCTTAAGGTTGCGTTTGAGGAGGCCTAAAGAGCGGTTAGCTGATGCCAACGTCAGGCGGATGTGATGATGCCACGTTAGATCAGACTAAGTGAACACCAAGGTACTTATATGAAGTTATAAGTTCAATTATGTTGTTAGATATTACATACGATGTTGGAATACGGTGGTTGCGCCTGGTAAATGATAATAACTTCGTTTTAGCTGTATTAAGAGTCATCAACCATGTTGAACACTATGTGTTAATAGTGTTAAGATCGATTTGAAGAATATCTTTGTCCTTGTTGCATGAAATTAATCTATATATTACGCAGTCATCGGCAAAAAGTCTGATGTGGGAAGACACACAGTTAGGCAGGTCATTAATATAGATTAAGAAAAGTAAAGGGCCAAGAACGCTGCCCTGCGGAACACCGGAGGTTACTTTGGTATAAGAGGAATTACTGTTGTTAACAGACGTATATTGTACTCTGGATGAGAGGAAATCCTTAATCCATCCAATAACGGTTGGGTGTATGTTAAGGTTCATCAGCTTCAGTACTAGTCTATGGTGAGCAACGCGATCGAAAGCTTTCAAGAAATCCAGGAAGATAGCATCAACTTGAAACCCTAGGTCTAGGTATGAATGTATGTCATGTAAAAAGCCGGCTAACTGTGTTTCGCATGAATAACCACGACGAAAGCCATGTTGGTAATCAACAATAATTTTGTGATCTTCTAAGTAGTTAATGATTTCAGTATACAATATGTGTTCAAGTAATTTACAAATAGTACTAGTTAAGGAGATGGGGCGGTAATTTAATGGGTGAGTTCGGTCTCCGGACTTAAAAATGGGTATGACTTTTGCCACCTTCCAATCGTGCGGAATAGTGTTATTTGATAAAGACTGCGAGAAGAGTGCACATAATATAGGTGATAAACTAGGTGACAAATGTTTTAACACTTCATTATTAATGCCAGTGTGATCAAAGGCGGAAGAAACTAAGTTTATTTAGTAAAGAAGAAATACCTGCTTCGCTAACAATTATTTCTAGCATTAATATGTTAATGAGATTGTCAAGGGTTGGTGAAGATATGGTGTCTTCCTGTGTAAATACAGATGAAAATGCGCTATTCAATAAATCAGCACATTCTGAGTGGTGGACCATATCACTGTGCTCATCAACTAGTGTTAAATCGGGATAGCTCTTCGGGTTTATTACACGCCAAAAATGTTGAGGATTGTTAGTGAGCATAGAATATAGGTCATGGGCAAAGAAATGTCGTTTACATGATTTTAGCAGTGACTGATATTGCTTATCGCACGTCTTATAACAGTGCCAGGAATCTGAGTCGCGGGCTTTATCGGCTTTATGATATAAACGCTTTTTCTTATTATTAAGGCGCCGAAGCTTTACGGTAAACCACGAGGCTGTCGGGGTGCAGGCTATTTTTGTTAGAGGGACGAATCGATTAATTAGTTCAGTAAGAGTGGTTTTAAGTTCAGCCCAGTGATGTTCGATGGTTTGAAATTGGCGTCTATTGAGGAAATGTAAAGAGAAGTCAGATGATTACCGAAGTTAATTAATGAATGATTAGTGATGGACATAAGGTGGATTAGGGAGGATTAAGGTTGATTAGAGTGTATAAAAGAAGATTAAGGTGGATTAGAGCGCACTAAGGAGGATTAAGATGCATGAATACAGATTAAGGTAGGCAGAGGAAAATTAAGGCAGATTATGGTGGATTAAGGTGAAGGGTTGATGAAAGGGTATTAAGACCGATTAGGGTGCATGAACAAGGGTTAGGCGGGATTAAGGTGGATAAAGGGAGATTAAGGTCGATTAATGTGGATTAGGTTGATAAAGGAGGATTAAGACCAATTAGGGTAGATTAAGGTGGATTGGGGGCCATGGAGCTGGATTAGGGTCGATAGAGGTGGATTAGGGTGTATTAAGGTAGATTGGGACTATTAGGCAGGATTAAGGTGGAGAAAGGTGGATTATGATAGATTAGGGTTGATAAAGGAGGATTAAGACCGTATAGGGTAGGCTAAGGTGGATTAGGGGCGATGTAGGTTGATTAGATTGTATTAAGGTGGAGTGGGAGTATTAAGCTGGATTAAGGTGGTTGAATGAGCATTAAGGTGGATTAGGGGGGACTAAGATGAATTAGGGTTCATTGAGAAGGATCGACATTTGGGCCAGTTGGTACTGGTTGAACATCTTGAAGGGGCAGCGCAAAAAGACGATGACAGAAGGCAGGAACACACAGGACTGCGCTGAACTCACAACTAACTTTATTCGAAGGCGTACATACACTTAAGTACACAACCCATAGCCACGTGCTCTCCCATCTATGGCGTCATTATCAGTGCGCAGGCAAAAAACACGCAAAACCATTTAATCGAATGCTACGCTATGAAGCGGCTTAAAAATTGCTCTGAGCATGGGTGCACTCCAATATATAAAGACACCACAATACTTTCCACGCACAAAAATCAGACTACGAGGGAGATTATTGAGGCCTTCTATATCAGGAAAAAAGGGTCGCGTTGTGTAAGCATGCCATCGATAAATTTGCATGATAGTGAATTTGAATTTTTAAGCCGCTTCATAGCGTAGCATTTGATTAAATGGTTTTGCGTGTTTTTTGCCTGCGCACTGATAATGACGCCATAGATGGGAGAGCACGTGGCTATGGGTTGTGTACTTAAGTGTATGTATGCCTTCGAATAAAGTTAGTTGTGAGTTCAGCGCTGTCCTGTGTGTTCCTGCCATCTGTCATCGTCTTTTTGCGCTGCCCCTTCAAGATATTGACACGTGTACTTATATTTATCGGGCGACCACGTTTCGCCGTCTAACAAATCTTATCGCACAGCGCGGGACGCGCTTGCATGTATCCGAAGTTTCTGGAAAGTTATCGATGCTTCTACCCGGCTATCTGTTGTCGCCGAACGTTGTGTTATCTGATTTCATCGTGTAACGCGAATGGTGTAGAACTTTGTGGAAGGTACGCGGGTCCGAACGATTAGTCTGGAACATTCGACGACTGCTCTATAAAAGCCGACGCGCTTGACTCGCTGATCAGATTTTCGACGATCGCCGAGCGTGTTCGCCGCTATCGTTGTGCTATAAGTGTAGCCTGTTCTGTGGGCACAGGTTCGCCCAATAAAAGTTAGTTTTGTCGCTCACAGTATTGCTACTGTGTTATTCAACGTCACCACCACGTGACATCTGGTGGAGGTGCTTTACGTTCATGTACCGGACGCCCCCGACAAGCCGTAATTCAAGCCCAGACCGCAAAGACAACACCAGCGCCGTCCCGGAACATCGAGCAAGCCGCCGTCTTCAACAATTGCCCCCGGAGCACGGACTTCTACCTGAGACCAAGAAGATTGTGTCCAAGGCAACTCCAATGGCAGCCCCAGCGTCCCCCATCGTGCTGCAGCAGCCCAGGGAACCACCGACGTTCCGCGGTTCCACATTTGAGGACCCGGAAAGCTGGCTGGAAACGTATGAGATGGTCGCTACGTTTAACAGCTGGGCAAGCGACGACAAGCTGCGACATGTTTATTTCGCATTGGAGGACGCCGCCAGGACGTGGTTCGAGAATCGAGAAGCAACCTTGACGACGTGGGACCTGTTCCGAAGCGGCTTTCTGCAAACATTTACCAGCGTCGTGCGAAAAGAGCGAGCCCAAGCTCTACTGGAGACCAGAGCACAGCTGCCGAATGAGACGATCGCGATCTTCACTGAGGAAATGAACCGTCTGTTCCGCCACGCCGACCCGGAAATGTCCGAGGAGAAGAAAGTCCGCCTGCTGATGCATGGTGTAAAGGAGGAACTTTTCGGCGCAATGATACGAAGCCCACCCACGACCGTAGAAGAGTTCCTTCGCGAGGCCACCAGCATTGAGAAGACACTCGAAATGCGGAACCGGCAATTTAACCGCCGCACGAGCTCGACCAACTACGCCGGACTTCAGTCACTGGCCACCGACGACCTGCGCGAGACCATCAGGGCAGTCGTACGAGAGGAGCTTCAAAGGATCTTCCCTTCATCGCAACCTCAAGTGGCCACAGTCGCCGAAATCGTCAAAGAAGAGGTTCAGCGATCGCTTGGAGTGCCTGAGGTGCAACCACGATCACCGCAACCTCAGCCAGAAGCAATGACCTACGCCGCCGTCGCCCGCCGTCAAGGTCCCCCTCCACGACCGCGCCAGGGCCCTGTAACGCCGCAGTTCCGTCGACCACCGCCGCCGCCGCCAGCACGCCCACCCGTCGCGCAGCGCAGCTACCCAAGGAAGACAGACGTTTGGCGCGCTCCTGACCACCGCCCGCTCTGCTACCACTGCGGGGAAGCCGGCCATGTGTACCGCCGATGCCCATACCGCGACCTGGGATTGCGAGGGTTCGCCGTCGACGCACCGCGCCCTCGGGAAGGTCAACGCCCTCGTGACATCGCCGACTACCTTGCCGCTACTCAGTGGAGCCCTCGACGACCGTCCCGTTCGCCGTCACCAGGCCGCTACCTGTCGCCACAGCGCCGACCATACACTGGCTCAGCCCGGGGTCGGTCCGTCAGCCCATATCCGGAAAACTAAAAGCAGCAACCGATGGAGGTGCGGTTGCTGTTCGTCGAACTGACGAAGATCCTCCGCCGCCGAAAAGACTACCTCGACGACATAACAACGACGTCACACCGCCGTCCCGACGAAGTCTGGCAGGAAAGAACACGCCGACGAAAGACCACTTGACGACGCCACCTACCAACCGCAGGTCGACTCGACGCAGCCGTGATCTGACGCTGAGGCCTAACTGTAACGCAAGACAAAGAACCACCGACCTCGACGTGCTTCTCGACGGCCACGCAGTTACCGCCTTAGTAGACACAGGAGCCGATTACTCCGTCATGAGTGGACCCATCGCAGCCCAATTGAAGAAAGTTAAGACTGCATGGGAAGGCCCGTTAATTCGGACCGCTGGAGGACACCTCATCACGCCGAGTGGAATCTGCACGGCAAGAATTACGATTCATGACTGGACTTACCCTGCCACCTTCGTTATCCTGCAACAGTGTTCACGAGACGTCATTCTCGGCATGGACTTCCTGAACCAACACGGCGCAATCATCGACCTGAAGTCGAAGTCAATAACACTGTCGGAAGATCAAGCGATACCGCCGGAGAGCCCTCGTAGTCACCACGCCTTGAGTGTGCTCGAAGATCAAGTGAGCATCCCGCCTCGCTCCAGCATTGTTATTTCGGTCGGCACCGAAACACCCACTGACGTAGAAGGCGTCATCGAAGGCGACCAACGTTTGTTGCTCGACCGTGAAATTTGCGTCGCAAGAGGGATCGCTCGACTGCACGGAGGAAACACGAAAGTGTTGCTGACAAACTTCAGCCAGGAGTTCAAGCACATCAACAAGGGCACGACGATCGCATACATCGAGGAAATTCAGGAAACCAGCGATGCCTTTGTCCTCTCGGATTCTGTTGCATCTACCCCAACGACCGTGGTTCCCGAGCCAGACTTCGACATAAATCCAAGTCTCCCCGTGATTAAGCAGCAACAGCTGAGAAGTCTGCTTCGACGATACAAAGACTGTTTTTCGACGTCATCGAGGATTCGACAAACACCAGTCGCAAAGCATCGCATAATAACCGAAGAGTGCGCTCGACCACTACGCCAGAGCCCTTACCGAGTTTCGACGCGAGAACGCGAAGCTATACGACAACAAGTCGACGAAATGCTGCGCGACTCATCCAGCCGTCGAAAAGCCCGTGGGCGTCTCCAGTTGTTTTAGTGAAGAAAAAGGACGGAACCCTACGTTTCTGCGTCGATTATCGTCGACTGAACAAAATCACGAAGAAAGACGTATACCCCCTCCCACGGATAGACGACGCATTGGATCGGCTCTGCAATGCTAAATACTTCTCATCGATGGACCTCAAGTCTGGCTACTGGCAAATAGAAGTCGACGAAAGGGATCGCGAAAAGACCGCCTTCATCACGCCAGACGGCCTCTATGAATTCAAGGTTATGCCATTTGGACTGTGCTCGGTGCCTGCAACGTTCCAGCGCGTGATGGACACGGTGTTAGCAGGATTGAAGTGGCAGACGTGTCTTGTTTACTTGGATGACGTCGTTGTCTTCGCCGGAAATTTCGACGATCACCTTAAGCGGCTTGCGACGGTATTAGAGGCCATCAAGTCATCAGGGGTCACTCTGAAGCCGGAAAAGTGTCGCTTCGCTTACGATGAGCTTCTATTCCTAGGCCACGTCATCAGCAAATCTGGAGTACGCCCTGACCCGCAGAAGACAGCTGCCATCGCAAAGTTCCCGCAGCCAATCGACAAGAAGGCAGTGCGCAGATTCCTTGGCATGTGTGCCTACTATAGGCGCTTTGTCAAGGACTTTTCACGTATCGCTGAGCCACTGACACAGCTAACTAAATGTGACGTCGAGTTCAAGTGGGAAACGCCGCAGGCCGACGCATTTCAAGAACTCAAACGACACATGCAGTCGCCGCCCGTACTTGCGCACTTCGACGAGCACGCCGATACCGAAATCCACACTGACGCCAGTAGCCTAGGCCTCGGTGCCGTGCTAGTCCAGAGAAAAGATGGTCATGAACACGTGATAGCTTACGCTAGCCGGTCGTTGTCAAAAGCGGAAGGCAATTATTCTACGACTGAAAAGGAATGCCTCGCCATCATTTGGGCTACAGCAAAATTCCGCCCTTACCTCTATGGCAGGCCATTCAAAGTCGTCAGCGACCATCACGCGTTGTGTTGGTTAGCTAACTTAAAGGACCCTTCAGGACGGCTGGCCCGGTGGAGCCTCAGGGTCTATTCGATTCAGCTGCACCACTTGAACCAGTTCACGCGGTGCCGCACCTTGCCGTTCGTTTCAGCGGTGCAGCTTAGCGCCCCCTGCACCCTAGCGTTCGTTTCAAAAAGTGCAGCAAAGGTGCAGCGCCGGTTCAGGAATTTTCAGAACCTGCTCTGCCTGTGGTGCCGCGTTGGTGCACGCGCGGTTCACGAGCTTCGTGAGCTTCCACACTTGAGAGCCGACCACAGCTAGCAGACGATGTCAGCGAACGACTTGCCGACGCTGTCGGTACTTGTAGACGGGGTACAAACTCAGGTTACCCCTGTAGTCGACGGCGATGGGAGGCGCGTTCCCTTCGGCGATGGATTTGCCTACAGAACGCCAGGTATGTTAACCCTTTTTAGTCACATGGGGTCAATTTCTAGTTGTAAGCTCCTTCAATTAAGCTGTCGGCGCCTGTGAATATGGTGAACACGATGTATTCGTTGTTTAGCTATAGCAGTGTGCCTGTTTGTCAATATGCCAGTACTGAAGTGTATAAAATGCGTTATTCTGATCCGGAAATTTATCGCGCTTTGTTTCCCGTGCAACAAAGGCGGAGGGAATAGTAAGTACGTAGTAACGTGCGTAAAAATTAAAAATGTTGGCTGCGATAAAAGAAAAGAAAGAAGACGTTAACGTTTATTTGTTGCATTGCATACAACAAACTCGTATGCCAATCGAGAAAAAAATTGAAGTAACTGCTGCATTCTGACACCCTCACCGATTTGTCACATATGTAGTGAAGATGAGAACATAGACCATTTTTTTAAGTTCTTGTCGACGATTTATTAGCTTAAGTAAACGAACCCTACAAATACCACTCCGCCTTCTTGGATTAGATTTAACTGTTCAAAATGTACTATCTATGGGTGCCCCTACACTTCGGCATAGCGACGGGAAGGTTAGCGTTGCCAAGATTTTCTTTTAGGATCAATGAGATTTCAACTCTGAATACAAAATTTTAAGCCTCCTTTTCATTCACTAAAATTGAATTTGAACTGTTTTATTATAATTATAGTAGAATTTTCATTTTCGTAAAATCATGCAGGCTCTACAATCTTTGTATATTATAATTACTTAGCTATTATGGAATTTTGACTTATTTTACACTTTCTTATAAATTACCCAATTCTTGGCCAATCCCCCAGAGTGGGTACGTGCCACCAGGTCACAGGAATCTACATGTACATCTACGTCTGAGTGCGTAGGTTGACAAGTCGCTCCTCTTTACTGCTGAGCCCGCGTGTGAAGTTTCGAATACGTTAGTCCAGAGTAGATGCATACCTACAACTCAATGCGGTACTATTTTCTGTCAGATGGAACGGTCATCACGGTGATATTTCAAGAATGTGAAACTAATACGTCATCTGCCATGGAGGCAACGCCTGCGGACCTCAGCGTCGCACCGATGGAGGAGCGATCCAGATCCCCCGAGGATGAACTCTGGAGTGTTCGGAGGACCCGGTTCCTCATTTTGAAATATAAAGAGCTGAATCCTCTCGTCTGGAAAAAAGGCGGCCTTAAGCAAGTTTCATTTACTTTCTCATTGACTTGTTAACAAAAAGTTAAATTTCAACTTTGTTTGCTTTGGCACTTGCGAGCATACTTCAGCAGCTTTTAATGTGCTAGAATTGCCAAATTTTAATCCATTACTTTTTTTTTCACAGGACAAAAAAGGCCATGTGGCAAGAAATTGCTCGTATGATCAACACAGAGTTCTCAGTTGTGATAACCGAGCTGCAGGTGCAGAATAAATGGAAGAGCCTTGAACGATCATATAAGAAGACAAAACTAAAAAACAATTCATCGGGGCACTCGACGGCTTTGTGTGAATACGAAGAGCGAGTGCTGTTGACTATTGCATACAGTCTCGGGCTTTTGTATTTGCAACTAATTCTTTTCTTCTTTCATAGAGAGCTAAGTGATGTTCTTGAAAAAGAACACCACATCACACCGACAGTGCTGATGAAGCCTGGAGGAACAATTGAGAAAGACAGCAGGTGCAGTTGCCCCATTTTGACAGAAGTTTAGTTATCCCCCTTAATCCTGCACATTGTTTTTCAGCATGTCTCCCGGCGCTGATGACGGCACTGACATGGAGCCAGAATTGTCAACGGGCAAACCCCTGACAAGGCCTGCATCAGCTGCAGGTGTGAATGCACACCCTAAGGGTGCCTTGCGAAGAAAAAAGGACAGCACATCGCTGAATGCCCTCTTAAGAGAATTTAAGGAGGCGAAGGAAGAGCGGGCCGAACGCTTTGATAGGAAAATGGCTTTGTTAGAGCGGCTGGTTACAGCTGTGGAGAAAGTTGCCACAACGGCTCCTGAATAAAAATTTTCAAAAAAGAAAACGTGTGTGTGTGTTGTGTATTATCACCACGCAACACAAGACAACCATACAAAGTAGCCTGGGGCTTGCAGGCCCCAAACGTCTCGATTCTTTATCTTTCACAAACATTGTCTCAGAAAGTATATTTGCAGCATTACAGAGTGAAGCAAAACTTATCTGCATAAGTACTGCTAGCGGCACAAGGATATGCAATTTTAGCACTGCTTTTCGGCAATTGCCTTTCGCAGGCACTCACTGTAGCCTGCCACACTGCAGTCAACAACATTGCCACTGTCCTCATCGTTTCCGACTTCCTCCAAATCCGGGAGTTCCTGCAGATCTTCGAAGAAATCTCGCTCCTCATTGCATAAGTTGTGCAGGACGCATGCGCCCATGATTATAAGGCAGCACTGCTTGATGCTGGCTGCGTCCACCAAGTACAGCCTGCGAAATCGCTGCTTGAGTATACCGAATGTCACCTCAATGGCAACTCGCTGCTGGGAATGGCACTTGTTATATTTCCTTTTCCAGGAGGGGAAGCTCCGCTGCGTATCCTTGTAAGGCGTCATAAGCCATGGTAGCAATGGATAGGCTGAATCCCCCAAGATGTAACCATTGCTGCATTTGGTTGCTGCAGCTTCAAAAAAGGGGCCTTCGCGGAGCACCCTGGCGTCGTGCGCCGGGCCGGGAAATCCAATGAGCACATCTATGAACCTATTCTCATGGTTGCATATGCCTTGCAGGATCAAAGAAGGAAACTTTTTTCGGTTGAAGTACGAGTGCGGGGATTCGGTCGGGGTGTTTATCTTTATGTGGCTTCCGTCCACGCAGCCAATTGTGTTTCGTGGCCCCTTCCCAGCGCTCTTGATTAAGAAGCCACCCTTGCTACGTTCTTGCTGTTGCTGGTCCGGCCACGCGATCACTTCTTCACTCATGCTATGTAAAAGGTTGAGCACCCTCTCAATGCAAGCGTGCACAGATGACTCTGTAACATCAAATCTGTCTGCAATTGAGTACATGCTGCACTGGCTCCCAAGATAGCTCAAAACGATGAGACACGTTTTTTCGGCACTGATTCGCGCGCGCCCTCCACGAGCTTCTGGGAAGAACGGTGACGCTTGATAGCGGTCTGCAAGACAGTTAAAGGTCTCGCGTGACAGTCGGAAGAGCCGCTTAAACTCAAACTCAAAATAGCTGCCAACGACGTCTTCATGGTATTGTGGAATACGATTTCGGTCTTTCCTCACCAGCTTTACGGCCAACATTACGACCAAGTCATCGAACTCCTCATCATCACTGTCCGAGTCCACAAGGTCCATGCCTACTTGAACGACAGTTGAGAGTGTGGCACAGTTCATCGTCGTCGTTCAGTGCAGCAGCGATGCTCACACACAACACACACACACCAGACCTGACCAATTTTTTCTACAACCGCAAACAGCGCAACGCAAATAGCACAAGTCACATACAAATTCACCAGCGCGTAAACAACGGGCGACACGACGCAGAAGGCCTGCACAACACCTGCACCTTGGCATTCGTTTCTCCGGGGCGCTAGTGTCGCGCTGCAGCTGCACCACTGAACTGGCGCTGCAAAAGTGCGGAACTCGCCGTGAACCGCCGTGAACCACCGTGAACTAGGTTCAAGTGGTGCAGCTGAATCGAACAGACCCTCAGACTACAAGAATATGACGTCACGGTAATATACAAGTCCGGAAGAAAACACTCCGACGCCGACTGCTTATCACGTGCCCCCATCGATCCCCCGCCGCAAGACGACGAGGACGACGACGCCTTCCTTGGAATAATAAGCGCGGAAAACTTCGCTAAACAGCAGCGAGCAGACCCGGAGTTAAAAGGCCTCGTCGAATACTTGGAAGGGAACACCGACGTTGTCCCTAGGGCATTTAAGCGCGGGTTGTCTTCGTTCACGCTACAAAACAACCTGCTCGTGAAGAAGAACTTCTCACCAGTCCGCGCCAGCTACCTTCTTGTTGTACCGTCAGCGCTGCGTCCAGAAGTACTGCACGCCCTACACGACGACCCAACCGCTGGGCACCTCGGATTCTCCCGGACGCTGTCGAGGATACAGGAAAGGTATTACTGGCCGCGTCTGACCGCCGACGTCGCCCGTTACGTCAAGACATGCCGAGACTGTCAGCGGCGCAAGACACCACCGACAAGGCCAGCAGGGTTACTACAGCCGATCGAACCTCCTCGTCGACCATTCCAGCAGATTGGGATGGATTTGTTGGGGCCGTTTCCGACGTCAACATCCGGGAATAAGTGGATCGTCGTGGCGACGGACTATCTCACCCGCTTTGCTGAAACTAAAGCTCTACCGAAAGGCAGCGCAGCCGAAGTGGCGAAATTTTTCGTCGAGAACATCCTGCTGCGACATGGTGCCCCAGAAATCCTCATCACCGACAGAGGAACGGCTTTTACAGCAGAGCTCACCCAAGCCATTCTGCAGTACAGCCAGACAAGTCACAGGAGGACAACTGCCTACCATCCGCAGACGAATGGTCTCACGGAGCGCCTGAACAAGACCCTCGCCGACATGCTAGCAATGTACGTCGACGTCGAACACAAGACCTGGGATGCCGTCCTGCCGTACGTAACATTCGCTTACAACACGGCGGTGCAAGAAACAACACAGATCACGCCGTTTAAGCTGGTTTACGGCAGGAATCCGACGACGACGCTCGACGCCATGCTGCCGCACGTCACTGACGAGGAAAATCTTGACGTCGCTAGCTATCTCCAGCGCGCCGAAGAAGCCCGACAGCTCGCCCGCCTGCGAATCAAGAACAAGCAGAGGACCGACAGCCGACACTACAACCTCCGACGACGCTTTGTCGAGTACCAGCCCGGTGACCGTGTTTGGGTTTGGACCCCTATACGCCGACGAGGACTGAGCGAGAAGCTCTTGCGTCGCTATTTCGGACCGTACAAGATCATCCGACGTATTGGCGCACTGGACTATGAGGTCGTGCCAGACGGCATTTCGCTGTCACAGCGACGCCGCTCACGACCTGAAATTGTCCACGTTGTGCGACTCAAGCCGTACCACCAGCGTTGACGAACTTCGCGACTTCGCGTAACTGACCTTTGGACTTGCATTCTTTTCGTTGTTTTGTTAATTATGTTTAATAAGTGTCCTTTTGTGTTTCGCTCTTATATTTGTAGCATCGGGACGATGTTTTTTTAAGAGGGGGGTATTGACACGTGTACTTATATTTATCGGGCGACCACGTTTCGCCGTCTAACAAATCTTATCGCACAGCGCGGGACGCGCTTGCATGTATCCGAAGTTTCTGGAAAGTTATCGATGCTTCTACCCGGCTATCTGTTGTCGCCGAACGTTGTGTTATCTGATTTCATCGTGTAACGCGAATGGTGTAGAACTTTGTGGAAGGTACGCGGGTCCGAACGATTAGTCTGGAACATTCGACGACTGCTCTATAAAAGCCGACGCGCTTGACTCGCTGATCAGATTTTCGACGATCGCCGAGCGTGTTCGCCGCTATCGTTGTGCTATAAGTGTAGCCTGTTCTGTGGGCAGAGGTTCGCCCAATAAAAGTTAGTTTTGTCGCTCACAGTATTGCTACTGTGTTATTCAACGTCACCACCACGTGACAATATTTAGGGTTCATTGAGTATTAAGACCGATTAGTCTACCATAATCCTCCTAATGCACATTAATCCACCCTTATCCTTTTTCGTGCACTTTAATCCACCCTAATCCACTATAATCGTCCTTAATGCACCTCAACGCACCTTCATCCACTTTTATCCAACCTCCCTTATGCACCTTAATCCACCTTCATCACGCTAATGCACCTTTATTGACTTTAATCCTCCTTAATACACCCGAATTCATCTTAATCCAATCACTAATCAATCATTACTTTGCTAATCATTAATCATCTCTTATACGCAGCTGCACATGCTTTGGTTCGCTTCCCACCTTCCTTCCGTCAGGTGATATTTTCTGTAGCTCACAACGGGACCTTGAAACAGAGGTCTAAGGCTTTCGCTTAATAAGCCACACACAAAGGGATGTGTCATAATCAATACTAGATCAGATGCACAAAGTAAAGCATCTGATCATGCGGCAGAAAAATTATCTGGAGTACAGAACTCGCCTCAAAGCTCCCTTTACATCGGTATACCCCGTTCATACGGCTTTAAGAAAGACCAACCTCCTCGTAAATGTTGCCTCCAGCATTATCGATGCTGTTATTAGCATTTCTCAAAATTTTCAACCCCACTGGGGCGCGCAACTGGCCCAAAATAACACGCCTCCATAGAATCCTGCGGCCCGTCCGCGGGAGCCCAGGAGGAAAAGCGCGCCGTGCGCAGCCGGCGGGCGAGGAAAATCGAGGAGGAAAGCGCCGTGAGGAGGAGAGTGTCGCTACTTTCAAATTATTAAGGGGTTTTAATGCGCGTCAGCCACAGTCGCTCCGAAAGAGAGAGAAAGAAAAGCGACAAGCAAAGTCGCGCGGTTGGCGCGGTGGCGCCCGTCCCGCACTCGGTCTCGGTCTCTCTCTTGCGCTATAACCACGGTGTAAGAATAATTTAGGTGCTGACACTCGCCGCTCCCCGTAGAGAGAACGCGCGGGCAGATTGTGTTCGCAGATGACCTTGAATCGGCGGTAGTTTTCGCCGCAAGGGTACAGATGGCGCTGTAGTATGGGAGCCCAGGAAGAAAACTACAAATAAATTTAACACCAGGATCAGGTACATAAACATGCAAGGCGGTAGAAAGAGAGCGAGGTGGTTAGAAATAGAACAGCAGTTAAAGGACGAAGAAGTAGGTGTATACGCGCTATGCGAAACACACCTCAGGGATCTAGAAGACCCACCGCTTATTGAAGGCTACGTCTGGGAAGGGAGCAATAGGACAACAACGGAGAGGAAGGGAGGAGGAGTAGGTATGCTCATACACCAAGGAACAAATTGGCAAAGAATAAAGTTAACTTGCAAAGAACATGTCTGGGTATCAGGTACAATTGCCGGTAAAAAGGCATGGCTAGGAGTAGTTTATTTAGGGACAGGGGACAAATACAGGCAAGAGAACAAAGATCTAGTGAAGTGTCTCGATGACGATATAAAGCAGTTTGGAGAAGGTGCCGATATTTGTCTGCTGGGTGACATGAATGGCCACATCGAGGATCTGGATGGATACACAGATTGTAATGGGAAGTTGATGCTAGACTTGTGTGAACGACACAACCTAGTTATAGTAAATAGAGAAACTAAGTGTGAGGGACAAATCACGTGGGAGTCCCGTAACAGACAAACGACCATTGACTACTGCTTAATGTCGCAGGGATTGTATAGCAAGCTAGCAATAATGGAAATAGACGAAGAGGGGAAGTACAGCCTCGGAAGTGATCATAAGCGTATTAGTCTACAGTTGGGAGCCTTACTCAAAAGAGAAATACAGGGAAGCCAAAAAGAGTACGCAAAATTAAATGACGCGCAAATAGCGCAAATAGCGGCTGGCATAGAGGAAGCAATAATGAAACATCCCATGGAAAGGTGGGATTATAATCAGTTAGAACTACTCATTAGTACAAAAATAAAAGAGGTAAAAGGAGTAAACCGCTGGAGAGGAAAGGGGAAGCCACGAAGTTGGTGGAATAAGGAAATTAGAGAGGCCATCGAACAACGACGGTGGGCATCTCGGGAACACAGAGAAGCAAAGAGGGCGCAGTTATCTGAAGAGGAAATAGGCCAAAAATGGGAATATTATCGACAAAAGAAACAACAAGTGCAGGTCCTCGTCCAGGCTAAAATAAAGCAGTCCTCTGATCGCTGGCTGGCTGAAGCTCGCGATGCAACTAAAGGGGGGTCAAGAAAATTCTGGAACCATATAAGCTGGCTGGGTAAAGCTAATCACAGAAAAGAGGAACAGATTCACGATGCCGAAGGAAATTGTTTAGAGGGAGATGACGCTGTGAACTACATTGGTTCAGTTATAGCAGAGTCATTTAGGAAAGACGATAGGGTAATCGCCCCAAGTGAGGGAGCAACACAGAATAGCATAATAGAAAACAGCTTAGAATTGACCAATCTTAACTGGAAAAAGGCGGAGGCAAATGTTCCAAAATGCACGTCCGCGGGGATAGACGAAATTCCAATCAAGTTAATTAATGAACTTGGCCCAAGAAGCAAGGAAACGCTGATAAAAGCATTGGAGGCAGTCATAACAAATAAGCAAATTCCGCACAGCTGGAAACAGAGTAAAATGAATTTGATTTATAAAGGAAAAGGTGATAAGAAGAACATAAAATCTTTCCGACCAATTACGATAACATCAGTTTTATATAGGCTGGCGATGCAGGCGGTGAAATTAAAAATGCAGTCATGGGTAGAAAGTAATAGAATACTTGGAGAACTTCAGAACGGGTTCAGAAGTGGTAGGCGCTTAGATGATAGCCTGTTCGTGCTTACCCAGTGCATAGAAATAGCTAAGGCGGAAAATAGACCTCTGTATTTAGCCTTCCTGGACATAAGTGGTGCATACGACAATGTGAACAGGGAACTCATGTGGAACATATTAAAAGCTGAAGGTATCGGTAATGAGGTAATTGATTTTCTACAGGAACTATATCGAGAAAATAATGTTGAAATAACATGGGAAGGAATCAAGAGTACGACAACTGTCGAGGTTCACAAAGGATTAAGGCAAGGTTGTCCTCTATCACCGCTGCTGTTCATGCTTTATATGATAAGCATGGAAAGAAGGTTACAACGAAGCAATCTAGGGTATAATCTGTCGTACAGATTAGGCGAAAAGGTTGTTGACCAACGACTACCGGGTTTAATGTATGCGGACGATATTGTACTGTTCGCAGATAGCCAGGAAGATTTGCAAACTCTGGTTAATTACTGTGGGGACGAAGGAGACAGTTTAGGTTTCAGTTTTAGTGCAGCAAAGTCCGGTGGGATGTTTTTCAACGATACAACTGATCAGGAGCTTACAATACAAGGCCACGAAATACCCCGAGTGGCCGAATACAAGTATCTCGGGGTTTGGATAAACAAAGGGCAGATGTACACGGAAAAGCACGAACAGTCTCTAATAGCAAAAGGGCGAAGAGATGCCGGGATAATGAAACATAAGGCATTGTGGGGTTACAACAGGTATGAGGTACTGAGAGGCATTTGGAAGGGAGTAATGGTGCCGGGGCTTACTTTCGGGAATGCGGTCCTGTGTTTAAGGGCAGAGGTTCAGTCGAGACTAGAGGTAAATCAGAGAGCTGTGGGAAGGTTAGCACTAGGTGCCCACGGGAAAACCACAAACGAAGCAGTACAGGGAGATATGGGCTGGGCGTCATTCGAAGCACGGGAAGCTCAGAGTAAAATCCTATACGAAAAACGTCTGAGGAAATTGGATGATAACAGGTGGGCAGCTAAGGTGTTTAAATACCTATACAGAAAGAGCGTTGACTCACAATGGCGGAAAAGAACTAGAAAGCTAACCAGTAAGTATGCCAGACACGAGGACGAAAAAGGACAGAGCATTAAACGACAGGTTAAAAATGCGGAAGGTAAAAATTGGATAAATTCAATGGGAAATAAGCATAGTGTAGAACTATATCGAAACTGGAAACAGCAGATCAGGAAGGAAGCGTTTTATGATAACTCAAGAGGCAGTGCCCTACTCTTTGAAGCTAGATCAGGATGTCTTAGAACGCGGAGCTATAAAAAGAAATTTAACGAAGAAGAAGACACATGTACTGTGTGTGGTAAATATGTAGAAACAATGGAACACCTCATACTAAAATGTGATGGTATCAACCCCGATGTCGATGCGGCCACAGTCACCCTTCCTGAGGCCCTAGGGTTCAGAGATAATGATAGTCATGTAAATAAAGGTGCGGTGGAAATTAGCAAAAGGCGATTGGAGGATTGGTGGCTCAAAAGCAGAGAGGTGACATAAGGTTAAAAGGGTAGGAAGACGTATTTATAGAAAATCTAGAATTTCAATAACACACAACACAGATAAAAATAAAAGGCAAAATAAAAATCTGAGCATGGTGGCAACTGCCATCGCCCCGTTTCAAAGGGGACGCTCCTACCTTCCATCCATCCATCCAGGGGCCCGCGCTGCCCGCTCGGGTGCGTTCAGAAATTTTCACGCCACGCGCGGGGTGAATACACGTGGTATAGGTGCAGAAGTGTACTTGCTGAAACTCGTGTGTGTGTGTGTGTGTGAAGGCTTCTCCGGATTCTCGAAAAGTGTTTGGTTGTGCCTGTCAGTCCTGTGAGTGCATTGTTCGGCTGATTGGTATTCTGCTGGGATTCACTCAACGTATACCACGCCGCGTCATGTGACGCCGAGTGCAATTAGTTGCGCTCAGGCTTGCTGCGCTTCAAAATGGGCAAGAAGTGCTTTGTACCGAATTGCAAGTCGGGGTATCGGACATGCACGGAGCGTGTGTCGCTTTTCAAGGCTCCGCGTGAACCCGAACGTTTAGAAAAGTGGCGACGGGCGATTCCGAGAGCAGACAGAGTTTTGCAGCCTACCGACCACGTGTGCGCGAAGCACTTCCCGAATGAAGTGATCTCTGCAACATATCACGCGGAATACAAGGGGAACGTCCTTCTGCACGCACAAAAAAAGCCGGTGCTCTCACCCGACGCTGTGCCTAGCATTTTCCCGAATTGCCCAGGATACTTGACTGTGCAGCAAAAAACGAGAAAACCTCCGCGGAAACGGCAGGCTCTGCCGCCGACTTCTCAGAAGCCTAAGAAGCAAGGACAGCCAGAAGCGTCGAATGCTTCTGAAGAGCTACACCTGGCCGTTGAAAATACACCAAGTTTATTGCTGGTTGACACAACGAGTTCAAAATATTCTGATGCCGAATCAACAGACGCGCCTTGTAAGAGGCCACGCTTGGATTTCAGCAGCGTCGCGCCCCCTCCACGTGAAGAAAAGGATCCTTTTCAACACGATACTGACACATTGAGTGGCACATGCACTGCCGACGCACCTAGTCACACAGCTGAAAAGGTAATTTCCTGTTTTAAATTCAGGTGGCATTCCTCCAGCCGCTTCACCTAAGCTCACTAGGCGCAACAAATCATGATATTGTTCTACAATACCTACTGAGCGGAAATTATCGTAAATACGATACGGTTGCTGCAGCCGTGTTTTCTTCCCTTCAGTATATTTATTTGATTATAATTAATTAGCCAGGATCTCATTGGACATCTAAGAGCACAGTGTGCTAGTAATCGCATAAGCTTTGCTCACTATTAGGTGCCATCCGGAAAGTGCACATTCATTTATTTAATTTCAGCGCCGTTCAGGCGTTAAAGAAGAGGTTGGTAACAGGAAAATTTTAGATTAATAAGAAATAATAAAATAGTAAGAAACATATAACACCGACTTGTTAAGAGAAGTAATGACATAATATAGATGACGTAAACGAAACTTTGGCTTAGTTCGGACGGCAGAAACATTCCTAATTCTATCATTTCTTTTCATTCAGCAACAAGTTTCTTCCTCATCTCAAAAAACTACGGAGCAAGAGAGAAGTCATGGACCAACGCAAGAGCAGCGACCCACCGAGTCCCTGTTCCTCCAGGACGGAGGACAGCAAATGACAATTTCCGCTCTGTCAGGCTGTGCTTCCAGCCTTAAACTCCCAAGTGAAGCCTGGGCAGTCCAAGTTTCTGACAGATTTGGGGTTAAATCTGTTGTTTTCAGTGAGCTAGAATTGCCGAAAGAGAGTAACCAGGCGCCTTTTCATAGAAAAGTACTAGAAGTAACCACATCACATAATGACTCCTTGTCAGTGAAATGTTTTGTTTATGGCCGTTTTGTTAACGTACAGACCATAAGTTCTGGTTTGCCCATGAATTCCCTAGCTGATATAGAGTGTGCAGTACGGGTCTTTCATGAAATGCATGTGTGTGCAGGTGGTCCCAGTGGTGAAATGTACAATAATATACGCCCCGAGTGCGCATATATTGACAAATGTGGAACCTGGCGGCACAACCGTTGCCTACTAGTGACAGAGAGTACAAGTTGCAATGCATGTGCTAAGTTAAAAGATGTACTTCGTATTCATGCTGCACGAAAGAAAAAGAATTCTCAACTGAAACACATTCGCATTCCGGCCAGTCCATCGAAAAAAACACGCATTGAAATGTTGCGGCGCGCCAGGATTGCCTGCTACAAGTCAAAAGTGCGGCTTCAAAAACAAAAACATAATCTTGAACAAGAATTGGCTAACTGCAAATCAAAACTACTAGAAATCAGTAATGAAACACTCGAACGCCTTTCCAGAGAAGCAAACCTTCCTGAAGCGCAAAAGCTGGTGTTGAAAGAGTGTGTAGCTGCAGGCAAAGCTCGCTCAAAAAACGGTAGAAGATACTCAGATGACTGGATCTTGCTCTGCCTTCTCCTCCATATTAGGTCACCTGGAGGATACAGATTCTTGATGGAGAGTGAAATTCTCGCCTTGCCTTCAGTACGAACAATACACCGCTACATCTCATTGGTGGGCTTTAAAACAGGCTTTGATAGTAAGTTCTTCATAGCCTTAAAAAAGAAACTTGAAAAGAAAGATGACTTCAAGCGGCACGGTATTATCATCTTTGATGAGATGCAAGTCCGTAAAAGTAAGGCTGTCAACTCAAAGACAATGACCTACGTCGGTCTGGCATCAGAGACGGAAAACAGTACCGAGCTTGCAGACCATGCTCTTGTTTTTATGTTCTGCCCTTTTGGTGAAAGTTATGCTCAGCCAATAGGTGTTTTTGCAGCAAAAGGTGCCACGAGGGGTACTATTCTTGCACAGTTGCTCCTTCAGGCAATTTTACTTATGGAGGAAGCTGGAGCAAAAATTCATGGGTTTGTTTGTGATGGAGCTTCGACAAACAGGACTATGTGGCGAACACTGGGTATAAGTTGGTCACTAGAAGCCTGCCGGAACTCCTTCACACATCCAAGCGACCCCACACGAAAAGTTTTTGCATTTTCTGATGCTCCACACCTCTTTAAATGCATCAGGAACCGTCTTTTGCAACAAAGGTACCTGAAAAAGGAGGGACGTTGGATTAGGTGGGAGGACTATGCAGCAGTTTATAAAGAAGACCAAGCGAATGTTGGAGCTTTGAAGGTGTGTCCAAAAATAACACATTCCCACATTTATCCAAGCAACTGTGAAAAGATGCGGGTAAAGCTTGCCACGCAAGTGTTCAGTCGCTCGATGGCAGCAGGTATTGAATTTTACAGAAACCGTGGTGTGCGCAGTCTGGGAGACACTGAAGCCACGCAAGAATTCACATTGTTTCTTAATAATCTTTTCGATGCCTTGAACCGGCGGTTTCCTCATGAAGGTGTCACAAAGCAGGGCTCTGACCTAGGCATTCTGTCACGTGGGGTAGAATGGTTGGATAACTGGGAAAAAGAGCTGCAGAGTGGAAATATCACGAAAGATATGTTCCTGACAAAAAGCACTTCTGAAGGGCTCCGAGTTACCTTGAGATCAACTAAAGAGCTTTGTGAGGTTCTTTTGCATCAGTACGAGTTCAGATACGTTCTTACAAATAAAATGAATCAAGATTGAGATCGAAAGATTCTTTGGCAAGATAAGACTTGCTGGAAGCCAGAATGACCATCCTTCAATGCCAACATTTATGCAACTGTACAATACAATGTCCATTTACAGCCTTCTGAGGCCTCCCAAGTTTGGCAATTGCTGCGTGGTCGATGAGAAGCCATTACTAGACGCATCAGACTTCAGAGCCCTGATCGAACTAGGCAGTGCAAGCAACTCTTCGCCTGGCTTCATTGATCAGCTAAAAGAAAAGCTTGATAAACTGATTCTTGTTGAGGACTGGGAATGTGAGGATGTTATCACAGTAAACGGAAAGGATACAGCGCAAGTCGTTGACTGCATACTTTACTATGTGGTTGGATTCTTGAGCCGAAAGTTGATGAAAGCCACCACGTGCGATTGTTGCCGGTCTGCTTTTACCATTCCGCAAAACAGCTCTGCTGAAGCATCCCTGACCAACACAAAGAGCAGGGGTGGACTGTTGCACCCCAACGCGAATCTCTTTGAGCTGTTGAGAGTAGCTGAGGAGCACTTTGCAAAAAATGCCGACAGTCAGTCTGTATACTGGGAAACGGTGGAGCATGTGCTTGACACAAAGACCTTGACTTTTCCATGTGCTCAGCACAAAGAAGAGGTCATTGCACAAATTCTGCACTATTTCTTAACCATGAGAATGAGGCAGCACTGCAAAGCTGCAACCATGAACTTGAAAAAACAAGCTCAAGAGAAAAAAAAGCTTGCGAAACTTTGTTCATCCTGAATCGTGTTGCCAAGTTTACAGAATGTACTAATTTTGTTAGATTTTTTGTGAATGTATGTATTAAACAGTTTGTGCCATGCAATGTATAGTTTTGTAACAGAATAAATTATATGTTCAGCCCCCCTTTCAGCATGCCATTCCTAATATTCTACACAAATGTAAGAGCACTGTACACACCACCAGACCTACTTCAGGTCGGACATTTTTTTTTCTAATATAAGAGCGCGCATTGTTCTCTTGAAATGACAGAGTAGAATAGAAAAATTATGCCCATTCATGGGCAACTAGCGCAAGATATACTGCTTTGAGAGTTGCGATGGATTTAGCCGTGTGACATGCCCTTCATCAAGCTGTACTGCACACGGCTTGCAGTACTGGCGCAAAGTATAACCGCCATCGCCTTAACACTGAGCAGAAGCCTGCGTAGGGGTCGCGTGTCGAGCGAAGTTTGTAACCAAGTACATGTGTAAGCTAGAGGTGCAATGGTTCAAGGTGCTTTGAGGACGTTTATTTTGTAAAGAGGAAGATGAGCAGCGGCGGCAGCCGCACCGCCAGCGCACAGCGCGAGATTGCTGGGTTGACGACCGAAGCTCGGAACGGCATTTTGGCTAGCTGTCCTTACGCTATTTCCCCGAAAATCCGGCTACAATTTATTTATTTTTGCTTTAATTAGCTAACATTGGCGGGCGCAACTAGAAAATACGATTGATACACTGGCTTCAACGTATGCTAGATACCAGATCTATAATAAAAACGTCGTCGAGAAATCAGTTGCACATTCATTTAGATAATCAGTCTTGTTACTGCAGAATCCCGGTGTATTCATGCCTGTGCATACTTTTCTATATACCCCGATATCGAGCTCGACAAACGAGCAACGCTTAGCATCGATAACCTACGCAGCGCAAATCCGAGAGCCTCCACCTACTAGCGCCACCTGTCGCCGGGAAACGGAAACAGCGCCGGCGGCGAACACAACCAGGACGGTGCGCCGGCCGCAGTGTCAACACCTAAATTATTCTTACACCGTGGCTATAACAGCTATGATAGCAGGCTGACGCCACCGAAGCAGCGTGCAACCAATGGTACAACCAATTGCAATGCCTCTTGCCAATTGGTACAACCCAGTTCGAAGATGGTGCCGACAAAGCGCAAAGCTGTGTCGCTTGACACGAAGATGGATATTTTGCAGGATCTTTGCCACGGCTTCAAGGTGAGCGCCCTCGTGAAGAAGTATGAGCTCGCCCAGTCGACGATATCAACCATCCTGAAAACCGGGAGCACCGCAATTGTGAAGGCACGAGCTATCAGCGGCCATGCCGATCAGCGGAAAAGGGTTAGAGACACTTTGTACGCCGATGTTGAAGAGGCGCTTTACCAGGGGTTTATCACAACCCGCGCGCATAGTGAGCCTATTAGTGGGCCAATACTTGCCACCAAAGCGAAAAACTTCGCTTTTCTTCTGGGACGCCCAAATTTTGAGCCTGGGGGAGGCTGGATTCAGCGCTTTAAAGAGCGGCACGGAATCGTTTACAAAAACGTGGTAGGGGAAGCGGCGTCTTTGGACACACAGGCAAAGCAGCAGTGGCTGCAGACAAAGCTGCCGGCGTGCTGGAGCGCTACGCGGAGAAGGACATATATAATTGCGACAAAACTGCTCTGTTTTTTCAAATGTTCCCGTCGAAAACTCGCGCTCTTAAAGGAGATCGATGCCCCGGTGGGAAGCACTCGAAACTTAGGGCAGCTGCGTTTACATGAATGCGACACTGTCGCATCGCATGGCATTTCTATCGCATCACATTCATGTAAACAGCAGTAATGCGCTAGGAAGGTGCATCGCATTAATGCGCCAGGCGAGGGTAGATTTACGGGCGCGAGCCAACTCTTGCGGACCATGTAAACGCAGGATCGTCGCATTAGGAATTATGGGAAGGAATTAGCCACCAACATGGCGGCGGTCCCGGCTGCCCGCTTCGAATTGAATTTGGCGTTGTTTTTGTAAAATGCACTTCGTTCGCAACGAATGATTGCGTAAACGGCTTTCGCTTAGTCTCAGGCCGCTTCGACGACAGAGTATTATTGATAACCTGGTGGTGTTTTCAAGATCGCTTCTCGTTTCGAACGAGTCGAAGCCTAACGTAAGAAATGGATGGATGGATGATTGAGGCTCAACCCTTTGAATCGGGCGGCGGCGGCGCGCGCCACCTAGCCTTTAATGGTTCTATATGCATGCATACCTATGTATTTACTCCTTTACTTTTGCGTTGATATTATCCACCAATCAGACAGTCTCCGTTTAGTTATTTCTACCTGTTCAAAGTCTATTCTACTTTCACTATCTTTAAAACCTAAAGCTTTGAATAGTTCCCCGTTAGATTCAAATGCAGGGTGAAGTAGATTACAAGCAAGTATCAGGTGTTCAGCCGTTTCCTCCTCCTCTCCACACGCCTCGCACACCAAATCTATCTCCTGGTATCTGGCTCGGTACGTTTTAGTCCGCAGTACACCTGTCCTGGCTTCAAACAACATTGAGCTTCCCTTAGAGTTATAGTAAATATTTTCTTTGGCTATTTCTTGCTTAAACGTCCTGTATGTCTCCAATGCCGATTTGGTTAGCATCTCTGTACTCCACATACCCCTCTCTGTCTCATTAACCATTTTCTTGACAGATGATTCCTTACTTGTCCCCCCGCTACTGCCCAAGTATTTGCTTGTCAATTTTCTAGTTCGCTTCCTCCACCTCGTGTCAACATTCCTCGTGTATAAGTAAGTGAAAACCTTCCTAGCCCACCGAATTTCCCCCATTTTTCTCAATCGCTCCTCAAATACTATCTTGCTACTAGCCGCTCTGCCCTCGAAAGACCATCCCAGATCCCCCTGCACTCCAAGATTTGGTGTCTTGCCATGTGCTCCCAGAGCGAGCCTACCCACACCACGTTGCCTAATTTCCAACTGTTGCCGGGTCTCCGTTCTAATACACAGAACTGCATTGGCAAAAGTCAGGCCTGGTACCATTACCCCCTTCCATATCCCTCGTACTACCTCGTACCTATTGTAGTTCCACAGTGCCCTACTCTTTATAATCGCTGCACTTCTGTTACCTTTAGTCGTTAGATATTTTTCGTACTCTGTCAGATACTCAATGCCATTATTTATCCACACCCCAAGGTACTTGTATTTATTGACTATCTTCAGCGTGGCCTCCTGTATCTTATGCTCGCCGCAAATGTTATCATTAAAAATCATGACTGCTGATTTTTCTTTGCTAAACTTCAAGCCTAATCTGTCTCCTTCTGTACCACATATGTCCATTAATTCCTGCATATCTTCTGCATTGTCAGCCATTAATACAATATCATCCGCGTACATCAGTCCTGGTAATGACTGTTCAATCAATTTTCCTTGTTTGAAAAATGATAGGTTGAAGCCGAGTCCGCTTTGCTGTATTTTGGCCTCTAAACCTTGTAGGTACAGCATAAATATCAGAGGTGACAATGGGCACCCCTGCCTAAGCCCCCGCCGAATCATTACAGGCTCCAAAACCTGCTTTTCCCATTGTATAATCACCCGGTTACCTTTATAGATATCTTTTAAGAAATTGGTTACTCCATCTTGCACTCCTAAAGTTTCCAGAATGCCCCACAAGCCCTTTGAAGTACACAGTCATAGGCTCCCTTGATGTCCAAAAAAGTCAGCCATAAGGGTCTGTGTTCCTTTTCACCTATTTCAATGCACTGTGTTAGCGAGAACAGATTGTCTTCTAGCCTCTTATGCTTCCGGAACCCATTTTGTAGCTCTCCAAGTACCTCCTCGTTCTCTACCCATGCCTGCAGTCTGTCCTTTATAATCTGCATAACCACCCTGTAAACCACTGACGTCACTGTTATAGGCCGGTAGTTACTTATGTCAGCTTAGTCCCCCTTTCCCTTATATATCATTCTCATCCTACTTAGCCTCCACTCGTCAGGTACTTTACCATCCACTAGCATTTTGCTCACCACCTCCCTCAATGCTTTCTTAGATTTCGGGCCCAATTTCTTTATTAACGTAATTGGAATACCATCGGGGCCTGCCAATGTGCTACTTGGTACCCTCTTCTCAGCCCTTTCCCACTCTTTTTGTCCAAGCGAAAGCAGTGGGTTGACCGGGCTATCCCTCTCCGACGTACTGCATGTACATGGCATGTACCATTTCTCTGTTTTGTAAATTTTTCCCTAATCATGGTTCCTATATGCTCCATTGCCTCCTCTCCTTCTAACCAAGGACCTTGAGCTGTTACTATATACCTCTGCTCTAGGCTTGTCCTATTACCCAAGGAGTTCAGATGTTGCCAGAATTTTCTAGCTGCCTGTTGTGGGGATGCGTGACTCTCACGCCTCCCCTGAGATCTAGTTTTCCCGCATAGCTCGTCTCCTGCAGGGCGGCTTCGCCCGTTGCGTGACCTGGCGCCCGCGGCGATCGGAGTGGTTGAAGCGCAGTGCGAGAGATGGCGCTAGTGTTGCGCTGCGGCGGGGTTACTTGGGCGCCGGGAGACAGGCGCTTCGGCTCTTCCCCGGCGGGGCGGCGCACGGCGTGGACGCCCCGCGCGCGCGGCGACCCATGCTTCTGCGAGACCGCCTCGCATGGCCGCCTTCGAACGCACGACCGTTGGCGTGACCAAACACACGAACGACCAGGCGTTGGGATCCAGCATGGGGCGAACATATTCGCTCGCCATCCGGTCACTCGGTGAGTCGGACTTCTAGATTTGTCGCGCACCCATCGGCATGTTTTGTGGATAGCAACTCAGCTAGCTGGCATTGATCTATGAAAGGTGCAATAAATGCCCTTGTGACTGTTTGCACTACTGTGTTGTCGTTCCTTTGTCCCAAGAGTACAGAGGAGAAACCCATATCTCCCACACTGTTTATCATTTTTATTGCTTATTTTTGACAGCCATTGGGACCCTTTTGTCTTGATTTTCTCGTTGATCAAATAGGATGCTCCCCTTTTGCATTTTATGTAGTTTACCCATTTCCTCTCTACTTCTGCTTCAGGTTCTCCCTTACTTTTGGAATACCTGTGTTCCCTGGAGGCTTCCTGACGTTCCTTTATGGCCTTCTTAACCTCTTCATCCCACCAGCTCTTGAGTTTTCGTATCCCTTGCCTTGTTTTCCTGACTCGCGCCTTACCTAGCTCACGCTCAAATAGTCTCATTAACTTTGGGTAAGTCCACTCAGTTTCAGTACCCTCTGATATTTCCTCTTCAATTTGTTTGGCCGCTATTTCCACTTGGTCTTCTGAGTAAAAAATCACATCTGGCGTTTCCTCGCGCGTCGTTCGTGCTTTAGTTTCCCTCTTAAAACTCAACTTGATACGTTTGTGGTCGCTATGTATACTTCTGGAACCCTGTTCATCTATAATCATGGCTCCTAATCTATCGTACATACTATGTGACATTAACGCATAATCTATTGTCGAGTGTCGACCCCCTACCTCTCATGTTATGATCCCGTCACACTTTTCAGTAGAGTTACAGACAACTAAGTTAAGCCTCTCACACATATCCAGCAGCATGTTACCTGTGGAGTCTGTGTACCCATCCATATCTTCAACATGCGCATTCATGTCTCCTAATACAATTACTTCACATCCTTTTCCTAGCTCATTGATGTCCGCTGCTATACAGTCCAACATTTTTTCGTTTTCCTCTTTAGCATTTGATCCTGTCCAAAGGTATACAAAGCCTAGAAGTGTTTTCGCCCCTGCTACTTTTCCTTTTAGCCATAAATGCTCCTTGCATTCCTGTTTGACCCTTTGCCAATTTGTATTTTTATGAATGAGTGCTCCAATTCCCCCACCCTTTCTGCTACCCTGCACTCTGTTGCAGAATTCCCATGCATAATCAGGGTTACAGGGCGGTTGTTCCATGTCCCTAAGATGTGTCTCTACAAACCCATAAACCATTAAGTTCTCCCCTCTTAGTTGTTCTTCGATTTCCTCCCATTTTAGCCTATTTCTGCCACCTTGCATGTTAATGAACCCTATGTCTGACTTAATTTGGCTCTTGCGCTTATTCCTGTCACCTCTCCTACAGTACCGATGTTTGCGTGTTTGTGGCTCCTGCCTCAAATCGTCCACGCCTACACTGCTTCTTTCAGGGCTCTGGGTCCCCCTAAAAAAGCTGTTGCCTGGCGACCCATCCTGCCACCTATCCTTTTGCCAGTGGCACCACTGTAGTGAATGCCATCCTGCACAAAAGGCCGGAAGCCGGTTCCATACACGTCCCTGTTGACCTCCATCATGCTGTACCCGAGCCGTCCGCTCAGACTCCTAATGACCCGATTGGCCTCAACCACCCTCCTTTCTACCTGGTAAGCCTGGCCCTGGACCTCCGGGATAGTGCATATGGTCACATGCACCCTCCCGGAGACCTCTCTAAGCTTACTCAGCCCAGTCTCAATGTGCCTCTCAAGGTCCTGGCTTCTCCCCTTAAGCACGTCATTGAGCCCAGAATGCATAATGACCAAGCTGTCGCTCTCCGTGCTGACCCCAACTACTTCCCGCGCCTTGGTCATTGCTTCCGCCATGCCCTTGCACGCTTGCGCCTCCACCTGTACTCGCCCGTCCGCCTTCACTCTCGCCATCACGTCCTGTTCGGCCCTCCCCACATTGGAGTCCCCTATCACCAGGACCCTTCTACGTGCAAACCATTCGACTGCAGCCTGTGTCCGCTGCCCCTCCCTTTGCGCCCGCTGGCGCCCCTGTGGCTGCAGCGTCGCCTCACTCGGGGCGCATTGTGCAGCTTCACTATAACTATGCCGTTTCACCGGCGGCGAGCTGAGGATGGCTTGCTCTGGCTCCCTGCCTCCCACTTCGCCTGTAGGTTCTACCCTACTTTCCGAGTTTTTGCCAGCACTTTGTTGTCCTGACCCGACCTTCTCCGCTGCCCGCGTCTCCAGCGCGTCGAGCCGCCTTTCCAGTTCGGCGCTCCTTTCTTTTTCTTGCTCAAGGTCGGCCACAGTCCTTACTAACTGCGCGGCCTGGGCCGCCTCCACCTTGACGAAATTGTCAACTTTCGCCTGCAGTGCTACCCGCTTCTCCTGTTCCTCCCTCAGGTCTGCCTTAAGCTCGTCGAACTTAGCCGCCCAATTCCCTTCCAGTTTTTGGACGGCTTCTCTGACGCCCTCGCACGACCTGCACGTGAAGCTAGACCCCTCCGCGTCTGCTAAATTCTGGAACTTAGTTTCGTCGAGGAAGCACCATCGCAGGCACTCGTCGCACTTCACTTGCTCCCCGTCCTTCACGTTCTTCGATTTCATCGCTAGGCCTACGTCCCTAGGCCCAACGAGGAAGTTCGCCAAATCACTCAAGCAAAGCCGACCTCGACCGCTATCCCAAACTAATATAAAGAATTATCACTCCCTACCCCATGTAAGAATCCGAGGAGCTAGCTGAAAGAATTAACTAAGCCTATCAATAGGTCCCTCCTACCAACTAGGCCTAACGGGGGAGCCGCCAGACCTAGACAAAGCCGGTACGTTTGCTACTCTTACCAAGAATTCAAAATTTGCGCCTCTGCTCCATGCAACAGAAAACACTTCAAAACACTAGCTAATAAAGATAGAAAAGTACTTAGCTACGAACGAAGTCGCTGAAGCCTCGACCACAGGAGCGTCCGTACGAACGGCTTACGACACTGATTCTGAAACATTCGAGATGCCAGCGCTACCTATCGCTAGAGTCGGGAAATAGCCGCAACGACGGCATATGGCCTCTGAAATCCGAAGATCTCGCTCGCCAACGAAAGCTGTAAAAAACGTGTGCTGCTTCGCGTACGCTATAAGTTGCGTACGCTAAACTAAAACTGTCTATTTCTCGGCACTCAGCCACCAACGTGCACTTGGCCCACAACCGGAAACCAGTTACACCGGAAGTCGACTGCCCTTCCCTTATACGACACCATGTGGTGCTCATTCTCGCTAGAGTTAATGCGCTACATGTAAACGGCGTCGCATCGCCTTTCCCAAATGCGCTTGGGAATGCGATGCGCCACTGTCGCATTCATGTAAACGCGGCTCGTGTTGCTGTGCGTTAGCATGGACGGGAGCCATCGCCTCAAGCTTTTCATGATTGGGCGATCAAAGAAGCCAACGTGCTTTAAGAATCAGCACGTCCCGGTCTGCTATCGCAGCAATAAGAAGGCGTGGATGACCCGCGACCTTTTCAAAGAATGGCTGTTCAAGTTCGACAGTATAATTGAAGGCCAAGGAAGAAAAGTAGTGTTGCTACTTGACAACTGTAACGCACACAGCGTTAACCTGAAGCTAACATCTGTCGAATTGATGTTTCTGCCTCCGAATACTACGGCAGGCCTGCAGCCGTTGGACGCCGGCGTGATCGCTAACTTTATCGGCGGCGCATGCTGGAGTGGCTAATTTTAGCCATTGACCGCGCAGCTCTTGGCACGTCGGGTCATGCAGACGGCGGGCCCCCTGACCTGAAGATCAGCCTTTTCAAAGCCGTGCGCTTCGTTTATGGCGTATGGTATGAAGTAAAGGAGCAACCATATACAATTGCTTCGAAAAGACTGGCTTTGTGCGTCAGGACGAACTTCCCCAACCCACTGAGACCAACACGGTGGAAGCTGCTGACATAACCGAGCTCAGAGAGCTCGTACCTACTGGTGACACAGGTGGTGCGTCGATGGAGGAGTTTTTGACTGCAGACAGTGCTGCCTCGTTCTGCGTTGAAGTCACCGACGAGGCGATTGCCGAAGGTGTGCTGTCTCAACAGACGGCAAAGTTGTGCGACGGTGGTTACGGCAGCAACGACAGTGACAACGAGATTGACAGTGGCTCCTTGACCCCAACCTCGATGTCCACGCAAAGTGCACTAAGGGTGGGTGAATATCTTAGCTGTGTTACAAGTGTTGGCGTATGAATAAGGTACACTTTTAACGTATCAGTGTAAACGTGGCTACTATCATTGCCGCTCGCGATTTGTAGCGTGCCCATGAGTGCAGGTGAGAAGAACCGAAAGGCGCCTTTTTTTTGTTGTTGTTGACCACAACCATTATAAAGCCTACACATAATAAAGGCAAGTTTGGTTGTACCTCTTTTTGTCATGGAAGTGCGGAAAGTGAGGAAAGTAATGAAATGAGGCATCTACTTAAGAATGTTTGGTGCGTGCAGACCGCTTGGTTTGTCTTGATGAGTCGTTCGCGTAGCATTCGACAGATGGTAAGCGCGATCATTATTAGCTAGACTCGGCACACGACACATCGCTGCGGCAAGTTCGGGGTGCGATCATTACACGGGAAATAAAAAAAAATCGAATTTTGATGACAAAATTCAGGGGTGCGATCATTACGCGAGTGCGAGCATTATGCGAGTAAATACGGTACAATTGCTTCAAAAAGGCGAGCTTTGTGCGTCAAGACGAACTTCCCCAACCCACTGAGACCAACATGGTGGAAGCTGCTGACATAACCGAGCTCGGGGAGCTCGTTCCTACTGGTGACGCAGGTGGTGCGTCGATGGAGGAATTTTTGACTGCAGACAGTGCTGCCTCGTTCTGCGTTGAGATCACCGCCGAGGCGATCGCTGAAGTTGTGCTGTCTCGTCAAACTGCAAAGTTGTGCGACGGTGGCGAAGGCAGCAATGACAGTGACAACGAGATTGACAGTGGCTCCTTGACCCCAACCTCGATGTCCACGCAAAGTGAACTGTCGTCGATCGACTCCTTAATTGATTTTATGTATGCTAAAGGATTGCCACCAGTGTTCGCGCAGCAGCTGGAATCCATGCACACCATGGTTGTGAAGCTGAAGCTGCCGCAAAGCAAGTGCAGAATTCGGACTATTTCGACGCACCTAACCCGTGACATGGTCATTGGCGCTAGAAATAAAGTTTGTTTTTCACAGCCTACTTTCTACATCATCTATTCTTTAGAGCAAGTAGCGAATTCGAGTTTGGAGCTGCGAAGGTATGTTCCGTGTTTTTTGTTTAAAAAAATTTTTTTTTAATAACTGCAGTTCACGTATAGCGATCATCGGTTATGACGATCATATTTTTCGCCTTCCTTGATATCGTTATAAGTGGACTGCACTGTATATAACTTGAGGCAAAGCACAAAAAAACATGAGGACAAGAGAAGGCAACGAAGACAGCGCTACTAACAACTGAATTTTTATTGCACATGGTTACCACATATGTACCATTGTACAACTGGAAGAAACAAGTCACTGTCGTACATAGATTTTTTTCCGGCAAAATCATTCGCCATAGGCCGCTACCGCGATACGAACATGATTTCTTTTTTTGATAGAATTTTTAAAAGGCAACATTCCCGTGAGCTTCTCTGCCTTCTCTCTAGACATTAAAGATTTGTTTTACTCATTACCTCAAAACGAGCTACTTCAATGCATGGAAGGTGCCATTGACAACCACGGCATAGTGGGCTTACAGGATGAAGTCAGCTTAACCGCTAACCAGTTTTTAGAACTGTTAAAGTTTTACTAGTCTTCAATGTTCGCTGTTTAGGATGACTCTACGTTTTTACAGGGAGAAGGCGTATGCATTGCATTAAGCGACCTATTTCTCGCTCATTACAATAGGATTCTGTGCACTAGTCTGAAAAGGATCAGAGGTTGCAAAAGCTTTTAGGTATGTGAATGATTATCTAGTATTTTTACAATGTGACAATGAATGCTTGGCTTCTGCCACGTCTGCTGTTTGTACAGTTTTTTGCGAGTGCCTCCAACCTCTTATTTTGTCATGTGAAGAGCCTGATAACAGTTCCATTACGTTTTTAGATCTTGCGCTTGTTTTTTCAAACAATCATGTGTGTTGGTGCTATGAGCCCCCAGGGAAGAAAGCCGTTCTACCATTTTCGTCAGCACATTCCAAACTAGTTAAGCAGGGCATCATTAATCTTTGTTTTAAAAATGCTTTTCTAAACTCCTGTCATCACCTGGTACACAGAAGCTTTGAAAACCAACTTTCACGCCTAAGCGCAGCTGGCTACTCCTTGCAAAAGCAGTGGCTGGAAGTATGTTAAGGAAACGTGGTCACTCGAATTCCACTGCCCAACAAAGCAGAAGCAGGAAAGTGGTTGTCATGCCGTACTTGCACCAAGCTAGCCATAATATCAAGAAAATTGGGAATCGTGTTGCCGTTGACATCGTCTTTTCAGTCCCTTTAAAATTGTCTGGCTTTTGCGCGAAAGTTAACAATACTACAAAGAGGCAGTAGAGACTGCAGTAAAAAGCACCGAGAAGCGTTTGTTTCGTGCATGGAAGGAGTGGTGTACCATATTCCTTTAGACAAGGGGAAGGAATACATTGGTCAGACGGGAAGGTGTCTCAACGATCGCTTACGGGAACATTTGAACAATGTTAATAATCTGGTAAAGACTAATCATCTAGCCACACACTGCTCACGTTGTGGCTGTAAACCCTTGTTTGACAAATCACAAGCGATATCTAGGAACTGCGATCAAGTCACTAAGGAGATCATCGAGGCATTCGAAATGATCAGAAATAATAACTGTGTAAGTTGCCCATCTCTGTCCCTGTCAAAAAGAAGAAACCATGTCCCTATCGCGGTAGTGGCCTATTGTGAATCATTTTGCTGGAAAGAAATCTATGTGCAACAGTGACTTTATTCTTCCAGTTGTACGACAATATACATGTGTAAACCACATGCAATAAAAATTCTGTTGTTAGTAGCACTGTGTCTTCGTTGCCTTCTCTTGTCCTCGTGTTTTTTTGTGCTCTGCCTCAAGTTATGCAGTACCAACTAGCCCACCAGTCTGTTCTCTTGAACATAATATATAACGGCATTTTTTATTTCTTTTATTTATTTATAGTGGCTGCCAACAGTCTTGCGGCCTTAGCAACAGCTCACTATGTCATATACACCACATTTCTTGCACAATGGAAGGAGAAGAATGCAAGAAATAAAATCACTATTCAAGTGAGTAATAGCACAGCCAACAAGCAAACTGCAATGACAAAGCTGATCATGAATAACACAACTATAAAATCACACAAGTATACATGCAATTTTTCATATGAAGTCAGAGAAAAAGATAATTGTTTGGAAACATATAATCGTATGTTTCCTTCAGTCCCACACAGTGATTTTGACCCACACAGTGATCACCTGTTTGTTATACAAAATTAAACAACAAATCACTAAAGAAGAGTACCTGCATAATACATAGTCGCCTTGAAGTCTCTCTAAAGCAGACAGAGGGACAAAAGTATGCCAGCAGCACATGATATTCAATGGTTTTGTGAAAATTATGCAGAGCCAACGCACATCTTGGAACCTATATGAAACGAAGGTTTTGTTAAGCAGTTAATGAAGTGGTATAAATTTGCTAATTTCATCCTTGAGTCTCTGGCATAATGGAAACTGGTGCGCGGGTATGTGCTCTTGTGTACCAACATAGCATGCAATGTGACAACACTGGTATCCCTCAATTTCCTCTTTATTTTAAATGTACCACTCGCTTCTTGTGGGTATATGCCACAGTATGGAAATCATCATCAACATGCAGCGTGTAAGGTCCGAGGACCCCATTGCCCGATAGGCTGGGCTTCAAGTACAGTGAAGGACAATACACACAAAGAGCCGAGAGCAGCATGCCTGACACCACTGTTTATTCCAGCAAGAAGACAAACAACTCCCGTGCCATGAGCCCTTGTTCGCCACACTTCGTTTTTCCTTCTGCCATGAATGCAGATCCAGAATGGCATTAATCGAGGCCACCACCACCGCCATTTTGATTATCTCACCTTGAACCAGTGCTCTCTCACGCAGATCCACTGGCAGTCGTAACCACCACCGCGGCAATACTAGGCCTAGCTACTTCGACGTTCGCTAGCAAGCTTTTTGCTGTTCCGTGGCCTGTTTTTCATAGAAACAATTCACTGCTGTTAGCAATGGTGCTGGCTCCGCCTTTTTAATCCTCGCCAGTGGCTTTGAAACTTGGAAAGCACGGCACAAGTCAGCTTAGCCTCATTAGAGTAGTGTTACGTGGTGAAGCATACCAAGAGTGAAAAGGGGTAATTGTCATGGGACACAGTATGTTTCCCTTAATTATACACGCATGCACCCATCGTCTCGTATCACAGTACGAGCACTGACATGGCTAATAGGTGTACTGGCAGGTCTTTAGAGCTATTTCGTAAGCGCCTGTGGTAATCTGAGCCCTTGGGGACACTAATTTCTAAAAAAAATTTGATTATAGGGTTTTACGTGACAGGCTTGGAGTGGCGCCTGACACCGGCAAAACGCCGAGAGCAAGTGGGGCTATACTAATCCAGCTACAACCAAATTAGGAAGACCCACTAAGCTTCAACAAGACACTCCCTCACCATAACAGGAATCGGCCTTCCTGGGGCAGTATTCGGCCACTCCCTCCCAAATGACTCATTTGATTACCCAATGGCCCTCAGTCCCCAGCAGCTGTGGAGCACCTGACCAAGGCAGCAGTCAGACCTCTAACGCAGCAGAGGCTGCTAAGAATCTCTAGACCTGGACAGGCCGAAAATGGAAACTTACCCTTGCAACGTTTAACAGCTGAACCCTCTCGAGTGAAGCTAGCCTAGCAGGGCTCTTTGAGGAACTATCAGCCAATATTTAGGATATCATTGGCCTTGGCAAGGTTAGAAGAACTGGTGACGCTTATACAGTGCTGACAAATGGCCACGTCCTCTGCTATAGAGGACTACCAGCTAAACAGCTTGTAGTAGGATACCTAATCCGTAAGGACATAGTGGGCAACATTGACGAATTCTACAGCCTTAATGAGAGGGTAGCAGTAGTCGTAATAAAGCTGAATATGAGGTATAGAATAAAGGTAGTACAAACCAACACTCCAACCTCCAGTCATGATGGTGAAAAAATGGAACAGTTTTATGAAGATGTTGAATTAGCGATGCGAAAAGTGCAAATTCAGTATACTGTAGACATGGGCGACTTTAACGCAAAAGTGGGGAAAAAGCAGGCTGGTGAACAAGCAATTGGCAACTACGGCGTGGATTCTAGGAACACTCGAGGAGTGGTGTTGGTAGAACTCACGGAAAGAAATAAGCTGCGAATAATGAACACCTTCTTCAGGAAGTGTACGACCAAAAAGGGGACTCAGAAAAGCTAACGGTAAAACAAGAAATGAAATTGATTAAATAATTTCTGCTGATCTTAGGTTAGTGCAGGATGTAGAAGCAATAGGTAGGGTAAAGTGCAGTGATCATAGGTTAGTGAGGGCTAGGATTCACCTCAATTTGAAGAGCAAAAGAGCAAAACTGATTAAGAAGAAACAGGCCAAGCTAGACACAGTAAGGATAAAAGCAAACCAATTCCGGCTGGCACTTGCGAACAAATACGCAGCCTTAGAACACAGAGATGAAGATGACATAGAGGCAATGAATGAAACCGTAACTAGGCTGGCTTCAGAAGCAGGAATTGAAGTGGGAGGTAAGGCATCAAGTCAACCAGTAGGGAAGCTCTCCCAAGTAACAAAGAACCTAACAAAGAAAAGACAAAGAATGAAAGTGTCCAACTCAAGAGACCAGATAGAATTCATGACACTGTCAAAACTAATCAACAAGTAGAAAATGAGGGATATTCAAAATTATGACATGAGAAAGACTGAGGATGCAGTAAAAAATGGATGCAGCCTGAAAACAGTGAGAAGGAAACTATGCATCGGACAAACCAAGATGTATGCACTGAAAGATAGGCAGGGTAATATCATCAGCAATCTCAAAAATATTGCCACACGCTAGTAACACTGGAAGCCGAAGATGAAGAAGTGTGTGTAGTAGCTGCTGCAAAAACGAACAGTAAAAAACCGCTTGCTTGAAACTGACTGGTTGCCTTTTCCTCTCACGACAAACTGGTGGAGGTGCTGGGTACGGACATGCCCTATGCCTACTGGTTCTGAACTAGAAGCTACCGACGCAGTATCTCAGGGACAGCAGAAACCCATGGAAGCAGCCGTCGCCTCCAAGGTCTTCCACCGCAATACGCTCCCCTGGCAAGCTCTGCGAGGAAGATGTCAACAACCACAAGCCAAACTAGGGGATCCCAAATGCTGCTGTATCATGCATTGTCAACATGCCTCGCACGCCTGACCCGTTCCACGGCGACGCCTTTGAGGATGTCACAGACTGGTTAGACCATTTCGACCAGGTCGTCACCTTTAATGATTGCAATGATCGCCGTATTTGGCAGAAGCACTTGCGGCTGGTGGAATGCGGGCGTAAACGAGTTTCCTTACTTTGCAGACCAGCCAACGTTCACCCAACCATTCACCCAAGCGGCGTCACGTACCCGTCCTGCCTGCACCGCTGGAGCGCGCGTTTCTGACCTGTTCAACGAAGCTGGTCTATCCGTGGCTACTGCGCGTGCGTAACCAACGTCACCTGCGGACCATCGCCTTGAGATTATCTGCTGATAGGACAGGGCTTCAAAAAGTGGTGCTGGCGTCTGTCCGGTTTCATTTGGCAGCAGCACTTGCGGCTGGTGGAATGCGGGCGTAAACGAGTTTCCTTACTTTGCAGACCAGCCAACGTTCACCCAACCATTCACCCAAGCGGCGTCACGTACCCGTCCTGCCTGCACCGCTGGAGCGCGCGTTTCTGACCTGTTCAACGAAGCTGGTCTATCCGTGGCTACTGCGCGTGCGTAACCAACGTCACCTGCGGACCATCGCCTTGAGATTATCTGCTGATAGGACAGGGCTTCAAAAAGTGGTGCTGGCGTCTGTCCGGTTTCATTTGGCAGCAGCACTTGCGGCTGGTGGAATGCGGGCGTAAACGAGTTTCCTTACTTTGCAGGTTGGTGGTGTTTCTTTTTTTAATTTTTAAAAATTTTTTTTTTCTTTGCCGCAACTGCTGCTGCCAGTGTTTTGATCTGTCTGAGTGATACCTTGTATATCTTACGATGCCAACTGTTGCTGAACTAGGTAAGAGAATTCAGCTGCTTGAGGCCTGGTCTGAAGGCAAACTCGAAGAAGTAGTCGAAAAACTGGTTGAAAAAACGAAACAGAAGATTTCATCAACTCAGCCTGAAATTCATGCAATGAAGGCCGAAATCGATAGCCTAGTCTCAAGTGTCCAAATGCTGAATTCTCTTGTCGAGAAAGTGAAGTCAGAGAATGAGCGCTTAAGAACTGTTAATGAAACTCTGCAATCACAGAATGAAACTTTAACTGCAAAAGTGTCGGAACTTGAGCAGTACTCTAGGTTAAACAACGTTGAATTGAAGAACATCCCGTGTACACAGGGAGAGGACTGCGCGGCAATTATAAAAGCTGTAGGGGCAAAAATTGACTGTCCCATCACGGATAGTGACATTGATGTCGTTCATCGAGTTCCAGGGAAGGTTGGAACAGCTGAGAAAAATGTCATTGCCCGCTTCTGCTCACGAGCCAAGAAGCAAGATTTCGTCGCTAAGGCACGAAAGGCTAGGCTGAACACTAATGACCTCGGCTTTGGTGGATCGCAAAGTCGCCCTGTTTATGTAAACGACCACCTGACGCTGGAAAATAAAAGGCTGTTCGCTAAAGCGTTGAAGTTAAAGCGGGAATGTGGATGGATGTATCTGTGGACGGATAATTGCCACATCAAGACGAGAAAGTCGGCTGACAGCCGAGTATTTCGCATCTCAAAGGACGCAGACCTTTCCGTGTTTAGCCAGGCAACCTAATTGATCTCTGGTAGTCAACTATTGCAGGCTAAACTTCATAACACTTCAACATGTATTACTCGACAAAACGTCTTCAACGTTTTTTTCAAGGCCCAGGTTTATCAGCTATCCACTTTAATGCACACAGTCTCAGAAAACATTGTGACGACATTCATGCTTATCTAGCATCCCTTGGCCACCACTTTTCCTTCATCTGTGTGTCTGAGACGTGGCTATCAACTGACGATAAAAACTTATGCTGTTTACCACAATACTCAGCAGAGTACTGTCACCGACAATCAAACCATTATGGTGGTTCTGCTATTTTTGTATCATCTTCTATAAAATATAAACGTCGGAATGACCTCTCCCTCCTAGCTGACAACACTGAATCTGTTTGGATTGAAATTGATGACGAACATACACAAACTGATGCTGAAAAAACCATCTTAGCTTGCATATATCGCTCGCCATCATCGTCAGTCTCACAGTTCTGCTCTGCACTATACGAAAGCCTAGATAAGATATCCTGCGAAAGAAAAAACGTTGTTATTATGGGAGATATCAACATTAACCTTCTGGATGAATCCAATCAGAACGCGGTTGAATACTCGAATTGCTTTGCGGGCTTTGGTTACGAACAGCTGCTTACAGTACCAACAAGATGTATCACAGGTGGCCCAAGCACGCTCATTGACCATATTTTATCTAACTACCTATCATGTGATGAGTGTGGCGTAACAACACTCGACATTACAGACCACTATCCCATCTTTTGTCGCTTGTCTCATGCCTCACCACGCGCTGAGCGTTCTTTCCAAAAGTCCTTGTTTAACAAAGTTCAATTCATAGATTCCATCTCTTCTTTTGACTGGTCGACGATAAAATCTGAATCAAACGCTGAGCTAGCTTTTGTACGCTTTTCATCTGTAATACAGCAATGTGTCCATGATGCAACCACTTTTGTTCGATGTAACAGGAAGTATCCAGCACCCCACAACCCGTGGCTCACAGATGCTTTGCTAATGTGCATGCGCAAGAAAGAGAATATGTACAAGAAAATTAAACGTTGCCCATTTAACTTCAGATTGCAGAAGCGATATGCTTGCTACAAAAATGTCCTAAACAAATTGTTAAAAGATGCCAAAAAGAAGTACTATGAAATTAAAATTAATGAAGCTGAAGGTATCGCTAAACAGTGGAAGCTCATAAACTCTTTTTTGAACAGAAACTTAAAAGACTCGCCAATAAGTGAGATTTCAAGCTCTAGTGGCACGTATCGAAATCCATCAGACATTGCAAATGAATTTAATAATTTCTTTTCCGATAATAATAAGCCCCTTCCTACCAGTCCTATAACAGCACCCCAGAGACAACCACAATCTTTTTTTTTACATCCTACCATTCCGGACGAAATATACAATGTCATACAACAACTAAAGCTAACAAGTGCAGGTCTTGATGAAATACAACCAGTGCACCTAAAATATGTTGCTGATATCATTGCTGACCCATTTTCTTATGTAATTAACCTTTTATTTAAATGCGGTGTATTTCCATCTAAACTTAAGAAAGCCAAAATAATACCTGTATTTAAAAAAGGTGATAGAGGGTTGATTTCCAACTATCGCCCTATTGCTATATTATCCGTGTTCAGCAAAATTATAGAGAAATGTTTTGAAAAGCGTCTAACTAAGTATCTAACAAAATTTGACATTCTTTGCACCACGCAGTTTGGCTTTCGAGCAGGTTACTCTACTAATCTTGCACTTCTTTCATTCACTGATCGAATTAAGCACCACATTGACGAAGGTAAATATGCAGGAGCAGTGTTTATTGACCTCACCAAAGCGTTTGATTCAATTCTCCATAACATTTTAATTACTAAATTAAACGCAATCGGCGTTGTAGGACCGGCGCTGGCTTTTGTTCGTGATTATTTAACTAATAGGCAACAGGCTGTTAGTATTTCTAATCACCTTTCTAACTTCAAATTAATTGATAGGGGAGTTCCTCAGGGGTCTATACTAGGCCCATTACTCTTCACTATCTACATTAATGACTTAACTGCCCATCTTTCGCATTGCGATCCTTATCTCTATGCGGACGACACTACGATTCTAACTGCTGACACCTATATTAATAGCCTCACTTCTAAGCTCAATACCGATTTGGAAAACATTATTCGCTGGTGTCGTTGCAACTCTTTAGAAATTAACCCTAGTAAAACAGTCTTCATGCTATTTCACCCCACTCAAAAGAAAATAATAAATATTCCAACCATAGCTATCGATAGTTACCCCATCAAACCTTCTAGTCATTGTCGTTTTTTGGGGGTTGTCCTCGATTCCAATTTAAAGTACACTACCCATATTTCACATCTAAAGCAAAAAATTGGATACGGTATCCGGATTCTTATAAAAGCACGTCCATACTTTAGACTACCAACCTTGCTATCTCTTTATCATGCATTTATTCACAGTCACTTCAATTACTGCATTGCGACTTGGGGCAACACATATAGCTCTCATCTTCTTCCTTTACAATACGTCCAGAACCAGGCCATCCGCATTATTACTTTCCAGTCACCTCGATGTAGTGCATCTGCTCTTTTGCAAGAGCATCGCATTCTCACAATTCATAAACTATTTCAATTAAACATGGCAATCCTTGTCTATAATTCCCTTCACTTAAACATTCCCCAAATAATCTTTAACACTGAACAACTTGCTAATCATAATAATACTCGATTTGCATTAGCTAACAACTTCTTATTACCCAAAATCAGAACTAATTTTGGCAAATTCACTTCTTCGTTCACAGCGATGTCTTACTGGAACTGTATTCCAACGGACATAAAGCTGTCTCCCAGTATAGGCAGCTTTAAAAAGCATTTATTCTCAAATTTACTTAATTTGTAATTGCTGTAATGTAATTTAACATGTCTTGTTTGCTTCATTATGGGTAAAACATTATATATCTTTAACATTTCACCAACATTTCATCATATCTGTCCACTTGTTTCCTTGTGTCAGTTATTGTTAGAACACTGCCTCATAGGCTACATTTCACTTCCCATGTTTTGTTTTGTTTTTAATTCAGTACATGATGTAATTATATACAGTGTTATGCCATGTTTTCAGTTTACTTGTTTTCTTGCATTAATACATGTTAACAATTCTACCTCTTTGCTATATTTGCATTAACCTGAATTGTTTTGTTACTTTTCTTTGTTCATAACGCCATTCTTTGTACTATCATATGTTTTGGTTCCTTTGCTGTCATGTGTAATTATTTGTAGACAACTTTAAAACTTTGCTGCGTTTGCTGTAACCTAACTTGTTTTGATATTTCTAATTAGAACAGGAGGTCCCCCTACAGCCTTGCGCTTTGGGACCTCCTTCTGTATATCTTGTTACTGTGATTTTATTTTCTTGATTGAATAAATAAAAGCTGATCTTGATCTTAAAAAAAAAAAAAAAGTGGAAGAATGTCTACTCTTCCCTTTTAGACGCAGCGAAAGTGTGGCATGAGAACCACGAAGCTTCATTGACCAGCTGGCAAGAGTTTTACCGACTGCTTTGGGACACCTTCAGCAGCCCCGAAAGGAAAGAAAGAGCTGAACAGGCACTATCCTTGAGGTTCCAAATGCTGAACGAAACCATCGCCATGTCAGTCACAGACATGACACGACTGTTCGGTCGGGCCGACTCACTAATGCCAGAAGACAAGGTGCGTCTGTTAATGCGAGGCATAAAAGAACAGCTTTTTGCGGGCCTCATGCATGATCCTCCTACAACAGTGTCTCAGTTCGTCCATGAGGCAACAGTCATAGAACGCATGCTTCGGCAGCAGCTCTCGCAGTATGAACGCCAGACGACTATGACTGCTGCATGCTGGCTTGTACCAGCAAATGATGACAGGGATTACCTTAGTGAACTAATGCGGCAGATTGTTTGAGAAGAACTCCAGAAGTGTTATGCATTGGATCCGGCACCTCCAAGTGCTGCGGCTCTTACGGACGTCATTCGGGAGGAAATCAAGCAGGTGGTTCATCCCTCGCAACCAACATGTACCGAACCTCCCATGTTCCCGTATGCGGATGCTCATCGGGTTTCTATGCCATCAATGGCCCGTTTCTCACAGCCTCCTGCTGGGATTCCTGGATGCTTCCCAAATCCAACCCACCGCAGGACTCTGCAAGCAGCCTTTCATCCTGGCCCGCGCAAGTACACAGTATGGCGTGCTCCCGACAACAGTCTATTGTGCTACCACTGTGGGGAGACTTATATCGCGACTGCCATTACCGACGGATTGGCCTGCGGGGATACCACCAGAACGCCCGTTGCCCACGCTATGGTGAACGCTGCATGAGATCCAGGAATACTTGGAAAGCAAACGTCTTCTTCCTGGCCCGCAGTAAAGACAGTCGCGGTCGTCATCACCTTGTCAGCACGCGTCAACAAATTGCGTTCAATAAGGCTTTGATTCCATTAGAGTCAACGGCGGAAGCGCGCGCCGGGAAACCTGAAAACAGCGACCTCCTTGGGTGAGGCCGGTCATGCAAACCACCAAATATCCTCCGCTGATGCCACCCCCTCGCGACGTACCGCTGATGCCTTCATTCGCAACTGCCAAAAGAACTTCCGCTGCTATTACTGTTTCCATCGACTGCTATTCGGTAACTGCACTTGTCGATACGGGAACTGGTTACCCGGTTAAGAGTGCCTCACTGGCCACTCAGCTGCGCAAGGTGCTGACAGCGTGAGACGGCCCACATCTGATCAGGGCTAGAGGACACCTTGTGTCACCCATTGGACGATACACCGACAGCCTTGCAGTTTGTACTTCGACTTTCGTAGCATCTTTCCTTGTGCTGCCCAAGTGTTCTCGGCATGGGCATGGATTTTCTTCATGAATAAGGGGCAATCACTAATCTGCGTGACTTGTTTGTGACTTTTTCTAACTACGGTTCTTCGGATTCGAATTTGGAGGATGAACATCTTCATGGGGCTTTACGCGTGGTCAATGACTGTGTGACGTTACTGCCTTGAAGTAGCATGTTTGTCCTCGTCGAGTGCTCACAAGACCAATCAAGGATAGGCATCGCAAAAGGTAACCTCACCATTTTGCTGGATCGAGAAGTCGGCATCGCACATGGTCTCGTACAGCTCCAAAATCATCATCATCATCATCAGCCTGGTTATGCCCACTGCAGGGCAAAGGCCTCTCCTATACTTCTCCAACTACCCCGGTCATGTACTAATTGTGGCCATGTTGTCCCTGCAAACTTCTTAATCTCATCCGCCCACCTAACTTTCTGCCGCCCTCTGCTACGCTTTCTTTCCCTTGGAATCCATTCCGTAACTCTTAATGACCATCGGTTACCTTCCCTCCTCATTACGTGTCCTGCCCATGCCCATTTCTTTTTCTTGATTTCAACTAAGATATCATTAACTCGCGTTTGTTCCCTCACCCAATCTGCTCTTTTCTTATCCCTTAACGTTACACCTATCATTCTTCTTTCCATAGCTCGTTGCGTCGTCCTCAGTTTAAGTAGAACCCTTTTCGTAAGCCTCCAGGTTTCTGCCCCATACGTGAGTACTGGTAAGACACAGCTGTTATAAACTTTTCCCTTGAGGGATAATGGCAACCTGCTGATCATGATCTGAGAATGCCTGCCAAACGCACCCCAGCCCATTCTTATTCTTCTGATTATTTCAATCTCATGATCCGGATCCGCAGTCACTACCTGTCCTAAGTAGATGTATTCCCTTACCACTTCCAGTGCCTCACTACCTATTATAAACTGCTGTTCCCTTCCGAGACTGTTAAACATTACTTTAGTTTTCTGCAGATTAATTTTTAGACCCACCCTTCGGCTTTGCCTCTCCAGGTAAGTGAGCATGCATTGCAGTTGGTCCCCTGAGTTACTAAGCAAGGCAATATCATCAGCGAATCGCAAGTTACTAAGGTATTCTCCATTAACTCCTATCCCCAATTCTTCCCAATCCAGGTCTCTGAATACTTCCTGTAAACACGCTGTGAATAGCATTGGAGAGATCGTATCTCCCTGCCTGACGCCTTTCTTTATTGGGATTTTGTTGCTTTCTTTATGGAGGACTACGGTGGCTGTGGAGCCGCTATAGATATCTTTCAGTATTTTTACATACGGCTTGTCTACACCCTGATTCCGCAATGCCTCCATGACTGCTGAGGTTTCGACTAAATCAAACGCTTTCTCGTAATCAATGAAAGCTATATATAAAGGTTGGTTATATTCCGCACATTTTTCTATCACCTGATTGATAGTGTGAATATGGTCTATTGTTGAGTAGCCTTTACGGTCTATTGTTGAGTAGCCTTTACTACTGTATTCATGACTGTCTTGCTGTTTTTCACGCACAGCGAGCTCCACTTGGAAACAACAACACCGGAAATGGTGTCCTAACCGGAAATTCGAAGTTTCATTTACTAGGCTGCGTTGCCGTATTCCAACACTTAACTTTTACTTGCACAGGTGTGGTCTGGCGGTATCCCCTCTATGCTACCTCTGCAATGAACCGGAATCTATAAATCATTGTTTTATTATCCTGTCGGCAATTTTCTGTTCATAGAAAACTGTCTAGAAATCCCACTTCAAAATTTAGGATTGCCTTTAAACAGCACTGCTATTCTCTCCCTTGGAGCAACAGTATTGGGATACAGCCACAGGAACGTTTGCCTAGCCATTTATAATTTTCTTTGTGGCACAAAAAGAATGCCTTGTTAATAGTTCTTGGTTTCCACAATTGATTTACTTCTACTTCAGTCTAGAAAATTTAAAAAGTAAAAACACAAATGCACAGTTTAAATCCTTGTAGTATTATTATTCAAAAATTTAGCTTACTCAAGTTTAAGTATTTGTCTTCTTTATTATTATTCTTTTTTTCTTTCCTTTTTTTTTTAGTATTCCTATCAACGCAAGGTTTACTATAGTATTGATCACTAGTTTTACTCATGTATTCACAGTTTCTTTTTCATCTTGGATTATATATTTATTTTACTTTTCGTGTTAGTTATTTATTAACCAAATTATTTTATTTATTCAATCATATTACCACCCCATTCGTGGCCTATCCCCCATAGTGGGTTTGTGCCATTGATCGAGGGTTCATCATCATCATCACCGCAGTTTAAACAAATGGCGAGAAGCTTGACTCAAGGGTAGCCACCACGGAGGAAGGAAACTAAGGAGAGGCCCTACCCCCTCCGCGCGCTAGGAGAAAAGTGTGGCGGAAATGACATAGTAGGTTCTCATTTTTTTGCTGCTTTTTTATTTTTTTTTGTTGTATGGCCACGCCTTTTGGGCCACAATGGCGGCGTTGTTATGGTTTTGAGCGCTCACACGTGTTGCTCTGGTAGGTTTCAGGCCGTGGCAAAGGCGCTGAGTGGGTGGGTTTGCGTTAGTCACCGTGTCTTGTTGCGCTGTGTTACCTGCACCCTGCTCTGCCAGATGTTGAGCGAGCGCGCGCGCTCCGCGCGCGACACCACGCGCAGCGCGGCGTGGTTTCGCGAAAGATGTAAACAAGAGAGGAGGGTGGCCCAAAAAGCGGAGCATCGCCATGAGCAACGCCAAATTCCGGCTTCACTTTTGCTTCACAAAGAGTGTCGTCAGGGCCTCTCCTTAGTTTCCTTCCTCCGTGGTAGCCACCCTATCAAGGGGCGCTATTCTGCACATTCCGCCATTTTCTTCGGTGGGTGACGTAGGCACGACGCAAACAAAATGGCGCTGGTGGCCCCGTTTTGCTTACGTAACGTGACGCCAGCTTGACATTTCGCCTAAGAAATCGAAATGAAGTCACTTAATGTAGCGTTATCGGTAAAGCAAAACAGTTTTCCTCCGCAGTAAAAATAAAGCAGCTATCTCAAAGCGTATGATTATTCCGTCGAAAACGCTTCTCGCTTCCGTCGTCTGCTGTGTACAAGCCGTCGTCTGCTTCAATAGCTAGGATGCGTGTCTCCGGAAAATGGAATGAGTCATCGCATGTTGGCGCCAACGCGCTTGTTTTCTTGCTTGAGACAACATACGTGATCTACCAGTGGCGATGCGCGCATGTTCTAGGCCACGTTATCGCTATCTCGTGAAACGCAAGTGACTCAGCTCGACTCGGCTGGCTGAGAAACGACCGAGTATCACCGATAGCGTTGCGCGCGCCAGAGATATTCACTAGCGCGACGCAAGCGCCGGCGCTGTTATCTCTTGTTCATTTCGCTGGTGCGGGAGGAAACTTCAAGGCGCCGCCTTGCGTACATTTCTTTTTATAAATTAGAAAGAGGCCGTTGTCATAACTTTTGATTGTGCGAAAAGGCATTAATCTTGATTACAATACATATGTAGCAGTGAAAAGTGGACAACATTGCCGAAAGTTTGCTATGTTTAACCAATACTATTTCGTATAAACGCGTTCTTTTAAAAAATGATGGACCCAAACACAAATGCCAACACTACCCGAGAGCGATGCAAATACTATGAGCACGCGTTATGAAGAAAAGATTTTCGTGGCGCCAAACGGCGGGGAAATGTGGCGATACGCATTCCTCTCGGCTGTCGCTGCATATGGCTGCTCATTACCATAATTCGCGCGGCTCGTCGCAGCAAAAATTATGGCGGAAAATCTCAGCAATGGCCGCCCAGCGCAACGTCACGCATCGTCAAAATGACGTTTACGAAACAGCCCTTCCTCTGACGCTCCTCACGAGATATTCCTTCAGCCAATCAGCAAGCTGGCATGGCGCATATCTTGGATCGCCACCACATATTCGCGCAACTGCAGATGCATTGCACTGGCTTCTGCACGCTACCGCTCACATTCTTTTTGAAGCGCTAACATCACAATATATCTGCCAAGGACCAAAAAAATGTATTAGTCCATAAAATTTGCAGCTGCATGTCACGTTTCGTCATCTTGATGAAAACGCAAAATGACATTCGCAAAACTTCCGTTTCCCGGCACAAATTTCAAGGCACGTGAGCTCGCCACAGCCAATCAGAGAGTCGACATGGCGGATGCAGCCGCCATGCGTGTCGAGAATAACACCCAAGATCGTATTCTCGCTCCTGTGAGTCAAAAGTGCAAAAGTCACGGAGCCGCTACAGAGACTGCACTTTAGACGCGAGACCAAAGCGCTTACTGCTTCCGCACCGATAACATAAATATGTGGCGCCATCTCCGCTGGCCCGTCCGCACCGTTGTTGACGATGTCCAATTTCCGCTTCGTTGCCGAAGTTCCCACCAGTTGTTGGAGGTTTTCCCCTGCTTGCTTCTGCCGTTGGAGCAATTCCGCTGGCTGCACCATCTTTGTATCGTGTCGAACGCTGCTTCTGCAACACTCTCGGCCGGCGACGTCACTAGGCCTAGCTCGCCAGGTCCGTTGCATCCCACGTCACAGCCGTCGCTTGAAACCGCCGGCGGGTGGTCGTCGCTGTGTTTTTCGGCAGGGTCGCATCACTTTTCGAAGTTGTAGCGAGCTCGCTTTCCTTTCTGGCCTACCTTGATTCGAGTGACAAACTTCCGACATTCTGACATCACTATACGCGTAGTGCGCGCCGATGGACAGGTCACTGGTGGCAGGCTTGCGCACACGCATGAGAGGAGCCAGACGCGCGCCGTAGTTTGTTGTGTCGTTGATAGTGCTTTCAGAGCAAAATAGGCAACACCCTTCGCATGTGTGAAGTGGCCAAAGTTTCAAGGAATGTCGAAGAAGAAATGTTGCAGGGTGGGGGGCTCAAATACCGGCGAAAACGTGCCGGCGACACGATTCTAATCATTCCCCACAAAGCCTCATCACCGGGAGCAACGGTAGCAAAAATGGATCGCTGCTTCGGCGGGAAATTTCTCGTGCTCATCCTTTCCTTTGTCTCGTAGGTGTTTTTTTTTTTTCACTCGATCATAGATGTGTAAGCGACGAAGTTCGTCTGCAGTGCAGCATGCGGTTTAAAGGCATTTCGCCAAAGTTCGGAATGCTGTTTGCCGCTTATATTGTTTTCCGCTTGTTTACCGCATTGCGCTAGCTAGGCAGCACGACTGCACGAGCGGATTATGTTGTATGTTAAAGCTACTGAAGTTTGCAAGAACTGAAATTGATGGTTTTGTGTGACCCGGTAAATCCTTGCACCAGCTGTTGCGCACTTCATATTTTTACATCTATTTTATGTGTGGCTTCGCACATGTTTAACTGTTGCTAGTTGCTCAATGCATAACTCTTGTTGATTCTTTTGAGCTGTGAAGTTTTCACCCTGCCTCGTTTGTAAAGGGTATATATCACGCTGTGTCTTATAGGAATGATACCAAGGAAGTGCTTCATTCCCGAGGGCATCTTAGATACTGTTCTTTTTTTTTATTGGTAGTGTGTTTAGAAAATGGGTAGTTCGGGACAAGAATTGCTAATAGTTGCTGCAT